>NC_137215.1:26970870-27678370 GCF_949987685.1 Ammodytes marinus | reverse complement strand
CAGTGCTTTATGCAGATGACAGATGGCTTTTCCTCCATATATGACAAAACATGCTTAGCATCAGTGGTGGCACACACACACACACTCACTGACAGACAGACAGACAGACAGACAGACAGACAGACAGACAGACAGACAGACAGACAGACACACACACAACCACGTAATGTGTAAAGGGAGAGTGCTGTCTCATGAAAACCACGTATCTTGTCACTATCACTGCATGATATATTTTCTAACTTATGTAATGCAGACGTCCAGACACACTGCATGTAACAGTGCCAAATCAGGATTTTTCAAACTTTTTTCCCCCTCATTTTAAAAATTATTACTAGATACACAAACAGAAACTAATCAATAATTAAGAATACAAAATGAGAAAAAAAATCTGATAACTTACATGAGTGAGAACGTCAAAGTTGTATTCATATTTCAGTTAGTCTTGAGAACCGTGACAAAACGCCGTCTTCCATATGTAACTGCTGTTATATTTAAAACTAAAAATATTTAAAATTGTAGATGTTATTAGGAATTAAAAATAGAATCTCTGGAGCACAATTATCCCCTTAATTTTTTTTAATCATTATTATGTCAAATATATGACTCTTGTTATCTTCTCACAACATCCAATAAAGTGGTGGGACCACTTTACTGTAAGTCAACACCGTCAGACATTTCATTATGTAAAATGTAATAAAATCGGGCGAAATAAGGGGCAGCTGTCACTTTGAAGGACCTTGTCAAATTCTACCTCTGCAGAGTACATTAGAGTCAGACAGGCTCTGATAAGTGTTGTAGTTTTAGAATATTTTACATCCCGAATCTTGAAAGTCCTGTGTCACAACCATGATATGTCAACACCGACTTACAATTTCTGAAGAAGTTGTTTGAAATTTTTTGATACTTTTATTTTCCTGAAGTAGTTCATACTAGCACCTATCATCAACAGAAAAACCAAATGGCTACTAGATAAATTCCATTTGTTATGTTTAAGAAACGTTAAATATGTCAACACCGTCAGACAGTAAATCTGACGGAGTTGACATCTGACGGTGGTGTGGGCCAATGACGGTAAAAAAAAAAAAAAGCTGGGAGGTTGTGTCAAAGCTTAGCTCAGTAGCTTAGTATATGTTGGATACATACATGTCATTTAATTTGCCTAAACATAGAGTTTGTATTTTTTCAACATTGCACCCTGTTTTGTCCCACTTCTCAAGAATCACTGATATATAAAATAAAAAATTAAATTAAACTGCACAATATCCCATGTGTTTCCTGTCCAGGATTTTAGAAAATCTGTTTATGTGTGGAAATCCATCCACTCAATTAGATTTTTCACAACGCTGTTACGAGATAGGTGTTAATCAGTGAGCTTTAAAGGTGTTGGTATGTGTTTTTAAACAGACTATTTTTGCATCAGTAAAAAAGCAAATAAAGCTTATTTGACAACATGTTGAACTATAATTTGTGTAAATGTTGTTTCCCACAGTGTGGCTTGAATCTTAAGCTGAAGCCTTATCTACACTGCCCCAGTCTGTAATTCTAGTAGAGAATACTAAATCCCTTTATACTAAAATCATTTAAATATTGCCTCAAATTATAATTTTTTTATAATATCAGACTCCAACATATCTAATATGTGTGTTACTGTAGATTAATTGTTAACTACTCATAATGTCATTTCCATGGCATGACAATGGACCATGGACCTTCAACCTACAGTGATGGTAAATATCTAACTCTTTTTTCCTTTGAGTATTGTCCGCATGGCTGTGTAGCATCTGGAGGTTTGAGGCAGAGGCTAGGTGACTAAACTACCAGGTGTTTATTTGACACACAGTGAAGACATAGTTATAATAACCACAATCATACTTCTGTTAAATGACTGTGGACCACGACAGGCCTCATGTGGTCCTGACAGCAGGATGGAAACTAGCAGCCTTATAGGGGAGAACGGGGTAAGTAGGCACACTTTTTACTCTAGTGAGAATTGCTTATCACCTAAACATCTTTCAATAGTCATTCCTACATTAAATTGAAGCTTAAGGAGTTGGCTTGAAATGTGTACCCCTCACTTTTTCTATCTTATTGTAATAAAGAAGAAATTAATCATCAAAGACACCCTTACACATTGTGACAACCAACCCCATCAAGGGGTCGGTTGTCAAACACTATGGGGTTGTTTGTCACAATGTTATCTTAATGGGAATAATCTTAAAAATAAGGCAAGAAAGTAGAACTACATTTGAAAGTTTAATTGCATTGTCAAGTTGACAAATAGGCCTACATAACTTACTGTAGCCTTGGCAGCTGGTCTAGTTTGGGATGCACTGGGTTGTTTTGATTTTGTTGCCCTTTTTTCTTTTGCATGCTAGCTGCCTTTTCCTGCTCTGTTCTTTCCTTCTCTGGGGTGTCAGTGAGGATACAGCTTGAAAATTTATTTCGTTATTGGGTTCCTTTTCTGGCTGCAGCCTTGAGATAACATGTGACAACCAACCCCCCAAAAAATTTGACGACCAACCCCAACTTGAATTTCTTGCTAGCATCAAGGCCAACAACCATCTGACAACTAATTAGCTTGCTAACCACAATCTAAACTATAGTTTACCCTTCACACTTTGTATGGGTAACAAGTGTTTTGTTATAAACCCATTGTGTAAAAGCCTAGAAGAAAAATACTGAGGAGCTAAATATTTTCAATTTTACATGAAAAACACAAACAGTCGTCTCACCTCAAATTCAGCAGTCTAACTCCAAGGAAGACTATGTAGGTGACCTCTGATCCCAATTCTGGATATTTACATACCAAAATTTCACAGACAGCGCCTTCTGGTTCCGAGATATAACGATTGTGACAACCAACCCGTGTGACAAAATACCCCGTTCTCCCCTATAGCCTGCCACTGGCAATTACCCTGACCCCTGCCATGGCATATAGGGGAATCCACCATCAAAACTACTTAGAACACACCAATACAGTCAAATACACATACTGCACTAACAGTAAATATTCTGCATGGTTTTATTTTATGATGCATATTACTATAAACACATTATAGAATAGCAACAGCATATTAAAGTACACTTAACACCCCTACACTAATTACCACATGGTTTATCCCAAAACCATTTAAACTGGTGTTTAGATACTTGTTGACTGCACCAATACTCCGGAGAGAAGAAACAACCTGACATTACACATTATATTATTATCGCACAATCAAGCAACAGTTATTTGCTTTATTATCCTTCGTTATCCACATTAGGCAAAGTTATACCACAATCAGCACATGTTGCGACAACCAAACTAGCCAACGAAGTCAACGTAGTGTATTAGGCCCGCCTTCTTTCAATTCCATCTGAAAAGCAGCTACAATATCTTAAAAGAACCCACTACAGGCAACAATTTCAACTAAAACACTCATAGCCCTTAAGTGTATGCATTATCCTTTTACCTGTTCTGTGCTATAACATACTATTTAGGAGTGGGCAACATGACCAACAATGTTTGAATTATTTAATTGCAGTATTTTGCACTTTTATGACGTTACGGTATGATATCCGGCTATTATAATTACATTGTTTTTTTTTTTGTTTTTTTGGTCTGCTGTCCATTTTTGTAAATTAAGTCAATATTTTGATAGGATATTATGTCATGAGCATGTCCTTTGCTATGCACAGTATAGCATTACTATCCTAGTGACATCTTTCTATCTCTCTCTCTCATGTTGTAAGATGTAGCAGCAGTATATCATGCCTGCAGTGACATAGGTGCAGCTAAAGATAAATTCTTTGCATTTTACTATTTACCAGACAGTTTTGGAGAGACAGAGTTGAAATGGGGCAGAGAGGGGAATGACATGCAGAGAACGACCCGGACCAGACTGGAAGCCTGAGCCTCTAGGGGGGACGCGCTAACCACTGGCAAGCTGTTTTTCAATGATGAAACAGGCTACTTTTGTTTTTACTAACAACTAAATAACGTAAAGTTATTGTTAGTTTCTTGCCTGTCTAACAGACCGTACTGTTAGTCTGAAACACATACAGAGGGAAACAACAGACCTTCCTTTTTTGGGTCTAAATCAGAAGCTTTTTTGAATGAGACACTGTAGCCTTTGCTGTATATTAACTGCCAGACCTACAACTTACTGTATCTACTCTCTCTATTGCTGGGCCACAAACTTGCTACGCTATGTTAAGTAACACCATCCTATTTCTTAAATGGGATATACTGTTTAGATGCCCTTGGAATGAGGGGAGGCTCTCAGCTTTAGCCGCTAAATGAACACACAGAAAAACACTGCTGTAATAGCCTACACACAAGTCAACAGAAAATGAAAGGCCTTCATTTTTAGAATTGGGCTATGCTTTTGAGTTGTACTGGTGTTGATGGTATGTTATAATTCATGTTGTGGTGCAACATCACACAAGTGGTGATTATGACATTTGTGTCATGTACTTCTACTACTAATGAAGAGAAAGAAAGGCTATATACAAGACATTTATCTAAAAGAACCTCAGAACAAAATCACATTCATATGGAGCAACCGTTTACTATGTGAAGACAATAGTCTCACACACATATTAATGCATATTTCATATACTGCATATCCGACATGGCATACACTACAGGGCGCCCCACAGCACTAAGGCACTAAGGTTCAGTGTTTAATTCAAACTGTATGTGTCTCATGGACCTATTCTCAGGACTGAGCAGCTTAAAAATGGACAAAGTCAGCAGCCCATGTGCATGCACTACATAGCAGCGGGTGCGTTTAAAATGCTCAACCCTGTGGCCTGCTAGTGGTTTAAAGTTTAGTGCATAAGAAAGCAAGCAACTACACACAAACATACACACACACACACACACACACACACACACACACACACACACACGTACGTACAAACGGCAGCATGTGGTTGCATTTATTTTCTGCCACAAGTGCTTACAAGTAAGTGGGTGGTATTACCTAACACGTCGGACATTTGTCAATGGGGGAAAAAAGTGTAGAAATTACAGAAAAACGAGGGGGAAGCACGAAGAGAGGTTGGTTCTATTTACAGCATTTTTCCTGTGACTCGCCGGCCACCAACATCAGTGTTGAACACATACAAACAAACAGGTCTTCATAATGGCTCTTCACGTCTGCAGCAAATGTGCAAAATGTGCAGGAAAAAGCTACTCTATAAAATAACTCAACAAGCGTTAAAAAGAAAAAAGAATGAAATCAAAGCAAGGAAAGGAAATGGCAATGGGAAGACACAAGGAGGAGAAGAAGAGAAGATCAGGAACACATCATCTTGTGATAGTAAACATCAAAGATGGCTGCGGATATGTTGTGTGAGTTTGAGACTGCTTTAGCCTGGACCCTTAACGATTTGGAAGACGGCACTCAAATCTTTCATTAACAAGTAAGTGGAAGGTTCTGTTTTGCCGACTGACCACAGCAAAAGTTTAATTTAACAGTTAATCCCGCTGTTCGCTGAACGAACGGGGCTTAATACGTCACCTTGCTCATTGCTCTGGTTGTAGTGCTATCCAATTGCGTGCAGTGGCATTTGAAATTCACAAGTAGGAGCCGCCCCTTGAGTTGGGAATTACTATTGATCGTGGCCAGACCCTCTATCGTTCAAGATATCAGGGTCTGGATTTCCAGGCTAGTTTTACAGTGCAACCTACTGGATACATTCCTTAATCAATCACCTTCTTCTCTGCAATGACAACCTCACCACTGTAACAGGTTTTTAACAAGCTCAGGTCAGGAGCCGGTCTCTCTCTCTCTCTCTTTCTCACTCTCTCTCTTTCTCACTCTCTCGCTACACCCTGTGTCAGAAATGCTCCAGTATTCTTGTCTCCATGGAGCTCTCTCACACCTTTACGTCATTTTCATGGAAATGCGTCTATTTCCGACTCATGCAGTGACCTGGAGTGATAGCATGTAGAGAGTGAAAAAGGAAGGGAGTCTCATATCATGTTGCACTGGCTCAACAGGCAATAGTGTGTGTTTGTGTGTGTGTTTGTGTGTGTGTGTGTGTATATGCGCGGGCGCTACTTACCAGCTAAAGGTTACATGGTAATACTGGCATTTAATCAGTGAGGCAGCGAACGTGGGCAGCAAGAAATCAGATGATGACACGCGCTGGCTCTGGTCTCATGCATGATATAAAAAAAATTGATATCACGTTTCCTCAATGTGTGTGTGAATGATGGAGTGTGTTTGATGTATGTATGCTCAATATATGAGCTTGTATTGTGTATGGTGTCACTTTCATGGCTGTTGGGCAACCCACATATACAGTACGCTATCACATCGTTAATATTGTGATGTACACTCACCAGCCACTTTATTAGGTACAGCGGTTCATTTTCTTGTTAACACATATAACTAATCAGCCAATCACATGTCAGCAACTCAATGCATTTAAGCATGTAGACCTGGACGGGACAACTTATTGATGTTGAAACCGAGCAACAGAATGAGGAAGTAAGGGGATTTAAGTGACTTTGAACATGGCAATGTTGAGGGTGCCAGGAGGTGTGGACGTAAAATGCCTTGTTGAAGTCAGAGGTCAGTGGAGGATGGGCATACTAGTTTGAGATGATAGAAAGTGTGTCATAACTACATGTTGAAATACAGTCACTAAAGTGTTCATATCATTACATCTGGATAAGAGGTAACACAAGTCTTTGATGACATAGGCAAAGTTCATATATTAAGCAGACTCTGAAGAATCTTAACAATCTGGATCGAAAGAAATCCTTACACATGAAGTGTAGTATTTGAAAAAAATTGTGAAACATTTTTGAAAAAGTTTAATACAAGTTTAGTCTTGGGACCTGTGCCCAGTTACATGGCTTACGACTCTACGTAGATAACGCTATGCAGAACACTGTGCAGATATGCTGATCTGTGCGAGCTTCACATTCAATCCTCTCCCACAGATCAGTCTGGACCACATTCAGACCCAAGGTTCACTCCCTATAGAGGCAGGCAGCTTCTGATTGGTTCAGGTCTTGGTCAATCTAGCTCTCCTAAGACCAGCCATGTCTCACAAGCTTGTTTTTCTCGATCCATGTTGACGTAAAAACAACTGCGAGAACGAATCAGGGGGCTGCCTTCCATTTAAAGACGGGGCCGGACTCCTCTCCACGGAGATTGGAGCAAATCCAGACTAATCTGCGGCAGGGAAACGGTTGTGAAGCTCAGGCTGGTCTTACCAGGCTACTGTGTGCAGAAAGATTACTACACCCACTAGCCAAACTGATATTATGTTGCCTGTGTATGGTGTTACGACCCTGGGCCGTATCTTCCTGGTTCTGTGCTGTTTTCCTTTTGTTTTCCTTTGGTTTGGTGTGGGAGTGAGACCTCTTGTGTGTGAGTGAGCTTTTCTTCAGCTGCAGGTGCGGGTGATTGCCTCCTAAGTGGCGGAAGGTGATGATTGGCCCGCTATCAACCTCCGGGCAGTATAAGGCTCCGCCAGATTCACGCAGGGGGAGGCTTGGTTGACAGCAGCAGCACCCGCTCACGATTCCCCGAACCACGCTTCATCATTCTTTGTTATGTGTTAGTTTGTTGTGTTATGATGGTGTGTCCGTAGGGGTGAGTCGTCTTTTCTTTTACAGTTTGTCTCTTGTTTTCTTTAACGTTTAGATTAGGGATCACTTTTTGTTTTGCTTCAGTATAGGTTTTGACGTTAACTCACCCCGAAGATTTATGTTGCCTGTGTTCATTATTTCTCACTTCCAATAAATTAAGATCTTACTTTAGAAACGTTGTTGTGTGGTGGTTTGGGGATCGGGGAGTGGGATTGTAGCATTTGTGTTATGCCTCTGGGTTCCCCTAGACCGGGGCATAACATAAATTGGGGGCTCTCGTCCGGTCTTTGCAAAGTACATTTTTTTTTTGTTGTGCTTGCAGAGCAGTAATCCGTCGCTGGTTTTTGGTTGGCAGTTTCTCACAAGATGTCGTTTGATATGGACAGATTTGCGCTGGAGCCTACGGTGGATAAATTGGAACGATGCACAAAAGCAGAGCTAGTTTTGATTGCAAATTTCTATGAAGTAGCTATTCCAAGAAGTGTTAAAAAAGATGAGCTTAAACAGCTTTTGGTGGAGCAGCTGGTGGTAGGGGGTGGTGGTAAAGAGCCTAAAACGGATGGTGCACCTGCTGTGTTAGTCGGGGAGATGGGAGCTGGTGCTGCCATAGCCTCACTAGCGTTCAGCAACGGGGCGGTGTTAGGGGCCGAGGCTGCCGCCCCGGGGTATAGCACAGATCATATACCGGTGATACAGGCTGGGCATGAGACGGAGGATCTCAAGCTGGCGCTCCGCCTAAGAGAGGTGGAGCTGCAGACAAAGACAAAGGAGTGCGAGCTCATGCGTTTACGCATACGGGCTATGGAGGTTGAGAGGTCTCCCGGCACGTCCACCCCTGTGAGTACGCTCCCTTATGCTGCTCCACCTGAGCGGTTCGATGTTAGCAGGCAAATTCGCTTAGTCCCACCATTTAGAGAGGATGATGTTGACTCATATTTTAAGGCTTTTGAACGCATCGCAGCAACATTGGGGTGGCCGATTGAAGTGTGGTGCCTGTTGCTACAGTGTAAATTGATAGGAAAAGCACAGGAGGTTTGCAATAGTCTGTCCATAGAAGAAAGTCTGAATTATGATATTGTTAAGACCACTGTATTAAGAGCTTACGAATTGGTCCCTGAAGCATACCGACAGAAGTTTAGAGGATGTGAGAAAGCTGCCAAACAAACGCATGTTGAGTTTGCCCGTGAGAAAACGATACTCTTTGATAAATGGTTGGCCGCTTGTAAAGTTGCAAATTTTGCTCAGCTCCGCGAGTTACTCCTGGTGGAGGAGCTAAAAACGTGCCTCCCAGAAAACATTGTGGTCTATCTAAATGAGCAGAAAGTAGAGTCGATGTCAAAAGCGGCCGTGCTTGCCGATGAGTTTGTTTTGACGCACCGAGTTACGTTTTCCACTGCGCGCCGTGAGCAACCGGCGTTGTCAAATTCTGTGAAAAATTCTAGAGCGTCACCTCCCAGATCTTCCGCTAATCTGATGTCTCCTGGCAGGCCAGAATGTTATTACTGCCGTGAGATGGGCCATGTTATGGCTCACTGTCCTGTTCTCGGTCGGAAAGAGCAGAGCGCGCGCAACCCCGAAAGTGTGGGTTTGGTTCAGTCAGTTCCTTCTCTGGCACATGTCGGCATAAACGAGAATAAAAACGATTGCGTGGCTGACATTTACCGGCCTTTCACCCTAAAAGGTTTAGTGTCGCTGACGGGAAGGGAGGAAGATCAGGTGCCAATCACTATACTGCGTGACACGGGAGCCACACAGTCGCTCCTGTTAGATAATGTGCTACCGTTCTCAGATAAATCATCCTGTGGTTCGGAGGTCCCTGTGTGGGGCGTAAAAATGAGTATACTTCGAGTACCGCTGCACACTGTGTTCTTGCGTTCTCCTCTCGTCTCGGGTCCGGTGAAAATTGGGATACGCGCTAAGTTCCCTGTGCGCGGTGTGACTTTGATTCTCGGAAACGATCTTGCAGGGGGAAAAGTTTTTGCAACCCCCGAAGTGGTTGAAAACCCCATCGCTGAGCCTAGTGTTGCTGTTCCTGCTGCTGTCAACATGTCCTCTGTGTTCCCTGCCTGTGCTGTGACACGCACGCAGACGTGTAAGTCTGATGGTGTTGATTTATCTGACTCTTTTCTGTGTTCTGAAAAAGATTCTGTGGAAAATGAAATGTCCTGTGTCAAACCTGGGAAATGTGTGCCGGTTAACCTGTTGCCCTCTAACGCTAAGCTCTCTTTTGAAGTCGACAGAACTGAGTTTATCCAAGCCCAGCAGGCCGATCAGACTCTGGTTACTTGCCTCTCTACTGCCGCCAACCCCAGGGTTGGGAATCCCTGTGGGTACAGCATTAATGGCGGTGTGTTAATGCGTAAGTGGTATCTACCAAAAGCTGGTGATCTAGGTTGGAAGTCGTGTCAACAAGTTGTCGTGCCTCAAAAATTTCGCTCTAAGGTACTCAGTTTGGCACATGACAGCTTTGCTGACCATCTAGGTATCAAAAAGACGTACCATTTTATCCGGCGGTACTTCTTTTGGCCTGGATCAAAATATGACGTGACCAAATTTTGTCGCTCGTGTCCTGTCTGTCAGGTTAGTGGCAAACCAAAGCAGGTTATTCCTCCTGCTCCGCTGGTCCGCGGGGCCGCGCACAGCGCCTTTTCTGCGTCTCAGGATAAAATTGAAAAAAAATGCGAACAAAACAAAACTGTGCGGGGAAATTTCGAAGTTGGTGATAAAGGGTTAACACTGTTGCCAATCCCTGGTTCTGCCCTTCAGGCAAAGTTCTGTGGTCCGTATGAAGTCGAAACCAAATTAAGTGACACTGATTCTTCGTTCCCTGTTATGCGCGCCGCTGTTTGCCCTCCAACCTTTGGGGGTCCAGCTCGGTGCCAGTCGAGGTCCATACAGACCACAACCCGTTGGTTTTCCTGGCACAGATGAGGAATAACCAGAGGCTGATGCGGTGGTCTTTGCTGGTGCAGTAGCTATACATCCTAAGAGGGGTAAGGATAATGTAATGGCGGACGCTATGTTTCGGATTTGGTGAATCGAACATTTTCTGGGGGAAATGTCCGATTTTTAGGAAGGGGGGTGTTACGACCCTGGGCCGTATCTTCCTGGTTCTGTGCTGTTTTCCTTTTGTTTTCCTTTGGTTTGGTGTGGGAGTGAGACCTCTTGTGTGTGAGTGAGCTTTTCTTCAGCTGCAGGTGCGGGTGATTGCCTCCTAAGTGGCGGAAGGTGATGATTGGCCCGCTATCAACCTCCGGGCAGTATAAGGCTCCGCCAGATTCACGCAGGGGGAGGCTTGGTTGACAGCAGCAGCACCCGCTCACGATTCCCCGAACCACGCTTATCATTCTTTGTTATGTGTTAGTTTGTTGTGTTATGATGGTGTGTCCGTAGGGGTGAGTCGTCTTTTCTTTTACAGTTTGTCTCTTGTTTTCTTTAACGTTTAGATTAGGGATCACTTTTTGTTTTGCTTCAGTATAGGTTTTGACGTTAACTCACCCCGAAGATTTATGTTGCCTGTGTTCATTATTTCTCACTTCCAATAAATTAAGATCTTACTTTAGAAACGTTGTTGTGTGGTGGTTTGGGGATCGGGGAGTGGGATTGTAGCATTTGTGTTATGCCTCTGGGTTCCCCTAGACCGGGGCATAACAATGGGAAAGAAGAAAGTACAGCCATTAAGTGTCTAGAGAAGCTGAGGTTGCAGTATAAAAGTATAACCCCCCCCCCCCCCCCCCCCAAGCTACACTAACTAACAAGCAGAGCACTACTGAGGTTGGTTCCCCAGCTTCTGTGGCTCTAGGGTGGGCTAGTGTGAACCTGGTGCCCTGGTGGTGCCCCCCCTCCCCCTCACTGAGTCACCTCTGGTGCTAATTGTGGCCGGAGGTGAGGAACAGTTTATAGAGGAACAGAGTGGAGTGGACGGGCATCTGAACCTGGGCTCTCTTTCCATTATTCCTTTTATTGATCGTTCTCTCAGTATTTTCCCACAAACGCTGACATTTTCCTGACATATGAGGTGATTTTTTTTTGGTGAGGTAACTTTTAGCATTTTTATTCAAATCAAATCAGTTTTCTAAATTACTTTAACAATTAAAGAAATTCAAATCTAAAAACCATAGCTACAGTATGTGATATAGCACACGTTAAAAATGCTGCTTAAGCCTTCCTAACCTTACACATACTGTAATAACATCACCACCAACAAAGAAATGTATAAGACTTATGATATCTGACAGTATTGGTATTGGCCAATATCTAGAACTGAGAAATCGGAATCATATTGAAAACTAGTGGATCGGTGTCTCTCTGCATGTATAGTGCAGAGTCTTTTTGTAATACTACCGATGGTGGACACTGCAGGTTTTTTCTTCTTGACCTCTCTGTACGTTATACAGGCCTGTGTTGATGCTCTTCACATGAGTAGCACACACAATCCTCCCAGTGACCAACAGGGCAGATTACATACAGTATATCCCTCTCTTGAGCATGTGCCCTCCTGACATGGAATGCACACTCTCTTCTTTATGCCATCAATGGTCCCTCAAGCCCCCGGCCCAGGCACATGCATCCATACACGACAACACGCATTGTTCATCCACAGGACCTTCACACACAACACACACACACACACACACACACACACACGCACACATATTATCCTGGACGTTCCATCGTGCAAAGGAATTTCTCCTATAAACAGATGGGCCTGACATTAATCCCATGCATCTAACACCTAACACATTGCCCCACATGATCCTGCTTTACATCCACTCTCTTCTGATAAAACCATGGCATCATCATGTAGCCTCAGCATGGCTCTGTGTGTGTGCCACTGTGCTCTGACTGATCTGGCATTATCAGCGGCTTTCCCCCCCCCCCCCCTGTCTGTGTGTGTGTGTGTGTGTGTGTGTGTGTGTGTGCGCGCGTGTGTGTGTGTGTTGACGTGTATTATTCAATTTCAATGTTTTTGATTACACCGAGAAATTGTGGTCACGTGCCTTAGTTTTGGGGACAAAATGGAAGTCTATTTAATGTCCTCGGAAGTGATGAAGACGTTTGTGTGTGTGTGGGGCTTATGTCATGATATAATCCTACATTTCTGGACACTAAAACCAGAAAAGATTCCCTTATGCATACACTGAATGCCAAACCAACCTATGTGTACTGCACAAAAAAAGTTTGCAGACAAAGCAACTCTCCACGACAAAACTCTCTCCCTAGCCCTCTTCTATTCTAGCCAGTGTTCCAGTGTCCATGTCCCCCCTCTGTGTCTCTCTCCGTGAACCCACTGACTCCCAGACTGTCAGCCCCGGCTCTTTAGTTTTCCACCAGGAGAGAGAGTTGTGAAATGTAAACATCCCCCGTGGAGCCAGAGGAACGCAGAGCAGAGCAGAGCAGCACGCCGCAGCAACACAGACAGACAGCCAAGCACTGCTGCAAGGCCTCTGGCATGCCAACAACTGGCACTGTGTGCACTCTCACTGACGGAGTGCAGAGAGAGAGAGAGAAAGAGAAAGAGAGAGAGAGAGAAAGAGAGATATATATATATATATAGAGAGAGAGAGACAGAGAGAGAGAGAGAAAGAGAGAGAGATTTGAGATTTTACAAAACCACTTTATTTACATTTTTGTGATATTAAAAGGAACATTAAAATAAAGTGCAGTTTTTGCATATATCTCTTCTTCGATATTCAAATTGATTATCTTTTGAAAACAATTGAAAAAACCAAGTCATTTTCAACAATAGTACAGACAAGGGTATATAGGGTAAGTAAGAGAGAGAGCGAAAGAGAGAGAGAGAGAGAGAGAGAGAGACACAGAGACAGAGACAGAGAGGGACAGAGAGAAAGAGGTAGGTGTTTCCAGGTATGACGCTTGAATGCACAGTGAGAGAGGCGTGAGCTTCAGTATTGACATGTTGTGTTGTCCACTTCTAGCTACTTCTTCCTTTTTTTCTGTAAAACACACACCACTGCACACACACACACACACACACACACACACACACACACACACACACACACACACACAGGTCACACAGTTCACCGGTTGCCATGGCAGCGGGGAGTGTCTATTAAAACCAGCAAACTTTTTTCTTATTTTTTTTTACTGATTTCGCCTGCAGAAAGACTCCCAAAGAGTGTACCTCAATTACACACACACACACACACACACACACACACACACACACACACACACACACACACACACACAGATATAGTCAATCGCTGCTATTAGTATAGCATGGGTGCTTTGTTTGTGCTGGCTGCACATCTGTGGGGGGGCATCTGGTATGTCTGTAATACATTCCTGTTTTTAAAGGGGAATTCCACTCTGTTGGAGTGTCTGCTATAAATAATATTGTGTAATTACAGCGATGTGGTTGCCTGTCTTGACTTATCCTGGCTAATTGGACGTCCTTTCAGTTTGAAGTTGGGCAATTCCTTGCAGAGAATTTTGCCGAGATGATAAAAAGTCCATACTGCGAATTTCTCAAATAAAAAGGCGGTATTCAAAATATGTTTCGATCCTCGAATATTATCTGTGGATGTGTCACGCACAGACAGATAAAAAGCCTAAAGCCACTCTGCACAAACACTGTTTTCATTGACTCATTATTTCCAATCACCATGATTCCTGAATGGAAAAATAAATAATTAAATACATGCAAGACTAGGAAAACAGGCTGCATGCTCAACAGTGTATGTTTGGTTATAAATCAAGAAATTCAACGATATAGATCAGAATGATTTTTTTGCTCATGTATCACGCGTCACAACAGGTACAGCAATGACATGACAACATATCTATATTATGAACAACATTGAGTCAATAATTGGTTTGAATGTTGTGCATCTCCGCTTATGACTTTATGCTTTGGTGCCGTAAAATTATCCTTTTATTTACAGTACTCAACTGATAAGAGTTGTGACATATTATATTATGAGGGAGATATTATTTTATGAGTGACCTTGTAACCTCAGCATAACCTACAAGCTTTAAGCTTTTTTCTCAATGAAGGGCTGTGTTCGGAAAGCCATACTTACGTCCTACTCATACTCATTTTGACTTCAATTTGAGTATGTGACGGTTTGGGTATGCGGGGAGATTTTGTGTATGGATCGATTGGATACTTTCCCTACTCAACCGCACCACAATGCATTGTGTCTTTTCAAACGACAAGGACATGTTTTCTTTTTTATTCTTTATTTACAATTCTGCATTTCCTGCACAACACAGGACCATGGTTGCGTTCCGAATCGCATACTTTCTACTATATAGTATGTAGAAAAAAGATTTAGGATGTCCCGATTCTTGTGGCCAGATTTAGGATGGTTAGAATACCCGGATGGTCTACTTCATGCGGCCAAGATTGTTAGTGTTGAAAAGTGCATCCTATTTGGGCGATTCTGACCCACAATCCAGTGCGCACGTGAAGTGACGTAACATCGACGAAGCCTATAGGTCCATGTTATGAAAACAAACGGGGATGCGACGGATATAAAAGCAAGAGGCAAGATCAAGGCGCAATGTTATGATGAAATAAGAGAGAAAAGTATGTCCCAATAGTATGTCTACTGCATCCTAACTAGATTCTTTTTATCGTCGGATGTAGTATGTAGAATAGAAAAAAGAAAGAGTATGCGATTCGGAACGCAACCCGTATGTAAACATCTAGTTCTATATCTAACCTGTGGAGGGCGGTAATACGCTAAACAGCGTCTAAACAGCCGGAATCTTATAAGAAGAAGAAGAAAATCCTTATTGCTTGAGTATACTTTGGTGTGAATGTTTCGACGCACCTCGCATACACAATCGATCTTTAAGTAGACAGTGTGTAGTATATAGATGTTGAGTATGTAGGAGGGAGGACGTTAGTATGGCTTTCCGAACACAGCCAAAGACCCATGGAAAGAAGATTGCCAGGAAGGTCACTAGTCCTCCTTGAAAGAGCTGTGTGTCTCTGGTCACTAATAACAGATCAAAAGGCACAGGGGAACTCTCAGCTTCTCCATACATTTCCTCAGGGGATCGGACACGGACAGGCTAAAACCTCCAGCGCTCAATAGTTGAAGCCTGAGCAGGTGTGGTGTTTAGGATGGGCCCAGGGGGGTTCAATCAATCAGGGAGATTGACCAACATCCCACAGGGCTCCATACCGGGACCTTTATCTTTTTTTCATGTTAGCTTTAACCACTGCTTTCGTCAATTAACATGGATTTTCTAGGAAGGGAATAGACTTCTGGAGGTGTGTTATGGTTTGTGTGTGTGTGCGTGTGTGAGAGAGAGAGAGAGAGAGAGAGAGAGAGAGAGAGAGAGAGAGAGAGAGAGAGAGAGAGAGAGAGAGAGAGAGAGAGTGTGGGTGTGTGTGTATGTGTATGGAGGTTTGTTAACACAATATACAACCCAATCCCCAGTTGGTCGGCTTTGACATCATTGGGATCTGTAACATTTTCATTGCTGTAACCTTGAGGTCTTTTTTTTCCTTTTTCTAAATGTAGCATCCAATGGGCTTCTGGACATCCATCAGTGATGTCATCCGTCAGTCCAACGGGCTCACACTGACCACCAGCCATTTCGGATGATAATTAATTGTGACATGTCAAAAGTGCCACAGTGCATACGATGAACTCGCAAGCACATTTTACTTTCATGGCACTGGAAAGTGGACGTAAAAGCTGCTGACATAAATGTATATATACTGTATATCATAATGTGTTATCATACCGCAATACTTTCGGAGTAAGACCACGATGATATTAAATAGGCCTTGAACACTTTCAGGGGGCGACTATATGGACCGCCGTGTCTGATGGTGTTAACTCAATTCAGTGGTTGGTGTACATAGTTTCTGTCTGTCTGAACTGCATTCACCACTCTGCTGGATTCAGCTTCTCTATCTGATCAATGGAAGGGAATGTAGTGGAAAACATGAATGACAAAAAGATGTGTCCTCTGAATTTCAAGTCAGACTTTCCACTTATCTCTGTGTTTTTAATTCATTTCAAGACCAAGAAGTCCAACAATCCAGGTCCAAAATTAAGACCAATAAGAACCAAGTAAGGTTCTCATCTGTAAGTCTTACATTCATAAGACTTACATACACCCTAGAGATGGTTGTGAGTGAAAATCCCAGTAGATCAGCAGTTTCTGAAATAATCAGACCAGCCCTTCTGGCACCCTCAACATTGCCATGTTCAAAGTCACTTAAAACCCCTTTCTTCCCCATTCTGTTGCTTGGTTTTAACTTCAATAAGTTGGTCTGTCCAGGTCTACATGCCTAAATGCATTGAGTTTCTGCCATGTGATTGGCTGATTAGTTACATGTGTCAAGAAGAAATTGAACTGCTGTACCTAAAGTGGCCGGTGAGTGAGGATGGTCACTTAGGGGCCACTCACACTAGGGCCGCGGCCCCGTGCCAAAGCTCATTAGCATACTAAAGTCTAGAACGTTTGGCTAGTGTGACCACGCCATCCGTATTCCAGCACGGAACAGCCCCTTGGCCACGGCACACCTGGGAGAGGTGTGCCGTGGCCTAAGTACAGATGCTAATGAGATGACACACGCACAAGCAAGCGCACAGGCGGCGTTCCTGACGTGAATTTATTAAGGATGCATTGTCCGTTAACGTCCGCTGCCTTACTAGTCGGCACCAGAATTGCCCACCACTTGGACTTGTAGCTATAATGTGTGAGAATTAACGTGTGTGTAAGCCTAGGTGTGGGCTAATAAAAGAGGGAGAGAGCTAATTAGGTCGGCTCAGAAAGCACAGCAAAAAGGTTTTCGTGTTTACTCACGTTCGTCAGATGATTTTTTTTCTTTTTCCTCCCGTCAGCTGTCATAACTGCATTTACGCATGGCGGTGGAGACGCACCCAAAACAACACACCGCGGCCCGGTGATAAGGAAACAGTAGCCTACACTAAGGTTTAACAAGAAACTTTATAAAGACACTTAAAAAAACGATCTCTGCCCATACAAAAAGTTCTGACTTGGATTTGATGGAGCGATCGATGTGTACAAAACCATCCGGATACATATGGTCTGATGACGGGCCGTTATATTAACTCTTTCCCCGCCATTGACGAGAATTTCCGTCATTCCTCATAGAACGCTTCCCCGCCAATGACGAGATTTTCCGTCAATCCCCTTTTTAACCGTTAGACTCGTGGGGGCGCTGTTACGGACCATCTGACATTAAATAGGTCACCCGAACAAGAAAGGTGGAGCCACTGTTTAATGTACAGGGTGGCAGGCATGGGTGGCAGGGTGGAGCGGCAATGCTGCAATACGCCGAGATGCCATTCCAACCGCCGTAAAACACAAAGAAGAAGAGAGTGTATGTATGGAAAGTGTGGCGGGAAAATCACTAACTGACGTTTTCGTGTACATTTATATCACAAATATTTACTATCAACAAGAACCTGTCAATAGAAAGAAGAAATATGCCGGTGCCCGGCCTAAAATATACGGCTAAACAAGCAGCAGAACTGGTAATGGACTCGGACTCAAATCATTCCTGTTTGGAGCATTCACAGTCTGATCAGGATGATGATGGAGGACGAAGACGAAGAGTTACAGTTTAGCGAGTCACATCAAGCTAACGTTACATTTAGCCCCGACTGTATTAGTGCCAGGGGCAGGGGGAGGCGAAGGAATCCCCGACAGACGTCAACCTGTCAACAAACGACGCCGGCTGTGTCCCCCACTGTGTCCAGTGACGGCGACGTAGATAACAATATTTCAGACTGACCCACCATCAGGTGACTCAAGATCCCGATCGCGTTCTCCGTTGGAACTTGGCATTCATAATGAGAGAGGTAAGACAGATCATTTGAATAGTGTGTCTATACGTTTGGTAATATAGCCTAGCCTATTATGTAGACTGTACAATTATTTTCTATGGACAAGATATGCTTAATGCCAAATATTCAGTAAAGAAAGATGTTGTTGCAGTAAAATGTTTCTCCCTCTTTGTGTGTGTGTGTGTGTGTGTGTGTGTGTGTGTGTGTGTGTGTAGCCCATGTATTTGGTGTGTGTGTGTGTGAGAGAGAGAGATATAGAGATAGTAGCCTGTGTGTGTGAGAGTAGCCTGTGTGTGTGTAGCTATATGTAGTCTATAGGATTTGGCCTACAGTAATAATAATGTTACAATTTTTTATAGGTCGATCACTGGAACAAGGCAGGAGAGGTCGGGGACACAGATCTGAGGGACGTGGTAGGGGCCAAGCACGTCAACGTGGAGTGGCTGGTGCAAGGACCCCTATGAACCAACCCGCTGCAGCGTCTACAGCTGTGTGAAAGTTACTGGCTGCCGAAGGACATTGCTTTTACAGCAAATCCTGGACCAATCAATGATGCCGCTGCTGTTGATTCAGATAATCCAGCTGACTATGTACAGTTATTCATTTCTGATGAACTGATACAAAATATTGTTGTTCAAACAAACTTGTATGCTGACCAGGGGCCTGTTTCAGGTAGCTGGTTTTGAGGCAACCCAGAGTTTGTTCGCTCTGAGTTAGTGGAAACTCTGGGTTTTCCGTTTCAGGTAGCAGGTTCAGCGCGACCGAGAGTCAGTTACTGCGGCAACATACGCCGTGGGTCTAACCTGCTGGATAGGTGGTTAGACCTACCCTGAGTTTGTTTTCACTTAACGCTGCAGCTCCGACTGAAGAAAGAGTGTCACTGTCACACTGTGTCCCTGTACAGTTTGAAGCAAAATCACTCCATAGAAATCTCCATCGGGATGTTTTTATCATTTCCTGATGATTTTACGTTTGACCGATCATTTATCTGATCAGTATAGCCTTGTTCTCAGCCCTCGGTCCGTTCATATAGGCGGCCACCTTACACATCGTGACATGCTCTACATTCAGATTAATAAACCTATTTGTATTGTATGCTTTTTAACGTCTGTGCCACTGAACAGATTTATGTCAGGTGGATTCATGTAACGCTGCGGCTGCACGCGATTGTTACTGTTCACTTGTGCGATCCTAAAGTCACAGACGAGCCTCGTTAAATAGCCTAATATGAATATAAAAATTATATAATAATTTAAACTGTGATCACTTGAGGAAAATGGATCTGGTAATAAATCAATCAGGCTCTTCAATGGAAACTGTCACCTTATGTGTCAGACGTTAATGTCTTTCACTCCCCATTTAAAAGAAGCGACAGTCTGTTTACTGCACAGTGGGCTATTAGGCTATAGCTTCCCAACATATTATACAGCGAATATAAAACACTGTCAGAAATGCTGTGCCGCGCCAGCTTTATTACTTTACTGCTGATATGCGTAACTTTTTAAAATAGACTATGGCTTCTCATACGGAAGCGAAATGATTGCTCTGTTTTTTTCTGAATTGCCGAGGAGATTAGATCAGAGTTACGTGACAATATCCCCGTTAATTCTTCTCCATACCATAAACTCATCCGTTAATATTTCTAACTCCAGTGGGAGTAGCGGGGAAGTTTTTTTTTTTTTTTTTTTGAGAAGTGGAGAAGTGGGAGGATCACGCATTTGTTTCTTCTGTTTCCATGGTGAATCATGTTATCAGCGATCCATTGACGATGGCTTTTATGCACACGCTCCACCCAGAGTGAACACGCTCAGACGAGCAACTCTGGGTTTTCGGTTTCAGAACAGTGGATCAGCGTTGGGTCAATCAACTCTGAGCGTGTTCACTCTGGGTGGAGCGTGTGCATAAAAGCCATCGTCAATGGATCGCTGATAACATGATTCACCATGGAAACAGGAGAAACAAATCCTTGATCCTCCCACTTCTCCACAAAAAAAAACGTCTCCGCTACTCCCACTAGAGTTAGAAATATTAACGAATGATCTTATGGTAGCCTATGGAGAAGAATTAATGGGGATATTGTCACATAACTCTGATCTAATCTCCTCGGCAATTCAGAAAAAAAACAGAGCAATCATTTCGCTATGAGAAGATAGTCTATTTTAAGTTACGCATATCAGCAGTAATGTAATAAAGCTGGCGCGGCACAGCATTTCTGACAGTGTTTTATATTCGCTGTATAATATGTTGGGAAGCTTTAGCCTAATAGCCCACTGTGCAGTAAACAGACTGTCGCTTCTTTTAAATGGGGAGTGAAAGACATTAACGTCAAGACACATTAGGTGACAGTTTCCATTGAAGAGCCTGATTGATTTATTACCAGATCCATTTTCCTCAAGTGATAACAGTTTAAATTATTATATAATTTTTATATTCATATTAGGCTATTTAACGAGGCTCGTCTGTGACTTTAGGATCGCATAAGTGAACAGTAACTATCGCGTGCAGCCGCAGCGTTACATGAATCCACCTGACGTAAATCTGTTCAGTGGCACAGACGTTAAAAAGCATTCAATACAAATAGGTTTATTAATCTGAATGTAGAGCATGTCACGATGTGTAAGGTGGCCGCCTATATGAACGGACCGAGGGCTGAGAACAAGGCTACTGATCAGATAAATGATCGGTCAAACGTAAAATCATCAGGAAATGATAAAAACATCCCGATGGAGATTTCTATGGAGTGATTTTGCTTCTAACTGTACAGGGACGCGTGTGACAGTGACACTCTTTCTTCAGTCGGAGCTGCAGCGTAAAGTGAAAACAAACTCAGGGTAGGTCTAACCACCTCCCGAGCAGGTTAGACCCACGGCGTATGTTGCCGCAGTAACTGACTCTCGGTTGCGCTGAACCTGCTACCTGAAACGGAAAACCCAGAGTTTCCACTAACTCAGAGCGAACAAACTCTGGGTTGCCTCAAAACCAGCTACCTGAAACAGGCCTCTGGAATTGTTCGTAAACCGGACATTGAAATGTATTGGTAACAGATGAAATGCTGGCTACCCCCTATTTTAGCAAGGTCATCATGTCTCGCAACAGATTTGAAATAATATGTAGATTTTTACATTTTAGTGATAACCAAACAAGACCAGAAAATGATACAGACAAGTTGTACAAAGTCCGCCCGGTTTTAGATTACCTTCTGTCTAAATTCCGTGAAATGTATCAACCTGGCACAAACATCTGCATAGACAAGGGTATGCTTCTGTGGCCTGGACGCCTAACGTTCAGGGTTTACAATTCCCAAAAAACCTGCAAATATGGGATAAAATCCTACATCCTGTGCGTCCTTAGACATAAATTGCAAAAAAAAAAAAAAAAAGATTGTTCGAAAGGTATACTGAAATGTAAAATGATTGTATCGAAAGGTAAATATTAAATGAATGTATTGAAATGTAATTTGGAATGTTAAATTAATGTATTGAAATGTAAACTGAAATGTTAAATTGTATTGTATTGCATTGTAATGTAAAATGAATGCAATGGAATGTAAAACAATGAGTTCTGCCAAGTCGCAAATCAGCACCAAAACCAGTAGAAAGCCGGTTTGTTTCTTGAAGGTAAAATATTTCTATTGTTTTTCTTTGTATAGGGTGAAAAGAAACTTAAAGCTGTCATGTGTGAGTGAGAAAAAACTAAAAACAGATATTCAAAGTTGATTTTCAGCTTGAAAATGTATGTCTTTGACAAAAACCTTGTTTTCTCAGCTTTTTGTCTATAAAGAGGCTTTTTTGATGCAAACGACCGATGTTCAAGTGTTCGTAAAAAAAAAAGAAAAGCATCTAAAATAAAAAGGTTTTTGGTATCCAAAACTACAAGCTCTGATCTTTATGTTGGTATACTCCATGTTAATATGTTTATAAAACTGAATATTCTTTGGGTGTTGAAACACAACAAACTTTTGTCAAAATGCTGGCGGTGGCTGGCAACTTTTAAAAATAACTCTGGCGGGGAAAGAGTTAATAATAAACAGCGTGCTGCACAAATATGAGACTGTCCAAATGTTACGTCAAGGCTACATTTAAAAAAAAAAAAAATAGCTTAAGGATTCTCGTTGCTCTAATGTGGAAGTGGAATATTTTATGCAAATTTGGCCGGATGAAAATATTCACAAACAGTCGTATAGCCTACAAGTAGACTAAGCTCCAAATCCTAAACGCGCACGGTGACGTAGGCAAGGTGCAAGTGTGTCCACGAGCAGTGTGAGCACGGGCCTGCGGGGGGAGTGGGGAGGGGGGGGAATCGTGCTGAATCGTGCTGAGCACGGAACAGGCAAACGGCACTAGTGTGAGTGCGCCCTTAGCATTTCCCTGACAATTTCACACCTCCTTTTGCTGTACGGCCTGTCTCAACAAAAGGTAAATCAGGGAGCGAAACTTCAAACCAGGTTGTACTAAAGTGATAATCCACGATCATAAATAAGCAAGCAGACTTTCAGTAAGGCACACGCACACCTCCAAGACGCTGATGCAATCTGACACCTCATGTGTAGCTGCCTTCATGATGCTGCTGAGTAAAATGACATTTAAGCCCTAATCTCCATGTGTGTGTGTGTGTGTGTGTGTGTGTGTGTGTACATGTCCCCAAGCAGAGGAAAAGTAAGTGCAGAGGCAGACTATGCATAATAATACAGCATTATCGAGAGTTGATAAGCAGTAATGTTTTGCCTAAATATGGCTAAAAACACTGATGCCCAGGAGAGCTCTGTTCTCGTAGTGGGTACAGTGCGTACCATGTAGGCTCAGTCCTTGTCGCAGTGGTATTTGAGTAATATCACTGAATCGAATAATCAAGGTTGCTCAAAGTGCTTTTACAGATATACAGCTATCATTCATTCACACACAGTCAGGTGGTGAGCTACGATAGTAGCCACAGCTGCCCTGGGGCAGACTGACGGAAGTGTGGATGCCATTCAGCACCACCTCAAACATACAGCAGTCATACACATTGACAAGAGGCAAGGTGGGTGAAGTGTCTTGCCCAAGGACACAACAACCATGACACAAGTGGCAGGGTGGAAATCGAACCGCCAACCCTTTGATCATTGGCCGACCCGCTATACCACCTGAGCCACGGTCGGCCTAAACGGTCGACATCAACATAACTTGATGATTTCGGATTTACCACGCACGCACACGCACCCACACACAGACACCACTTGTATTTAGGAAAGCAAAACCTGACCAGAAATGATTGAATTTAATGTCATTCATATGGGATGAAAACACACTGATTCTGGTGTAGAAGACCAAATAAATGACATTCTATATACTGTATTTGCTCAGAGGCATAGTGAAGAGACAGCCAAATTGAATTATGGAATGGTAGGCCTATGATTTAGTTTAAATTAAATGTATTTTCAGTATTAACACCATCATTTGGATTTCCATTAATTAAAAAACAAAAGGTAAATGTATATATCCACTATAGATACATGCAGATAAACCAATCACAGCAGACATGTAGCACACCCTCTTTAATGACGTAGCGGGGAAGTCTTGTAAATGAAAACCAAACCAACACCAGTTTACTCGGGGTAAGCAACTGTTTTAATTGTATCAAGGAAAATGTGCACATTTGGGGCTCCTTGATAATATCTATCCTCCTTCCCATTTCAAATTCTAGATTGTTTTGTGCTGGTGGGATTCCTCAACAGAAAAGAACGTGATGTGAAGTGAAATAAATCCCCTGCCCCCCCCCCCCCCCCTCCCCTCCTCTCCCACAGACACACACACACACACACACACACACCCTCCCAGCTGGCAGTCTCTTACATGCCTAGTGTGCTTTCTTGGCGTGACAGATGGACCGGGTAAGGCTTGGTAAACATACTCATATAATCTCACACACACACACACACACACACACACACACACACACACACACACACAGGTACTCTTACATACACACTTAAATGAGGGCGAACACATGTAATTGTCCCACATCAGCACACAAGCTTCATTCCCTACAAGAAGCTGGCATCATGCCCTCTCTCTCTCTTTCTCTTTCTCTGAGTTCATGCTGGGAGTGAGTGGTGGGTGTGGAGACGTCTGAGACAGTGATTTTGATGTATTCTTTTGTTGTAAGTAATGTGTATTGATTGAATGTAGTGTATGGGTTGTAGTTCACTTTATGTTAATTGTTAGTGTTTGTTTGTGGGGAGTTTGTGCTTTTTTCCCCTCTCTTGGCACCCACACAAACTGTCCATGTGCAAGGCTAACAAGAAGACATGGTATTCTAATTGTGTCAAGACCATCCACAATACTGGACTGTGCAACAGGCCCCTCTCTCTGTGTGGTCAAACAGGCTGGGAGCAAACGGACCCGGCCCACAGTGGAGGATTTTATATAAACCTCCCCTTAAGAAAGGGACTGGAGGATTTTACATGGTGCTATTGCCTCCAATGCTTATATTTATGTTCTCAACCCTTCCACTTGACACAAGTCCATTTCGTTGCCTTAGAGAGACTGTCTACCATGTTTTACTGAGAGGCTCACACGTTTCTTTTCTCTAAACATTTATTTTTAGTTTTTTGATGTGGTTTTTACTGAGAGGGTTTTTATCATGGACCGTGGCTAAACCTTTAAGAATGCAGCTGTAAATGTTGTTGTAGCTACATGAACTACAGTCTCTAATAGCATTGATATACAGTTTAATATACAGTACTGTATATGATAGTCAAAGGATCACCAATGTTTTGGTGAGGACCATGAATGGATGTACAAAAGGCCATGGCAATTGACCCGATAGTTGAGATATTTTTTCGTCTGGACTAAAGCGGTGGACTAAACCAACCAACATTGCCACACTGCTTGCATGGCTAAAAAAGGAGCACTGGGTACATTCATTTTCCACCAAACATTAAAACATTAAACTCATTCATCTCAAAAGATCTAAAAGTTCTTAGTTTGGTTTCCTGATTGTTTATGACAACATCCTTCCCCAAAATTCTGAAGCTCTAAATGTTTTTTCTCCAGAAATCTAGTTTTAACAGTGTTTCCAAATATACTCTTCACTGTGCCTTCGCGGTCCACTCTGCCTCAGTGTGTGTGCAGTAATGGAAAAAGGGAAATGGTCCCATTAGGCAGATAATGAGCTGCACGTTAGAGAAACCTGCAGTACACATGCTGTTTATCGCCAGCGTTTTTCTCATGTGTTTCCAAAAGGCTTTAGAAAAGGATTTGACTTTTTGAGAGATGAGGCAAAGCTGCAGCAGGCCACAGCACTGGCAATACTGACTGGGAAAGAAAGGTCTATAACGTATAAATGCCCCGATGATGGCCACCCAAGGATGATACAGTGTTATTGGCTCATTCCATCCCACGATATGGGGGTGTTGAAAGGAACAGACAACATTAAGCCTTTGAACATGGACAATAATCATATCTGTCTCTCCAAATCTGTCTTATAAAGCGAAAATGCCAAAAAATAACCTTTGAATCGAAAGGTTTAGCTCTTTGGTAGCATAAGCCTGCTTAGAAACGTTCCTGTCCTTAGTAAAATGACCCTCTGTGCAAAGACAAGGGGGTATATTTGGTATATTGTATGCTTAAATACTTAAGTGTATGCATTGGGATATGATCCATATACCTAAGTAAAGGAGGTGGTATGATGTTGCTATACAGTGGACAGTTGCTTCAGCACAGAAGTCGACTTTTCGATTTGAAGGTGGCGCATAAGGAAAGCTCACAGTGAATTCCAAAATAGAATTCATCCTGAGGTGAGCATCAAAGTTTGAAACATTTTGAAACATTAATTCTCTAGGGATTATGATTTGTTATTACAGTAAATGTAATGGATAACTGGCCTGGGGTTTTCAGACACGTGATCACAAACAAAAGTGTGCAACACAATCTAAATCTTCACAGAGAAAAAGTGAATGGAATGGAAGAGAAGTGTTCCTCTTATCAGCGAAATGGAGTCCGCTAAATGGACAAAAATCACCAAACTTGACCAGTGCTTGGAAAAAACTGTGTTTTAGCCTACAGTGTCTCTCGCCTTAAACATTCTTGTCAAATGACAAAAAATAAAACTACAGCTCGGGAAAAAATTAAGAGACCACTCGAAATGTTCAGTGTCTCTTGTTTTACTCTTTAGAGGCATATGTTTGAGTAAAATGAACATTTTGATTTTATAATATAAACTACTGACAACATTTCTACATAAAAATATTGTCATTAAGAGCATTTTCATCAAATAATATAGAGATGAAGATTTAAGAAAAATCCAGACTGGTCTCTTAATTTTTTCCGGGGCCTGTATAAGTAAAACAGAAGTGTCTCAAGAGCTGACCTGTCCAGGGACTGCATGATGTCAAATTTCTAGGCACTTTAAAAAAAATTCTTACTCTAAAAAATAAACAGAGCAGAGTGAAGCGAAACAAGAAGCAAAAGAGCATAACCCTTTCATTTATTTTCCATTTGCTCAACTGGAGTCTAATCAGACTGTAACCAATCGTTGTTTATGATTCATTATGGACGTGAAGTGTGACTGATAGGGCCAGGTCAGGAGACACATACACATCTTTCAGCGCCACCGCTTAACGATAGAGCGAGGTTGATGTGTAAATGGTAATAGATATGAGTCACCGAGTGAAAATGGCAGAGGTCATTGGTACAATCGCACACACACACATCGTAATCGCACACACACATCGTAATGAGACAGAGGTTGGTATTTGCCGTGCATGAGCACAGAGGAGAAATTCGGCAATTGTAAACATGATTATCTCTAATCCAACACACTTCACTGTTATGATGCATAATCATAGCCGAGTGTGTGTGTGTGTGTGTGTGTGTGTGTGTGTGTGTGTGTGAGTGTGTATTTGACCTTAGATGGATGGAAAATGACAAACAATTAGCAACCATGCCAGAGAGGAGCAAAGAAAAACAAATTGTTGTTGATGTTTTTTTTTGCTTCACGTACATCAGTGTTTGCGTATTATGTTTGCGTTAAAATTTTTTCTTCTGTGTGCACACGTATGGTTACGTTTACGGCACAAACAGCGTGCTTTAGAGACAGTCAGCAGCAAGAACGCATTCAAACACATTTCTCTCAGTTGTGTGTCTGCAGCTGTGAGCATGGTGATAAGAGTTTTACCCCACACACTGACTGTTTGTCAGATTTAGTTGGTAAAGATAATCAGTGTTATGGTTCCCCTACACAGGTAAGAAAAGTGTTGCATTCACCTGTCAATCAAACACTGCAATCACCTGTAATGTCTTGCAGCCATTGATGACGACTGCTGCGCGATGCTACATTGTATCTCCTGCCTGATGCTGCGTAGTGCAGCATTGTTACTCTCTTATTTTCATGGCTGCGCAGCATAGAATGCACCGTCATTGGTTCAAATACAAATGAGGTGGGTTTTGTTGATTTTTTTAAGACCACGTGACCACCCAAAAGTTGTGTGGTTTGCCGAAAATCACGTCAATCAAAAAAATAAACTAATAAAAATAATAAAAAAATACACAAGCTGTGTCGGCGATAGTGTATTACTGAACAGCTAGTGGCGTTCAGAGCGCAGAATCTAGGTCTATTATAGGCTACTGACGAAAATCACACAACACATTGCATCTATTTGTTAACAATATTTATGAATTTAGCGTGCTCCAACTCAAAATTCAGCCTAGCCAGGCGATAGTTAAGTTTCAGTTTCGTTTTCATCTCCGTGGTATACAGCCGTTTGGACCAGCTGATCGGCTCCCAACAGCAGGAGTCGGTCTGCGTTCCAGTTGTACTGGGAAGTCGGATTTATGGTGCCAGTGATAACTGAACTAAATGATAAAATAAAGCTATCTCCTCCTTCCTACATCTGTCTATCTTTATCCCTCCACTGCACACTCAGTCACTATTATCCATGCTAAAAGGAAGCAGGATTATAACCTCATTTAGCACATTATTTTTAAATATTTTATATTATTTATTCTTTTTTCTCTTCCCCATCTACTTTTGACGATTTTTAGAAAAATGTGTTGGTTTGTAAGCGCTAAGGGAGCATGTTTAAATAAAACCTGTGAACCTTACCTTTTAAATGTATTTTATTTCATGTGCTACACAGGCTTAGATATTAAGGTTTTGGTAGACTTGACAATTCGTACAATTTTTTCAGAAAACCCTCAGGCATTAAGGACATGCATCCTAGATTGCCATAGTCATCAATGGGTTAAAAATCAATCAATTGCAAGTAAATACCATTACCACTGTGTTTTCACCAATTTTTAATAAACAAAACAACAAATCTAAAGCCTAAATACTTGTATATTCACTGAGAAAGACTGGGATATGCAGCTCACAACTCCAGAGAAAGCCAGTAATTGGACGGTGGGGTTAAGATTCTTTTGTCCAACTACTGTTCGAAAGGTCAAGAATAAAACTGTGGGTGCAGACGTACAGTATATAACCTTGATCCTGCCATGGTTCTGTTCACAGGGCTTGTGCAATAATGAACTCAAAAATAGAGAGTAAGGCATGATAAACTCCATAGCCAAACTTAAAGTTCTTGTCATTTAATTAATATCCCACTTTCTAAGGTGCTTATGATGGACATGAACTTGACTTATATAGCGCTTTTTAGCCGATTTTCTCAGCCCCAAAGCGCTTTACATTTCTTACCACATTCACCCATTCACACACACACACACATACACCGATGGCAGCATGGACATATTCTTTGCAGCATGCACAATAATACACAATGCATCTCCCACAAACATCCTTTTTTATATCAAGCTTGTTCCAGCTCAGTACACTCCAATCGATGTGTACCCTTGAGTGTACAACACAGACCCCAGCTGGCCTGAGCCAACAGCAGAAAAAGAAGCTGTGTTATTTTTGGGGGAATTTTGTCGTAACACGTCCAAACTCCTTTGTTTGTGAATTTGTAGTGAGGTTGTCAAGCGAAAGCCCCTAAAAATAGGCCCCATATCTCTCTGACTGTTATGGTTATTCAACCTGAAATTCTCAAAGGCTTATCTTCTTTCATTTTAAATACGCTCTCATTTGGTGTGTGTCTAATCTCGCAGGAAGTTAAACAACAACAAATCACATTAACAACTCTGCCTGAAATGTTCACTTGTTTTTAAAGGAATACTTCACCCATACGGAACCGGCGTTCTATCATAAAATCGCTATTATAATATAATGAATGAGGTTTTTCTTCCCTCATTGTCCTGTTAATCCAAACCCTACATTTTGCCATGTGTGATGTCACACATGGGAACATGTAGGGTTAGACATTGAGACCATAATCCACTCTTTCTGCCTTTTGTCAGGTTTCTCAGATTTCAATTTATTTTTTGCACATTTATACTACATAGGATCTCAGAGTTCAATACACCTTCCTATTTCCACCGGTGAAGTAGGCCTTTAAGAACAATAAGGCTTAAATGCTCCACATGATATGAATTGTTTGTTCAGATGGTTTTGTTGCCACATCAAGGTGCATGGATGAAGCTGCATGTGCAGTGTGCACGTAGAGTGTGGGTACGTGCAGCGTTTCAGTGCATGACAAGAAGGCTCTATTTGATCTTTTTCACTGGCACTTTCTTTGACCGAGGCAAACCGTGCCGTGCTGATATGCATTTCCATTAGGACTTTTTTCTGTGCAGAGTCTCACCAGGGATGGACCTTCTCTGGAGTGGGCCCAAAGTGCACCGGCCTCGTGACCCTTTAGCCACATGTAAATAGCCTCCGCTGCTCTGCCAGACATCTTAAATACATACTTGAAACCTGCTTACTTCTGCTTTAAGAGATGAAAAAGGAACGACAGAGAGAGAGAGAGACAGATAGAGAGAGAGAGAGAGAGGCGTAAGGAGCTCATTGTAAAGGACCCTTATAGTGCAGGAAAGCAGGAATAATCCATATTAAGGTAATTAGTGTTTCATTAGACAAAGCGTAATTAAAACAGAAACAGGCTATAAACAATTTGCTGTCTAAATATAACTCGTCCCAACACATTAAGTTCCCCGACGTGTAAAAAATCGGACGTCTCCGAACACACCCACACTGCAGGGAGGATGAGTGTATATGTGCATGAGTGCATTAAATGGAGGCGGTGTGTTTACAAAGAGATCAAGAGAATGCTTGGCAGGACGTCAAGCCTTGTAAAGCCCCAGGACTCCACATGGAAAACACACCACGCCGCGCCGCAAGGGAAAACACACACACACACACACACACACACACACACACACACACACACACACACACACACACACACACACACACACACACACACACACACACACACAGAGACACACATACTGACAAGCCCACAGAGAATAACAAACACTCACAGGCCGTGACGCTGGCAGTGTTCAGTCTGAGGGAGATCAGGGAGTATTTCAACCTTGGAGAAGATTGGGATTTTTCTCCAGCTTTCATCTTAAACCCCACCCCCCGCCCCCCACACACACTGTATGTTTGTTTCCAGCTCTTCACCAGAGTGCTGTTGACTCTTCATTGGACTCCACTGTGACGCTAAGTGGAAGTCGGGTGTGTCACAGTATTTTTAATTCCAGGATATGTCTACACACAACAGTCCACCATAGCTGTTCCAACAAACACAGTATGGATACACAACCACACCTGACTCATTCATGCCCTTTGGAGAAATAAAGAAATGGCCTCTCTTTTTTGTTCATATTATATGTCCAGCAATATATTGAATTTTTTAATATGAATTTGGGTAAATATGATTTCTTAGGTTATTGTAAATATTCTGTACATTCATGTGTTTATGTTTGTATGTAGGGTATACAGTATGCAGTATGTGTTATGTTATGTTTGTCTTATGAATTTGTGTATAAATATATACAAAATAATTAAAAAGACTCTGGATTTGGCCCTGATAGTAAGAGATTCTTAACTTCACAATAAAATACATTAGGCATATGGAATTATGTACCATACAATAATGTGAGATTCTAGGGAAAAATGACACTTTGGGTTTTTTTTTTGTATTTGGAGATCACCATTGTTTTGGTTTGTTATGATTTGATTTGATTGTTGTGCTCCATGCCATGTGCTATGGCCGTGAATAAATAAATGAAAAATGAAATGAGATACTGATAGAACCTCGGTCTCTCAGCTCTTTTCTGTCTGCTACCATGACGTGCTTTTCTTTTACAAACAGCCAGCAGAGCATCCCAGCACATCACTAGTCTTACCTGGCTCAGTGCAGTTCTTCTCAGGCTCTGGGTAAAGCTGGGACTCGTTCTCATAGACCTCTTGTAGAAGGTGACGGCCCTCCCACCTCACCCCCTCCTCCTGCACTATGGAGCTGGACACGTGGTCGCCTAAGAAAAAGAAGATGGTGGAATGGTTAGAAATGGTCCCACCGAGTCCAGCCATTGGTAGACATTAGCAAACATCCAGGGGGCAGTTGATTGGTTGAAGGACATTGAACTCATCATCACGCTGCATTAAAGAAAGTGTTTTTTTTCTTTATACTTTCTTTGTAGTTTTCTACAGATTAGACCAGGGGTGTCCAAACTTTTTTCACTGAGGGCCACATACAGAAAAATGTACGAAGGGCCGGGCCACTTTGCAAAAATAACACATTTATCAGGACATGTAGCTGCTCTGATGTTTAGTTTCATAGTGTCTTCGTAAATTGTAATCCTTCTTCACGGCAACACTTTACTTGCACATTAAAAAGATACATCCCCCCTCTTGTTAAATGCCATTGATACACCCAGTGTTTTCTGCTTTTACGTCTAATGTCCAGCTTGGTGAAAATAGTAGCCAGCTGAGATCCCGCCCCTCCAAGGGGGGTCCGGGGGTATGCCCCGTAAGTTTTTAAAGTGAAATGCATGAATCTGGTGCACTTCGAGAGGGAAATTAAGAGGCTAAAGCTGAAGAATTTTGTATAAAAAAAAAATGTAAACACTGTCAGATGAATTAGAAGCTATTGGAGAAGGACACATGGATTTTCCATAATAATATTAATTTAAATTTAAATATTATGCAGGGTCCTCTGGGATGGCCTTGGTGCTCTTTTTCTTTTATGGGACATATTTCTCTGTAATATAATGAGTGCATTTAGATTATTTAAAAATTAAAAGGGCCATATTACATTATATTTTTAAAATGTGCCAAGGGCCAATCAATCAGTTTTGACACCCTTGCACTAGTGGGTTAACTAAGAAATGCAAAAAAAAAAAAAAAAAAAAATCTTTTTTTTTTTTTTTTTTTCAAAGGGCCATATTGCATTATATTTTTAAAATCGGCCGCGGGCCAATAAAAAGCGGGCCGCGGGCCGCAGTTGGCCCGCGGGCCGTAGTTTGGACACCCCTGGATTAGACAGTAGCCAGTGAGTTTTCAGTCTTACAACAGATGCATGCTGGGATACAGGCTTCAATTGTGCGCTTGTGCACTCAAAACCATTAAATGGCTTAATTAGGATGCACACGCTCTTAGTTTTGTAGTTAAAGGTGGAGTCCGTGATTCTGGAGAACCCTTTGTTTACATTATAGGCTACCCGTTTTTTTCCGCCCACACACATTACAGACAGGTTACAGATAGTGAGGAGAAGTTCACTGATTTTGACTACGAGCGCTTTTCCAGAATCACTGACTCCACCTTTAATCGACCTTTGAACTGTATGTTTATAACATTTACTGTGGCTTTGCTGCAGTAGACAAGAGTTTTGACACATGTTGACACTATGTGTGTATGTGTATGTGTATGTGTGTTCCTGTGGGAGTATTAGTTAGTCGGGCAGCACACTGACCGCCGAGAGGCCGATCACTCCAGCTCAGTCATCATGGGCCACAGTATCCTCCAGCCGTCCCACCTCTGACCCATCTCCTCTGCCCCAGTGCAACAAGCCCCGAATTAGGTGCAGACAGAGCACCACCAGGCTTCTATAAATAGCACCACGTTTGGCTAGATTCATCAAAATAATGCTGGAACATGACAAGTTTGGAAACAGCAATGGAAATATTCATCTCCCTTCCTGATTTGATAATGCATTTTTTTTTTGCATTTCTTGGCGTGTTATTTGCCGTTGTGGATTAGTCTGAACAGGTATAACCTTCAACCTGTGTACTTGTTTGTATTGCTGCACCTTTTCTGCTTATGTTATTCATTTCACTGCTGCTATGGCAACATTGAATTTCTTTTTTTTTGCATCAATGAATTGTTAGGTATTATCTGCTGGATTAACCCAAAATAGATCCTTCCATTTTGATTATTTTTACAAAACTATACAACTCTTACTATACATTTCTTAATATTTTTTTTCCTGATGATGTATATAGGGTTGGGTGATGTTCTCCATTCAACACTGTGGGCATCAGCAAGTGCAGCAATCTCACAGAAGTCTTATAAACGTGACCAGACAAAACTGGAACCATCTCACTAGATACAATTCGAGGTAGATGATGAACCATCAGCTGCAAAATAAATAATGTGCATTTTATGTTAAAAGTCACAATGCGCAGCTGTGCAGAGCCAGAGACATGCTCTCTCAATGTGCGTAGTTCCAAGAGAACTGAAGGGTAAAATCTGCCATGATGCATCATTACCAAAGCTTCTATACAGCTGTGATGCCTTTTGCCCTCTTGTTGTATGCTCTTCCCCTGAGCCAATGCTTCCCGTGTGTGTGTGTGTGTGTGTGTTTGTGCGTGCATGCATGTGTGTATGTGTGCTTGTTTTTTGTGTTCATGTGACATCAGTAGAAGACATAACACAACTGTAGTTTAAGATAGAACACAACACGACATACTCCACACAGGAATAGCTATCTCTCGTCATTACTTGATAAATGGAGTCTGTGCTCTATTTACACAGCACACACACAGGCAAGAATTAACGTAGTTATAGTAAACATGCACGCACACACACATACACATACACACACACGCACATACACACACACATACAGACCTTGGCGAGGGTTATAAGCGTCTGGTGGTCCACTGAAGCAGAATGAATGCTGTATGCATCATCAGTGCCGAGGTTACCATGGTGATGTGACGTAACAGATAAGACACAGGGGTGCCTGACATAACACTGACTCTCATGCGCAGACACACACACACACACACACACACACACACACACACACACACAATGACTAACCGAACTACGAGCCCATGCTATCAGATGTGCTATGCAGAGGCGTCAGTCACACAGGTAACACTCTTCATGGTAGCAGTTCCATTATGTTCCAGTTGATGAACACTATGGTCAATATGTCAAAGGGATCTCAGACTCTCATGTTCTACCGAAATTAGCTTTCTATGTTCATGGTCACCATTTTTATGTTTTTGGCGATGAAAAATAATAAAGGTGAATGGAGAAGATACTCGTTGTACAAGTACAAAACTCCAGCAACGGTTGTAGTGTTAAAACAAGCCCTTTAAAACACCCTTTTTGTGACATAAACTGTGCTGTTATACCGTATTATTTCAAAAGTGTATAAAAAACATATTTATAACATCTAATCAGCAAATGCCTCTTGAGCATATTCATGATATTTTGAAGTCTCTACAGTCAATGGCTTTAACAGAACATATTCCTAGAAGAAACCATGCTGATGAGAGTTGTCAATTGAAACTAAACACTGAAGCGTTTGATCATTTGCTTGTATTAAAAATGTATTGTATTATTCCAACTGTAAAGACGGTCAGAGAAGAAGGTCAGATAGAGTGAGAGACAGATAATACAAAGAGTGCACCATGGGTTAACTAAGACGGGGAATCAATGGATGTGTTATCTCGCTGGATTTCCCTCCAGATTTCATAAAGTATGGAGCCAGACAAGAAGGGCTGCACCTGCTGGAATCACCCTCTTCGTAGATCTAGGCCAGCAGTGTGTGTGTGTGTGTGTGTGTGTGTGTGTGTGTGTGTGTGACATAAATGTGAGATGTGCGTGTGAACTCTGTGTGTGTGTGTGTGTGTGCATGTGCGAGAAATAATACTTGAGGGGAATTTTTAACACAAGGGGAAATGATTCTACCCATCTATGACTTGATCTATTTTCATACGCACACACGCGTGCACGCACACATACACACGCGCGCACACACACACACACGCACGCACGCACGCACGCACGCACGCACGCACGCACGCACGCACGCACGCACGCACGCACGCACGCACGCACGCACGCACGCACGCACGCACGCACGCACGCACGCACGCACGCACGCACGCACGCACGCACGCACGCACGCACGCACGCACGCACGCACGCACGCACGCACACACACACACACACACACACACACACACACACACACACACACACACACACACTACATTAATTCATCCACCTCTCTCACCCTCTCATTAACACACTATCCCATATCGGCCATAGTCCTACATCTAATAGGTCCGAGTCGACCCAGTAACGTCACATGACGACGCGTCGGCCTATCGCTCCTCACTGTTCTGTCTAATAAGCTACTTCATCTTCATTAGCATCCTCCTGGCAGGCATGTGCGCATGTATGTGTGCGCACATTTCTCTACATCTGTATGGTGTGTGTGTGTGTGCGCATGTATGTGTGTGCTAGCGAGCGCTCGCTACAATCTTGTCCCTGGAGAGAAAAGAATCAGGCCATGAGCACGTGGTGTCTCCCTCTGCAGCGCTGTAACATGCTACACGTGACGCCAACATCCTTGGCTCCTCATCATAGGACACACACTATCTAGGTTACTGTATATATTACTATACAAGATGTATGTGCATTATACATACAGTGTATATTCACTTACATACACTCGCTACAATGTGCGACTGGCAACTTGGCTGCTGCGTGAGTCCACCGAGGAACTATACTACGAAAAATGAATTTTATCTATGATATTTTGTGGATGTTTTATATTTTTAATGTTTGGTTGTCAATAAAAGTAAAAGTTCCAGGAATGTTTGTGTATATTGTTAATTACAGTTCTAAGGAGTATCGTCAGGTTACAATCTTTACAAGTGGAAAATCGGAAAAAGACCAAGAAAAATTGCAATCGATGCATCCCTACAAATAACTAAAGCCACTGCCACAAAGCTGACATGTCCTACTGAAACAAGCAGTATCTTGTGTCCATTAGAGTGCCGGTGAGAAGACGACGTGCCACACATTAAAGCTAGGGTTGGTAATTTTTTCACTGTAATATTTGGCAAAACTGTCATAATAGCCATTCAGCTATATGTAGGTAAAGTGGTCTGAAAATATTTTTTCATTACTTTGCTCTCCCCTGCCTCTGTGTGCTGCCCCCCAAAAATTGCCACCACTCATGTTAATTTTGACCAATCAGAGCGAGGTCAGAGTCTCCGTTCTTATTGGCTGTGGGACAGTCCGTTCACCTTGGCAACAACGTTGATGTGTCAGACTCAGTTGCGTGAGCGTTCACGAGCCTAGCAGTCTGACACTACTGTTTGGGAATCCCAACGGCTGTATTCTCGCAAACTCTCAACCCCAGCTTTAATGGCTGCTACTAAACACAGTCTCGCAGTCATGAGGGGGAAGTGATACCTCAGCAGAGCATCTTAGGCGGTGCTGGGGGTTGTAAAGTAGTACTGTTACTAGGCTTGGGCCGGTATGATATTCTGACCGTATGATAACATCCTATGAATAAACAGGCCACCTTTAAATTTGAGTGTTGCCTCTATGTAACAGGCAAAAATCAATGATCAATGTGCTGTATGGGAGAGTTAGTATTGAGGAGTAAATACCCCACAACCTGGGTCTTGTTTATTCATTACTATCTGTAATAATCACATAATTGTACTCCCTAAGGTAAGTGCAGAGATTTCTGAAGAGAAAAAGAGTTAAAGGCTGAATTCCACCACCTGTCCGGTCCTTCTCCGCCATGGCAGCAGAGCTGAGAGGTTTGACTTTAGTCAGTGTGTGAGCGTCCACTAGCTCCGCTGCACCGTCTCTCTGCTCCGCTGCTGCTCCAGCAGTCTGGTGATATACACACGGCTGCTATTATTGCTGGATGCTGGAGCTCGCCGCATCAATTTAACACGGAACACATCGAGAGAGACAGGAACATAGACACAGACAAAACGATAAAACATTTGTTTGACTTTCAGAATAAGACACTCCTTGTTCACTGCAGGTAACAATCTCAAAACAGAGACCCATACAAGCATGTCCACTGTGCTTTTACTCATTCAGATGGGAACAATAACCCTCTGTGTGTTTTTTGTTGTCTAAATACCACATACAGAGTCATATTTTCAAGCCCGATTGCCTGTCACTTTTAATTACCGAGGGAACTCCTCGGTCTCATGACTCCAGCTGTCCGTGCCCGCTTTGAAAACAGAGCCGGTAAGTGTTGACGGACGTGGGCACAGAACAAAGCCTGTCTGAGTCAGACACACAGACAGGCTTTGAACAACACCGTCCCAAACTTATTTTGAAGGGAAACTCAAAAAGTAGTTACGATTATGTTTCATGTGTTCCCGGATCTAGGGAATAACTGTGACTACGGTATTATTATAACCCATTACATTACATTTTATTTAGCTGACGCTTTTATCCAAAGCGACTTCCATTAAGTGCATTCAACCATGGAGGTACAAACTCAGAACAACAAGAATCCCACAAGTACTATAGCTTCAAATAAACCAAACTACAAAGTGCCACATGTACAGTAACTGTTAAACAATGGCCACAGCAATACATTAAAACAATGGCCACAAATACAAAAGTCCCTGATGGATAACTATCTCCTTTTCTCTATGGTTCAGAGGTCCCAGAACTGCAACACAACACCACTGTAAAAAAATCAAGAGCACAATCCTGGCAGGACGCACAAGGGGAGCAGGGTGGTGGATCTGCGGATAATGAACAAACAGAGGCTTCCCCTGCACCCGGTGGATGCTGCTGATAAAAACCTACACTATACCTGGCCATGCAGTTATTATTCATTTGAGGGATCTTTGGTTTAAACTCTAGTACAACACTAGTCTTTCCGCATTCAAGATTCATGATGGTTTATTTTCATATGCACAATAATTACAGCAGCAGTCATTGCGGCAATGAAATTCTCTCTCAACAATGTAATATATAGAAGAAGAAAATGTATAATAGAAACACACGAGTGAAGAGAGCAACACCTGAGACACCAATAAACACAAAAGTAGTGCAAGGACACAGTGCAGATACAAAGTGCACCACATTGTAGACCGCATAGTATGTTCTTGCAAACAAAAAAAAACCCACCAAAGCATCTACAGTTGCTTCTCTCCACAGATAAATGACTTACAGGAGTCAAGCATTCAACGCAGCTGTAACTAATCCTTGACAGTCAAGCCGCCTGCTGAAATTCTGAAGACAACTGTATATCTTCCAGCACTCGGCTTCACTCGCTCAATATCTCCAGAGCATTGTAGACACCGCTGTGAACTGCATGTCCCCACACCTCACTCTCTCTCAGGCACACACGCGTATACCAGCTCAGCCATGCCTCGTGATTGCCCATCAATAAATCGATTTTGAGTGGTTATATAGGAGGACAATGGTCCCTTGTGTTTCTGGAAAAAAAAAATACTGCAAGGGTCTCCGCAGATGATGTCAAAGAAGATTCTCCAGAGAACATAAAACTGTGCATTACCTATTTTTTCATCCAGTATAGAGATTCAGATTGTGCACACGGACGTATAAAATACAATCGGCATAAAAGATCACTCAACTCAAAGCCTGTCAGAGAGGGTTTTCTGTAATGGTAGCTTAACAAACGAGGCAATGCGTTAATGGTCTCATTAGCTTACACTGTCAAGACGCCACTGCTCTCCTGCTGTGAGTGTGTGTGAGGGCGCTGTCATCTCAGACGCTTTCAATCGTCTCAAGCTCTCATCTCTCTTTCAGCGTGAGAAGGATTGCGAGGTGTGGAAGGATCCCCCTCTACACCTTTATCTGAGCTGACATGTACTGTGCTCCTATTCAGGGAACTGCCATTTGTTTGACTTAAGAACATTCCCACACTTAACCTTAGATCCGTCAAATATAATTTATCTTAACAGTTGGTTGACGTGTCTGAAATATTAAAGGGTCACTCACTACTATGCTAATTTTCAGGTGCTAAATCGGAATTTTGGGGTTCTACTAGAAACTGTTTTCATGGGTTGGTCTCTAAAAAAACTAAACAAAATTATATTTCTCACAGTTCCATAGCTGAATCTTCTCTTTTCAGCTTCTGTCTGAAATGCTCCGTTTTCGAGCCTGTCTTTTTTTGGCCCAGCCTTTCCAAAAAAGACCAGTCCACCCTGATTGGCCCTGAAGTTAGATTCAGGGGTATCTGAGGGTGTGGCTTAGCACAGGTGGAGGTAGTATTAAGTTTGGTTGGTAATGAGAGAGGGGGGGGGGGGTGGTGTCAGGCATCCGACTGGGGTTTTTGAACACAGGTTTTCAGATAGGTGGAGGAAGAACAAATAAATACTTGTTTTTTTCTCATACTTTGGGAGTCTCCAAGCACACTGGGGACCAATATTAATGTTTAAAACCCATGAAACAGAGTATTTTGCACGATAGGGGACCTATAAACACAGTTGAAATGTCTGTGTTGTTGTGAACATTTCATTGTCTCATTTCATTTTCTGTCTGTACCAAAGGACAGCTTTTTACATGCAGCAGGTTCATGCATCAAGTGCGTGTGACTGAAGGGAGAGCTATCAGAATTATTCGGATATTGCACATTGTCTTTGTCCAGACTGTTGTACAAAGGCTCTTACATGACTCTGATTGAGAGGCAAAATATAGAAAGCTGTTTTTGTTTCAAAGTGCTTTTATCTACATGAATGATGGCAGGTTCTGCTTAATATTGCTAGGATTTTTTGACAATTCAGTCAAGTTAGCATTAGCTTAAAAGAATTATAACAGGAGCTCCAACACAACCTTGAATCTTGGAGGTGCTAATCCTTACATTTTATTAGGTGATTAAATTTGGTAACACAGCAAAGTAAAACGGCTAAATATCAGTTGTTGGACATTCATCCTCAACAACAATGTCTTTCAAAAGGGGAAGTATTCCACTCCTCATCTCTTTAGACTTCAAAATGATACCTACCCTACAGCATATATGTATACGGTTTCTTCATCAAGAAAACAATCTTCGGCTGAGCAAACAACAGGCAACCGTTTCATTTTATCACTTGGTCACAGAATGAATGTTCCAGCTGAATGAATATTCCAGCGACTGTTGTTATTTCAGTCAGTGCATGGAGGGTTCCTGAATAATTTAGTTCACCTATTTTAGCTTGTTCAGACAGTTAGAAGCCTTCTAATAATTCTGATTCAGATTGAGAAAAACCCTCAGTAATCTCCTTAAAAAAATGGTAGTCCGAACAGTTTAAAATCAATAGATCAAATCAATTACCAAGACAACTGGAAAATTATAAACATAAATGTATTTTAAACATTTATTACAGTACAAAACTGATGGAAGACACAAGATATATTTCAAGCATGTGATGAAAATCAGCACAGAAACAAAAAGGGATAGAACTGACTGAGACAACATAAGTACAATGTTGAGCACAAACCCTTGATGGCAAATCATTTTTACACTCATTTCGTTTCTATTTCGTTCCATTTCTATTTGACTTTTCTGACCTTTCCATCGGACAAATAAACACAATCTGTTCTCTCCTTCTTGCCCACAGGAGATCCATGTCTCTTTGGAGGAGCAGATCATCCAGTAGGCTATACATGTCACATACAATAACCAACATGATGTCACTGTGATGTCACTCGTCATTTCACAGTGTGTGAATGTTATGGCTAAGTGTCATGTTCCCTGTGTCAATCAAGCAACATGTGACACAAGAAACATCCCGGGCCAGAACCTGAAGAGATTCACGTCCCCGCTATTAAACCAAATAATGTATGAGCTTTAGAACAGCAGAAAGAAAGTGTTAGAGTGTGTGTGTGTGTGTGTATGTGTGTGTGTGTGTGTGTGTGTGTGTGTGTGTGTGTGTGTGTGTGTGTGTGTGTGTGTGTGTGTGTGTGTGTGTGTGTGTGTGTGTGAGGGAGATTATCACTTTGGGTGATGGTTTATATATAGACAGCCATCAAAACACATACGCAAATACACACACTTCAGTACAAATCGACTCTCAAAGGAGGGAATGACTTCAGACAAGATGGTATGTTATGTAATCAGGGTGTTGCCTAAATTGTCTTAAAATGGACCAGAGGAAGTGTACTATGCATTTTCTGTGTGTGACAGGACTAAAACACATCTTAGTTGGACAGAGCTAAACATTACTAAATAGTCACATTTTAACATGTTTTAAGCAGGTATATGAGTGTCACTTTGATTCTTTGTGTGGTCATAGCGTGTGCACTTATAGAGTCAATTGGGAAATAAAGCGTTTTAAGTTAAGTGCCTGAACGTTTCTGACAGAATACTGATGGTTGTGAAATCAATGGACTTGGGTTGACTTGGTCACGGATTTTGAAACGCACTAGAAATAAAACTTATTATTATAACATGATTACTTGCAGGTCTAGTTGGCAAACTACTGTAGCTTACACAAAGCTAAGCATTGACATAATACAAGCCAGGAGCATGCTATCCCGACCCTAACTAGCCACACTAGCTTAGCCCTTCCCTAACTAGAAGTATTAAGTTTAAACCGTTCATTCAAGTGAATTATGTGCAGGATAGACAACTCTCTTACTGACCTAACAATGTCACTTTGGTGGAACAGTCTGGTCGTGAACAGTTGCCAAACGGTGACAGTATAGTGATGGTACTGGTAAGCAACGCTTTAAAGAAGGTAAAGCTCCTAAGAAACTGCAATATGGTACAACGTCACTGCATCCTCACAATATGTAAGGTCACAGTAACCTCCCAGTAACCCTTGAAAAATCTAATCAGTTCATCAGATATTTGTGCAAACTTTGAAGAATGTCCCTCAAAGCATTCTTGAGATATTGCGTTCACAATACGCAAGGTCACAGTGACATTGACCTCCAAAGTCTAAAAAGGTAATCCTGGAGTCCAAGTGTGAGTTTGTGCCCGGTGAGACAACAAATTCCTCAAAGTGTTCTTGAGATATTTGCGTTCATGAGGCATGAGGTCACAGTGACCTTTCAACCTGTGACCTCGGAAGTCTTAGCAGTTCATCTGTGATCCAAAATAAACACGTGTGCAAAGTTTGAAGAAAATCCCTGAAGGCATTCATGAGATGAGGCGTTCACAAGGATTGCCAACCCGAAAAAACACTACGCCTCTTTCGTAAACAGTCCAGCACAACCCAGAGTATTTTTACACTTCAAGTCTATTTTCTTCTTTTTTTAAAGCACGTAATTACAAAGATTGTGAATGGGGCTCTGATATAGCTGCTGTTAAAACAGATTCCCATAACACAAGCCATAGTATCTTGCTTTAAAAGATGAGTACTATTTTTCCGGAAGACTATAATTCTGCTCATGTTTGCGCACAACTTATATTTTATAAATGAAACAACCTTTTCTTAATCTTTATATGGGGAGGTTTCTTACGTGTTTTAAGTTCAGGGTTTGAACAGGTAAAAGATAATATAGTCCCAAATCATTGGCGTTGCCATAACTGGAAGACTCTGAGCACACTTTACCGGATTATGGTAAACTTCAGAGGCAACTAGATGAATCGATTAGTCTTTTAGCCTTATACAAGGCGGGAGTTTTAGAGAACTACCAAAATGGCGGACAATCTTGTGAGAGTTGGAAGTCGCGCTTGACTTCAAGATGGTCTTTAACCAATGGGGGAAAGTCACTTGCAGAAAATCAAACACAACAATAAAATCATAAAACCAAAATGAGGGAAGCTTGAATTCCACGCGATCTTTAACTTTACAATTACAGTCAACCCTTGTGTATTAGTTAACACTACGGAAGTGGAATATAACGTAAATCTTAGGGGGCTTTCACACCTGTACCTCGTTTGGTCCGGACTTTCTGACTTTTCCGTATAATACATAATAGCTATCACATTTGGAAACAAAGTTAGAATCAATCTGACTTGCATAGAATAGCTTGTGACAGCCAGACTGCCTATTAAACAGTGCGTTGTCTGAGAGAAGAGAAAAGGCTGAAGATAAGGAGACACTCGCTCATTATCTTTCCAGTGAGGAGATTTATATCCTTGGCATATTTGTCTTTTCAATTGGAAGGGGCCTTTCTAATCTCTAGCATAATAAGATTCTCTCCAGCTGTGTCACACACACACACACACACACACACACACACACACACACGAACGCAGACACACCAATTGTTAAATTTAATTTATAGTCATCGGAGAGCATGATTAAACTGAGTGGAGTAATTAAAAGCGTGGGGTGTTCCTCTGGCCCTGCTAAGTGCAGGTGAATAGCACTGTGATTGGGTTTTTCTTTGGTCAGGGAACAAAAAGGCCCTGCAGGCTAATCGCTGCAGACCGGCTCAATCACACAACACACACTGTGTCATCATCAGCCAACAAGAGCCACTCTGAGCGCATCAGTTTAAAATTCTCCTCTATTTTAGTCTTCTGATGGGGGGGGGTGAATGTGAACCAAAACATGAAAGTGGGGTAGTTGTGCACAAATGTCTCCCAGGAATAAAGAATATTGATTGTTAGGTTAGATTAGTGGTTCTCAATTATTTTCTGTCATGCCCCCCCCTACGGGACAGACATTTTTTCGCACCCCCCCCTAAATTGAAATACTATTGAGAACCTGCTAATATTTATTTATTTATCTGTACAAAACCACTGTATGAGTTTCTGGCACGAGCATTCTGCATACAATCACCCTATTATCAAATTAGATAACAAATTAGCTGAGATAACTTCTAAAGCAAAAAAAATCAAAGTTCAGTTTATTAGCTCAATTTGTAACATTTAAACAAGACTGCTCAGTCTGAGTGAATCTCAGGACAGAGAAACAAGAGCAAATGATTCACTGAGGTTTGCATTTCATTCAAAACATTTTTAAACTGTAAACATAGTTAAGGTGGTGTTTTTTATTATTATTATAGGCCAATAGGCCTTCTGTGATGCCAATAATGAATTAGTGTTATTATTAGTCTACTTGCTTGATTTCTTTTTAAATAGCATACAGAGACACTTGGAGACACATGTGGACATTTATTTACTGCAAATCGCGGCCTTTCGCGCGGATATGACCATACACAAGCACACATCGCGCTTGCTAGCACTTAAAAAAAATAATAATAATATATATATATATATTTTTTTTGGTCAGTTGGAAATCAGGGCAGCCCGCGCCCCCCCTGACAACTCACGGCGCCCCCCCAGGGGCACTGGGTTAGGTCTTAAGAGCCAACATCTATACAAATGATGTCTATGAAAAATGTCAAATTCTAAAATGTTTCAAATTGGTTCATCAATCAATCAAATTGGATACCCCGTTTCTAAGAGCATTTGATGTTTCAGAAAAGTGCAACATTGGTCAATGACATTACGTTAATTCTATCTCGTCCTATCAGTTTTTTTCGATAGCATTACAAGAGTCCAATTCAGGAAAGTGTGTCATAGAAACTTGGAAAATTATAACAGCAAACAATATGTTCTTCTTGGTTTATTGTCTGGTTGAAACACTGAACAGAAATCATAAGGATGGTGAAGCTCCATATCTCTCGTCAAATGTTTGTTTAAACGTACATTACAGCATGCAGATACATCAACTGGACTTAATATATGGACACTAACCTACATTTTCCTGCATAATAATGATCAATTGTGAAATCTGATACTATCAAGACTCGGGCCTTTGGTCTGCTCCATTTTCTAATATAGAGGCAGGGACAGAGAATGTAGAGAGCTGGTGAGAGGTATGGCAGGTCTTTGCCAAGCTCCTCATTCAGATGCTTAATTATGAACAACTCGTTCAGTGTGTCTATATATAGATGCTAAGTCTATGGGTCAACTTCAAATAGCAGAGGGGCATGATTTTTAAAACCTGTATGAAAATTTTACAACGCCAAGACTGTGGTTGGCTAAGCAAGACAAAGAATGTTTGTAAGAATCATATAGAAGTAACAGCTTTTTTGTCTCTCGGAACATAAATGTCACCTGTCTGAAAACCTGTGTTAAAAAAAACCCAGTCAAAATGGTCTCCCCCATATGACATCATAAGGGGATAAGCCACGCGTCCTCATTACCAATCGAATTTAGCACTACCTCCAGCTATGATAAGCACACCCAAAGTACACCTGAATCCAACTGGCAGTTAGATCCAAACGGGCAGTTAGATTCAGGGCCAATCAGAGCAGACTGGTTTTAGGATTGCATGGATTAAATAGACACTCTAAAACGTAGCGTTTCATACAGGCTTAAAATAGGAGATTCAGCAATGGCACTGTGAGAAATATAAAGGGATTTTGAACTCTTCACCTTAAACTGTTTCTCGTAGAAACCCAAATTACAATTTTGAACCGGAAAATAAGCATAATATGTGACCTTTAATGGCAGACAAAATAAAACCGTAAGAACTACATACTGTGTCAACACAGATTTTCCTTTTAGTAGGAAACTGAAAGGAACTACCTTTCAGTGTTTATCATTCAAAATGAATTATTTTCATTTGACTATGGGTGGTGCTCACTGTGTGCTCATCACCATGGAGCTACTGTATGTGTATGGCAATCTGAGCATGTTAGGATATTTTGTCATATCTGCTAAATATAGAATAATGATTGTATGTTAGCAAGTGATAAGTGTTTGCTGTTACTGCAGATGAATAGGCAGCTTGTTTGTTTGGGCTGAGAGTTGGCCCAGAAGAAGAGAAACACACCATTAGTTTTCAAAGCACAGATTACTTCTTTCTTGTTGTTGCACGGACTGTGTTTTTGGAGCGTGAAATCCAATCCGGAAATTTAAACAATGGGATGTTGTTGCTGAGCCTTAAAGTGAGCGTTGTGTCAATTGCGGTTGACCAACACCCTGTATAACAGTGAGCCTTAACAGACAACGAGGAGGAGCAAGAGATTAGACAAGAGGAACACAGTAAAGGGAGAATGAAGGAAGCAAGTGAGGAGCAAAATAAAGGAATTAAGGAATAGAAAGGTCGTAAGGACAGCAGAAGGTCTATGGAGTCCCATACAGCGGTCACACTCCTCCTCAGGGATGGATGAACCGCTCTCGTCAACTCTCCCTTCTTTTCATCTGTCTCTCCGAGCTGTGCCAGGAACCCAGAATACACACAGCGAGTACTAAAATAGGCTTTGGGCCCGGTGATGAATTAGCCAGGGTGTATTTGGGAAGCAAGGGCGCTACAGAGAGAGGTAGAGAGGGGGGGGGGGGGGTAGCTCCTAATGTTTAATCACAGCTAAATCTAATACAGTACAAAGCCTACAGACAAACCCAGTGATTCTTGTTTAGATGTGCTCATCCATCATAACGGATATCTGAATATGTTTATGTGAGGTGTGTGTGTGTGTGTGTGTGTGTGTTAGTGTCCATATGATTTGATTACGCGCACACATGAGAAAAGACTCCTGCAGTTGAGAGATGAAGCTGTTGTTAATGGATTAGGAACGATCAGGAACCAAGGACATGCTCACACACACACAGCTACACAATCTAAATTATTTAGGTGAGTTAAAGGTGCAGTGTGTAATATGACATCATCAAGAAAGTTATACAAAGTTCTAGAATGCAACACTCCCTGGGTAACCCCAACCCTTTAGAATAATAACAGAAGCTACAGTGGCCTTCAAGGACAAGAACAATTCTAAATTTTAAACAATGCACCTGATGACATTCCAACTATGACACTTTCAAGATGGCGGCACTAGGCCTTGGTCCAAAATATGCAGAAATATGGACATATATGAGACCCTTTCTAAGGGAAAAAAAATTATTCCAACATTTTTTTTTCAGCTATTATGCACTAAATTAAATGTACTTATGGATATTATAATTACTTTCTACAAAATCTGCTAGGAAATAAAACCCAAAATTATACACACTGCAGGTTTAAGGTTAAAGAATCTTCTGTCCTTTCAAAGCTGGAGAGAACACTTATAGCTTACACTCATAGCTTAGATTCTGTAAACAGGCATGTTGCAAGCTACTGTGGGCTCCCCTTTGTTTACTGTTCTTACCCGCTCACAGAGCATAGGCTGTGTATAAACGACAATTCTAACTTTGACTTCACCTTAAAGACCTACTTCACCGGTTGGAATATGAAGGTGTATTGCATTCTGAGATCCTATGTAGTATAAATGTGCAAAAAAAAAATTAAATCATCCTAGCCTGAGAAAAGGCAGAAAGAGTGTTTTGTGGTCTCACTGTCTAACCCTACATTTTCCTTCTTGTGACATCACAGTAAGGGTCAGGAATAACAGGACAGCTGGGCCACGGGAAGACTGAGGAAAGAAAACCCTAATTCATTATATTATATTATTATTATATTATTAGTGATTTTATAATGATAGAACGCTGGTTCCATATGGGTGAAGTATTCCTTTAAATGATACATAAACTGAATGTTTTTGGACTGTTGGTTGGACTTTTACTATGACCTGACAGTTTCACTAAACTGTGTCACATAATATAATGATTCATTGGAGCCATAATTGACTTGCTGTGGGGAATTTAGAACCTGGTATCTGCACCTCACACATGCCAGGTGTAATGCCTTATGTTAATTACATATGGAGAGACGAGGGACCAATAAAGAAATGTATCTTGGGTGCCATTGTTGGCTTATGACTTTAGTATACTGTATGTAAATAGGTGGCCCCAGGGTAAATATTAATGGGCCCATAATATTGACCTCAATTCACCCCTCTCTCAGTCTAATAGGTTTGTACTATGTTGCCTTTACAGACATATACAACTAAACATGCTAACAGCACACCTAGACCCAAGTTGAGTTAGTGAGTTGTGCCGTAATGTCATTTACACCCATGTGTGACATGATTAAAGAAGGAATATAGTTAATGTAAGCTAAATGAGAACTAGTTCTTGGCAGTTTGTCTTTAGGCGGTCATCCCTATGTTCCCACAGCCCGATGGTCCTGAAACTGGCGATTAGGTTCAGGCATCACAGCTGGGTGGTTAGTGTTAGGGTCAGGGAGTGGTTAGACTAGGAATTAATTATTATATAGTTTGATTACCTAAAAATGTGGGACCAACCTAGACACACCCCGGCTCAAGAGGGTTAGGGTAGAAAAGATAGTGTGGAGCTGCAGCCAGTGACTTTAATTATTGATTAATTATTTTTCTGAAAGGATACATTGTTTTTTCTAAAAAATATCAGCGGCCCATGTGACTTCAAATGACTTGTTGCATACGACCAAGAGATGCAAATCTCAAAACTCGCGATAACATAACGTTGCAAAGCCAATGTCAGGGTGCTGTTTAGTTTCAGCTGTACTGGTACAGTATATTCTCAAACAAATGTGGAACCCTTCAAATTACAATAAACTAATTGACACACCAGGAGACCCCCAGTGCTACTTAATTATCAGCTCAACAAGCACACACACACACACTCACAGACGCATGTACACACACACGCGCACATACAGACACTTAGGTCTACATAATTATGAACCAGGCGTGACATCATTTTCACTGTGCTTATTAAATGATTACCTTGTCCAAACTGATTTGAAACGCATGCGGCAGCCTTACACCCAGCATCATCACACGATCCCACACTGCTCTCTCAAAGTCTTCACCCCAGGTTCACAGTGTCATGCAGTCCACTCCTGATGGTACTTGCTGTGGGGATTCATTATTCATCTCCGGGCTTAAATTAAACAAAGGAAGGGACTTGCATGGAATCAACAGGAGGCTTATGAAACCTCATTATTTTTCCTAGTACCCAGTGATATCTTGTGTGTGTTTTTGTACGTGTACAATAAAGTGATTATATTTTTCAATTGGATCTCCCTTTACCTGGAATTCACTCAGTTGAAGAATAGTTGATCTGTTACATTTGAAGGACATACTGTACACTTTTAAAAAGGTTGTGCTAATTTCCCGGTTCAAAATTGTAATTTGGGTTTCAACTAAAAACTGTTTCCGTGATGTAGGGTTCCAAAAAAAAAAACCTTTATAGTTCTCATAGTGCCATTGCTGAATCTCCTAGTACAGCCTCTGTCTGAAACGATCTGTTTTAAGTTTCCGTTCGGCCTTCCAAAAAACCCTAGTCTGCTCTGATTGACATTGAATCTACACTGTGTGCAAAATTTGTAGGCAAGTTGTATTTTTGAGGATTCATTTTATTATTGAACAACTACAGTGCTCTCGGTCAATCCAAAATGTTAAAGAACCTAAACCTGAATGTTTACGAAAGTAAAAGTGAAGTTTTGTCTTTCTTACGAGAATATATATATGTTTTGCTATTCTGCAACTAAATAAAAAACTAAATTGTTCCCATCTGTTTATTTTCATCTGTTAAAGTGAGAATAATAAAACAATTCAAAATGTACAAATAAAAATTTCCGGCATGTCCAAAAAAAAATCAGTGACCAATATAGCCACCCTTCTTTTCAATAACTGTCACAAGCCTTCCATTCATGGAGTCTGTCAGTTTCTTGATCTGTTGACGATCAACTTTTTGTGCAGCAGCAACCACAGCCTCCCAGACACTGTTCCGAGAGGTGTACTGATTTCCTTCACTGTAAATATCCCGTTTAAGCAGGGCCCACAGGTTCTCAATAGGGTTTAAGTCAGGTGAGGAAGGGGGTCATGTCATTATTTTTTCATCCTTAAGGCATTTACTGGCTAGCCATGCAATTGAGTACTTTGATGCATGTGATGGAGCATTGTCCTGCATAAAAATCATGGTCTTCTTGAAAGATGCAGACTTTTTCCAATGCTTGAAGAAAGTATCTTCTAGAAACTGGCAGTAGGTTTGGGAGTTGATTTTGGTCCAACTAGCTCATCTTTAAAGGCAACTACAGTCATATGAAAAAGTTTGGGAACCCCTCTCAGCCGGCATTATAATTGACTCTGCTTTCACAAAAAAAATATAAAAGTGGTATGTCTTTAATTTACCAGGAACAGCTAAGTACTGGGATGTTTTCCAAACAAAGATTTTTTGAAAAGCAGTATTTGGTTGTATGAAATAAAATAAAATGTGAAAAACTGACTGTGCAAAAATATAGGAACCCTTGTGGTTTTGTTGATTTTAATGCCTGTAACAGCATGTAAAACTGAGGACTTAAAACACAAAGTTGGTTGGATTATGTTGTTAAGCCTTGAACCTCATAGAAATGTCTGTTTAATCATGAGAAAATGTATTTTAGGTGTCTAAATGCAAGTTGCACTTCTCTTTGACTCTCTGCTGAAGTGAGACAGAATGGGATCATCAAAACAGCTCCCAAAAGATCTGAAAAGCAAAGATTGTTCATTGTCATGGTTTAGGGGAAGGCTACAAGAAGCTTTCCCAAAGGTTTCAATTGTCAATTTCGACTGTAGGGAACGTTGTCAGGAAATGGAAGGACACAGGCATAGTGGCAGTTAAACCCAGGCATGGAAGACCAAGAAAAAAACAGGAGCGGCATAGGTGGAGGATTGTGAGAATGGTTGCACACAACCCACAGATCACCTTCAAAGACCTGCAAGAACATCTGGCTGCAGATGGTGCATCTGTACATCGTTCAACAATTCAGCGCAATTTGCACCAAAACATCTGCTTTTTATAAAGACCAAATAACTTAATTTTTGTCTCATCAGTCCAAAGCATTTTCTTCCAATATGAAGCTGGCTTGTCTAAATGAGCTTTTGTATACTCCATGCAACTGTATCTGTGGCGTGGGCGCAGAAAGGGCTTCCTTCTCATCACCCGGCCATACAGATGTTTTGGTGCAAATTGCACTGAATTGTAGAACCATGTACAGATACACAATCTGCAGCCAGATGTTCTTGCAGGTCTTTGGAGGTGATCTTTGGGTTGTGTGCAACCATTCTCACAATCCGCCGCATATGCCGCTCTTGTACTTTTCTTGGTCTGCTAGACCTGGGTTTAACTGCAACTGTGCCTGTGTCCCTTCTATTCCCTGACAACGTTCCTTACAGTAGAAATTGACAATTGAAACCTTTGGGAAAGCTTCTTGTAGCCTTCCCCTAAACCATGACAATGAATAATCTTTGTTTTTAAGATCTTTTGGGAGCTGTTTTGATGATCGCATTCTGTCTCACTTCTGCAGAGAGTCAAAGAGAAGTGGAACATGCATTTAGGCACCTGAAATACCTTTTATCATGATTAAACAGACCTTTATATGAGGTTCAAGGCTTAACAACATAATCCAACCAATTTTGTGTTTACAGTCCTCAGTTTTACATGCTGTTACATGCATTAAAATCAGCAACACCACAAGGGTTCCCATATTTTTGCACAGCCAGTTTTTCACATTTTATTTAATTTCATAAAACTAAATACTGCTTTTCAAAAAATCTTTGTTTGGAAAACATCCCAGTACTTAGCTGTTCCTGGTAAATTAGAGACATACCACTTTTATCTTTTTTGTGTGAAAGCAGAGTCAATTATAATGCCGGCTGAGAGGGGTTCCCAAACTTTTTCATATGACTGTATTAGTATCTTTAAAGATGAGCTAGTTGGACCTTTTCGGGTACATACGTGTCCTGCATGATGCCCTACAAAAAGCTAACGTTGAGTACAATTATTACAACTTAAAGGCCTACTTCACCGGTTTGAATATGAAGGTGTATTGAATTCTGAGATCCTATGTAGTATAAATGTGCAAAAAAATGTTAAATTGGTTCATCCTAGCCTGAGAAAAGGCAGAAAGAGTTTTTTTTTAACCCTATATTAATCTTACTGTGACATCACAGTAAGATAAATATAGGGTTAAAAAAAAATTACTTTGTAAATATTACTGTGATGTCACAGTAGGAGAAATCACAGTAATATTTACAAAGTAAGTTTTTTTTTTAACCCTATATTTATCTTACTGTGATGTCACAGTAAGATTAATATAGGGTTAAAAAAACACTCTTTCTGCCTTTTCTCAGGCTAGGATGAACCAATTTCAATTTTTTTTGCACATTTATACTACATAGGATCTCAGAATTCAATACACCTTCATATTCAAACCGGTGAAGTAGGCCTTTAAGTGTGAGCTGCACTTCCAAGAGTCACACGCTGTCCTCTTTTGATTGGTGCTACTGTTCTGTATTTAACACCTGTAATGGCAGCCCAGTGTGAACTGCTTCTTGCTCTCATCACCCCCGCCCAGACTAACCCTGCGTTCCAATCCCCATACTATTTAGTATGCCAGAAAAAGGATATAAGATGTCCCAATACATGCACGTCAATTGTAGTATGCTGAAAATACCTAGATGCCCCATTAACCCCAATTGCAATTTTCAAAAATCTTCCTTAACTGATTTGTTTTTTCTCTCCCGTGGCCCTAAAACTCTTCTGTACTTTATTTAGTATGTTGTGTAGAAAAAAAAAGAGTATGTGGTATGGAGCGCAGGGTATGCCTGTGCAAGCATTGGCGTTTTGTACTGGTCTATTCATGTAAAATACGTTTGGCTTAAGGGTGAATTTAAAATAACTGTAGCACAGTGGAGGGATGTGAACACAGCTAAAAAAACAAAACAGTTATAGAATATTTTTAATTATGTTAAACGTTTCCATGACCTTCAAATTGGTCATCTTAATGCAGTAAACGATCAGTCACTGAAAAAAAAAGATGGCCATGATCTTCTAATAGGGGTTAATGTCTTGTTTTAATGACACTAGTCAAGGACACTCGTCTGAGTGCTATGAGGGAATATGCCTTTGTATGAGTGTGTGTTCATGTGATACCCAGATCTCAGGAATAGAGTTTAGATGTTGCACATTTGTGTGGGGAAAGACATAAATTCATATAAAAAGGTTGATCGCCATCGGTCCACCGTGAGGCAAATCATCTACAAATGGAGAGCTTTAAGAATTACTTAACATCTGCCTAGAAGTGGACTTCCTTCAAAAATATCCTCAAGCGCCACAAGAAAAGGGATTTTTCAGGTAAAAGCCAAACAAAACATTACATCTACAGATTTGCAGACCATTTGCCACCACCATTCTCCACTTGGGAGAAGGGGCTTTTGGTGGTAGGCAGAGTTGCGTTTTTGCCCAAACATGGCGGTTTTGGTTATAAACAGTTACATTTTTGACTAATCTGTCCACAGAATAAGACTTCAGGTGCTCTCTGGCAAAGTTGTGACAAGCAGTTTTGTTCTTTTTTGAAAGCAGAGGCTTCTTCAGCAACCCTCCCTTGAAAGCCATGTTGCCTGAGTTTTCTTCTTATTGTGGAACCATGCACATCTGTCCCAGATGCTGCAAGAGAGGTCTGCAAATCACTAGATGTAATGTTTGGGTTGGCTTTTAACTGAAAAATCACTTTTTGTGTGGCGCTTGTGGATATTTTTGAAGGAAGTCTACTTCTGGGCAGATGTTCAGTCACTCTTAAAGTTCTCCATTTGTAGATGATTTGCCTCACGGTGGACCGATGGAGCTCAAACTTTTTTTTTATTAAAGCTGTCCCCAGACAAATGTGCAGCATCACAACTCTATTCCTGAGATTGTTTTCCCTTTTATCATGTCTGACCTGTATGGGTTCACTTTGGTGAGCCTAAATTGACTTGGTTTGATCTCTGTTTTATCTAGTGGCGCCCAATTTCTCCCTAAAAATCTCTCACTACATTTCATCAATCAATTTGGCCCACCTGATTGTGTTTACCTGCTCGATTTAAGCAATGCAGCTTAGGGTTCACACACTTTTGCACATACAGCATTTGTCAAATAATTTGTTTTATCTGTTTTAACAAATGATTTCTGTAAAAGAAAAATGTTGAATTGATAATCAAACCTCTGTTATTTCATATAAAAAATACTGGTATTGATCTAAATTAATTAATAGTGGTTATAATAAATACAATTCCAAAAGGTTCAAGGGGTTCACAAACTTTCAAACAGCACTGTACATTGCTAAAGCAGAACAGGGAAAAATGGAAGTGCTGACATCTCGTCTAAGCCCCACAATAACGTTAGTCAGCCTATTTGAAAACCCTGCAGAGCCCCATGTGACCAGGTCTGACCTAAAGGACCTGCTTTGACCATCCCATGGTACTGAGTCAGTGAGGAATGGAAACTGAAGCTACTACACCAGTGGCGACCGGGTTAATGAGGAAACAAGCAGTATTATCATCTTACATGTATGTAACTGTGAATTTAAGTATAATCGATTACATGTGTTGTCTCCTCTTTTACAAATACAGATACATATGTATTTGTACCTGTAGCCTGATGTAGCCTGTGTCCCAAAAAACATGAGGCATAGTCCAGGTAACAGAGCAGACTGCTTTGACAATGTTTCTTGTGGAGCCTTATATACCTCCCCTTACTCTGTTTAGTTAATAAAGAATAAACGTTTATTCAGTATTATTCTAATTTGTATCACTTTGTAACAACACTCTGCAACCACAATTGAACTGTGGGGCGGCAATAAAACAAGACAAACAGTTATCTCCAAAGAGATTATCTACCTGTTTGCCTCAGGTCCATTTCAGCAGAATCTTCCAATACCATGCCACATCATTATTGTTCAGAATTAGTATGCTCATCTCATAAATGTAATTAAATACATTTTTAATAGCATATTTTCTTCTAAGCCTGCATACTGCGATTAGAGAGCTTTAAGTTTTTAGTTATGTAGAGATTTAGTGGTTTACAAATGTTAAAAGTTAAAACCAAATTACATTCAACAAAGGATTTGAAAGGATTTGGATTAGATACAATGCTATTCAACCCCTTAGCCCTTTCCTTCTAATACAGACTAACTTGTCATCAAGCTGAAATAATCCTGTTTACTTTTATTCAGCTAATTGGGCTGTTTGAAGATTAATTTTGTTAATCCTGAATAAAGTTGTCTTGGAAAAACGGCACACATTTATTTTGAAATAAAAAGATAAATGATTGACGGAGTGCTTAGCATGTGATTACAGTTACATGAGGTAGGTGTGTTGGGAACCCTTCCCAGCATGCACTGGGGCATTATGTTCATGTACATTCACATCTCAAGGTACTGTATATGTTTTCACACTTGTCATTTTGTTTAACATTGTTCTCAACAATGAGCGTTGCTGTCAATAAGATGTCCTTCTGCAACTTTCAAAGGAATTTTTTAAACCAACTTTTACGAAAACCAAGAAATTCAGACTGTCAACTCCTTATCGTCATTATATAAGGAATGCTATGGTAAATGGTGGGAGCCAAAGGTTGCTCAGCAACTTTACGAAAAAACCTGTCTTATTTTGAAATCCAGTCTAGGCCTAACCTTAACCAAACTATTTGACAGTTGTGAAATGTACACGTAATAATGCAAGAAATAAAATAAATTTAACATTTCCATTTGAGTGTTGATGTTTCACTCAACATAAGCATCAGTGCTCTATCAAGCATGGCACTTCCCTTTTGTAAATGTTGACTGTTACAACTCACAGTTAAACCCATGTCTCGTTTGTTTTCCATCCCTGAGTACCCTGATCTATTTGCGTGCCTACTTTGCATGTATCCAGCTTCATTCTGTATCAAAACAGAAAGATGACTCAGTTTATTGCAAGCACTGAAATGTGAACTTTGTCGTTAATGTGGCTAAATGTGTCTCTGACCACCTTTATAGGCTTGGATCGCGACTGTTCATTTACCACCTGGATTTCACATGAAACCTCTCTATAATACCACTTCACAGCACTGGCATGAAGGCTTACTGAGTTAGCGTGCTACACTGTGGAGGGACTTCATACCTACATCAGCATATCTAGGATGTACTCGAAAGTTTGATGAATCAGAATTCAGATTAGGCTGCAACAAAAAATCAGACCAAAACAATGAGCAAAGGTTGTGTGTGTGTTGATTCTCAGCAGTGTGACAACAGTTACTAGCACCTCGTTCATGTTACAGTAAAGTCATGTTATTCTGTGTCAAAACCAACAGTTTCCTTAATACAGCTTTGTGTCAGTCCATTCAGAATGTGTAGTGGAACTGTGGCCTATCACTACTACACACTGTCGCTGCATATATTTGCATGTGGTCACTGCTTTGAATAGACTTACAGTATTGACACATCACACTGGACCGTATAACAAAAGTGCACCTGTGTCCATCACTCCAGTCAGAGAAAAGGACAATATGATACTACAACAATCTAAACCCAGAGAGATGGCGGGCTCCCATTAGGTGCTCAGCCCGTTACAATAACACAAAGCCATCTATCAAAAGCTGGACCGGCTGTCACAATGCAGCTCCTGTAATGAAGTGCTACATGCCCTTTGGATGAAAAGGGGGGGGGGGGGGGGGGGGGGGTGTAAAGGAGAGCTGACAGAGTGAGACAAAAGAGAAAAAGGGAAAGAATAAAGTGGCTGTAATAAAAAAGCAAATGAGAGAGAAATCCACACATTGTATTCCCTTTACTAACACCAGCAGGGCCATTTGCACACACACGCAAACACACCTTCCTGTTACTGTTTCTGGCTACTGTCTGGATTTTGCTATGAAGAGACAAATGTTTGTGTGTGCATAAGTTTGATGTGCATGCATTAAATTGTGCAGAATTGCAGATGAATGAATGAATCCATGCTTATAGCACAGTCACTCACAGCAGAGTAGAGATGTTACTCTGTGTGTGCCTCTGACATGTTCACACAATAATAATGATTATGCTGCTGCTGTGTGTATGTTGGACGTGCATAGCAACGTTACAAGGGGATAATATGTCTATGGCAGGGGTGGCCAACCAGTCAGAGACAAAGAGCCACATTTTTTACTGTGTTACTGCAAAGAGCCACATCGTACACACGGGTACACACAGTGGCGATTCCAGGAAATTTTGACTGGGGGTGGCCAAGGTGGGCCACAGAGTTAGAGTGGGGTGGCCATCGCACCCCTGAATGAATAGCATGTGATATGCTGTACAACCAATTCAAAGATGATTTATAATCCCAAATGCCCAAATCATGTTAGTATCCATTGTAATGTTTGTCAGAAAACTAAACCCCTGAAGGGGGGTCTGGGGGCATCCCCCCCCCCCAGAAGATTTTTTTGTGTTTTTAACATGTAATCTAAGCAATCTGGTGCATTCTGGCGAAGATAATAAAGGAAAAAGTCAATATTTATTTCAGCTCAGATGAATAGTAAAATTAGCAAGACAACATAACTTGCTAGCAGCCAGATGCCTAACAACTGCACAGAGGGACGGATGACCACTAGCTTTTGACCAAATATCTTGCTAAAAAAATAAACCTTTATTTATGAAAGTCTGCCGTTGCTAAGAACATGTTACACTCGCTAACTACAAACTTTAATTTTTTTATTCAGATTTCAAAAATCTGCTGGGACACGTGCCTATACACACGCATGTCACAAGCACACTTGTGCTGTTTTCAAGACCTTTGCTGACCAGAGACCAGTTCTAGTGGCCACAGTCCTACCATTAATTTAGTAATTGAAAATTGCAAACTGATCTCATATCAGTGGATTGGAGTGTTTGTGTGATGAACTTGGCAACTACCTATCAAAAAAAGTTAAGAAAGAAAACAAAATACATATCATCTCTGAACTAGGATACATATCAGGAAAAAAATGTAATTAAAAAAATAAAATGAAAATAGAAAATAACATTTGAACTGGGGGGGGGGGGGCACTGGGGTGGCCAGTAAGATTTCAGGGGGGGGGGCGTTTTTATTTTCGCGGGGAGCTTGCACATGCATGCACAAGCATTATTTATTTAAAAAAAAAAAAAAAAAAAAAAAAAACAGGGGGCCCCACACTAGGACTTGAAACGGGCCCCCAGATCGTTACGGCCGCCACTGTGATAATGACAGGACTGGACTAAAGACGACAGGGCAGTCATTTTCAACAATGAACATTGTGTGCACTGCCTCACACACAAACTATCAGTTCAACCAAGTCCACAAACAAAAATATAACAATTTAAAATAGCGTTTTTCTCTTACTATGCATGTTGCTTTGTGGGACTTACTTTTAGCATGGAGAGAGCTGAAGTGGCGCCGAAGATTTGAAGCCTTGAAATGCTTGAAATGCGCAAATGACACCTGGCATATAAGGCAGAATGGCCTGCCATAACGTTCAACAAAAAATATGAACTCTCCCACTCTGTTCCGGAGCGAACTTGACACAAATAGTTTACTCACGGAAAACCTCCCTCCAAGCTGAGCGGGCAGTTTTATGTTGCGTCCGCACCAAACGTTTGCGAACGTTATGTTGCGTCCTCAATTAAACATTTGCGAACAGGCATACACATAGGGCCTACACATTAATAAAATAAAAAATGAAATAATAGACAACATATAAAACGAACGTAAGAGCCGCATGAAACGTTTGCGAACATGCACACACATAGGCCCACACAAAAAAAAAGTATTAAAAAAAAAAAAAAAAAAAAAAAAAAAAAAAATTATAATCACAATTTGATTTGAACTGAAGAGCCGCACGAAGCTGGGCAAAGAGCCGCATGCGGCTCGCGAGCCGCGGGTTGGCCACCCCTGGTCTATGGACTGCTGCCCCCCAAGTTTCCGACAGTTCAATGCAGGTTTTCGATTGAACCTCAGCTGAGAGATTTAGATCATCATTATGTCAGGTGTGACTATTAGGCTAGCTACTAAACCTCTAATAGGGCAGACAGTACCCTTAATTGGTAGGCAGGGTTCATGTCGGATGACAATAGCTGTGGTCAGAGTATACAGACTATGGGTCAGAGCCTTTGAACAGCATTGGCAGTTGCAGCTACGTATATGGTGACATCGTAGCAGTGGACAGAGTAGGCTGCTGATTAATTCAATGAAGTGGAAAAACGCCACACAATAAACATAGAACTGCGCGCCAACATTTTAATCTTTACACAAGACTCTTAGATCTTGCACTACACACGGCGGTGTATCCTTTGCACAGAAATGCCATTCTATCGACCAATCAACAGACTGCATGTGGCCCCAAAAGTGAAGTCTAAATAGGTGTGGCATTTAGGGCCTATGAAATCAGTTTGATTTTTTTCCAAATTCCGTTGAATTTTTCCATGAATTCCGTTCTTTCCGTTTTAATCTCACGACTTCCGTTTTTTGACAATGAACACTAATATAATTATCAAAACGAGTGTCTAATTAATGCGAACAATATTCTAACAATTTAATCAGATATAAGACTAAATTTAAAATAATCACAACATTGCCCTGTTTTTAGTGCTTCAAATAAAAACAACTACATGACTACATGGCTACGTGACTGTAAAACGAAAAAATTGATTTGTTGGGTATAACAGAAAATAAAGCCATTCATTTTGTCCTTCAAGTAAAACATTAAATACTTTTTTTGCATACATAATAAAGTCCTTATACACTTTTCAAGGAGAGTGAATATTGGACAGGCTTTATAGGTCCATGGCTTTTACATGTGGGACAGCGCAACACCAACCTACAGTCTGTTGTGCGACGGAGAGCTAGTTAACATTAGCATCAGCGTTAGCCGACATCACGGCAACAGCTGAATAATGTAACACATAAACACAAGTTACACTATATGAAAACAACGGGCCGTAGACGCTAGAGTTATAATTTGCATGTAGGAAACATTGTTGAGACTGGAAAGTTGTACGGCAGCGTCCGTTCCATAATACAACAACACTCCCTTTAGCAATGGCTGAATATAAGACTTCACTGTGCTGTGTATCTGCGCGAGCGAGTGGTATTAATAACTTCAAAACAGTAAACGTTTAACATGATTACGTGCTTTTAGATGCTTTAATCATATGCCGAATGTATAAACAGACCATATTATTAACAATAAATTAAGTTATGTACATGCCAGAGTTACGTTTATTTGTTAAAAGGGTTTGGCGCCGTGTGTTACTGCAGCCAGGCTCTACTTTTCACGGCAGTATCTTGGTCTTTAGACGTCGCTAAACCAACATTTCTCCCTAGTTCTGCTTTAATTTAAACCGTGCCTTGGAGACTGAATTTTACCAAAATAATGGCGAATTCCGTGTTAACAGTAGATTCCCTCTTAATTGCCCGTTTCCGTGATTCTGTCCGCGTTTTCGTTATCGCGGAAATCATAGGGCCTACTCTAAGCTTTGCCGGTACTGACTCAAATGTGTCACTCAAGATGAAACATATTCAATGTCAAGTAACCTGAATACCGGGGGACTGAATTCCTGTTGATATTTGTAATCTTTTCCTCAATGACATAGCTTCTGGTTTAGATTTGGGCTTTCATTCAATGACTAGACTAGTAGTCGACAGCAATACTAGCGGATCAGTAAACCTTCCCCATTGGTGTGCAACAGTGCTTTATGCAACAGGCTAACGCTAGATTATGTTTCATCATGACAAAATCTGCTAAACTAGTGCAGCAGCTGAGGCTGATGGTGCTCGATGGTTTATGGTGTGCGGAACATTCGCATTCTCATGGAAATCCACCCAATACAAGTCAACAAAAATGTAACTGCATCTGGTTCACTGCTGGCAGGGCCGGCCCTGACCAATTTGGCGCCCTAGGCAAGATTTTAGCTGGCGCCCCCCATTGCATTGCAGTCAGGTCCACCACTGTTCATACACTTACACAGAACTGGATAGCTTTGTCTTTGACATTTCATTTTATTTTAGATAGAAAATAACCCAAAAAATAAAAACCATATTACAAAACAAGTGACATAACATTAAAAAATGCACAGAAAAATGCAGACGTTAAAATTTAAAATTATAATCTATTACAAGTATAGTTTAAATACATCATAACTTTGCATTGAATATAATTCCACACAAAAGCTATATTACAAAATTAAATGACAGAGACCTCTGGTTTGTACTGCTATTTAACTTGATTCCAACATAGAGCTGTCTACATTTAGATGTTAAGACCTCATCTTCATATCTCAACAAGCTCACCTCACCTTGCTACAGCCTGACTACTCTTGCCTTTGGGTCTATTGGTGAAGCCTTTATTCCTCATGCTGCATCACTGGGCTGTGCTAAGGTGGAGAAGATGTCTGCAGGACAGGTGGCTCAAAGTATTTCAAAGGAAAACCTGAGGAGAAAAGAGAAGTATACATGTTGTTACATTATTTATATTGATACATGGTGAAAAGCTTTAAAATGGAAATTAGATTAGATTAAACTATTGTAATTAACATTAAATGCAGTTTAGCATCCAACCAGAGTGAAGAGAAGCAGTAACTAATGGAAAGCTATAGGTAAGGTACAATCAAACGGAAAAGTTTGCTCCTGCTTTTTATTAAATCAGAATCAAGCCTTCTGATGATATCTCATGGCTTTATGTATAGCACTTTGATTTACCTTGTGTTGAAAAGTGCCTCACAAATAAACTTGACTTGCCTCAGGTAGGCTATGCAATATTAACAGCTATTATACTGTGCACTTTTAACACTGATGTAAACTAACACAACAAACCAAAGGTTGACAACCATTAATTATAGTGGAAAAGGAATAGCTTTCTAATAACCATTACAAGCAGTGCAAACTTTGGCAAGTTATGACGTGTAGGCTACCTGAACAATCTTTCTAAATGTCTCTGATGAATTTAAGCTGGGAGTAACGTTATCCATCTTCCAAAAGTAAGCTAGCAAGTTAACACACTGCTCCTACCACGGCTAAAACAATGCAGCACACTATTCATTCATCACATTAACGTCACTGTAGGCCTACCTCTGTCTTTGTCACGTTTTTCCTCCTCTTCTTTTCCTTTTCAGTCGTCCCTTGGCACGAGAGAGCTTTTGTCTTTTTGACATGGTGTGCGCTCTTTCCTCCCGGTTCCGACCGGTGAAGTTACCTTTCAGATACCTGGCTGATCGCCAGAAATCTGGAAGAGTCTATCGGAGGAGGGGGGGGGGGGGCGCTTCATTTTTTTTATATAGTTTGTCTATCCTCAGTAGTTGGGTCAATATCCCTGTAGGGTGCCTTTTGGTGTCGCATGCACAAAAATTGTGAATTACTGTCTTAATTTAGCTTAAAAATAATATGAAAGAGGTTTGTTGTACTGGACAATGGTTTTCTATCCTTGACAAAACATTATTTGGCTCTTCAGATACATATTTTAGATTTTATTCAGTTTTGTAAAAGAGGATATGTGCTATTTTCCCTTGTCCCTCGCAGTGAACATTAATTTACAATTCAAGTAAAATGTGGTCTAATCATACAAATTATCTTTTTTTTTCATACAATTATATACAATAGTAATAATATTCAACTAAGGTGTATTTATAATTTGAACACACATTTCTCATTTTAATTTATTTAAAAAAAAGAAGATGTTTGTTTGTGTCCCTTAACAATTGTCCACCCTGTCATGTTGGAGAATCCGTCCAATTAAGAAAAGGTCATCCACTCCAGGAACACCACAACACCAGTGATTAATGCATTTCATTGATGGGGAATGTAAAAGGCTGAGTTTAGTGTTTAGATTACTTTCCTACATACACATTTTCTTTGTAAAAGTTTGCTTACAGGTTTGTCCGAAGCTTAACATGTCCACCCTGTCGGCATGAAATACTCCATAACTGTTGATAATTCAATAGTTTCAAAATGTGTATGTTTAACTATAGACATTTCTCTTCAACAACCATACCAGCCAGTTATATAATCTTAGTTAGTTATTAGCTTACATGCAAATTTAAGATCAAAATGTCCACCCTGTCATCATCCTCAATTGTCCACCCTGTCATGTCTTGCATTGGGTAAAGTGGCGACAGGGTGGACATTCCCATGACAGGGTGGACATTTCAATCATTTTAAATGGGAATTGTAAATGATGATACATGCAAGACAATTGTGTGCACACAAACACAGATACAAGCTAGGTCATTATTCTATATTATTGCTTATTCCTGGTTGGATCTCACTGTATCATTGCCTTTATCATTTGGTCACATTGAATTATTGCAATTTGCACAAATTGCTCGCAGTCATGTGATTGTCCACCCTGTCATCTTGACATTTTTAGATTAAAAATCAGTCATACTGTAAAATATAATAATATTTAATCTAGTGTATAACAGCTAAGTGAGGGATGGGATAATGTGCACAAAAAAAACCTAACAAAATATCACATTTACTTTCCAAATCAAAGAAATCCATGTGCGACTTGTGTGTGTTTCTTTGAAAACGAAGGGATCACATACATTAAAAAAATAATAATTATAATATGAAATCAAACAAAGTCCTTGTGTAGGAAAGGGACATCATACCTTTTATAAAATGTAGTTTTCATCTTAAAATTCAAATAAAAAACATATTTAGCAGTAATGTACATTTCCACGACAGGGTGGACATATCTTACACTCATTCCTCTGAAAACAGGTCATAATTAACCAAAAATAGGTGTGGGAGCTCCGTAAATATATATTTAGACAACTTCAGAGTCCACTATTTATGATAAAGCATAAAGGATATGGAAATTTAGGACTAAAATTTTCAAGTATTGTGAGGGTGGAAAGGCACCCTACAGCGATATTGACCCAGTTGTCATATTTTAAGCTTATCCCTTTGAGTCCTGTAATACTAACGTTCGCCGGCGCATACATTTGTATTTTTGCTCACTGTGAAGTCATTTCTTTGAGTATCTTCAAATTTTTCATATCATCAGAATCTGTATAACCCAAGCTAAAAGGTTATCTAAGTCAATAATTCAGAATTATTATTGAAAATGTTGAAATTGTGTCATACATGAGAAAAATATAAATAGCGTAATGTATTTTCATCGTATTTTATCAAATAAACAAAAAAGATATATTGGTACAAAAGATTTCTGAATGTAGAAACCTGTACAAAATATTTCTGAAGACTTCATTAGTGATTTGAACAATGTACATGTTTTAGTTTTAGAGATATGATATTTTTTATGAGAGGAGTGCAAAGGCGTTTTGTTAGTTCCAGAGAAATATTTTCTTCTGCTCTACTCTCTCCGCTACTCTCTTTGGAGTTGCTGTGTGACAGTAATGAAACTCCAGGGATGTTTGCTCACTCTTGCTAGCTTCCTTAGCATGTTTAGCTTAGACAGAAGCTCAAATATGTCAAAAAGTGCTCTCCATAACTCAATAAACCTCTCCACACGATGTCCGCGATGTCGTTCACTCACTCAACTGAACACTGTTGGTCCGAATGTGTCGATTTTCCCTCGCTGGGGCTCGACCTATGTTTACCGTAACGTTTAGTATTTTTACCGTAACGCCTAGTGTGTCATAGCATATACCATCGGAAAGCTCTCGTTATTCCCTTTCAGAAACCGGTCGAATATTTTGAATTGCCCCACACATTCAGGAGTTACGGTACTTTCAAGCTCATGAAAGTGCTGGTGAATCTCGTCTGTGATTGGACGGTCGTACTGCGGAAGTCCAGTGGGCTACCGTAATGATTAGTATATGGTCGCAAAGCTCTACTTCTCCGCTTTCTGATAGTTTTTGAATTATCTAGATATCAGAAACGGTTTAAAAGTTACGTGAATGAGAAGTAAGCATGCGCAAACGTGTCGCCGAAGACACATTCGGACTCAAAGGGTTAACTCATATTTTGAAATGATGGTATTAACAGTATTAGTAAAAAAAAAAAAAAGTTTTGGTAGCCCTTTTTATTTTTTAGCGGCGCCCCCTGCGGATGGATGCGCCCCTAGCATTTGCCTATACTGCCTATGCCCAGGGCCGGGCCTGACTGCTGGTTGGAAAAACAAAGATGGTTGCTGGTTGGTTGATGTTTAGACCCTCATTTTGCATTTGTTGAGTTCCTGCAATGAAAATGGGCTCAAATAAACGTAATGAAAAAAGCACATGTACTACAACACACATGGTAACAGCAATAGTATTGAAAATTCATATCCAAGATTGCGGTATTCGGAAAATTAAAAGGCATTTCTTCCATATGGATTGAGCTGCATTAAGGGCGCTTGGTCAAACATAGTAGGTTACCGTTTTGAACTAAGAAACAATGGGATGGTGGCGAAGCATACAGCAAGGAAGTCAACAAAGCGATGAGCTGTGCTTGAGGACATCCAACTAAACAGGCTTTCTTGAAGATTGTGTGTTGCATTATGATTGTGTGTTGCATTATGATACAGTGGGACAGTGAGCAAGGATGGGGCGCTACCAAGGGCACACCTAGATTACAGCTACAGTGGGGACAGAACAAAATGATAGCTGAGAGTCACACAAATGGAGACGCAGATGAGTGCACTGTGGACCACTAGATGGAGGGAATGATAGAGAGAGAGTACATCAGAGGAGGGAGAAATTGATGGATAGAAAACAGAGAGAGAGGTTATTTGAGTGTGTCTCAGACTGGGGGAAATGTTACTGGCTGTGTTCACTCAGCCCTGACTGTTGAGATGTGTGTGTGTGTGTGTGTGTGTGTGTGTGTGTGTGTGTGTGTGTGTGTGTGTGTGTGTGTGTGTGTGTGTGTAACAGTGTAGGTATGAGAGCTTAAGAGCCTGAGGTAGAGAAAAATGAAGAGTGACATGCAGATGTCCCTGTTTGTGAGGGTCATGGCCCAAAAAGTGCAACAGGAATCTAAAATTGAACTGTGCCACATAGCACCAAGGCATCATTAACAGATAGAGACTTTAACAAGGCTCGCAATGGAACTGCAATTCTTTCCGCTAATGACCCAAAGGTGTCCGTAGTAGGGGTGTGAACGGTTACAAAAATGTCTTACCGGTTACATGCCTGCAATTTTTTAGTGTACACGTTTAACCGTTTATTATGGGGGGGGGGGGTCGACGTAATAATTTTTTTTGCCGATGCTGTTGGAGTGACAGTGTGCAATGAGAAAGACCGGCAGACAGAGAGAGAGGCAGAGAGGCCTTTATTTCATAATTTTGCTTTTTGTTATCATAACTAGCCTAGCGATTATCTGTGTTTAGACTGACTGCCGCTGTCGAACAGAGACGGAGATGAAAACAAAAGTGAAACTGAAGGTGTCAGGTGAGAGAAATTGTTCTGAAGCACAATTTGAAATAATTATTTTTTAGAAGCGGCACTAACAATTCAATTTAATGCTTGTAACGATGAGCCCCCTGATGTGGCGTTTAAGAAACTAAACCGATCAACGAAAGCAGTTTATACAGTATGTGTCTTCCCAGCACAACTCACAGGAGCGAACTGCAACCTTAAACTACTGCAAATAACAATGACCAGTCTAATTCAACCACAAATTGTAATCTACAAAAAACAACACTGGCTGATTTCACTATGGACAAAGGCATAAGAATGTGTCAACCTACTCATCACTTCCTATTAGCGTCCTAAAATGTTAAACCAATGGGACCTAGCTACCCTCTGCTGTATCCATCGTACATACATTCTATGCTTCATATACAGCATTTATTCTTTTTACTGTTATTTAAGGCTTGAATTTAGTCTGAAAACATGCGTCACTGTTTAAAAGCAGCAGACTCCTCTGACACCAAATACCACGTTATTCCTGGCGTTTACCTCCCCAGCTCCACCGGCATCAAAAAAACATTTATTTTATATATTGTTTATTATTACTAACCATGAAAGAATTAAAATGTTAGGACCATTGATATGTGATATAGCACACATTAGTGTTAGGATTAGCAATACAAAAGTTGAGTTCTGATGTTCTGCATTCAAACCGTTCAAAGCTGTTAAGATAAACCTATGCATTTGTGTTTATGTGTTGCTCTTTTAAATTAGAATAGCTGTGTGGTAGGCAATGCCTTCCTAACCTTACACATTACCTTACCACCAACCAATAAATGTATAATAATTATGATATCGGACAGTATCGGCCGATATCCAAAACCCAGATATCGGAATCAGATCGGAACTAAAAATAGCGGATCCGTGCATCGCTTGACTCTGCCCATTGGCAACAAGTGGAGATGAAAAAAGTAAAGTAGAGAGGTAAAGAAGCACTTCAGAGCACTCCGCACACACAACTAATACTGTCTGTGTTCTTTTATAAGAAGCCCTGACTTCTTATAATTATTATCCATTCAAATATCTAATGCAGCATAATAAAGCTGCATTAGATATCTGAAGGCTGCCTGGTAATTTATTTCTGTGAAATTCTCCGAAATGCTCTTACATATACTCTCTCATCATGCTGTGGTAAAACCAGCTCAGACCCTGACCTCTGTGCTGCTTAAAGGATAATTCCACTTTACTGCAGTTTATTTTCTGTAGTTCGGACAATCTTTTCCGTAAGTCATGACAGCACTGCATTAAGCAAAGTCATCCCCGATGATTTGCTGTTTGGGCTTCAAAAATACCTGTACAATCCATAAGGATTAGGTGTATACTTTTAATAGGCACACGTGAAATCTACTGGAAAAAAAACATTTGCCACTCTTGCATTGCTTCTTAAAGTGTTGGTTACTCTATGGGAATAAATATGTACCAATGGAGAATTCCCTTCAGTTTCCTAAAAAAAAGTAGAAGCTTTGTTGAAACAATAAGTATAGTTGTGACGGTTTTATTATGTCCACTCTGTCTGAAACACTCAGCCTGTCTCTTTAACCCCCGCCTCCAAAAAGCCCAGTCTGCTCTGATTGGCATCTCAGGGGTATCTGGGGGTGTGGCTCATCACAGGTGGAGGTAGCGCTAGCTTAGAGTTGGTAATGAGGGGGCTTGGCTTCTCACCATATGATGTCATAAGGGGAGCGAAATTGGACTCTGGCTTTTGAACACAGGTTTTCAGGAAGGTGGAGGTTGAGAAAAAGAAAGAGGTTTAGTTTCTCTCAAACACAAGGCAACCTATCTTCTTTACTACAGCATTACTACGCCTAGCAGAGGAGAATCAATATATTGGGCGCAAACGTTTGAGTCTGCATTGGTTTTTGCTTTTTCCATTTCCAGTTTCATTTTGCATCTCACTCAAGATACGCCCATACGCACTGTCACAACTTTATTCAATCTATGGTGTTTGAAATGGCCTCTCTCACCATTACTTACAATTCATCCACCTCAACATGTGCCCCACACACCCCTCGTAAATGGACTCCACTTATATAGCGCTTTTCCCTGGTTTTTCACAGACCCAAAGCGCTTCAAATGGTGTTGTACACATTCACCCAATCTCACACACATTCATACAGCAGCTGCTACCATTCAGGTTGCAAGCTAACTATCAGGATCAATTTAGGGTTCAGTGTCTCTTTGCCCATGGGACATTTCGACACTTGGCGGGGAGACGGGGGATTGAACTGCCGACCCTGCAACCCAGTGGACGACAGCCCTACCCGCTTCACCACAGCCGCCCAGTTTCCAGCTTTCCACCGACTCCATCTCCCCCTCATCATCTGGATGTCTCCCTCTCCACTCCCCTCGCTCCAGGCCACTCCTTCTCCAGCACCTTCCCTCTGTCCCTGCATTCCAATAGTAGTTGCACTTCCCCTTGTTCATTTACCCTCAGCCCTTGGCATGACGTAACAGCATACGTTGCACGGAGGGAACTTGGAGAGCGGAGGGAGACTGGGCGGGGGAGGAGCAGAGGATTTAAATGGAACCCACTTGCCCACTTGCCCTTGTAGTCGCAATGGACCGTCAGTTACATAGGTAAATCTGAATGCAAATAATACAGAATTATAACATTCTGCTAAGGTAGCCTATGTTGCAGAAAGCCATTTCCATAGCATAACAAACATTGAATTTCGACACGGTAACTCAGATTATCAAGATATTGTTACTTACACATGTAAATAGTTTGCTCCGACATATTTTCTTATTTATACTTTCAACCAAAAACATTTGTTTTAAATAGTCCTCTAATTGGCAGCCATCGGTGTTATAGCAGCAATGTGTAAACTGCAATACATTCACTGGATTGTTCGTATGGAAATAGGATAGCCTAATTGAGGCGTTTTGGAATATATTTATATATATATATATATATTTGTCCTGCGGGTGGCCGCGATGTCCCTAAAAGCATACAGTCTACCGGAAAATAAAAGGAGAAGAAGAAGAAGACGAACTGCAATGCACTGTGGGTGATATCCACCTCGGAGTGACCATCCATGTTGACTTGATCACTCAGCCCTCCGAGGGTCTATCTCACGAAGTTCACTTCAGTTTCCAGACTATTGGAACGACACTTAAGATGGCAGCGGGGATTCCCCCAAGGGCAAGTGCCTAGGGCAAGTGAACGAGGGCCTGTTGAACGGGTATTGGAACGTACCCTGTGTCCTTGCTTGCTCTGACTTCCCCTCCAAGCCCCCAGACCCCTCCTTGTTTCCCTCCACTTTTTCTATCTCTGAGTCCAGAGGCTTGGACAGCTCAAAGTGCTCCGTCTGTTCCCTCTGCCCTCTACTAGCATGCAAAGAGTAAGGGGACCCAGCGACAAAGAGCTTTAAGTTATGTAATGAGATCATCTGGACACACTAATGCTGTTTACCAGCTATACCAAGCAAGCAGCCATTAGTGTCTCCTCTATAGCATGACCATTTCATTCTGCCTGGTACAAAACGCCTTTTAGGTTTGTTACAGATGAATGATGGGAGGGTCTTTGGCTTGGGCCACCGGGCTCAATGCTTTTAAAACCTCCAGATGACGGCAACATGTGTTTGCTCCTATGAGTAATCCTCCTTCCTATAGTGCTTTTGTCCTGGGTCTGACTTTAACCCTGTGTTTTTCAGGAGGTGATGGATGGAGGTGATGGATGAATGGTTGGATGGATGGATGGATGGATGGAGGAGCCTATGCCTCGTTTCCACTGAGCAGCAAAGTTCGATTCGCCACAGTTTGGTTCTGCAGGGCACGTCTTGCGTTTCAACTGCAGACAGTACCCTTAATTGGTAGGCAGGGTTCATGTCGGATGACAATAGCTGTGGTCAGAGTATACAGACTATGGCTCAGAGCCTTTGAACAGCATTGGCAGTTGCAGCTAAGTATATGGTGACATCGTAGCAGTGGACAGACTAGGCCGCTGATTAATTCAATGAAGTGGAAAAACGGCACACAATAAACATAGAGCTGCGCGCCAACATTTTAATCTTTACACAAGACTCTTCGATCTTGCCAAGGTGACTACACACGGCGGTGTATCCTTTGCACAGAAATGCCATTCTATCGACCAATCAACAGACTGCATGTGGCCCCAAAAGTGAAGTCTAAATAGGTGTGGCATTTAGGGCCTATGAAATCCGTTTGATTTTTTTCCAAATTCCGTTTGATTTTTTTCACGAATTCCGTTATTTCCGCTTTAATCTCACGACTTCCGTTTTTTGACAATTAACACTCATTTAATTATCAAAATGAGTGTCTAATTAATGCGAACAAATAAGTGTCTAATTAATGCGAACAAATAATATTCTAACAATTTAATCAGATATAAGACTAAATTTAAAATAATCACAACATTGCCCTGTTTTTAGTGCTTCAAATAAAAACAACTAGGCCACCTGACTGTAAAACGAAAAAAAAAACAGATTTGTTGAGTATAACAGAAAATAAAGCCATTCATTGTGTCCTTCAAGTGAAACATTAAATCATGTTTTTGCATAAATAATAAAGTCCTTATAAACTTTTCAAGAAGAGTGAATATTGGACAGGCTTTATAGGTCCATGGCTTTTACATGTGGGACAGCGCAACACCAACCTACAGTCTGTTGTGCGACGGAGAGCTAGTTAACATTAGCATCAGCGTTAGCCGACATCACGGAAACAGCTGAATAATGTAACACATAAACACAAGTTACACTATATGAAAACAATGGGCCGTAGACGCTAGAGTTATAATTTTTTTTAAGGAAACATTGTTGAGACAGGAATTTCGTACCGCAGCGTCCGTTCCATAATACATCAACACTCCCTTTAGCAATGGCTGAATATAAGACTTCCCTGTGCTGTGTATCTGCAGGAGCGAGTGGCCATTAATAACTTCTAAACAGTAAACGTTTAACATGATTACGTGCATTTAGATGCTTTAATCATATGCCGAATGTATAAACAGACCATATTATTAACAATAAATTAAGTTATGTACATGCCAGAGTTATGTTTATAGATAAATTAGTAAGTAAACATTGAATAGAGAGATTTGTTAGAGGGGTTTGGCGCCGTGTGTTAGCCAGGCTCTACTTATCACTGCTGTATTTTGGTTTTTAGATGTCGCCAAACCAAAATTTCTCCCTAGTTCTGCTTTAATTTCAACCATGTTGTGTCCGTTTGCCTTGGAAACTGAATTTCACCAAAATAATGGTGAATTCTGTAGGGCTGGTCCGAATGCCATTTTTCAGGCTTCGAATATTCGTTGGTTTCTCCGAGCGAATATTCGATCCAGAAAAACACACCATCAAAAACAACATAAAAAAACGTTAATAATCCCTATATACTCCCATGAACGGATTTTGACACTATCTGCATATTTTGTTGAAGATTTACGCGCTCGGAGGTGAAGTAATGGATGCGCTATGACACTTAGTGATGTAATATCCTCCTAAATGAGCAATACTACTACTACAATATTACTAACTTTTATATCCAAAAATAAAATTATTTGATGACATTATATTGCAGTACTAGCTTCTTGCAAAAAAAAATGAAGCTCCGAATACTAATTTTCCGAACGAGTATTCGAATATTCGAATAATTCGGGCCAGCCCTAGAATTATGTGACATTCCGTGTTAACAGTAGATTCTGTTTTTATTGCCCGAATCCGTGATTCCGTCCGCGCTTTCATTATCGCGGAAATCATAGGGCCCTAGGCATGGTTCGCTTATTTTGGTAACCTTTCCAACTTTTGACAGTGAAAACTCAAGTAAATGCTTGCCGAGCGGCACCAAACTGCACCGCACACGAAACAAGACTTTAGAGGGATAACGTTGGAAATAAAATAAAAAGGGGGTTAAGAGGAGAGTTGTGTGCACATCCACATGCCGGCCCTCAGGGGCAAAGACATGAGGGAACACACACACATCTTGACGTGTGTGTGTGTGTGTGTGTGTGTGTGTGTGTGTGTGCGCGTGTGTAACCTTATCCAAGATCTTGAAAGCCTCAAAGTGTGGCTCGAGGGACCATTAACACTAACATGAGAAGTGCTGGTCCCCCTACTGGGAGCGCATGTCAAAATACTGTCACAGCACCACCCAATTCAAACAAACATTTCTCCATCCTTCATAATTTTTAATTTATCAAAAAATATAATTATCTGATTTCTAATACGACTGTTGCTGTAATACCATTATCAAATAGGAAAGAGAAATAAAATGCATAATTCTGTAGCCTACATAAGGATCAGGCTTGCTCTTCATCATCAAGTTGTAAGGACCAAAATCGTTGGCTGATTTCTATTCTCATTATTGATTAGTTCAATAAATAGGGAACAATGGCCATCAACACCCAAAGATATTCTATTTCCATCGATACAAACAAAGAGAGCCAATGAGCTCCTCCAAGTGGCTATGTGCAATGCACATATTCATGTACAGCTTTATAGTTATATTTTGCCTTAACGTTTAAGATTCTACTTTATTTTATAATATTTATCTAGTACAGAAGTTATACAGTATCTCACAAAAATTAGTACACCCCTCACATTTCTGCAAATATTTCATTATATCTTTTCATGGGACAACACTGAAGGAATGACACTTTGATACAATTAAAGTAATCAGTGTACAGCTTGTATAACAGTGTACATGTACTGTCTCCTCAAAATAACTCAACACACACAGCCATTAATGTCTAAAGTGCTGGCAACAAAAGTGAGTCCCCCCCCCCCACCCCCCAAGTGAAAATGTCCAAATTGGGCCCAAAGTGTCAAAACAATTTTTGGCCACCATTATTTTCCAGCACTGCCTTAACCCTCTTGGGTATGGAGTTCACCAGAGCTTCACAGGTTGCCACTGGAATCCTCTTCCACCCATTCATGACGACATCACGGAGTTGTTGGATATTAGAGACCTTGCGCTCCTCCACCTTCCGTTTGAGGGCTATAGAGCCTTCTATAAATGAAAGCCAAGTACTAACTCAAGTGGTCAAAATGTACTTCTTCGCCTAGTAAATCCAAATAATTCCATAGTAGTTGTCTTTATTGATTCTAAAAGGTGCATCCACGATTTACGCGCGTAACGCAGCTAAAATGTTGCTTGATCATTTTGTGTCAAAAATGGTTCTACGAGGGGGCGCCCTTAGCTCAGTTGGTAGGGCGTCCCCCCCCATGGGCCTCAGCCAGCAGCGGACCCGGGTTCGATTCCAGCCCGCGGTCGTTCTCTGCATGTCACTCCCCTCTCTCCGACCGTGCCAATGTATGTGACGTCGGGTCAAGCCCAACGCTGATTGGCCAAAGCGTCACGCGTAGGAGCGTAAAAAGTTAAATTTTTTAAACTCCGCGCGTATGCGTATTTACGCGGCTTATACGCGGCATCTATGCGCGTAAACTAATGGTTCCCTATGGAAAAATTGACGATTTTATCCGCGTCTGTACACGTGTAGTGTGGCCGCACCTTAATACGTTATTAAACATTGGAAGGGGGCTGAGCTGAAGTAACAATCACAAGGAGTGTTTGTGTGTCAGTCGCAAAGCTTGAAAGCCATAAGTGAGAACATAGGAAATGAAAAGGTCTCAACATTGTGCCCAGACATTTCATTATTGGAGCAATAATTTCTTGCTTTATCGGTTACATATGAAGAGACATCTGGTGTTCCCACACTGCCTCTGAAGTCAATTCACATTATCATCTTCTCTGCAGCCTTCTCTAAAAATAGATATTTTCAGCTAAAAAGAATCAACTTCATGAACAATTATCACTAAATGTAGAACACAGTACTGTGTGTGCTTTCCCTCTGCTCTCAAAAACACTTCCATTGTTTTTCTATACAGCTGCAACAGATGTTTTTTGCTCCATACGTCCATAACATTCAGTCACATTAACTGGGGCTGCTGACTTGACTAGTTTACAAGACCTACTTGGCAAACGACACCAAAACATTGGCTGGGCTCCGAGCCTGTAATGATATGAAGCTGTTCAAAAAAATTGGAATCCTGTCTGTGTGTAGCCTACACACAGGCCCTACAACTATAAATAACTGACACCACATTGATCACCACTGGACGATAACTATGAACCTGGTTGACATGATAAAGTTAAAAGAGCACTGCCTTTAAGGCTGTCATTGAATCAGTGTCACCACTGCCCTCCTCCGCTTACTCTAGCCAACATGAAATGGTAGGGGGTAAAAAAGTAGATTTCTGTTTAGTAGTAGGAGGAACACAGAGCAGCATAGTCCCCTGCTACCATTTCCAGGGGATTATTAAATACAGATGTGGAGCTACGAGGAGGCATGTTGTTGTTTTGTTCTTTACAGGGACTGTAAGTGTGTGCAACGGATACAAAAGAAACAAAGCAGCTCTCAAACACTCACATTCTGTGTGATGTAGCTGCACTAATCCTAATGGGGATCATATACTGTCTTATCTTTGACAGCCTGTCACAATCACTACTGTACTGTGTTCACTGGATGGGCTATGGGCATTCATTTGTTTACCGCTATTCTATTGTATGTGAGCGTCCTATCAACCTGCTGCTCACCTTTATATTTCAAATTCCATATGTCGCAATAATGTATTGCCTACACTATTTTATATAGGCTACTGTATGTTAACATATTGCACCTTGTATGATTATTTTCCTTAACAGAATCCATCACAGTTATCTATCAAGGAAATTATGCATAAAAGCCAATGCTTGTGTTGTTGTTTAAGACATTATAAATGTAACACAAATAAAAAACAAACAATTAAACGTGTAGGTATAATAATTAATAAACCCATGCCATTTTTTTGTTGTTGCTCTAAACGCCTTTATGCCTACAAACTGCCTGTTGTTCCTTCTCACCACAAACTCCTCTTTACAATTAAAACTTGTAGGCTGCAGTGATATCTGAGACCAATAAAAGGGAAATCGGAGACATGTAAAGTGCCCCTCACCTGCTCTCTGTGCCAAAGCCTGGAACCCCATGACCAGCCCCAGCAGTACCCCCGCGAAGCACATCTGGACGGCGAATAACTCCTTTCGCTTTCTCCGCCTGCCTTTGCTCCTCCGTCGGTTCAGCATCGTCTCCGGCATCCCTTCAACCACCACGCGGGCCATGGCGCTCCTCTCTACGCGAGCGGTCCGGTGGAACCCCCCCGGTGGTGGTGACAAGGTAACGAGAAACTGGAGCGAGGAGGAAGAGGCAGAGAGATGCGCTGTGTGGGCACACTGGACTCACTCGACGGGAGGAGATAGGACTGGCTTGGCCATGGGTGTGTAAAGTCAACTGCAACAGTGTAACAATGGTGACGTCCGGTGCTAATTTTTCAAAATAAAACAATTCCATTATGAAACAGTTAACAACATATTTTCAGAAAGGATCTTGCATCTGAAAATACAAATTGTGGCCATTTGCAACATTGTTGCTTATCTTAGCTATTTGATTAATTTGATGTTTTATTCACTTGGTGTCTAGTCTACATAATTTTGAAAATAATGATCCCATATTGCTAGAATAATAGGCTAAAGAAAATAAAGCTACATTTCCATCAGTTGGAGGTGGACATTCAATTGTATAAATGGTAGCTTGATGACATTTCCAAATAAATACTTTATGTATTAATTTTTTTGTCCTTTTTTTTGCAGGGTGCTTGGGTTAATCTGGCTCCGCCCGCCTACGTACTTCGCTCAATTGTCATTACCCTTCAGTAGTCAGTCTGGACCTGCGGTATATTTGCACGTTTTCGACACATTTTTGGCGGTCCAATCAGCGAACAGAGGGAGTGGCTGAGAACAATGACGTTGAGGTCGTGCCGCAATTTCAGTTGTAGTCAGACGCCGGCGCATGACATACGTCACGACCAAACGTTATGCGATTGGTTGGCAGATCCAGAGTGGCACCGGGCAGATCCAATAGTTTTAAACTTCAACAGACACCCGCCTTCAAGTGAGTTAACCTTTGTCAATTCATCGATTCCAGACCTTCTGTACAAATGAAATGAAGTACGATGGTCTGGTAGGACCCGGCTATGCTTGCACAGCCATCAGAAGCCAAATGGGTTTCAACAACTTGCCAAGCCATATAAATATTTTAAATGTAAATAGGCTACAGAACAACTTGTCGGTTATAATATTATGCTTTTATTTTGCGGTTGCCATTTCCGGTTCTTAGCTAACACCAGGCCACTTTGACACAGTTTGGTTCTCGGTGCTCTGCCCCTCTTCCTCCTCGTTGGTTGGAGTCAGAGGGATGACGTCCAGGCCGAATGATCCGGGACAGGAGTGTGGATGTGCGGGAGTGTGTGTGTCACCTGTGGGTGAGCTGTGTGCTGCCTCAGGGCAAGAGATGTCACAGGGAGAGGGAGAGAAACGAGGGAAGGGGCGTGTGCATGCTCATGTGTTTGTGTTTGAGAGAGAGAGAGAGAGAGAGAGAGTTTCATTTTATAGGCCTATGATCAATTATGATATTGATGATATTATATTTGATTATTATAAATATGATATCATTTGGTATTTTTGTTTTTATTAGTTTAGTTTAGATTATTACCTTTATGGATTTGTATTATTAGCCTATATATGATGCTTGTTCAATTGAAATATTAAGAGGTAGAGAGAGAGCAATACAGATCATCAGCATAACACTGATGATCAATACAAACTCCTTGAAAATTGTGTTAATAAATGACATTATTATAGGATATGCAAATCACAATTGAAAAGTAAATTCCAATCTAAAACTAAAATAAAAACATAAAAAAAAAGATTCCTACAAGGACAGGAGGGTATTGACCTTACTGGTTGTTGAAGAAGGGTATTTTTTTATTTCCCAATTCATAACTTTAACATTAACTACTAAATACTAACTACTGCATTCTGTTAAATCGTTTAACTTTAAATAAAATAAAAAAAGTCTCTCTCTGCAAATGTATTGAATCAGTCAAGCTGAGTAATTTTATTTTTTCCATTTCAACTAAAAAATGATGATAGTATCGCTTCAAGAAAATGAGTCTCTTGGTGAACAATAAATTGCAGCTATGAGTGGAAGGGTGCATTTTAGATACCTTTTCAAATGCACGGCCATTATATGCATTACCATCAAAAACTAAGAGAATGACCTCTAACCCTCAGAATGGCTCACAGTGTTCACTCAGAGGCACTCCAGCTGATTGGAGTCAAAGGCGCTTTGACCCTCTCCATGGCGGAGGCTTTTATACTGGAAAAAACGCTATAGAGAAAAGTGACACAAAAGTGAAAGGGGAAGGAAAAGGAAAAGGAGTCGTGGGTAAAGTGTTTTTCGGAAATCGCTTCAGTCATCCGTTCATTTCATGCCTAGTGGATGTCATCGCAAGGGAGGGATGCAAAAACTGGGCATCCATAAGGCCATGGGAGAGATATTTAAAGCAGTGTCTGGCATTAAAGAATGAGCTCCCAGATTACACCCACAGCCCCTTGGCACATGTTTACACACACACACACACATGCATAAACACACACACTCCCTTTCTTCATAACGGATTGGGCATAATCCTCTTCCAGAGCAATAGCATCTGACAGCCGTGATTCGAGACAATGAAAATTACAATGACAATGACATATCGATTGTGCTGGATTAGGGTTTTAAAAAAAACTCCCTTGTTTAGTTTCAATGCAGAGTTAGACTACATGCATGTATGTCATGCTGCCTTTAACATAACACTATTTATTTCACATTATTTATAATCAAGAGTTTGTTCATTCTAGCTGCAACTTTGTAGCCTGGCTCTGCCCGCTTACCTACTTCTGCTCAAATTTCATTTTCCCTTCAGTAGTCAGTCTGGGTCTGCGGTGTATTCATGGGTTCTTGCTCGAACAGATTTCTGCCGGTCCAATCAGCGAACAGAGGGAGTGGCTGAGAACGATGACGTTGAGGTTGTGCGCCAGTTTCAGTTGTAGTCACAGGAAGACAATGGATAAGGATACGAGAGAAGCTATTCAGTCTGTTGTGGCAACGCTGCCGAATATCAAAACATTTAAGCCGGAGCAAGAACAAGCTATGCTGAGTTTTGTTGGTTTCCGGCCGGTACTGGCGCAAGACATACGTCACGACCAAGCACTATGCACCATTGGTCATGGCAGATCCAGAGTGGCACTGGGCAGATCCAATCATTTTAAACCTCAACAGACACCCACCTCCATGTGAGTGAACGTTTGTCAATTGAGCAGTTCCAGACCTTCTGTACAAATTAAATGAAGTAGGATGGTGTAGAACCAGGCTAGCAACTTTGTACAAAGGTGGTAGTCTTTAAGGACACCAGTGCCTCAGGCACGGGCCGGCAGCATGCTCACTTGTTAAAGAATCTAAGTTAATAGGTCAATGAATCACAGATGCATATTTATATGTGACTATGTTAGATCAATAATGGTAATATGATGATGGTGAAGAACCATGTGTAAAACTATATAAAAATAACATTGTTTTCGCTCATGGTCTCCATTGCTGTTACAAAATCACAGGTTTCCACAGGTGGACAGAGAATCGGATCAGAAGTCTGTCATAGATTTTACACATCTTAATCGCCTTTCTCTCTCTCTCAAGCACACATATCATACCTGTGTATGCACACTCCACACACTCACCTACAGTACACATGGACACACACACATACACACTGCGTTTGTAGTGTGATGTTACACCTACCTTTGATGTGATGTCGGTCCAGGCTTTGTCCTGTAAATCAATTGGGGATTCCATGTTTATTCATTTCTGTGTGGACCATTGAAGCTGCTCCACACCTCTTTTGATCATCAAGGATTTGGCAGGAACAGTTAAAGGATTTTTCTTCCTCGTAGGAGATTTGAGGTGTTTGAAATTAATTTGCCTACATGAGATACAGAAGGGACACAGAAGTCCCACCCTCTTAATTAAAACATCAGAGATAAAAGCTGCAATATACAGTGGTTCCATTAATTGGCTGTGAAAGATTGAAAGGGTATACAGTATACTGTATATATCATGCTTTATCGTAGGCTATAAGTAAATCCCTGCTGTTAGCAATAATATTGTATATTTGCACTTTCTCTGTGTACTTCATATACAGTACTCTAATCACTGAGAAGTAGAATTACTAAAAGTGTTTAAAGCGGCTACGAGGAACTTTTAAATATCTTTAAAACAGCCTCATGTTTCCTCTGATAATCATAAATTACCTTTAACAGCAAACGAGCCCATCAGTGCAAAAAAAGCCGTTCTTATATAGTTTTTATTACTGCATTTGGTCTGGTCGCACACACAGTCCGATTTTCGCCTTGCGCAAGCATGCTCTATAATGGTCACATTCGTATTGGTCGCAGATTTCAGTGTAGCGCAGCAACGCAATTTGAGAAGCTTATCCCTCCAGGTAAGGGAAGGGGAGCCTTGTTTTATGCTGCGTCCACACCAAACGTGTTTGGGGCGGAAGGGGCGGTCACTTCAAAGTCAATGTACAGACGCAAAACTTGCGCCGCTCATTCGCGTTAGTTGAAAATATTCATCTCACGTGAGGTCCCGCGGTGATTATCACGTGGAGCAACGCACATTTTCGCTTTTGGTGTGGACGCAGCATTAGACAGTTATTTGTCGTAATGATGGCTGATAACGGGCAGAACCAAAGAAAAAAATAAAATTCAATAAAGAAGGGAGAGTGATAGACGGGCAGTTGCCAAGCAACGTGTAAACAATTTAACGGGAGTGAACTAGTCCTTCAGTGTTTACCCTAAATGAATGAGCGGTACTAAAATGTTTACTTTGCTTCATCATCATCAGATTACCATTATTCATCTGAAATAGTCATTATTTACTACAACATAAACACATTACCTCATCATGATCCATACTGCTTTCTCTCATTAATTCGCTTTTCTTACTGCATCAACTCATTGCAATCAGGTGTGTGTGGCACTGACTGGCATTAGTTGATGAAGTGTCACTAACTCTCACAGAGCCGAAAAGATTGCGTGCCCTCACACTTTCAACACACGAACATGCACTATACTGCGTCCTAATCATTTGACTCTTGCAACGGCCTGCATGCGCTAGAAAACAGCTTTACGACAGATGGCGTCGTAAAAATACTACCGCTTTTGTCCAAATGGGCTGCCAGCCGCCAAAGTTACTCGTAGCCACTTTAAGGTTAGCAACAGCAGTGTGTAACTGCAGACATAACTAAAATATGAAGCGTGTGTTTCATAGGGTGACAATTTATTTTTTATAAATTAGTGTATAGTTTTGACAAGAGTGTTTCATTTTGCAAAGGATCTGAGGTGTTCTGCTAATTGTGTTTGGTTGTGCTAATTGTGTGTAGTGTTTTGAGAAAATGGGCCCTGTTTCTGTTTTCAAAATCGTCTATGTGAAGCAGTGTATACGGATATTGCATTTTGACCAAACGGGAAAGCTTGTATTATAAAAATCCTTGCCTCCCTCTTGATGAAAAATCATGTTCTCTTTAAGCAGATTATGGAGTTTTTTGTTCCGGTTTCTTTTATCATATCCGCACAGATGTGTGCTTGACGCCCACACAGACTGAGTCAGAGGTAAAGGTACATCTGAGTGCACTGAATTATGTACTTTGGAGATTTTACGTGGAGGTGCACACACACACACACACCTGTTTTCTCTTAAAGCTTGTACCTGTTCCACTTTAGCAATTGTGTGTCTGTGTTAGTGTAACATCATCTTATGCTGAGAACAAGCTCAGCTTCTCCCCTCCCCCCCTCTCTCTCTGCTGCTTTTCTAATCTCAATCAGGACACAGACTGTGTTCCAATCCCCATACTTCACTAATGTAGAAAAAGATTAAGGGTGTCCCTATAGCTACATTTGGTCAGATGCACATCCTAATACATCCGGTCTTGATTTTTAGTGTGGAAATCAGCAAGCATTTCTGGCACTACCAGCCACTACTAGCTGGGAGATGGAAGACCCAGGACTAGGTGGAGAGATTATATCTCCATACTGGTCTCGGAACGCCTCGGGATCCCCCAGTCAGAGCTGGTGAATGTGGGAACGGAAAGGGAAGTTTGGATTCCCCTGCTCGACCTTATCCCAGAATAGAGGATGAAGATGTGTGAGTGAGTGATGAATGAGTTCTTACTGATTGCATGGTTTGATGCCATGAATGTAGTTTTGAGAAAGAGTGTAGTTATATCTCTTGCATGTTTGAGCGTGGTCAGGGCGCTTTCACACCTGCTTTGCTTGGTTGAAACAAACTCGGGTTTGTTTACCCCTTGCTGTGGTTCATTTGTGCAGGTGAGAACACAGCAATAGTCCCCTGGTGCGCACCGAAAGACCAAACAAGTGTACCGGACCAAACAAGTGTACCAAGACCTTGGTTGCGTTCCGAATCGCATACTTTCTACTATATAGTATGTAGAAAAAAGATTTAGGATTACCTTTTCTTGTGGCCAGATTTAGGATGGTTAGAAGTACCCGGATGTCCTACTTCATGCGGCCAAGATTGTTAGTGTTGAAAACTGCATCCTAATTGGGCGATTCTGACCCACGTGATGTCACGCCACATCGACGAAGCCTCCATATGAAAACAAACAGGGATGTGACGGATATACAGTAAAAGCAAGAGGCAAGATCAAGGCGCAATGTTATGATGAAATAAGAGAGTAAAGTATGTCCGAATAGTATGCCTACTGCATCCTAACTAGATTATTTTTATCGTCGGATGTAGTATGTAGAATAGAAAAAAGAAAGAGTATGGCATGTTTGTCATTTCAGAGTATGTACAGTATGTACAACAACAAATATTGTGTTCAATACAACCTATAAACAAGGATGTTCCACATGTTTTCTTCCCAGTAGTGCTCATGAGAGAGACGTTTGGCTATCTGTCCCTGTGTGCCTGTGTACACAGGGGGTGTAATTTGGTCCTTCTGTCAGATCAATATTGTCAGTCGCTCTACTGCCTCTCTCCAGGTCTGCAGCCAGGCTTTTCCCTGCGGGGATTCTCTCACAGCACTGTCTACGCTCGCTGGGCTATTCCAGTACCGATGGTTAGACTCCCTTTCTCTATATTTGGGAGCGACCCGTGTGCAAAGTCACTCCAGGGATAAAGAGTTAGAGAGGATGGGGTGATGACGGAGGACAATGGGCGGAGGTGGAGCACAGAAGAAAGGACAGGTGAAGGTCAAAACAAAGTGAGTTTATTTGGGTCAAATTCAGTTAAAAGGTTAAAATAAAATAAAATCCAAATAGGCCACAATCACAGGGCATCCACATGTGAGAAATGCCAATTTAAAAAGATTAGGTCTTTAGTTGTACTAGAAAAATGTAGGGTTAGACAGTGAGACCATAAAACACTCTATCTGCCTTTTCTCAGGCTAGGATGAACCGATTTCAAAAATACTACACAAACTGCTAGTAAGGAGACCGGTGGGTTAACAACGAGATAAGCGATTGTTATTTCTTATAGTGTTAAGATGTGTTTTATTCAGTGTGGATGACATTATAACTGTCAGTTAGCACCGTCACGTCAGTCAGCCGGGGCACTTAGTGAAGTTTCTTTTTCTTTCTCTCTCTGTTGTGTGAGCGTGCAAGTTTCCGCAGTAACCACCTATCAATCCATGGTTGAAACGTGTTCTCCCTGAGTTTGTTTGCATCGCCCTTGTGAGTAAGTGCATGGAGTTTCCCGATCTATATAAATTATAATTTATGCACGTTATTGAACGGCGGCGATTCACCGGTCGCAACAGCTGTTTAGCATGTCATCACAAGCGGAATATTGCTATTGTTCTTTTCCTGGGATCTGTATTCTGCTGTGCATGTTAAAGAAGGAAATAAACAGCGGATAAATCCTTACTCCTCTCATCATCTCATGCTTCATAGTCTGACGTTTTTGGCCTTAAGTGGTGTTTTAGCCGACACCCCTGAAGTGAATCCAGTGATATTAACAGATCAGCACGGTGCATCCAGCAGTTTCTTCTACTACTTTTGTTGAGAACAAAATACTTGAAGTGCAGGATAAACCTCTTGCTGTCTGTTGATGTGCAATACATATTGAAGGTTATGTAGCTTACAAGTAGGCCTACCTGTCTGTTCTACTCATTTCAACTGACTTGTGAAAACTGTTCAGAAAAATCTAATTTTTTTGACATATAGCAACTTTTTTTTTTACAGTAGGCTAACGCAAATAGTTACTTTCCCTGGTAACTAGTTACTTCTATTATAAAGTAATTCAGTTACTAACTCAGTTACTTTTTGGAACAAGTAGTGAGTAACTATAACTAATTACTTTTTTAAAGTAACGTTCCCAACACTGATCAAAAGTGCGCAAGGCAATCGTACGCACATCAGTAAGTAATCAATCTTGATAAATCCCACCTGTTAAGTACCATGCTCGTTCACGCTCAGACCAATTGCATTCAGAAACGCCTTCATTTACCCATATATGGTCACAACGCTTCCCTTTATCAACCTGTGTTTTGCGCCTCACTGCTATAATGGCAAAGACAGCGAAGAAAATACACTTCTCCAATACAGAGCCCTGTTTCAGGTAGCTGGTTTTGAGGCAACCCAGAGTGTGTTCGCTCTGAGTTAGTAGAAACTCTCGGTTTTCCGTTTCAGGTAGCAGGTTCAGCGCAACCGAGAGTCAGTTACTGCGGCAACATACATCATGGGTCTAACCTGCTCGGGAGGTGGTTAGACCTACCCTGAGTTTGTTACGCTGCAGCTCCGACTGAAGAAAGAGTCACTGTTACAACGCATCCCTGTACAGTTTAAAGCAAAATCAATCCATAGAAATCTCCATCGGGATGTTTTTATCATGTACTGATGATGTTACGTTTGATCGATCATTTATCTGATCAGTAGCCTTGTTCTCAGCCCTCGTTCGTTCATATGGCGGCCACCTTACACATCGTGAACATGCTCTACATTCAGATTAATAAACCTATTTGTATTGTATGTAGGCCTATATCATTCTTCTTTTTATTAATAGGGATTTTTTTAACGTATGTGCCACTGAACAGATTTATGTCAGGTTAAAATGTAATTCTGCGGCTGAGGCTGCACACGATCGTTACTGTTCACTTGTCATCCCAAAGTCACAGACGAGCCTCGTTAAATATATATATATATATTTCTATATTCATATATATATGAATATAGAAATAATATAATAATTTAAACTGTGATCACTAGAGGACAAGGAATCTGGTAATACATCAATCAGGCTCTACAATGGAAACTGTCATCTAATGTGTCTGACTCCTCATTTAAAAGAAGCGACAGTCTGTTTACTGCACAGTAGACTATTATAGCTACATAATACAGCGAATATAAAACACTGTCAGCAATGCTTTGCGGCGCCATACACTTTTGCTGCTGCTGATATGCGTAACTTAATTCTTAAAATAGACTTGCTTCTCATACGGAAGCGTAATGATTCTATTGACACATTTCCCCCCCCCCCGTTGTTTTTCTGAATGGCCGAGGTGATTAGATCAGAGTTATGAGATAATATCCCCATTAATTCTTCTCCATAGCATAAACCCATTCGTTAATATTTTTAACTCTAGTGGGAGGAGCAGATACGTTTTTTTTTTTTTTTTTGAGAAGTGGGAGGATCAAGCATTTGTTTCTTCTGTTTCCATGGTGAATCATGTTATCAGCGATCCATTGACGATGGCTTTTACGCACGCGATCAACCCAGAGTGAACACCCTCAGAGTTGATTGACCCAACGCTGATCCACTGTTCTGAAACCCAAAACCCAGAGTTGCAACTCAGAGCACAGGATTAAACTCAGAGTTTGTAAAACCTGCTACCTGAAACAGGGCTCAGAACTGTAAACGCTTGGAAATTACTTTTTGGCTCATTTTGTGCAGGAGGTTCTACAAACAAAAAAAGCTTGCTGCATGGGAAAAGGTGACTGATGAAGTTAATTCAGTTCGGTCGGAAGAGAGAACAATATTTGAAGTTAAAAAATAAATAGTTTGATGTTAAACTGAAAGAAGACATGCGACCACAGAACTTTCCCCTTTGGACAACAGAATTGCCAGCATCATCGGCGACACAGCTCTGTCCGGCATAATTGAGGACGGTGACACCGACGCTCAAGCCGGGCCTACATTCAAATTGAAGGTAAAAGAAACAAACAGGAATGTGCTACTGCAACATTTTTATTTCAATTTGGACATAAAAAAAAATGTCCATTCAACAAGATAGTGCCCACCCACTTAATTCAGAGTACATGGTGTTGCCATCTGGCCTTCGTCTGTGTGTCCCTAAGACCACTAAAAATAAATAGAAGTACTCCTTTGCCCCTGCCTCGATTTGAGCAGTCAATGCCAGACCTGAGAGAGAGAGATTATAGTTGTTTCTTTGGGAACCTGAATGTTGTCTTTTCCTTCACAGAAAAAAATATGTATTATATAATATTTCCACTATAAATTGATGCAGAAAAGGCACAGATAGATGAATAAAAATCCACCAGAATGCAGGAAATTAAGTCTTTGACGCTCAAAAATCTCTGGGGGAGCACCCCCATATCCCACACCTATAATGTGTCCCCCTAAATGAACGAGAGGTAAAACAGAAGAGAAGAGAGGAAGATTTAACTCGGCTAAAACAAAATACCCCCCATAAAGATGATAAAGAACTCATTAATGGTAAATGGACTTGACTTATATAGCGCCTTCTCGACGACCAACATCATAGTAGTTATTTTCGTAGTACATCATTTACACCATAAGAAAATAAAATCTAAGTGATTCTCACTCTGTTGGCGACAACCTGATTAAAATCAATAGGCTATGAAAAGAACGCATGGATCAAACGAGCGCTCGTTGTAGTCCATTTTCGGAAAATAGTGTAGTTTCACGCTAGAGACTCACGTCAGCACTACTCGCCGTCGCGCAATGACGTCGGTTAGGAAAAGTGGAGTCGAATTCATTTGAAACAGTGCTGTCTTTTCCTATGTTCGATAGGAAGCACCTTTCATCTCTCCTTAACCCCGATGACGTTTAGGGGTTAAAGCGGCTACGAGTAACATTTAAATATCTTTTAAACAACCTCATGTTTCCTCTGATAATCATAAATTACCTTTAACAGCAAACGAGACCATCAGTGCAAAGAAAGACGTTTTTAAATAGTTTTTATTACTGCTTTTGGTCTGGTCGCACACCCAGTCTGATTTTCGGTTTGCTCGTGCAGGCTCTATGGTCACATATCCGTATTGGTCGCAGATTTCAGTGTGGCGCAGCAACGTGAATTGAGAAGCCTATCACTCCAGGTGAGGGAAGGGGAGCGGGAGCCTTGTTTGAGACAGTTGTTTGTCGTCATAATGACTGATAACGGGGCTGAACCATCAAAGAAAAAAAAGAAAATGCAATTGTTGTGAAAATAAGACAACCAGGATGCGTAAAGGACAGAGTTTCCAGTCAGGAGGTTAAAGTTAATAGAGTGATATTTATTTCACCAAAAGCAGAATAGATGACTCCGTACAGTTATACGTGCACGGACCTAGATTTGAGAAGTCAACCTAGAGTTAAATTCCCAGAAGAAGGCGCTTAGCAATGATGCGCTTGAGATTATATAGGGATTCCTCTTGTGAGGTCCCATAGGTCAAAGTCAAAACATGATGCAGGCGGGGCGTAGTTACTATACGTGGCCTGAGTCGGAGCACTGAGTATTGGCCACTCAAACCGGCTCTCTCTTCTCCAGGGTCATCCTCTTCTTCTTATCAGTGACGATGTATGCATGTTGTATGTGTGCAAGAAGTGGGGGGGCCCTTGTCAATCTAATCTAATCTGGTGCCTGGTACATGTTCAACTGTCAATGGTGTCAATAGGCACGTCTTGTCATGCAACAGTGTACATCTTCATTATCCAACTCTGTCTTATTCTAAGTGAGTGTGTGTTTAAGGTCAACCAAAGTTCTCTCCACGTTTCACTTCTGCAATCTCACAGTGCTATGGGTCAGTAAAAGTCCTACATGTGTCAGTTTCTACTTCTCTGTACAAACAACCGCAATAAGATTGTCTGGTGATTCAAACCGTCTTATGTGACTTCCTTACATGTAGGGTCTCCTGATTAAAGCTATAATGTGTAATATGTGTATATTCTAGTGCCTGTTGATTAAAGCTATCATGTGTAATAAATGTATTATGAGTGGGCATCTCTAAAAGTTAATTTTCTCTACAAATCCCCCTTTCCACACCTGATAGGTGTGGAATAACTTTAACTTTTAGTGTGCCTAATGCAAGCTATTGCTAAATTCTGAAAAGCTATAAAGGCGGATAGAGCTTAAAAGGCAAGATTAACCTGGGGATAAGAATCGAGGTCGGTCTCAGGATTGACAGTTTCTAAGTCCTGAGCTAACAGAGGAAAAGTCCCTGCATCATAAGACGGGGGACCTTGCTCCTTGGTGAGTGCTGTGGTAATTAGCCTAGTGACCATAGCCCTAAGGAAAGGAATGCAGCAACAACCACAAGTGACCAGAATTCCAACAAACACACCTAGGGACATAAGGACAGACATGATTAGAGACTTCCATTTACCAAAAGCGGCGTTTAACCAATCGCTAAAGGGATTGTCAATTCCAGTGTTGTCATGCATACTCTTTGAGAGTGCGTGTAATTCGTTAACAGATCTAGTCATTGAACCATCGGGTGCAGTATTATTGGGGATGACAGTGCAACACAAGTCACCAAACATAGCACAGACACCCCCTTTTTCTGCTAGCAGCATGTCCAAAGCCATTCTGTTCTGGACTGCCATGAGAGAAGTTGGGGCAAGTTGTTCAGCAGCGGCCTCCATACCATCTCTCGTGCTGTTAGTCAGTCTCAGCAGGGAGTACCAAACATAATTGATCCTGTCTACATTCTTATTAGGGGTTATCCAAAGGAAAATACTTTCAAAGCCAGAAGCTATCTGGTCAGCTAATTTATACTTGTCGGGGACCCCTCTTGGAACCCCAACTGCGTCCATGTAAGTGGGGTTAAAGTCCATATCTCCTACGGGGTCAGTGGAGCGTCTGGTCAAAACATGTCGTCTCCTGCGATCAGTCAAAGTCTGGGGCAGTGTAGAGTCTCTAACAACCTTATGGCCAAAAATTTTCAGGGGAGCCACTAGTCTAACCATAGCACATACCCCAATGGTCTGTGTAGCTACAATTCTGGAAATCAAGCGCCTGCCCCCGCAATACCAGTACAGGCCGTTGCGGGTCCAGGGGCCAATTACAGAACCACTGCTGGTGGAATTACACCAGTCCTGAGGGATACGGCCTACATTTAAAGTGGCAGAGGTGGAAGTGAAATTGAAACAGTGATATCTATTGGGCACCCCCTTTAGTGGGGAAAATACCCCTGTTTTGGTGTTATTAGGTAATGGTGGGAAAATGGCAGCCAAGGTGCCGCAGTTTGATGGAGTAGCCTCCCTAAATAGTCTCATCATGCATGAATAACCTACTCGGTCGGTGTCTGGAAAAAGGGGTGCAGGACTAGTGGTCAATTGTGGTCGTGCACTAGCGCAAGCAATACAGCCCTCCATGTGCTGATCCTGGGCAGACTGGATAAGCCAGTTTAACCAGACATTGTTATCCCCATAACCTGTGCTCATTTGGAGGATAGCCTGTGGTGTCAATTTGGAAAAGTCTTCAGCTATCACATGCATAGTACCTGAATCGGGATCAGGGGGTGGGGGCCTAGGGGTCGCAGAGGTGTTGGTCCTTACTCTCCTCCTGTAGTTAGCAGGGCGTTTATTTACCTGAATCTTGAATTGCCCCATTGGGTCAGTCCCCGTCTCCCACCCACCCAGCACGTAGGTTCTGGAATCATATAGCCTAGGGTTAGACAAAGTTAGAAATAGGGGGTTACAATGATTCTTAGCACATGTGGTTAGTCGAGTTCCCTTTGAAATGGACAATCTTCCCTTTATTAAAGATTTAGTCCCTCCTCCCCAGTCTTTAGCACCCGTGTTAGCAACCACAGACTCCCACCGTCTACATAGCAGATCAGGCCCATACCGGCCATTCTCTTTGTATACTTTGGACCCTTCAGTAGTACAGACATATTTTTCAGACCAGGCCCAGGGCTGCTCTTTCCCATGGCACCGGACCACGTCACAGAAATCAAACATGGCTGTGGCAGTTACACCTTCAAAAAATTCGAGTACAATTCTACTGGACACAGTTGTTACTTTGACGTGCCGATTAGTGGTGTCTGCTTCTCTCTTCCTACGGGGTAATTTGATCGCTGTCTGATTTATGTGAGCAGTGTCATTAGCTTGGTGGGAGGGGGCAATGGTGGAGGAATTGTTATCAGTCCTACTATTGTGATCCCAAGGTTCAAGACCCCACATCAGTAAAATAATGCACATTGCAATAACAAGCCCACCACCCGCTAAATGTCCCTTCCCCAAACCTATGTCCTTAAGGGACCTTCTCCTGCTCCGGGGCGGGGCCTCCTGCTCCGGAACCCCCAACAGTCTGTTCAATGTTCTCCTCATCTCTCTCTCCGTCACCTCTCTCCTCCGGTTCTCCACCATTTAAATTGGCCAAATCTAGTCTTACCTCCGCAAGTGTGCGGGTAGGAGGCGGGGCTGGGGCACAATGTGTTAGGTGATGCCACGGGGCACCTGATTTGGCTTTGACCTGAACTGAGTGTGAAGTAACCTCCTTCACTTCGTACGGTCCGGTCCACCTAGGGTCAGTCCACTTTCTCCTGTGAACCTTGACCCTGACCCAGTCCCCTACTTTAATGGTTGGCGCCTCTGGCCGTTCAGGTTGTCTCTCGAGTGCTTTCGCCACCTGGGTAGAAAGGGCTGAGACCAGAAGAGTGAGTTCACGCATATACTCAGACTTCTCTATTTTAGATACATCCAGGGACGGCATATGACCTCCGTCCCTGGGTGGACCTGGCATTACCCTTCCTGTGAGTAGCTCATGAGGGGAGAGATGCGTGCCTCCCCCTCTTGAGCTCCTCATTGCCATAAGGGCCAGTGGGAGGGCTTCTACCCATGTCATCTTGCTACCTGAGCAAACCTTGGCTATTTTGGCTTTCAAAGTCTGGTTAGCACGTTCCACCAGACCTTGCGACTGTGGGTGGTATACTGACCCAAAACTGTGCACAATTCCCAACCCCTGTTCCACCTCCTGCAACATTTTGTTACTGAAATGTGTCCCATTATCGGACCTGATTCGAGCTGGTACTCCATAACGAGGCAACAGTTCTGTTTTTAGCCATTTGACTACTGTTTTTGCGTCTTCATGCTTTGCTGGGATCGCCTCAACCCACCTTGAGAACCTATCTACCATTACCAATAAGTATCTCTTTCCCTGTACTACATTCTCAGAACCCATATCAGTATAGTCTATACTAATGTCTTGGAAGGGGGCTGATGGTACCGGGTAGGACCCCATAGGTGTCGTAAATGGTTTTCTGGGATTGTGTGCACCACAAACATGGCACTCTGCACAGAATAGCTTGACTATGCTTTCCATCTCTGGATGCCACCATTGAGCAGTAATGTTCGAGAGTGTGGTTTTCTGTCCTTCATGAGTGGGTCTGTGTGCCTCTGGCAGGAGCAGGCTTAGCAATTTTCCTGGGGCAACAACTCTTCCATCTGGAGCTCGCCACAAGCCTGTACTGTCTTTTTGTGCCCCACGGCGGGCCCACACTGACCATTCATAAGGTCCTGCTGCTTTTTGAATGTCAATAAGGTCTTTGGTTGTTAACCTTTCTCTCTGGGGTGTTAGTTTCAAAACCATTTGTGCTGGTTTATAGTCTCCTGCTGCTTTAGCGGCGGTGTCAGCTGCATCGTTGCCTGCACTTACTCTGGTGTTTGTGACATCATGTCCTTTGCACTTCATGATGGAGACACTGGCAGGGAGCATGATTGCTTCCACTAGAGCTAGGATCTCTTCCTGGTGTTTGATAGGTGCTCCACTTGAGGTTGTGTACTCTCTTCTTTGCCACATGACAGCATCCACATGTGCTGCTCCGTGTGCATATGCTGAGTCTGTGAAGATGTTCACCTTTTTTCCTTTGGCTCTTTTCAGTGCTTCAGTTAGGGCTCTGATCTCAGCTACTTGTGCCGATGCTGGCTGGGGAATCACTCCTGAGATTATTGTCTGATGTGTGCGGTCTGGGAACTGTCTCACTACTGCATAGGATGCTTTGTTCTTTCCATCTTCTCCTCGATAACAGCAGCCATCTGTGTAGAACCAGAGATCTGCTTCCATGTCAGGGGAGTTTTTTAGGTCATTTCTTAGTTTGCTTTCTTTGGCTGCCAGTTCCTCACAGGAGTGGGGTGTGCCTGTGCTGCTTCCACTAACCATATTGACCTCTCCTTGTGAGTAAGAGATGTGAGGCTGTACGCAGATGCGTTGCAGTTTTGTTTTTCTGGAGGCGCTGTAGGTGAATTCTCTGCTCATGAGGAAGGCAGCGACACCGTGTGTCGTATGTATCCGTAGAGGGTGGCACATAACCACATGGGCAGTTTTTTCAATGGCTTTGGCAAGTGCTGCAATGTATCTTCCACAGCCTGTCTGACCTTTTTCCACTGGATCCAGTGAGGATGAGTGGTACAGTAGGACCTTCCTCTCTCCTCCCCCTTTCTGATACAGGACAGCCCTGATAAGGGCTCCCTGTTCAGACACATCTAGATCGAAGGGAGCTTGGTAGTTTGGGGTAACAAGGGAGGCGGCTTGGGACAATGCCTGCTTCAAGTCAGTGAAAGCCAGCTCAGCCAGGTTTGTCCAGTCCAAGACTGCTGTGGCATTGCGATTGCCAGCTTCTCTCAGGAGGAGGCGAAGGGGCTCAACTCTGGCAGCATAGTCAGGGATGTGAGAGCGACTGTAGCCAGTTAGGCCCAAAAACGAGAGCATGTCAGTGACAGTGGTGGGCTTGGGGTAATGGAGGATGGACTCACGGTGTGAGGAGGAGACTCCCAGACCGTCTGCAGAGATGCTGCGGCCTAGGAAAACCACCTCACGCCGACAGCATTGCACTTTTTCCTTCTTAATCTTGTAGCCCTTGGAGTGGAGCAGGTGAAGCAGTGACTCTGTGAGGGTAAGGCAGAGGTTGGCACTGGTGGCAGCACAAAGAAGGTCGTCGACATACTGGATGAGGACAGTCTCAGGGGGAACTTGGAGTTCCAGAAGATGAGTCTTTAGGATTTTGTTGAAGATCCCCGGGGAACACCTGTAGCCTTGAGGTAGTTTACTGTACGTGTACTGTTTGCCATCGAAGGTGAAGGCGAAGATAGGCTGGGAGTCTTTGTGCAAGGGGACGCTGAAAAAGGCGTTGGCTAGGTCTATGACAGAGAAATGAGTCATGGTGGGGCTCAGACTATTTAGGGAGAGGTGGGGATCCGGGACTGGATAGGCCTCAGGGATAGTCACGTCATTCACAGGGCGGAAGTCTTGGACCATTCGCCAACCTTTGCCTCCGGCCTTTTCAACAGGTAGAATGGGGGTGTTCCAAGGGGAATGGGAGGGGTAGATAACTCCTGCTGCCAACAGTCCTTCAATTGTTGGCCGTATGCCCTCCAGTTGTTCCTGTGAGATCTTATACTGCCCTCTGTAGACCGGTCTTCTGGTGGGGTCTGATAGGGTGATGACGATGGGTGGGGTCTCCAGGGTCCCTACATCATATGGGGACGTAGTCCAAATGGAGCTGTTGATGAGGGAGAGGACCGCAGCTGCACCTGGGTTATCAGTGCAGGGGAGTCCATGGTCCCTGGGGAGGGGGAGGCTCTCAGGCCTGGTTTTATCTGAAGTAAAGGGGGCGGTGAACAGCCACATCTCCTCTTCTTTGGCCTTTAGTAGGTCTGGCTCGGGGGTGGGTTCCCAAGTGAGTGAGGAAGCACGTTTCATCATGGGGCCTAAACCTCTTGCTTCCTGGCCGAAAGCTACTGCAAAAGTGACATGGGGATGGGCTGAGGCTGACAGTTTGTACCAGGGTTTCTGCCAATCGTCCAAAAAGACCCTGGCAGCCACGCCTTCCTTCCCACAGAGAATTCCATTGCACTCGATAGAGGGCTCCAGGTGGGCCATTTCCAAGTTCCAATCCTCATCATAAGGGGTGTCCTCTTGATCAGAGACATTCAGGGTGCAGTGGACACTAGCAAGGGGAGTCATGTATGCATGTAGTTTCTGAATGCGAGGTTTAAGGAGTTGAAAAGCATATTGGATGGAGGGAGTCTGGGGGCCATGATTCACCAGGCGAAGCCAATAGACCTGTTGCAACATCATGGCTGGCTTGGGTAGGGCAGGGGCCAAGGTAAGTATACGGACTGGATTACTGGGAGTTGGTGGGGGAGGTGAAGGGGCAACATGCACACCATTGGGGTCAAGCCACATAACCAGGCCCATTTTGCACATTAAATCTCTTCCCAAAAGATTTACAGGACAGCTGGGGGCCAATAGGAAGGCATGCTGGATAGAAAAAGAGTTCCATTTAACAGATAGAGGCACGGAGAACCATTGGGTCATGGTTGCTCCCCCTACACCAACCACCGCTTGGGGAGTGTTCGATTTCTCATGAGGGGTTGTCAGGCAAGAAAATGTTGCGCCTGAATCAGCTAGGAGGACATGTTTGACGCCGTCAATACATAAGGTCAAAAGGGGTTCGGCTAGGACGTCAAAATGCTCAACTCCCTCAGTGAGAGGTGGTCTGGTGTACTAAAGTGGCCAGTAATCCCCTTGGTAGGCCTGGGTTGTAGGCGGGACTTGGGGCCAGCGTTGCTGTTGCTGTGGGCCGTTTTGCTGTGGGCCATTTTGTTGACCAGAAGGAGGGCCATAGCCCTGATGATTCCATTGGTATGGATGAGGGGACTGTTGGGCCTGCTGTTGGGTTGGGTCCTGGGGTTGATCATTGCGGGGCTTCCTAGGGGCTTTACATTCTCTGATGTAGTGGCCAGGGAGCCCACAGTTGAAGCAGCAATAGTTCCTACCGGGCCTGTCCCCCTTTTGTCCGTTATCTCTGCCTTTTCCTTGCCATTGGTTGTTGTTCTGACCTGTATGCTGAATGAGCTGTGATACAAGGGCAGTTAAGGCCTGTGTGTCAGGGGAGAGAGTGGTTGGAGTTGGAGTATCAGGGTCAGCAACTGTCACAGGCAGCTGTTTAGCAGGCTTCTTTTCCTTTGCTTCTATGTCAGCCAATTGCTTTTTCATAAGCTTGATTTCCAAGTCCTTCTTAGAGTTAGCACTTTTCAGTAGGTCACGATTATGCCTGGCCAAGTGGTGTCTAAGATGCCCATTCCAGTCTATGGGTGTCATGTTAGACAGGTTAACGACGCCCTCTAGGGCAGAGGTGACATCGGCAGGCAGACCTGCAATCACAGCAGCGCGCCACATAGTCCTGGTAGCGGTAGATAAGTCATGCTCTTCTTGATGGGCGGTACGCCACAATATCTTAGCCCTGGCAATGTAGGCCTCAACTGATTCACCAGCTGAGTGCATGAGGGTGTCCATGGCACCAGGGTCTTTCGGGGTGGGGTAATGTTCAAACAGCACTGTCCAGAATTTACTCTCATAGGTGTAGAATGGGTGATCAGCAGGCACGGCTAGTCTCATGCCGCTTGCATCCAAGATCTTGTTGCCGTCAATTACCCCAAGGCTCCTCATCATAATGCTCCTAATGTCCCCCACTGCTAAGGCTAGGCCCACACACTGTGTGTCAAACTCATTCTTCCAATCGCTTGCCCCTGAATGGAGTGAAGGGAGTTTGGTCATCATGGACTCCAGGTCTGTGAAAGAGAATGGTTTGAACTCATTGCCCCTGCCTGGTATCTTGCTTTGCAGAAGGGGAAACTGGCCCATACCTGCATACATTGACTTATGCGGTGGTTTCTCAGGGGGCAGAAAAGGGACAACTTTGTGGGGCTTTAGGCTAATGTGGGCAGGGTCTGATCCAGGGCTGGGGGGGCCTGAACCACCATTCCAATTAGCTCCACTTCCCATGTACTCTCTTTCCTCTTCCTCCTCTTCAAGCCTAACCTTTCTAAAGGAGTCACTGAAGTGGCGATCTACGGTAATGTTATGTCTTTTCAGGGTTTGCTCTTCAATTCTTTTTGACCGCCTCTGTTCATCTGGCACTGGCGGTGGTGGGGGCCGGGTCTTTCTAATGGAGGAGACGTGGCCTATCAGGGTGCCTGAGACTGCGTATGGCTGAGACAGGGGCATGTCATTAAACAAGTCCTCTTTTTCTTCCGGTGTCAGCTCCTCACATACGCCTTCCTGCCATTCCATGTCATAACCTTTTCCAATATTAACCCGTATCCGTTCCTCATACTCCTCTCTCAATGAGCGTGGAGGGTTTGGGGACAAGAGGGGTTGTGGGTGAGGAGATGTTCTCTCTCTCTGGGGAACAAATGTCTCCAGAGGGCCGTCTGTACACTTGAGGGGAGATATATAACCTGTACTGTGGCAGGCTGAGCTGCGTCGACTCCTAGTTCCCACATTCTGCTCTCTCTCTTGAACTTCCTCTTCTGCCCTATTTCCACTTCCCTGTTTGCTTTTCAGGCTTTCGTGACTGGATTCAGAGCAGAGGGAACGGCAATCATCACTTTCTGGGGACAGTGCTTCAACTTGAGAAGTCAAGACATGCATGTTAGCTTTCATGTTTGCAATCTCCTTCTCCATTTTATCTCTCTTAGGGTCATCAAGGTCTATACTCCCACCATTTACTTTCAACAAAGGGGCCTGCAGGAATGGATTTCCAATGTTGTATGGAGGGGGATGAAGTGTTATGGCTGGGGTTGAGGCAAATGATTCACTGTGCTTATCTATAGGCAGGGGGGGGTAAATTCCATAGTCAGTCTGTGCTGGCAGTGCACGAGATTTGGCTGTCTCTGCAAGAGCCAAACGGCAGTCATCCCCCATATGTAGAAGCAGAGCGTTTGTGCACATAGCCGCCTTCTCCTCTGCCTTACAAGCTGTCTTGGCTGGCCGTGTGACAAATCTTCCAGGTTTAGCAATGTCCTCTGCCCGCTTAGCCTCTCTGGCCTGACCCAGCCTTTGGGAGGAATCCTGTACTATTAACTCCATTTGACGGCAGCTAGGGGGACCATAAAGGGGCAACCACCCGTTCTGTTCCCATCTATCTAACAAGATCTTGACCTCTGCCTGCCTCCCGACCTTCTGACCTGCGTCTCTCACCCTCTCAGCTAGCAAAGTCCCATATGAAGACATAGTGTCTGGTAACTTTAATCTATATCTTAACTTAGGTTAAAGTACAATGCAAGCACTATTAGTTTTCTTTATTGGGATATATATATCTTAAATTTGGCCAAATGTATGTTTAATGTGTGTCTTATTTTACGCTACTGGGTACCTGAATTTCCCTTTGGGAAAATAAGTAACTATCTATCTATTTCTAGTGTTTGGGCAAAGAATTAAACCTACAAGCTTTACAATTGCTACTCCTATGGATTTATAACACTCAGTGGGGAATTTTGCTTGCACGTGCTGTGAGATAATGTATCAGTTCCCTATTTTTATCTATTTCTTATCGTAGCTCACAGCTAGAACTACCAAGATTCCTATATTAATAACCAACAGTATTGCTAATCCTAGCAGAACTGTGCTGGAGTACAAACGGTCTAATTTTAGCCACTCAATAACTGAATTTTCCCACTTCACCACGTGCTCAACTGGAATGGTTAATGTGGTGAACGTGCTAACAGGGCTCTCGGAGGAGAAAACGGAAAATTGGTCCTCGTGCACAGTTAAAGTTTGGTACGCAAAATCTACTTCAACCAGCCTTTGCTCAGCCATTCCATAACAAACAAAAACCTTTTTTGTAAATAGTGCTGTCCCTTTAAATAAACAACAGCGCTGCTTTTATGATTAATACAACAAAACTTTTTACATGGGTTCAAAATAAGTAATACAAAACACTTAACTCACAATAAAGTCTAAAAAATGTGTGTGCGTCAGTATGTGGGTATGCGTGTGGGTGCGTGTATGTGCGCGGGTGTGTCCTTAGAGGATGTGTGTGTGTGTGTGTAAAAATGGACAGGGACTAACTGTATTCTTCGAATAATTGCGGCTTTCCCAATTAAAGCTAAAATGGCACGGTAAGGCCTTACTTTCGCACAGATAGCATCTTCAGGAGCAGTTCCTTAGAGGAAATTATAAGAGTGAATACTTTCCCACAACACGGCACAGGCCGAAACAACAGTAACTAAATCCACGCCCGTAGGCTTGTCCTGTGGATCCAAAACCAACAATACAACGACACAGGCCGTTCGAGTAACTAAACACACACCCGTAGGCTTTTACAGTGCGTTTAAAACTATCAATGCGAAATAACTCAATTATGTACAAACAGAAATCAAAACATTGCCATACATTTATCATCAATAATAAAATGAACCCATTCAATCACATGAACATATTATGACAGGATTATTTACGAAGACACCAATTCTGCTGATATGATTGTTTTACAATTACTTAACAACTACGTATTCACACTTACTCAGTAACCTGATCACTCATTTCGAATATGAATAGACTAAAATTTGTGCAGGGCTTTAGTTAAATAGGTTCTGCTTACCTTTAAATTGTGAGCGCTCACAAGTGATCAGGCTTCCGAGTTCAGTCTGAAGACGACAAAAAGTCCACTGGAACTCTCGGCCCAATCACGCCTGGTCCTGGGGACAAAGGAGGAGAAAGTAGTTTAGAAACTGTTTTTTCTCCAGTACGATCTTAATTAACCATCCTCCACGCTACCAAGTTTGTTGTGAAAATAAGACAACCAGGATGCGTAAAGGACAGAGTTTCCAGTCAGGAGGTTAAAGTTAATAGAGTGATATTTATTTCACCAAAAGCAGAATAGATGACTCCGTACAGTTATACGTGCACGGACCTAGATTTGAGAAGTCAACCTAGAGTTAAATTCCCAGAAGAAGGCGCTTAGCAATGATGCGCTTGAGATTATATAGGGATTCCTCTTGTGAGGTCCCATAGGTCAAAGTCAAAACATGATGCAGGCGGGGCGTAGTTACTATACGTGGCCTGAGTCGGAGCACTGAGTATTGGCCACTCAAACCGGCTCTCTCTTCTCCAGGGTCATCCTCTTCTTCTTATCAGTGACGATGTATGCATGTTGTATGTGTGCAAGAAGTGGGGGGGCCCTTGTCAATCTAATCTAATCTGGTGCCTGGTACATGTTCAACTGTCAATGGTGTCAATAGGCACGTCTTGTCATGCAACAGTGTACATCTTCATTATCCAACTCTGTCTTATTCTAAGTGAGTGTGTGTTTAAGGTCAACCAAAGTTCTCTCCACGTTTCACTTCTGCAATCTCACAGTGCTATGGGTCAGTAAAAGTCCTACATGTGTCAGTTTCTACTTCTCTGTACAAACAACCGCAATAAGATTGTCTGGTGATTCAAACCGTCTTATGTGACTTCCTTACATGTAGGGTCTCCTGATTAAAGCTATAATGTGTAATATGTGTATATTCTAGTGCCTGTTGATTAAAGCTATCATGTGTAATAAATGTATTATGAGTGGGCATCTCTAAAAGTTAATTTTCTCTACACAATGAAGAAAAGCTAAAAGGGGGAGTGATATAGGCTACGGGGGGGGGGGCGTTGCCAAGCAACGTGTATACAATTTCACGGGAGCGAAACTAGACTGCAGTGTTTACTCCTAAATGAATGAGCGGTTGGTACTAACACAAAGTTTGCTTTGCTTCACCATCATCAGAACCATTATCTGAAATAGTAATTATTTACAACAACATAAACACATTACCTCATCGTGATCCATACTAACTGCCGTCTATCGTTCATTCGCTTTCTGTGAGGAGTCGGACCTACTTCACCGGTTGGAATATGAAGGTGTATTGAACTCGGAAAACCTATGTAGTATAAATGTGCAAAATACATTTTAATCGGATCATCCTAGCCTGAGAAAAGGCAGAAAGAGTGTTTCATGGTCTCACTGTCTAACCCTACATTTTCCTTCTTGTGACATCACAGTAAGGGTCAGGATTAACAGGACAGCTGGGGCAAGGGAAGACTGGGGAAAGAAAAACCTAATTCATTATATTATAATAGTGATTTTATAATGATAGAACGCTGGTTCCATATGGGTGAAGTATTCCTTTAATGAAAGATTTGAGTGCAGTCTTCCAAATCGTAAAGGCTCGAGGCCAAAGCAGTCTCAAACTCACACAACATATCCGCAGCCATTTTTTATGTTTACTATCACGGCTTCAACGTTGCATTCGCGTCACTGTCGTCATCCGGTTACGTCCGCCCCAGAGCACCATACAAAGGGCTCTGGCGCGCCCATATTAGATAGAACCAATTGAAACGAGAGTCAGGATTTCTGGACTTTCTGAAAAAGCTTCAATGGAGTGTCCAGACCAACAGGCGCAGCAAATTTTATTTTCCAGCGCCTAGTGGCAGGTCTGGAAAGTACATTTTGGTAAATAACCTACTTTGTGTGGCAAAGTTCTGGCGCCTTCCTTACGCACAAATCTGTGAGTAGGTTGATAAATGAGGACCCTGGGCTTCACAAAAGAGTGCAGGCCATCAGTCTTTCAGTTAAGCAATGGGAGGAGCTGAATTCACCATTTATTCACGCCTGAGTGGAAGAGTGCGCTGCATATGTTGATGGTTGAGAATCAGGTCTCTTGAACTACTCCACCATCTCAAGCCTTTGGGTCTCCAGTGTGTCCTTAGTTTCTCCATGGAAATAATTAGGAAGGAAGTTGACTTCCACTCTTCTGGGTCTTTGGATGTCAGCCCTGTTTGAAGCAGCCTCTGGGATTGGTCCTGCTATGTTTCCCTGCATTCACAGCCACATCCTTTATTTCAGCCCTGCTCAGTTTGGTCCTGTAGTTGCCCATCTTGAAGCGCAGGCCGTTCTGCCAACCCTCAAACCTTGTTTTGGAACCGTTTTCTTTCAGACAAGGGTGTTTTCTCACCAGAGCTTTGGGAGCATTGCCAATCTGTTTGGTACTAGGATATTTCCTAAAGTTAAAGCATATATATTTCAGCAGCCATCCCATCCAGTATGTTGTGGTTTTGATCCCTGGTCAACAGAAGAGTTTCAGGCTGGTCATCCAGTGGCAGAATACGGCCTCTGCACACATCCTGCGTCTACCTCTGGAGTGCGTTGCCTTACCTTACTGCTGCGTCTCTCGGACACACGTGGAACGTCTCAGCAGCTGCTGCTGCTGCAGCGCTGCTTCTAAAAGCCCTATCTTTCTACATAGAGTTTTCATAGATAATTCCCATTAAAAATTAAGTTCTTTCGTGTCATTTATGATGCATATGATTTATATTGAGTCTAATATTGAGTCTGGACAGTAATCCGTGCGCCCCATTGCCTTTTTTTTCTTTTTTTTTTTTTTGCCACATTTTCGCTTGTTGGAAGTTTTATTTTGAAAGGGACACACCAGGAAATGGTGAAACTACAGCGAAAGCTGCCGGTATGAAGTCAATATGACTCTCAGCAGAGTATTTCTCTATCAGTTAAAGCAGAGAGACCCGAGAGAGACGCGCGGCTCTCTGAAAAAAATAGGCGAACCTCCTGAGGTAAAGGGGAGCGTCGCTGCAGACGTGCCTTTGACGTGCATCAGCAGTGCGTCTGAGGTTGGATGTGTGCCCGCTCTAGGTTGATTACACGGTCAGTGACAAAAAGTCAGACGCAGACGCGAGGTAGGATGTGTGTGGAGGCCGTTAAAAGGAAGGGAGGAAACTACACTACTTCACCATAGACACAGGTGCAACTTGAGAAGTACTGTTGCAAAGGAGTTGCTATGGGTGCAGGCAGAGTTCTTATTGATGGTTCTAACCTGACCTAGCCTGGCACCGCCCCCCTTTCTACTTCCGCTCAATCTTCATTTCCCTCCAGTAGTCAGTCTGGGTCCACGGTATATTAGTGGGTTTGCTCTTTTATCGGTCCAATCAGCGAACAGAGGGAGTGGCTGAGAACAATGACGTGCGCCATTTTCAGTTGTAGTCAGAAGCCGGAGCATGACATAGGGGAGCCCGGGGGAAATTGTAACACTTTTTGGTTTTAGTGTCATTACTCAAAAACCTCTTGAACTATTTAGATCATTTGTTTAATTTGGGCAATTTGTATCTGTACTCTACTTGTGAACAGTAATCATTTTCTTTTACAGGCAATGTTAGATTCACAATATTGATTTAGAAATAGCAAGTCTAACGTTACAATCGCCCCCTGGTGCGGGGGCAATTGTAACAACAGATCTCATAGCTTCATATAAACATTAAGGACCACAATAAACTTCCCTTTAATGCAGAGAAATATATGGGAAACAATTTAATATCAATAGGACAACGGATTTAATTACTGTCAGGATTGTACCAAAATGGCAGGCCAGAACCCAATAGCACGACAACAAACAGTTCAGGTATTGCAACAAAGTTTAATAAGGAATCAAACCAGGTGGTAGCGAGGCAACAAGTCCAAGAGGGGCAGGCAAAGGGATAATCCGAAATCCAAAAAGGCTGGGTCAAAACACGAATAGGCGGGCAGGTAAACAGGCAGGAATACAGAATGGCTGGAGAGCAATGTAACACAAAGACAATCTGGCAGGGAACTGAGGGAATGAACCGGTATATATACTGTGGGGCTAATAGCTGATGGGGAGCAGGTGAGTGTGGTTAGACCAGGTGGAAGTAATCAGCAGGGAGTGCAGAGCAGGGGGGAGTGGCCGGGTCTGAAATGACGAGAGAGTTAATATGGGAACAGAAGTGACAAAAAACTAAATTGTGGCTGAAGTAGTGACAGAACCCCCCCCCCTCTAGGGACGGCTCCTGACGTCCCACCAGGCTGATCAGGATGGTCCCTATGGAATGTGGTGATGAGGTCGGGGTCCAGGATGTGGCGAGCCGGGACCCACGAGCGCTCCTCAGGGCCATAACCCTCCCAATCAACCAAGTATTGGAAACCCCTTCCCCGTCGTCGCGACCTGATGAGACGATGAACCGAGTAGGCAGGCCCTCCATCAATGAGCTGGGGGGGCGGCGGGGGTCTGGAGGAGGGCTGGAGCTGGGACTCTTTAACGGGTTTGATCTTGGATACATGGAAGGTGGGATGGATCCTCATGGAGCGAGGAAGACGGAGACGGACTGCAGCAGGATTGATGACTTTATTGATGGAGAACGGACCCACAAACCTGGGAGCCAACTTCCTAGACTCCACCCGAAGCGGAAGGTCCCGTGTAGACAACCAAACCTTCTGACCCGGAGTGTAACCGGGTGCAGGGGTCCGACGGCGATTGGCATATCTCTGGTATCGGTCGGACGAGCGCAGGAGAGCAGCACGGGCCCGCACCCAGGTGCGCCGACATCGCTGGACGAACGCCTGGACAGACGGGACACTGGCCTCTGGCCTCTCGCTCCTGCTCAGGGAACAATGGAGGTTGATATCCTCGAGAGCACTGGAAGGGGGAAAGACCTGTTGCTGAACTTGGAAGTGTGTTGTGAGCATACTCCACCCATAGGAGCTGCTTGGACCAGGAGGACGGGTTCTGGGATGTGATGCAGCGCAAGGCAGTCTCCATCTCCTGGTTCATCCGCTCAGTCTGGCCGTTGGATTGAGGATGGAAACCCGAGGATAAGCTGACCGTGGCCCCCAACAGCTGACAAAACTCTGTCCAGAAACGAGAAGTGAACTGCGGCCCCCGGTCGGAGACAATGTCACAGGGAAGGCCGTGCAGACGGAAAACATGATGCAACATAATTTCAGCTGTTTCCTTGGCAGATGGTAACTTGGGCAACGGAACAAACTGAGCAGATTTAGAAAATCTGTCCACAATAGTAAGAATAGTGGTGTTACCCTCGGAGGGAGGCAGTCCGGTGACGAAGTCGATCGAGATGTGGGACCACGGACGATGAGGAACAGGCAGTGGCTGAAGAAGGCCCGCAGGGGCATGGCGAGCGATCTTGTGCTGGGAGCAAACACAGCAAGCAGCGATGAACTCCTTGGCGTCCTCTTCCATGGTAGCCCACCAGAACCGTTGCTTCAGCAGGGCTAGAGTGCGCCTAACCCCTGGATGACAGGCAAGGCGAGAAGAATGTCCCCACTGGAGGACCTGAGAGCGGAGATTCACAGGCACATACAGACGATTATCAGGGCAAGCACTGGGGGCCGGGTGGTCGGCCTGGGCCCGTTTTACCTTGTCCACAATGTCCCAGGTAACTGCGCCGATGACCATCTTAGTGGGGAGGATGCTCTCAGGATGTGTGGGAACATGTTCGGATTGGAACTGACGGGACAGGGCATCTGGTTTGACGTTCCTAGAACCTGGGCGATAAGACAGGGTAAAATCAAAACGATTAAAGAACAACGCCCACCTGGCCTGACGGGAGTTCAACCGTTTGGCTGACCGGATGTACTCCAGGTTTTTGTGGTCCGTCCACACCACAAACGGATTCTTCGCCCCCTCCAACCAGTGCCTCCACTCCTCGAGAGCCATCTTAACCGCCAATAGCTCCCGGTTACCAACGTCATAATTTCTCTCCGCTGGGGACAATTTGCGAGAGAAAAAGGCACATGGATGTAACTTTTGGTCTTTACCTGACCGCTGAGACAGGACTGCCCCCACCCCGGAGTCTGACGCATCCACCTCAACGACAAACTGGCGTTCTGGATCTGGTAGGATGAGGATGGGAGCAGAAGAGAACCGTGACCTTAACTCACTGAACACCCTTCCTGCAGCAGGGGACCATTGGAAGGCTACCTTTTGGGAGGTGAGGGCTGTCAGGGGAGCTGCTACAGAACTATAGTTGCGGATAAACCTACGATAGAAATTGGCAAACCCCAGAAATTGTTGAAGCTTCTTACGAGTGGTGGGGACCGGCCAATCCACCACCGCTTTAATCTTGGTGGGATCCATGTGAATACTTCCGACTGAAATTATGTATCCCAGGAACGACACCTCAGTGGCATGGAACTCGGATTTCTCGACCTTCACGAACAGCTGGTTCTCTAGGAGTCTCTGGAGAACCCTGCGGACATGCTGCACATGGTCCTGTTCGGACTTGGAGAAGATGAGGATGTCATCAAGATAAACAAACACAAATACATTGAGAAAATCCCGGAGCACATCATTCACTAAGGCTTGGAATACTGCAGGAGCATTTGTGAGTCCGAAAGGCATTACCAGGTACTCGTAGTGGCCCCTAGGGGTATTGAACGCCGTCTTCCACTCATCCCCCTCCCGAATGCGAACTAGGTGATAGGCATTCCTGAGATCAAGCTTGGTAAACACAGAGGCCCCTTGCAAAAGTTCAAATGCAGAAGAGACGAGTGGGAGGGGGTACCTGTTCTTAATGGTGACATCATTCAGACCGCGGTAATCGATGCAGGGCCGGAGGGATCCGTCCTTCTTACCCACGAAGAAAAACCCTGCTCCAGCAGGTGATGAAGAGGGACGGATGAGACCTGCTGCCAGTGAGTTGTTTATGTATTCGTCCATGGTCCTGGTTTCCGGGGCTGACAGAGAGTAGAGCCTCCCCCTGGGTGGGGATGAGCCAGGGAGGAGGTCAATGGCACAATCATACGGGCGGTGTGGGGGAAGAGAGGTGGCCCGTACCTTGTTAAACACCTCCTTTAAGTCGTAGTACTCCGACGGGACACCTGAGAGATCTGGGAATTCATTAGAAGAAGAGGTGCTGCAGGCAGGTAACAAGGCAGATTTCAGACAGACCGCAAGACATTGATCACTCCATTGTAGAATGGAACCGGTTCTCCAGTCAATGTGTGGATTATGTTTAATTAACCAAGGATACCCCAAGACAACTGGCTGCTGAGGTGCATTAATCAGGTGAAAGGTTAGTGATTCAGTGTGGTTACCTGATATGCCCAGATGAATAGGAACTGTGCGATGGGTTACAGTGCAGAGGAGGCGCCCATCGAGAGCAGTAGCCTCAATAGGCTCGGCCAAGGGTTCCTGGTTAACACCCAGCTGCATGGCAAGGCCCCGATCCAGAAGGTTGGTGTCAGCTCCCGAGTCAATGAGGACAGCGACAGTATGGGACAGACCATTAAAGTTGAGCTGGGGATGAAGTAGTGCTCGAGAGGGACCTTCAAAGTTCTTGATGCGGCTCACCAGCGCCCTCTGGATTCCTGGTGAGCCCTGTCTTTTACTGGACAGGATGACACGTAATGGCCTCCCTCTCCACAGTACATGCAACAGTTCTCCCTTTGGCGCCGTTGTCGTTCAGCAGCTGACAGCCTGGTCCTGCCCAGCTGCATGGGTTCAACTGGGTCACTAGAGGCAGCAGCGGTAGGAAAACACGTTGAAGTGGAAGGTGAAACTGGAAGACGTGGAAGGCTACGGGAAGTGCTGGTCAGTACCTTCTCTCGTCTCCTCTCCTGGATACGTCCATCGATGCGGATAGCGGTGGCGATGAGAACGTCCAAATCCCCTGGAGGATCCCGGGCCGCCAGCTCGTCCTTGATGGCATCAGAAAGTCCGTTGTAAAAGGCGTCAGCCAGGGAGGAAGAGTTCCAGTCACTCTCTGCAGCGATAGTCCGGAACTCGATGGAATAATCAGTCACTCTCCGGCTCCCCTGAGCCAGGTTAAACAGACCCCGAGCAGCCTCTCGACCAGGGGTAGCATGATCAAACACCTTCCGAAGACCCTCAGAGAAGGCAGCCACAGAAGAACAGAGAGCCGACTGCTTCTCCCACTCGGCGGTACCCCAGTTCCGGGCCCGCCCAGTAAGCTGGGTGATCATGAAAGCCACTCTCGACCTCTCCGTGGGATATGTGAGAGGTTGTAGTTCAAAAGTCAATGAGCACAGAGTCAGAAAGGAGCGACAGGTATCTGGAGCTCCAGAAAAGCGCTCTAGAGCACTTAAGCGGGGCTCTGGACGGGAGACAGCAGGGACAGGAGGGCTGGTGGGTGGTTGAACCGCTGGGGTCTGACTGTCCAGCGTGAGCTGCTGGAGCTGGCCGCTCAGAACCTCAAAATGCTGATTGTGGCGTTCCGAAGCTTCCTGGAAAGCCACTTCCATAGCGGTGAACTGTCTCGAATGCTGGTGTAGGGCGGCACCTTGTGCTGCCACTTCTTCCTTAAGAGCCTTTGTGTCGGCTGGGTTCATCTTATGGCCAGATTGTACTGTCAGGATTGTACCAAAATGGCAGGCCAGAACCCAATAGCACGACAACAAACAGTTCAGGTATTGCAACAAAGTTTAATAAGGAATCAAACCAGGTGGTAGCGAGGCAACAAGTCCAAGAGGGGCAGGCAAAGGGATAATCCGAAATCCAAAAAGGCTGGGTCAAAACACGAATAGGCGGGCAGGTAAACAGGCAGGAATACAGAATGGCTGGAGAGCAATGTAACACAAAGACAATCTGGCAGGGAACTGAGGGAATGAACCGGTATATATACTGTGGGGCTAATAGCTGATGGGGAGCAGGTGAGTGTGGTTAGACCAGGTGGAAGTAATCAGCAGGGAGTGCAGAGCAGGGGGGAGTGGCCGGGTCTGAAATGACAAGAGAGTTAATATGGGAACAGACAAGTGACAAAAAACTAAATTGTGGCTGAAGTAGTGACAATTACATTTTAACAGTATATTCAATCACACAACTGTTAAACAATAAATATAAGACATAGAACAAAATGCTTTTAAAGAATTAACATACCTGGAACGGCTTATTTCATATTACATGCTTAAAAAACTAACAAACAGTTAAAACCAAACCAACTTGAAAACAATAATATCTAAAACTAACAATCAGATAGCTATCCTAATACAATATAATTTTCTTTGTTTCCCCTTCAACTGCTTTCACAATTGTGGCACAAGTATGATTGGCTTCCGTCTTCATGGGCCCAGGAGCGGCAAGACACACATGAGCCCCAGACTTCCCTGGATCTGGAGTAGGTATCCTGGCAAACAATGCAGGAGTCTTGCTTTTTCCTTTCCTCTTCATCTCTTTTTTTGTAATTTACTTTATTCTTTGATTTTTCTTGACAGTCAGAGGTGTCCAATCTGCGTTTGCAATTTTTTCTGATGTTTTCTTTTTCAAATAGCAGAGAATTACGTGTTGGTGTGTCAGTGAGAATGGCTGTGGTTCTTCTTCTTCTTTTCCCCGTCAATTTGCGAGGAGGAGCTTTGGGGTGAGGCCTAATTGTGACAGGGGAGAAGAACATTGAGGAATTGCCTGCTGTTGAGGTGGAAGGAGCAGGGCCTTGGGGAAAAGATGCACTTGGATTAATTTGAGGAGCCAGCGATGGAGGTGTCTGGGGCAGGGTGGGAGGGGCCTGAGGTGGTAGAGGAAGTGGTGACACAGAGATAGAGATCAGTGGTGGGCATGGGCGGTCAGTAACAATAGAGGGGGCATAATCCTGATTTGAAAAATGATGTCTGTTAACAGGCCAGATGCCTGTGCAACTGAAACCTGCCTGGGCACTTGAGGTGGTGGCAGCAAGTGGAAGTGCGTCTTTAGCAATCCCAGGGAGGTCATATGTGGTCATGGTTTGGCCAGGGTGTTTTCTCATCCAGCCATCTTGGAAGTTGTTGATGTACTTTTTCAGCGGCCCATAGACGCTTCGATCTAACGCCTGCAGCTTGTGGGAGCAGTGAGGGGGGAAAGATAACAGGACAATACCATTTTCTCGACAACACTGAAGAAATTACACTTTGATACAATGTTAAAGGTCACATATTATGCTAAATGCACTTTTTAAATGTGTTCTAACATATCCATGGGTCCACGGTGTGCCTAGAGACTGCCAAAATATTTAAATAAATAACAATCTCTCCTGTTCTCACTCTCCCCCTTTCTGAAACCCCCACCCCTCCCCCCCAATATACTCCAGTCAGAATGTTTCCCCTTTTCTGACCTCACAAACTGGAAAGCCAGAAGCTTCCACTGTGCAGCCCACATCCCTATTTCTTATTGGTCCACGGCCCTGACAGACAGAGGGCGAGGCGTATCTGGCTTCGCTTCCGGACAGGGGGCGGGGGCAGCTCAAAGATTGTATATTTACGAGGGGAGCTGCAGCTCTTTTTAAAAAATAGGCCATTGTGAGATTAGCTGAACATCAGCATAGTACAATAAATTATCTGAAAGTTTTTTTCAGCAAACAATTAAAGAAAAACGTATTAGGGACCACTAAGACCATATAATATGGTGTATAATAGAACCGAAAAGTGTATAATATGGGAGCTTTAAGTAGTCAGTGTATAGCATGTATAATAGTGTAAATTTACTGTCCCCTCAAAATAACTCGACACAGAGCAATTAATGTCTAAACTGCTGGCAACAAAAGTGAGTACACCCCTAAGTGAAACGGTCAAGGTCTCTAATATCCACCAGCTCCATGATGGTGTCATGAATGAGTGGAAGAGGATTTCAGTGGCAACCTGTGAAGCTTTGGTGAACGCCATGTCCAAGAGGGTTAAGGGGGTGCTGGAAAATAATGGTGGCCACACAAAGTATTGACACGTTGGGCCCAATATGGACATTTTCACCTAGGGGTGTACTCACTTTTGTTGCCAGCAGTTTAGACATTAATGGCTGTGTGTAGAGTTATTTTGAGGGGACAGTACATGTACACTGTTATACAGGCTGTACATTCACTATTTTACATTGTATCAAAGTGTAATTTCTTCAGTGCTGTCCCATGAAAAGATATAATTAAATATTTGAATAAATATGAGCCTCAGCAATCTCACACACCCACATACATGCACATTAGCATTCATGTAATCTCAATGTGAGTGCCATTAATGCATAACTTAATGCTTTCAGTTGCCAAGAGGAGGGTGTGATGTACTTTCAATAAGAAACCACGTGTGCCCTTTAGAACTGTACACAATGTACTGTACATGGCTGCTTGTGTTGGAATATCTATGTGCACTTGAATGATTATATGCCCCCTCTCTCTCTCTCTCTCTCTCTCTCTCAAATTCAAAATTGGCTTTATTGGCATGACAGTTTTTAAAAAAACAATATTGCCAAAGCAAAAATCAAATAATTCAAATAATTCAAACAAATATTCAGACAATACACAATGTGTCAAAATAAAACAATATACAATATGAACGATATATACATCTGTATGAATATTATATTGTGTGTGTGTGTGTGTGTGTGTGTGTGCGTGTGTGTGTGTGTGTGTGTGTGTGTGTGTGTGTGTGCCTCAATCATTCACTGTCCCTCAAGTTGTGGCATGTAAATACATACTGGGCAGCAAGATGTGCCCGGTCTCCTTCTCCGAGGAGTATTTTTAATTTGGAGAGGTCGTTCAGCTCTTTGAAATCTGGCACTAAAGAGCTGAACCTGTTCAAATACAATTGTCTTGTGTCATTTAATTTTGTACATTGTAGGAGAAAGTGCATCTCTGTCTCAACCTCACCTGTCGAACAGTGACCACATTTTCTGTTTTCTTTTGGTTGCCATGATTTTTTGTGTCTTCCTGTTTCAATTGCCAATTTGTGGTCACTGAGCCTGTACTTGGTTAGGATCTGTCTCTGCTTTCTATCTCTGACAGTAGAGAGATATTCTGCTAATTCATAATTTCTTTCAAGGGCAAGATAACATTCCAATCTACTTTGGCTTTTAGTTGCTTCTTCCCAATGGTCCAGATAGGTTTCTTTACATTGTGCTATAATTTGCTTTACTCTGATTACTGTTTGGAGAGCAGTGTTGTTGTGAGGCTGGTCAGAGTGTGTCTGAGAGGGGGCAGTTAGCCTCAGTATCTACTGACATAGGGGACTCTTTTCTGGGCTCAGCTCTTGGGTTTGGAGGGCTTTGGAGTGGAGGGTGTCTCTGGGGCTGGATTTCAGGTGGTTAAAAAAGTTGAGCGTTCTCTTTTGGATGTTAATTATCAGTGGGTATCTGCCTAATTCTGCTCTACATGCATTTGTTGGTGTGTTTCTGTGTACATGTAAAATGTATCTGCAGAATTCTGCATGTAGAGATTCTGTTGGATGTTTGTCCCAACGGGTATAGCTCTGATGACTGAGTGGACCCCATACTTCACTACCGTACAGCGCAATGGGCTGGATGACACTATCAAATATTTTAAGACAGATTTTTATTGGAATTTGGAAATTATAAAATTTTCTCTTAATTGCAAATAGAGCTCTGCGAGCTTTTTCTTTTAGTGCATTCACTGCCAAGTTGAAACTCCCTGATGCTGTTATGGTTATACCAAGGTAGGTATAACTCACACTGTGTTCAATTACATGATTATTAATAGTAAATTGATGTTTGTTCTCATGACACCTGGGGCGTTTTTGAAAGATCATGATATTGGTTTTCTTCATGTTTACTGCCCAGTTCTGACAGTACTGTTCTACTACGTCCAACTGTTGCTGTAGTCCTTGTTCAGTAGGAGACAGTAGAACAAGGTCATCAGCATAAAACAAGGACTTCACCTCTCTATCTAGGAGGGAGAGGCCAGGAGCAGCACATTGATCTAACTCAACAGCCAGTTCATTTATATATATATATTAAATAAAGTCGGACTTAGATTGCAACCCTGCCGAACGCCTCTTCTCTGGGGGAAGAATTCTGTTTGTTTTTCTCCAATTTTGACAGCACACATGTTTTCCAAATACATGGATTTTACCAGATCATATGTTTTGCCACCTATACCACAATTTAAGAGTCTGTAAAAGAGCCCTTCATGCCAAATAGAATCAAATGCTTTCTTAAAATCAATGAAGCAAGAGAATATTTTTCCATTTTTCGTTTGTTGTACGTGTTTGTTAATTAAAGTGTGAAGCGTATATACATGGTCAGTGGTGCGGTGTTTTGGGAGGAAGCCAATCTGACTTTTACTTAGTATTGACTGTTCCTCAAGGAAATCTATTATTCTTTTATTAATAATACTACAGAATAGTTTCCCTAGACAGCTGCTAACACAGATGCCACGGTAGTTATTAGGGTCTGATTTGTCCCCACTCTTATGAATGGGGGAAATGAGCCCTTTGCACCAGATGTTGGGAAAACATCCTGCCCGTAAAATGACATTGAACAAATGCAACACTGCACCCTGTATCTCTGGGGTGCTGCTTTTCAGCATTTCGTTTTTAATGCTGTCTGGACCACAAGCTTTCCTTGGCTTCAGACATTTTGTCTGTGTTGTTAATTCATCCAAAGTAATATCGAAGTCAAGGGGGTTTTGATTGTCTTTAATTGTTTCTTCTAATATTTTGAGTTTTTCTTTTATAATACATTGATCCGAATTGAATTGATTGATTGGTATGTCTTTGTATAGATTTTCAAAATGTGATCTCCAGATGTCACCGTTTTGGATTGGGTGTGTCTGCTGTTGCTTGGGGTTGAATTTGTTCCACATATCCCAGAATTGATTTTGGTCAATGGCATTCTCAATATCTTGAAGTCTCATGTGGGTATAGTTTTGTTTTTTGATCCTAATTGTATATTTATATTTGTTTAAAATGTAATTGTATCTAATGCGCAAGGCTGGGTTGTTTGGTTGGCGATGTTTCTCATTTGCTATTTTTCTCAGCTCATTTCTGATTGTTTTACACTCTTGATCAAACCATTTGTCAGTATTTTGCCTTTTAACAGGTCTCCGTTTTTGTTTTATGAGGTCAGCCCTAATAGCTGCCTTATGAAATATCATATTGATGTCTTCAATGGCCTTGTTTACACCATCTCTGGAAGGGATATACTGATTTTGATGATATATTGCTATGTTATTCATCAGATCAGAAGAGTTCAAAACTTTGATGAATTTGTCTCCACTGTCTGGGGCCCATCTGTAATTACGATTTAATTTAAACAGCTTACTGGTTTCTATTTTTGTGTCACTAATTTGACCTGACAATTTAAGGAACACATTAATTTGATTGTGGTCTGAAAGGGGGGATTGCTGTCTGACAGTGAATGCACTGATAGTTGAGGGGTCCATGTCAGTGATTGCATAGTCTACTACACTAGACCCAAGAGCTGAGGAGTATGTGAGCCTCCCTAAAGAGTCCCCTCTGAACCTACCATTAACTATGTACAGGCCTAAGGCCCGACAGAGATGCACTATCTCCTTGCCACTTTGATTTAATAGTGGGTCAAGGTTATTCCGACGGGGGATCGTTGGTGTGGTAAACAGGGGGGCCTGACCAAATACATGGCTGTTGCCCTGTGAGTCTATGGTATCAGCTTCGATTCCTGTACGTCCATTCAGATCTCCAGTGAGAAGTACATTTCCCTGGGCCTGGAAATATGCAATTTCTAAATTTAGGGTTTCAAAAATGTCCTCTTCAAAATAGGGAGAATCTACTGGGGGTATGTAGATTGCACATAGGTATAGATCCCTATCAGAAATACCTAGGGTTTGATCTAACCTCAACCAAATGTGCGATTTACCCCGTTTCACTGATGAGATCTGATGACAAAGATCTCCTTTATACCACACCAAGATCCCCCCCGATGTTCTGCCCTTTCGTACGTTTTTCAGTTTGAGGGAGGGCACCATGACTTCATTATACCCTGGGGGACAGTGAGTGAGTGAATCATCTTGACACCATGTTTCTGTCAATACAATGACGTCAACGTCTTTGATCGATTTCATGAATTCAGGGTTTCCACTCTTCAGCTCAAAGGTTGAGGAGTGGAGACCCTGTATGTTCCAACAGCTTATATGAAATGAACGCATTTAAAAGAAAACAATCAAAATGAACCTGTATAGTGAGACAAATATAAAAAAAAAAAAAAAAACTTCTACTATCTATATATTTATAATAATAATTTGATATTAATTCTTTGGAGATGTGGTGGACATGTGAAAAGAATGAATATTCTCTTCCTGTGGGGTATAAAAACCTGTATGGATCAGAGAGGCTGTAATCAGCAAGAAATGATTTGATATAACCTGCAGATCTGCTATGAGTGGCAGGTTTGGGGAAAGAGCGATCTAAGACTGGATCTAGATAACAATTAAAATCCCCACCAAGAATAAGAGAATGGGAATTGAGATCGGGGAGTTGAGAAAAAAACCTCTCAAAGAATTCTACATCATCGGCGTTAGGCGCGTAGACGTTAGCCAAGATGACAGACTTATTGTAAAGTTTGCCTGAAACAATTATAAAACGTCCATTTTTATCTGATATAACGTTAGAGGATTCAAAAGGAATATTACTATCAATAAGGATAGCTGTGCCCCTAGCCTTAGCCCTGAAATTAGAATGAAAAAATTGTCCACCCCAGCATTTACTTAATTGCCCATGGTCAGAATCATGTAAGTGGGTTTCTTGAAGAAAAACTATTCCAGCCCTGAGCCGTTTTAGGTGGGTTAAGACCTTACCCCTTTTTACTTGGTGATTTAGACCTTTGACATTCCAACTAATTAAATTAAGATTGCCCTTCATCTAGCTCAGTTATAATGAGAATAGAAAGAGTTACTCCGATAAGAAAAAGAGTAGCAAAATACAGAGGGAGAAAAAAACACAACAAAAAAAGAAAAACACAAATTACTGAAAACACAGCAGGTGATAACTTATCAGCTAAACCCCCGGTTAACACCACCCCATCCCACCCAGAACCCACCCCATATTTTGCTCTAAACAGCAAACCCCTGGAGACCCTTACTAGTCTCACAACAGACATTCCAAGCCTTGACTATCTGACTTGTGCTAGCTTCCCACATAAGTCTTGTGCAGTTCACCCCATAGCAGCTAGTAACACTATAAACAATCCTGCAAACTGTCAATATGACAACACACTAAACAAACAAACCGTGCTCACCCAACAGATGCGAAATACAAAAAAATAAAAAATAAAAATAACAAATAAGAAAAAAAATAAAGAACAGACAAGCTTATCTAGCCGTTTTTAAATAAAGATACAAAATAAGAAAGGGGGGAAAAAAAAGCGAGTGAGCCAGACAATACGTCAAAAATGACAAGCAACAAAAATATCACGTTCCTCCAGCCAATTTACTCAATTTAAAAAAAGGGAGAAAAAAGTGCATGTGGTACCATCAGTTAGAGAGTTTGGCTGGGGATATGAAAAAAGAGCATTTGTCCAAAATGTATACTCACGGCAGGCAATCGTATTCGAAATACAAGAAAAAAAAAAAAAAAAAAGTAAGTAAGTAAAGTAAAAAAAAAAGAATAAAGTGGCAATAGAAATAAAAATTAAATAAAGAACAGACACTCTTATCTAGCCGTTTTTTTTTTTAATTGAGAAAAAGAAAAAAAAAAAAAAAAAAGCGAGTGAGCTAGACAGTACGTCAAAAATGACAAGCAACAAAAAATGTCATGTTCACCCAGCCAATTTACTCATTTTAAAAAAGGGAGAAAAAAATGCGTGAGTTTGGCTGGGGATATGAAAAAAGGATTTGTCCACATTATATACTCACGGCAGGCAGTCGTATTCACTACGGAATCACACTCAATGTGGATATAAAGTTAGATGCTTCAGAGACAGATCTCAGCCACCTTCTCTCGCCGTTTTGGAGAGTGATACGAAGCTTCGCAGGGAAGAGGAGAGAGGGACGAAGACCGCGCTGATACAGCTCAGCCATGACCCCCTTGTATTCAGCCCGTTGCTTCCCGACCTCCGCGCTGTAGTCCTCATAGAACCGGATCTTGTGGCCGTGATATTCCATCTCGCCCTGCTTACGTGCCTCTCTCATGATTAGGTCCTTAATCTGGTATCGATGAAGGCGTAAGATGACGGGCCGCGATCTCTCGCCCGGGCCAGGTTTGGGTGCCAAAGTGCGGTGTGCTCTGTCCAGTTCCGGTGGAGAAGGGAGGATTTTATCACCAAAAACCTCGAAGAGGAGCTTGGAAAAAAAGGCGGTGGGGCGCGTACCCTCAAGCGACTCCGGCAAGCCTACAACACGAATGTTCTGTCTCCTGCTCCTTCCCTCCAAATCTGATAGTTTAGCCCTCAGCACCTTGTTATCTTCCTGCAGTAACGAGCACGTAGCCTCAACCTGCTCCAGGCGTCCGCAAACAGCTGCCGCATTCTCCTCGAGATCGGCTATACGCTTCCCCTGGCCCGAGACCACGACCTGGATGTTGTCCAACTTAGTGTCCATGCCGGCAAACAATGATCTAAACTCAACGGCCATGCATTTAATATCAGCAGCTATCTCAGCTGTTATGGCTGCTCTAGTCCGCTCGAGCATATCCGGAATGGAAGCCACCGTGCCAGCACCATCGTCAATGCTAACCATGCTGTCCTGTGACATATCTCTCTGTCGAAGCCTTTTTTGCTCGTTTCGGTTTCCTGCTTCTAGGCATTGTCTCTGAAACAGTACCAGTGTTATTGACAACACAAGTGAAAAAAAAAAATAATATGAAAATAGGGTTTAATCAGTTACGTCTGGAATATTCGGTGGGAGCTATGAGCTGTCGCAACTATCCCATGCTAACCTGGTTTGTCTTTTACATCACTGGATGAATATGTAAAACCATTTATACATGAATTAATACAATCCAGGTCAACCTCTCCTGACAAAATGAGTTACTTCAATACACATTTTATTTCCATGGGCACAACACCCTCAAGCATAACATGCATAATATCTTGAGGGGTTTGCTGAATAAGGTTATAGGCTGGAAAATCTGTAAATTTATTCCTCCTGTTAATACCATAAGTAGTCTTGAGGGCATTTTTAAGGTGGTCTGTTCTGGTCCTCTCTATTTCTTTACTCTGTCTCATGTGATTTGCTAACGTTCTCATGGTAAAACTCTTTTCATCAAAATTGTTCTGCATGGTCTCAAAATCACACTCACAATGCCTACACTTACTGAATGCAAACCCAACTCCAGACTTAAACCCAGCCAGGTCGTGCTGGGCAAGGGTATCGCCACATACAGATATTACTGCATCATACATAATTTCACCATTCCTAATTTTGACACCATTGTAGAGTTCTCTTAAATCCTTTTCTATATGTTCCAAAATAACATCAACACCAGCTTGTGTAATGTCCTTAGCTTTGGCGATAGCAAGTAGTCGTATAGCAGCCAGCTTTGACCTAAACTTGGGGTCTATGTTTCCTAGTGTATAATAAAACATAAGTAACTTGTTCACAGAGGTATGCGCTCCAAGAGGGTTACATAGTTCTATCTCATCAGAGTACAATATCAACTGTAAAGCACTAGGCTTCACTGAAAATAATGGATGACTTTTGAAAAGGGTACACTGTAAAAAAAAAAAAAGTTGAGAAAACGCAAATTTTCAAGGCAACCTGATGCGAAGACATTTTTGAGTTTTCTCAACTTTTGACCATTATTGTTGACCTGACTAAGATTTACAAGTTGACATAAGAGTTATGCCAACTTGGATTCTCTTGTTCACCTAATTATGATATTTACGTCGGACCAACAATAAAATTCATGCTTCAATTCCATGTATTTTTACTAGAGGTGGGCATAGATTAATTTTTTTAATCTAGATTAATCTATATTAATTTTGGAATTAATCTAGATTAATCTAGATTAAAATGGCTCATTTGAATTCATTCATAATATGTGTGTGCTCCTAAATAATGACTCAAAGTAAGTCTTTGAGAACGTGTTTCTCAAGCCAGGTGGCGCATCAGACCAGGGGCTCATCTCCTGTGCAGGTGCACACCTAATGCATCAAGTTAACTTGCGTGCAGAAAGAGGATGTCACGGAACTCATGTCCGTTAGCTTTTCAATATAAGACTGTCAAAATAAAAGTCCCGCAAAACAATCGTTATTTTGGGGATTAACTTCTCCGCGTGAGAAATTTGAGTTGTAGGCTAGCGTGTGAGAGTGTGAGCTGGTTGATATGAGTGTGTCTCACGGCCAAAAGGGTGAGACTTGGCAGCTCTGTCAGTTGTCAAACAAAGCGGACGGACGTGGTCTCTATAGCAACGAGATCAGCTGAGCTATCACTGATAAAAAAAAATCTTGTTTACATAATGATTTCCATAGCCTTAAGCCATAGGCTAGCCTACATGTTGTGTAATTCAGTGATTTTCAACCTTTAATGAGTCGAGGCTATGCATTGGCTTTGGCGATTTCCCTTGCCTCTTTTTTTTCTCTCCACACAAAGCTCTCCCATTGCACACACGCATGCCCCGGCCGCTTCCGAGAGCACAGACTGTTAGAACTCCTACAGTAAACCAATTCCGCATTGCACAAGGTGCAAACAACCTTGGTCTTGTCGAGGTTTCCATTGGGAAGCTTCTTAAAATACATTTTCCCTGAAGCAAACCCGGCGGCTTCCTAGCTGCATCCATGTCAGCACGTTACGTTTGATGTGGTAGGCTACACAGGTGCGAAGTCGGACTCGTTCTGACTCGTGCACTACAGTGCAATTCGGCCAGGTATACATCCGCGCTAAAATAAGAGGAACAAGAGATTAACGGCGATATTTTTTTTATCGCCGATAAGAGTCTGGCGTTAACGCAGCACGTTAACGCCGTTATCGGCCCACCACTAATTTTTACCTTCAATAAACTCAGAAATTCTTGTTGACTTAACTCAGATTTCCGAGTTTAGATATGAGTTATGCCAACTCGATCTTGTTCACCTAATTATATTTACGTCGAACCAACAATAAAATCCATGCTTCAATTCCATGTATTTTTACCTTCAATAAACTCAGAAATTCTTGTTACTTAAGTGAGAAAAGTTCCTTTATAAATCAAGTTACATTTATGTTGCTGTAATTGTATTTAAGAAATGCTGAATGAATGAATAAAATAAAGAGCACAAATCAAAAGATATCTGAAACCATGTTTATTTATCTTGTTCATAAACATGTTCAACACCACAATGTAAAACAAACTTTCCTCACAGGACAATTGGATCCTTGGAACACTGTTTGAAGTTAGAAAGCCATGAAAAATGTGTTTCACTATGTTTTTTTACAAAAATATTTTAGTCTAACTTTTGGTTCAAGGTGACTCATTTAGTAATGATTTGACGATAGAATTATAATAATTTCATATAGAGAAAAAATGTTTTGTAAAATAACTGCAGGCTCTGCAAATGTAAACACATTTCTCTCCCCTGAAACTGAATATTACATCTTAAACAAGTACATAAACACAGACCACAAGCAACTGGTTAAAGTTGAACATACAATAGAAATGAATTTGATTCAGCCAATCTTTTATATAACATACTAAGACTCAAACATTGAATCACATTAAGTCAAAGAACTTGTTAAAAAAAAACTAAAAAACAATTAGAATCCAGAGCTTTGTGGACTGGCATTTGACAATCTCACACATTTCTATATCACAGGCAGAGGAGAATGGCATGCTTAAAATGAAAGCAAGCGTGTACATACACGGAGGTGTTACTAAAGCACTCCTAAACTTGAACAGCAGGCAGAAAACATAGCTTCCACATTAACATTTTTAAAAATCATAGTTAGCAAAAAATAAAATAAAAATGCATTCAAATCAATATAATTGTTAATTTTTTTACATCACACTCTTATAATCCCCCTTAGAAAAATACAATTTAGACAAATTATTTAGCTTTTAAAGATTTTTTTAATAAAAAAAAAAAACAAGTGACTTTTTCTGAAACAATTAGAATTTAAAGGGTTAAAATCCTTAAAATAAAGATGAATATGGTTTGTATGGTGAGGACTTGAGTTGAAAAAGAAAGTTATAATAAAAAAAAGTTGTGGAAAAATACATAATTTTTTTTCTTTACCTACATATCAATTCGAGGTGACACCTTAAGCGCCGAAGGAGGCAGAGTGTGATTTTTTTTAAGGATGCACCAAAGGAGATGAGGTACACCTTTGAAGAAAGTTTTTCGTGAGGACTTTGCAAGTTTTAAATCACTAGCTGTTTATGAGCACCAACCACGATGCACTAGAACAGGCATAAAACAAAGGTTGGCTTCCACATTAAGAGTCACAGCAAAAGCTTTGTTTGCAGAGACCTTGTGCGCTGGGAGCACTGAGAGCCAAGCTTGAAAAAGATGTCTGAATTGCTTCAAAGGTGTACCTCATCTCCTTCGGATAATCAATGTTCATGGCATACAGTAGCCCAAGGAGGTATGCAAAGGCAGTGCCGAGGTCTGGCAGGTGACGTAGCACAATGGAACCTTCCAACACAACAGCCCAGTCCCGCACGTTTGGTGAAACGGCAGGATCATCTTCTCCAAGGACAGTAACAAGGCCAACAGACACGCCTCTTGAGCACTCTTTCTTCAGGGTCAGTTTCCTGAGGAAAAGTAACAGATGCATGACTGAGTGCTAGGTCAAACAAAAGGACGTAATTAGGGCCCGGCTGATATGGATTTTCTGGGGCCGATTAAAATGTTCAAAAGAAAAAAATTAAATTAAATAACTGATTTCTTAACCCTTAAAGGGTCATTAAGCGGAATGGTCAGTTTAGCTAACTTCCTGTCACTGACTGCAGTTAGCAGTCCTCTCCCTCGTCCCTACGTCACAACATTAATGCACTGCGGTCTTCAAGCAGCGAGTTATCTAGCATCATCCCAGATAAGTAAGTGTGATAAAACCTGATAAAAACCATCAAAACAGACATTGGGAAGGATTTTTACCTTCTCCACATTCACCCATCTGTCGCTCTGCGCATGCACCGGCAGTGAGACGGGTGCTTGTTTGTAACGTTCTCTCTTGTGATTGGATATCAGTTTCGGGATCCCAAAAAAGTTTATTTGCCGATTACATGCAGAGCAGCTGACTGAGAGATCGGCTTTATGAAACGTGCACACTATGTAAGTGATCACTGTATGAATGAAGAGCGAATTGAGCGATATATTTAGGTTAATATAAGTATTAAATCGCTCTATATTCATACAGTGATCACTTATATAGTATGCGCGTTTCATAAAGCCGATCTCTCAGTCACCCGCTCTGCATGTAATCGGCAAATTAAATTGTTCGGGGATCCGGAAAGTGGTATCCAATCAGAAGAAAGAACTCTACACTCACTGCTGGTGCACGCCAGAGCAACAGATGGGTGAATGTTTATTCGCCTACAATGGCAAAGCAGGTAAAAATCCTTCCCAATGTCTGTTTTGATGGTTTTTATCACATTTATGGATCTGAGATGATGCTAGATAACTCGCTGCTTGAAGACCGCAGTGCATTAATGTGGTGACGTAGGGACGAGCGAGGGGACTGCTAACTGCAGTAACTGACAGGAAGTTAGCTAAAAGAACCATTCCGCTTACAGCACCTTAACTCTTATATTAACATAAATAAATCGCTTACTTCACCTATATAAAGTTCAAACACTTGTGACAACGATTAATTGAAGTCAGAACATGTTCATTTCCTATTACTTACCAAAGGCTGCAGGAAAAACTTGGTTGTGTCGTCCCGGACAAAAACAGGGAGGCATCTCAGTGCTGCAGTCCTTCTGTGAGACACAATGTCTGATGTCTAAAGAGTATACAGTGGAAAACATAAGCATACAAATGAGTGAAGTGCCATAGTGGATTTATACAAATTGCAAAATCAGAAATTCTTTTTAGTAATGGAGGATAAAGCGCAGGTCTGACCAGCCGCACGTTTTAGAAAAGAAAAAAAAAAGAAAAAAATACAATGCAAGGACTAGTTTATTTTTTCTAGTATTGCAAATGAAAAAATACTGTTATAATTATCAAGTGGCACAAACTAAGAACATAAAGCAATGAGTGATAACATCCATTTTACTGACACATGCCCATCACTCACCTGTTCATCAAGTTTATCCAGGATGTCTTCCATTGAATTTTCCTGGATTCTCACAGTTGTGTGTGTGATCTTGAGAGGTGTGACTTTAATGCACCTGGTGTTTTAAATACACACACAGTCTGTGTGAATACAGGGCCAGTGCGCACCTGTTCTGTGACAAAGCCGACAGTGCTTAAGAAGTGCCTCTTGACTGGAGCTTGCGAATTTGCTAAATTTGCACTGCATGCAGTCCTCCCCTGAAACACAAGATACATATAATGGAAATATTTAATTTCACTAAAAGCCTTTAGCTGCAGTGACAATAATTCACAAATTATTTCCCCCCACCCCTATCTTAAAGGCCTACTTCACCGGTTTGAATATGAAGGTGTATTGAATTCTGAGATCCTATGTAGTATAAATGTGCAAATAAAATTGAAATTGGTTCATCCTAGCCTGAGAAAAGGCAGAAAGAGTGTTTTTTTTAACCCTATATTAATCTTACTGTGACATCACAGTAAGATAAATATAGGGTTAAAAAAAAACCTTACTTTGTAAATATTACTGTGATTTCTCCTACTGTGACATCACAGTAATATTTACAAAGTAATTTTTTTTTAACCCTATATTTATCTTACTGTGATGTCACAGTAAGATTAATATAGGGTTAAAAAAAACACTCTTTCTGCCTTTTCTCAGGCTAGGATGAACCAATTTAAAAAATTTTTGCACATTTATACTACATAGGATCTCAGAATTCAATACACCTTCATATTCAAACCGGTGAAGTAGGCCTTTAAACACATACTCCATACACCTTATAATACACATAAATCGTATAGGCTACACCACACATATCCTCCAAAGGCTATCCTTAGAACCATACTCGGTATTATATCACTTTACATTGTCAAAATATCCATGGTAAGTACTCAAATACATGTTAACTTACTCAACAAGGCATACAGGTAAGTATTAGCAACTAACATTAGCTATGGAAATACTGTCTGTTTAGTGTAGAACCACCCCTTTAAGTGCAGGTAAATAATGCAAAAACTCAAATTACATCAAACATAAAAATGACAGCAGTAATACACCATTACTCCAGAATGAATCATTGTATTAACTTGTCTTAATACACAATTGTTCTCAGTTTATCATCACTGCTTACTGTTTTTTTTTTTTTTTAACATATTTGAATTAAATACTTAACTGAATCAACTTAGTATAACTCTTCTGTAACCCAAAGCCAGTTGATATTTCACAATATTCTCAGACAAATAATAAAAGCATTATAACACGGACTCTGGTACCCTCACAAAACATTTTGAACAAGTGGGAGGAAATTATTTAGCCCGTCTGTCAATACACACACACGCGCGCGCTTAACCACGGCCGCCATCTTGAAACTGGAGAGGCTTAACCACAGTGAAATGCAATGTCTCTTAATGTAACAGTGGCAAACTAAAACTCGATTAAAACACACAACTGGTATCTATTACCCATGTGTCGATTATAACCAGCTTATTGTGTCAAAATATGCTCAGATATTACAATAAAAGCATTTAAAAAGGCTGCGGACTATGCCAGTCTCTTTTCAAAATAGTCAACGGTTCCCATTCTACCTTCATGACGGAGAGGAAATTCCCGCGTTAGCATGCTAACGGGGATTATCTTAGCTAGTCTGTCAATACACTGCTCATTCAGTTTCCCAACATAGTTACCCGCTTCATCATGCTTCACACCATTTATTCTCACCACCATTTCTCAACCAAAAATAGCTATGAACATGTTTTACCCTCAATTTAGCCCACACAGAAAGTGACTAGCTTTACATTTAGCAGTCAATGCTATCGGTGACCACAGACAAGGCTACACACGACACGCTTAACCACGGTAAAAATCATGACTCTTAATGTCTCAGTGGCAAACTATAACTCGAATAAAACACAGAACTGATGTATATTGCCCGGATGTCGATTATAACTAAGGTACGTGTTGATAACAGTCTCTTTTCCGGTGGCAATTTTTCCTTCTTTCCATTAAAATAGTACAGTGCACTTTGCCATTAACATCACTTGTCTCGAAAACAAAATAAAATAAAAACACTTACCTTTTTAGCTCAACGAATCCTCCAAACATGCTTCTTATTATCCAGATATGGCCACAAGGTCGACAATACATCAGGTCGGCAATCAGGCCACGCCTGAGGGGGGGAAAACATTGAACAGCGCTCCATCCACTTTGTATTGAAGGAGACCTGTCTTCTGCAAACAAACTTAATTAAAATTTAATCAAACATCCATTTAAGAAAAAAACTTTACTTTCTTGAAAGCCACGACTCTTGTTTGTCTATATGAGCTGTTTTTGTGAAAAATAATTGAGTAGTTTTCAATATTGAGGTGTTTTTGTCCGGTCGGACCGGGTCGGACCCATCGTGGGGGAAACCGTTGAAAACCGTTCCATTCACTTTGTATTGAAAAGACCTGTCTTCTGCAAACAAACTTAATTAAAAGGTAATCGAACATCCATTTAACAAGAAAACGTTACTTTATTTAAAGCCACGACTCTTGTCTGTCCATACGAGCTGTTTTTGTGAAAAATTATTGAGTAATTTTCAATATTGAGGTGTTTTTTCCCGTCCGTGAGGGTTAGCCTATGGTTAGCCTACAGCAGAAGGCTAACATTAGCCTAGCATTCAGCATACATTAGTTAAGAGTTTTGTCTCGATATTGAAAATTACTCAATACTTTTTCACCAAAACAGCCCGTATAGACAGACAAGAGCCGTGGCTTTAAAGAAAGTAACGTGTATTTGTGAAAGGCATGTCGTATTACGTTTTTATTAAGTTTGTTTGCCGAATACGGGTGTCATTCAATACAAAGTGAATGGAGCGCTGTGTATTGTTTTCCCCCCAAAGGGGGCGTGGTCACGAGAGTTCCGTCCAGATGACGTATTGCCGACCTGGGGCCTATTGCATAAAACTAAGATAAGGGATTAACCTAGGATATTTCGGTTATCCTGGCTTGCGTTAGCCATGATCCGGTTGCATAAAAGCGGAGGGACATAAGTTACCATGGAGATTTATCCTTTACGTTTAGCCTGGTCAGGACCAGGCTAAACGTAAAGGATAAACTTATTCTGTTGCCTGACTGGTTCAGTCAGCTGTCACTCCGATCTGAAATCAAGGTTTTTAACAGTTATTCCTTGATCTTCTGTGTACTGCTTTATTTTCATCAGCCTGTTTTAAAGGTACCACATAAAAGACTGCATTGTCATTTAGTTAAATAGTTCTTGTTTTTTATTATTTAACCTGAACCATTTATAATTAGATTAAGATGAAATTATATAAATTATAATAATGTATGTGATAGTCTGTTCATATTGCAGGCTATATTTATACGATTGATTATCGATGGCAGATGATGTTGCAAATGTGGGTCAAATAAATCCACTTTGTACCTATAACCATATACAGGTGCGTCTAAAACAAAATAGATTATCAATGAAAAGTTCCTTTTTCTGTAATTTAATTCAAAAAGTGAAATTTAAATATATTCTAGATTCATTACACATGAAGTGAATTGTATCTAGAATAAACATACTTTTCAGAAGGTCGACATTTGAGGATTATAAATCCTTTTTTTGATTGGTTTTAATATTCTAATATTTTGAAATACTGGATATTTTATTCCATGATCAATCAATCATCCAAAAAAAAGGCCTGACATATTTCACTTTGTGTAATGAATCTATGAAAGTTTCACTTTTTGAATGGACTTTCCATGATATTCTATTTTTTAGATGCACCTGCAGACTGCTCACTGTCAACTATTTTATCATAAAACAATGCAGGGACATCAAGATCAGTTGGCAGAGAATACAGTTGCTCTATGAAATGAACTGCCCCCTCACTTACGGGTTAAACTAGCAAGGCATTGTGGGAAAATGGGCCGTCTTTTCCATTTTCACATCAGTAAATCTGTGTTCGATCTCTGGGTCTACTTCTGAAAGCTGTGGGCTGGCACTTAACAGAATTACTTACACCTGGCTTGACAAAGCAGCCCCTTGTCATCCTGGATTGGCGTTTATGCAACTGACTAATCCAAAGTGCCCAGGCTAGACTTTGTCAAGGCTGGCTTTATCAATAATCCTGGATATCTTAATTCCACTTTTATGCAATAGGCCCCTGATGTATGAGATTAATTCCAGCGTCTGGTCCAAACTGACGTCCACTCACTCACTCACGCAGCCCAGACTGCCCCACCCCTGAAACGGAATGTACGGGGTTTCCAACAAAAAGACGTCTGCCTTTTTGCAACTCAAACATTCTAGTTGTTGTGTTATGAAAATAGCTTTTGAGCCAACGATAGGGTGAAGTTTGCTGGCCGGACTCTGTTTCGTTAGTTGAACATAGCAAAACCTTATTTCCGAGTCTGACTAACTTGAAAACTATAGTTAGACCAACAATGGCAAAACTTTTTTTTTTACAGTGTACCATCCACAATGTCATAGAGAAATCCATCTTTGTTGCAATTCTCTGGGGGATTACTGGCCATAGAGACAGTGCGGAACACGTCATAATCAGAGGCCACGCCCATCGTGGGGGAAAACAATTCACAGCGCTCCGTTCACTTTCTATTGAATGACACTCGTATTCGGCAAACAAACTTAATAAAAACGTAATACGACATGCCTTTCACAAATACACGTTACATACTCTAAAGCCACGACTCTTGTCTGTCTATACGAGTTGTTTTTGTGAAAATTGATTGAGTAATTTTCCATATCGAGACAAAACTCTTAACTAATGTATGCTTTATGCTAGGCTAATGTTAGCCTTCTGCTGTAGGCTAGCCAGGTCGGACGGGAAAAAACACCTCAATATCTAAAATTACTCAATCATTTTTCACAAAAACAGCTCGTATGGACAGACAAGAGTCGTGGCTTTAAAGAAAGTAACGTGTTTTTGTTAAATGGATGTTTGAATAAGTTTTAATTATGTGTGTTTGCAGAAGACGGGTCTCCTTCAATACAAAGTGAACGTAACGGTGTTCAACGGTTTCCCCCACGATGTGTCCGACCGGACAAAAACACCTCAATATTGAAAATTAGTCAATTATTTTTCACAAAAACAGCTCGTATAGACAGACAAGAGTCGTGGCTTTCAAGAAAGTTACGTTTTTTCGTTAAATGGATGTTTGATTAAGTTTTAATTAAGTTTGTTTGCTGAAGACAGGTCTCCTTCAATACAAAGTGAACGGAACGCTGTTCAATGTTTTCCCCCACGATGGGCGTGGCCTATTTCATGCACTGTCTCTATACTGTGAATTCTTGGGTTGGACAACATCTGTTCTAGACTCTTGATGAGGGGAACATAGAAAAAAACCTTGTTTTTTAGTTTAAGAACCCGGGAAGAACCTCTCTTAACTCTACACAGTCTTTGCGATATGACAACCTCCTCTGGCTCAACTGGGGTAAAAAGTTCCTTAATGGTTTGGTCCTGCCTGAATGTTGTGGTCAGCGTGGAGAATGGATCTGGAAAGTCATCAAAGGTTGCCAGTGCCTCATTCCGTAGGTGCTCAATGTTGTCTGAATGGCCATGTTTGTCAAAGACGTTCTTCACTCTTTCCCTCAAGGTTTCAACTAGATTAAATTGAAACTGTTGTACTTCTGACACTATGCTGTTGACGTTCCTCTAGAGAGAGAGAGAGAGAGAGAGAGAGAGAGAGAGAGAGAGAGAGAGAGAGAGAGAGAGAGAGAGAGAGAGAGAGAGAGAGAGAGAGAGAGAGAGATAGTTCCATTGGAGATAGTCATGTTTCACTAGAGCTCCACTCAAAATGAAAGAATTATAAATGTTTTAACTTTTTTAAATTGAGATAAACATCAAAAAAGACAAACTGAAGGAAGCCCTTGAGGACAGCAGCTTATGGAGGAGAGAAAGCGGATTGGGAAGACAGGAGAAACCAAAAGGAGAGCCCATCCAGCTAGCTGCTAACAGAAGAGAGGTAGGAAGCTAAACCTCAACACATTGATGAGACATTGATGACATAGATAAGGGACACCAAAACAAAAGGACAAACTACATGGATCAGTTACTGTAATACTGAGAGACCTATAGAAGCTGTAACCCTTTAACCCTTGAAATATAGGGCCTAAGCCCAAAAGCTAATTTGAAGCTATCTGAAGCTAATTAAGGCTAAAAGCCATCATCATGCTAACTGGAATCTTGGCAGATGCAACACCAGCCCCTGATGACTCATCTGCCAGTCCGGGACCACGAACCAGACCCCAGATATGAACAACAACACAGAGGAAGAGGAGAGCTGCCCCACAGTAGAGTCCACGGTGGCTCTGCTGAGACAGAGTCTGGCCCTACAGGAGCTGGAGCTGGTGGAACTGAAGCAGCTGCTGACCAGCAGCCAGCTGGAGCAGCAGAGGAGCCTGCTGGGGGCTGAGCTCACAGCCTCCCTGCTGGAGCTGAGAGGAGAGGTGAAGGAGCTGCAGCAGGACAGGAAGGAGATGAGGAGAGGCCTCACCGCCCTCAAAGAAGAGCTCCTCCTCAAGGACCATACAATCCACAACCTGACCAAGCAAATTGAAGACATCAAAGATAGAACAACCCCTAAACCATCTGAAATCCCCCCCTCAACCTGAACCTTCCCACAACACCTCAACCAACACCAACAATCACCACACAGCAACCCCTCCTGCCAACACCAAGGCAAAGATCCCAACAGACGCCGACATTATAATCCTAATTGACTCAAACGGCAAATATATCAATGAAGAACAGCTGTTCCCGGGGAAGAAAGTCAGTAAGGTCTGGTGCCCAACAACCAACACCGCCCTGGAGCTGCTGGCTGAGCGCACCCTGGGTCAGCCCAGTCACATCATAGTCCACACAGGCAGCAACGACCTGCGGGCCCAGCAGGAGAGAGTGGCAGAGTGTGTGAGGAGAGTGGCAGAGAAAGCCACACACACCTTCCCCCTCTCCAGGATCACCATCTCCACCATCCTGCCCCGGAGAGACTTTCACCCTGCCACCATCCACAGGGTGAACACGGATATCTCCAGAGGATGTGCCCCTCTGCCCAACGTCCACCTGGCCCACCACCCCACACTGGACATCAGCAGCCTCCACGACCATGTACACCTCCGCAGAGACATGGTGGGCGTCTTCGCCAGAGCCCTAAAGGATGCAGCCTTTGGACGACGCCAGGATGGGGCCACCCCCAACAAGAGACGGCCCACCCACCCCCTCTTCCCCAGAGAGCATCGCAGCTACACCGGATCAGCCTACCAGCACCCTCCACCACCAACACCGCCTCCTCAACACAGAGCCCCACCCAGACCTGCCAGACCAACGCACACTACTCCCACGCCCCACGCAGCAGCCCAGCCCTGCCCACCAACCCCCCCGGCCCAGCAGCTGAGCTACGCCCAGGCCCTGCAGAGACCAGGCAGCAGGAGCAGTGCAGACCTAGGGGAGATCACACAGCTCCTCAGCCTCTTATGCACCAAACTAATGGGACAGGTGGTATGAGACCGCTGACAGACAAACTGCCACACTGAAACAGAAACACACACAAACAGACACACAAGCAGACGCACACACACACAAGCAGACACACACTCACACACAAACGCAACCGGACACACACGCACAAACACAAACAGACACACAGCCACACGCATGCACGCACACACACACACCGACACACACACACACTCACTCACATACACACACGCACACACAAACAGACAAACACACACACGCAACCGGACACACACGCACAAACACAAACAGACACACAGCCACACGCATGCACACACACACCGACACACACACACACACACACACACACACTTTTAATGAACTTGTTCATTAATCTATTCTATTTTTTTGCTTATCTCAATTTAAAATGTTGATGTATTTGTATTTGTTTCTTTTCTTATAAACATGAAACCGCTTAAAATTTCTATGTGGAACATACAGGGAATATGTTCTTCCCTGTATGGACCAAAATACAACTGCAAAGATTTGCATCCTGAAAATAAGTTCCACTGGAAGTTTCAACCCAGCAGTCAATGAACTGAGAGAGAAAGCACGCAGGGCTTTTTATGCAATCAAAAGACAAATTTACATTCAGATTCCAATTCTAATTTGGCTCAAACTACTACAAGCAATTATTGAACCCATCCTGCTCTATGGAAGTGAAGTGTGGGGCCCACAAACAAACCAACTTTTTGACCAATGGGAAAAACATCCAATTGAAATTGCAAACACCGAATTTTGCAAAAGCATTCTCCAGGTACACAGGACAACTACCAACAATGCCTGCAGAGCTGAATTAGGCCAATATCCACTACTACTAAAAATCCAAAAAAGATCAATTAAATATTGGCTACACCTAAAACAAAGTGACCCCCACTCCTTCCAGCACAAAGCCCTGCAAAGCCAAGAGATGAACAGAAGTCCCCTCACTCAGCTGGTCCTGAGGCTCTGTCCACAGACAGGTTCCCCATCTGCTCTGCCTCAGGACCAGCCTGACAACATATCAATTAGACTCAACCAAATTATAACACATCAGAAACAAACCTACCTCACCCATTGGAACACAAAAACACAAACACAGAGCAAAATGCAGTGTTATCTGGCCCTAAACAGACAGTACACTGTGGCCCCCTACCTGACCACAGTGACTGATATTAGACACAGAGCGATGTTGACAAAGTACAGACTGAGCGCTCACAGCCTGGCCATCGAGACAGGCAGATACAGGAAAACATGGCTGCCCAAAGAGGAGCGGCTGTGCCAGCAGTGTGGAGAAGCTGCTGTAGAGACTGAGCAGCACTTCCTCCTGCACTGCCCCAAATTTAAAAATGTTCGCGAAATATATTTTAACAGATTCGGCCAAAAACACCCAAATTTTAGAAGCTCCCCTGAAGAGCAATTTGGAATAATAATGGGAGAGCGTAAAGAGAGCTCCGTCCTCGCAAGACAGTTTATTTCGGCTTGCCACAACATTAGGACATAATACACCAGGTCTCACTGTTTAATTTTTTATTTAATTTTTTTAATTAATGATAATCAATAACATCTAATATGTAAATAAGTAGTTATTCTCGATATGATATAGCTATATCTATGTATTGTTATATCAGGATATTCATTTAGTAATATTTGTGAAAGACTGTTCTCTTTTGTTATTATCTGTAATGCTTTGGCAATACTGTTTGCAACAATAGTCATGCCAATAAAGCTCATTGAATTGAATTGAATTGAATTGAGAGAGAGAGAGAGAAAAATTATTTAATTAGGTCTATCAATTAAAACACAAGTGATGTGATCATTTATGATGAAATAATAATGGATTGGATTTATATAGCGCTTTTCAAGGCACTCAAAGACGCTTTACAGGGTTCCAGGTTCCATTCATTCACACACAGTCATACTGGTGGTGGTAAACTACCATAGTAGCCACAGCTGCCCTGGGGCAGACTGAGGGAAGCGTGGCTGCCATTCAGCGCCTACGGCCCCTCCGACCACCACCTCAAACATACAGCAGTCATACACATTCACACGAGGCAAGGTGGGTGAAGTGTCCCAAGGACACAACAACCATGACAAAGGTGGCAGAGCGGGGATCGAACCGCCAACCCTTCATTGGCCAACGCTTAACCACCTGAGCCACGGTGGCCAAGATTGACATGTTGACAAATGTTTCAGTCCCCCGGAGGGGGGCATTGTATTTCATTACAAACCGTCTGCAAACTAGGCTTAAAGGCCTACTTCACCGGTTTGAATATGAAGGTGTATTGAATTCTGAGATCCTATGTAGTATAAATGTGCAAAAAAAATTAAAATCGGTTCATCCTAGCCTGAGAAAAGGCAGAAAGAGTGTTTTTTTTAACCCTATATTTCTCTTTCTCGTGACATCACAGAAAGAGAAATATAGGGTTAAAAAAAACGTACTTTGTAAATATTACTGTGATGACACAGTAAAAGACATCACAGTAATATTTACAAAGTAAGTTTTTTAACATTTAACATTTTTTAACGGTAACTTTATTATGAATGAGTGATCACAATACAAATGATACATTATCTACTAGATATTGAAATGTTGTCAGATAATTTGCAGCTCTGACAAACCTAAAGCATAATTATTTCAACCATACATTTTACAAAAGATAATGCCTTTCCAGTGAATCTTGACATGATTCAGGATACATTCTTTTCCATTATGGTTACTGTACATTTTTACATGTCAACTCAGTATCGGTTCACAACCAAAGCTTTTTCACGCCACTGGGCTGTAGATCATTCCACAGACCTGTAAAGACAAACGTAAAACAGGGTGTATGTTACCAGTTTAGAGAGTTTATGCATAAATACTTAGCTCAAATTATGTTATTGACTGTGACATAATTAAACAGTATTTACCTGAGGATAATGTCAGGGAAATCAGAAATCTTGATGCCATTTTCACAGTTTTCAGCTCAGACTCCTGTCTGAACAGGTTCAGTTGTACATCTTTTAGTTTAGAACTGGTTAGTGTGCCGATATTTGTGGTAGAAATGAAGCTAAACATGTTTACATTGGTCTCCATGCTGCATTGGCCAAAAGTAAACAAAACTGACAGCTGGGCGTGTGCCATGCCCATGTAGGTAGGTATAGAGTAAATGAGCAGGGCGGTGCATGCACGCCCATGTAGATCTGACCAGTCAGAGCAGACTAGTATTTGTGCGAAGGGGGGTAAGCTGTCAAAACCTACCTTTTGAGATAGAGGGCAGAGAAGGCTGGAAAAGGCGATGAAGAAATGGGAAATGGTAGAAAACTATTGGGTTTTTTGAACAATAAACCATGAAAACCTTTTCTAGTATACCTTGGAAATACACCTTTAAAACCGAGATTTTGCATAATATGTCCCCTTTAATGGGAATAATCTTAAAAAGAAGGCAAGAAAGTAGAACTAAATTTGAAAGTTTAATTGCATTGTCAAGTTGACAAATAGGCCTACATAACTTACTGTAGCCTTGGCAGCTGGTCTAGTTTAGGATGCACTGGGTTGTTTTGATTTTGTTGCCCTTTTTTCTTTTGCATGCTAGCTGCCTTTTCCTGCTCTATTCTTTCCTTCTCTGGGGTGTCAGTGAGGATACAGCTTGACAATTTCTTTCGTTATTGGGTTCCTTTTCTGGCTGCAGCCTTGAGATAACATGTGACAACCAACCCCCCAAAAAATGTGACGACCAATGAATTTCTTGCTAGCATCAAGGCCAACAACCATCTGACAACTAATTAGCTTGCTAACCACAATCTAAACTATAGTTTACCCTTCACACTTTGTATGGGTAACAAGTGTGTTGTTATAAACCCATTGTGTAAAAGCCTAGAAGAAAAATACTGAGGAGCTAAATATTTTCAATTTGACATGAAAAACACAAACAGTCGTCTCACCTCAAATTCAGCTATCTAACTCCAAGAAAGACTATGTAGGTGACCTCTGATCCCAATTCTGGATATTTACATACCAACGATTGTGACAACCAACCCGTGTGACAAATTACCCCGTTCTCCCCTACTTGGTCTACCTGTATTTTCTGTAATAAACTTGAGCACTTAAACAACAAGTAAGAAATGCTAGAAATCTTATGTTTCCTTCAAATTACCCTATATACATGTATTTGTAATGTTCAAATAATATCACCTAGCATTATGCATTCAAATCCAAAAGAAAATTCTCATTAGCTTGAAAGTTTGCTTCCCTAATTTGCTTCACTAACCTCAGCTCCTCCATTGTCCCCGTCTGCCTTTCTTTTTCACCCAGCTTTTTAGACTCATCTGCAAATGTAATATATATTATTTAACTATGTATATATACATTGTGCACAGTGCATCCCTTAAGACAGGGGTGTCCAAACTTTTTTCACTGAGGGCCACATACAGAAAAATCTACGAAGGGCCGGGCCACTTGGCAAAAATAACACATTTATCAGGACATGTAGCTGCTCTGATGTTTAGTTTCATAGTGTCTTCGTAAATTGTAATCCTTCTTCACGGCAACACTTTACTTGCACATTAAACAGATACATTCCCCCTCTTGTTAAATGCCATCGATACACCCAGTGTTTTCTGCTTTTGCGTCCAATGTCCAGCTGGGTGAAAATAGTAGCCAGCCGAGATCCCGCCCCTCCAAGGGGGGTCCGGGGGTATGCCCCCCCGGGAGATTTTTTTACATTTTTAAAGTGAAATGCATGAATCTGGTGCACTTTGAGAGGGAAATTAAGAGGCTAAAGCTGAAGAATTTTGTATGAAAAAAAAATGGAGACACTGTGTCAGATGAATTAAAAGCTATTGAAGGACACATGGATTTTCCATAATAATATTAATTTAAAATAAAATATTATGCAGGGTCCTCTGGGATGGGCTTGGTGCTCTTTTTCTTTTATGGGACATATTTCTCTGTAATATAATGAGTGCATTTAAATTATTTAAAAATTAAAAGGGCCATATTACATTATATTTTCAAAATGTGCCACGGGCCAATCAATCAGTTTTGATACCCCTGCACTAGTGGGTTAACTAAGACATGCAAAAAAAAAAAAAAAATTTTTTTTTCAAAGGGCCATATTACATTATATTTTAAAAATCGGCCGCGTGCCAATAAAAAGCGGGCCGCGGGCCAACTAGTTTGGACACCCCTGCCTTAAGAGCTTGTACCAGCCTTTTAAACTCTGAGCCCTAAGCCATTTTTGAGATGTTTTGGTTTGCCTGGATTTATTCTCTTATTAAGATTGCATTCATCACTGTCATGATCCCGTTTGGGCTCCTTGGCCTTATATGTGTTTTCCCTTTTCACCTGTGTTTGTGTGCTGAGCTAATTGCAGGGGTGGAGCCTGGTGTGCTGGAGTCAATTAACAACATTCGCAGCTGCCTTCAATCTTCATCAACTGCGCTACTTATACCCGGGCCTACCTTCCAGACACTGCCAGATTGTAGCTTCTGTTTTTCACACAGTCAGTTCACTCTCTCGCTCACTTGTTTTCAGCTATGCTCTGTTCCACTTTTTCCTGGTTAACCCCTGTTTCTCTGCCACAGTTCTCCCGGCCTGACTCCAGCCACCAGCTACAGCCCTAGCTCTCCAGCACTACTCCTCGGACCCCTCCTGCCTGTCCGCTCTAGCCTGCTTCCACTCAGCCCCCTGGACTTGCCCCGTTGCTCTCTCCCTGGACCCCCATGCCAGCCAGTTTCCCTCCCCGGATCCCGGTCCTAACACCCTGCTGGTTTTCTCCTAAAATAAATCTTCTTTTACTCACACTGTCTCTGCGCCTGTGTCCTCCAGACCCAACCGTAACAATCACCCCTATAATGCATAGCTGTCAAGCTATCATTTATTTGGGCCACAACCTGGACTACAAGAATGTGTGTGCTGCAGTGATGTCGTTTGAATGTAGGAAATTATCAATTAGACAGTAAAAAAGCTAAAAATATCTCACCATTATTTATTGATATGACACAAAAAGGCACATTGATTAAGCTTCTTATTGCTTAAAACACTTCTTCTAAGTCTTGGGAGTCAAAAAGTGATGAGAAAATTCTAAAATAAATATAAATTATACATAATAGAAACTATTCATAATCTTTTAAAAAGTCCATAGGATTTTCCCCTGCATTTATGCTAATGACCACATGCTTACAGGCGATTAGCATAAATCCCTAACTAAAATACGCGATGAAAACGGATTAAATATGGCAACAAAGAACAACATCGGATCTAACAGTTCCCGAAAATACCTAGGCTACAAGCTCCTGACTGGATATAAGCTCCTGTAAAGGCTATGAGTGATCCAAAAAGAGCGACAACACACAAACACACACACACACACACACAATAGTCTACAAGAGTAAAAACGGCACGGAGGTTACGGTTTATAGCCTAGATCAGTGGTATCTGGCGGCCCTCGGCCCGCATTGAATTATGAATTATTAAAAAAAAAAAAAAAAAAAAAATATATAGGGGAAGGTGGGGTGATTTGTGCGTTTTGGAAGTTGCAAAACCCCTTGTTTCTAGAAAACCGTGGAAGAAATTGGAAATGTGACCACATATTTAAGAAGAGCCATCCATTTGACTCATCCTGTAAAGAAGGGAGACACAAGGAATAAGATATAAGCACATTTAAGCTCAAAAAACTGTGTTTTGCCTTTCAAAGTAAAATTTCCATGATCAAGGTTTTTTGATTATTGTGTCTGAACAATTATAGACACGTTTGAAAACATTTGACACATGTTTTAGTGCTTTGGTATGCTACACTTTGAGTCTATATAGTTAGCACAATGTCAACCCTAAATTGCTGCATCATGCCTATTATCCAAAATTCTGGGGATGGGGTGATTTGTGCGCAAGGGCCTGGGTGAGTTATAAGTAAGTAAGTAAGTAAAATGTATTTATAAAAGCACATTTATGACAGTTTGCACTGTCCAAAGTGCTGTACATAGTGCATTCAGTAGGTAAACAATGAAGGTACAATAACAATAACCAAAATAAAAGACGTAAAGCCCATACATCCACATAAACACAGATAGTAGTGCAGAGGTAAGATAGTTAATGGGGAGGAAACACCAGGGTGTACATATGGGTTTTGAGCCTTGATTTAAAGGCAGAAATGTAGGGGGAATCACATTTGTCAGGTGGCAGTTGGTTCCACAAGCACGGAGCAACTAGTGCAAAGTACATTTCTGAGAGTTGTGCCAGTGGCATGGCTGTATACGCTGGTCACCAAAAGAAAGTGATTGTCTACAGTAGCTCAGAAGAGAGTGACATCTCAATTCCACTTAACGACACCACTGATGAGAGTTCAGATGGCCAGAAAGATGATGATGGTGACTTTGTGATTTGTGCGTCAAGACAACTTTTTTTCCGAAAGCTATATTTCTTAAACAGTTTATTCCAGATCCAAAGTTTTTATTGCCAGGGATGCACAACATCCTGAACTATATGTACATATTTGAGTTGGAGACATAACTGTCAAGGCCTCACTTTAAAATCACTTTGAGTAAAAAGTTGCACAAATCACCCCACCTTCCCCTATATATATATATATATTTTTTTTTTTTTTTTTTTTTTTATTGAAACGCACGGAGGGGATGCGTCCCCCGTAACAGTAAAAACAGTACAGGGGTCGAAACACTTAAATATCCCTCCTAATTGTTTGTATTCATTCCCCACTTATTAAACTTGCGAAGTTCGGCTGGCCTCTGCCTCTTGTTGCAGACGGCTGGTCAGCCTCCCGCAGTGCAGCAGGCAGTGTAGTGGTCCCAATGTAAGTTGTTAGATAGTGAGCTTGTCAAACCCAATACGATGCACTTTCTCAATGTGTAGAAAGTTTTGAACAATAAAGTAGAATAAATATTTGAATGCAATACAGAATGCCTCAGTGCCTTGATTTATATTCCATTAGATGTGTGTCAATGGGAGCGAGTTGTCTTTTCCTTAACATTTCCACCATAAATAAATACAGAAGACACAAATTACTGCATAAAAATTAACCAAAATGCACAAAATGAAGTGTTCGAACCTCAAATTTTTCTGGGGGACAACCCCCAGACCCCCGCTTTTAATGTGTGTTCTCCAATGTTGAAATGAGACCTAGCCCTTAATTTATTATTTTAAATGTGTTAATTACACAGTATTGGATGCTGACCAATACATGTAAACTGTAAAGACGCAACGACGCTGGCCATTGAAATTATTTCAGTTTTATAATTTTTTTTCCTTCGGCGGCCCTCGGTCCAATGTTGGGTTCCTAAATTGGCCCTCAGCTATCAAAAGTTTGAGAACCCCTGGCCTAGATAAAATAAAATAAAATTACGATAGGGCTCAGAGGGTTTTTAACACTGGAGGTCATGTAGCGACACATAAATCCCACATGGGCAACCCAGGTTACTCCCATCAAGGGCCCACTAGCTGGGCCCCATGTGGGCTGATTATGGGTCCCTGATAGTACTACCCTAGTGGTGATTTTTGGGGCTTATTTTACAGGTAGCCCAAACAGTTATTTAAACAAGTTACAATAACAAAGAGACCAGTAATACAATTAATTACATTTTTATTTGTGTTAGAATGCAAAAAAAAAAATCAGTAGCACAAACATAAATTCGGTACCACACAAAGAATGACCGAAAACTTGCATAAACCTTAACCTTATTTCACACATTACATTTTTTTTTTCATGTCTTTCAATTATAATTTTATCTATAAATGTTTAAATATTCCACATCATTTCTATTAGAGTTCAACAATTCCCTACAGTTCATAGTTAAGACTATTTCTTACTTTTCCACATCTTCATACTCCTTTAGCTGATTCATATACATTCAAGCCATCAATGTAGTTCAGCTCCAAATCAAATACTATTTTTACAGTTTTAAGTTTTTTATCGATGTCTTTCAACTTATTCATCATTTGATCAAGAAATGTTATTCAATCCTCTATATATTCAACTTTTTTTTTTACAGAATGATGACCTTTAAAAACTTTATAAACCTTTATAGACCTTTAAAAAAAATCTTCATACTCAGCTATCCAGGTTACCTTTGAGCCTGTCATCTTGGTCTCATTTGAGATTCTCTATTAATATTATATCCTAGTGTGCAGTAATAATTGTAGAAAAATTAATAGCACATATTGAAATTTAGACAAAAGAATCTAACCTGCCATTTGCTATTTTTTGCTGATTCAGAATGATTTCTCCCCATAAAATATAAAACTAATATCTAGATCTATAATTTTAGTATATACATCTAATTATTACATTATTAATAATATTTTTTTTTTGAAATGTTCTGTTAATTAAAACCAAACTTTAAAACATTAAACATAGCCTATTAAAGGTGCAGTGTGTAATATGACATCATCAAGAAAGTTCTAGAATGCAAAACTCCCTGGGTAACCCCAACCCTTTCGAATAATAACAGAAGCTACAGTGGCCTTCAAGGACAAGAACAATTCTACATTTTAAACAATGCACCTGATGACATTCCAACTATGACACTTTCAAGATGGCGACACTAGGCCTTGGTCCAAAATATGCAGAAATATGGACATATATGAGACCCCTAAGGGAAAAAATAATAATTCAAAACATTGTTTTCAGCTATTATGCACTAAATTAAATGTACTTATGGATATTATAATTACTTTCTACAAAATCTGCTAGGAAATAAAACCCAAAATTCTACACACTGCAGGTTTAAAGTATACATATTGGTACAATTTAGGATAAATTAAATAGGTTGTTGTGAATGTGTTGGGAGTAGTTCTTCATTGGCTTATTTTAAACTTTGTTTAAAGGTGCACTGTGTAATATGACATCATCAAGAAAGTTCTACAAAGTTCTAGAATGCAACACTCCCTGGGTAACCCCAACCCTTTCGAATAATAACAGAAGCTACAGTGGCCTTTAAGGACAAGAACAATTCTAAATTTTAAACAATGCACCTGATGACATTCCAACTATGACACTTTCAAGATGGCGGCACTAGGCCTTGGTCCAAAATATGCAGAAATATGGACATATATAAGCGAAAAAATAATAATAATAAAAAAAAAAATTCAGCTAGTATGCACTAAATTAAACCTACTTATGGATATTATAATTATTTTCTACAAAATCTGCTAGGAAATAAAACAGCGCTGTCAAAGAGACAGCATCTGCTCATTAGCAACCTGTCGCACTAGTGTGAGTGGACTTGTATTCATCATATTATGGCTCCTCAAATGTCTGAAGTCTTTGTTGAGGGGTGGCCTGTCGGACCTGTCGATTACCCCCCCGGTCCCTAGAACCAATGAACCATTTGGAGATGGCCTTCTCTGCATCTTTACGGGTAATATTGCTGGTCATCTGGTTTTTCTTCATGCCTCCTGCAAGAAATAAATATAACAGTCATTTACTTACTGTATGTGCCAACACAACTCTCCACCAGGACTGTAAAGGCAACTATGTTAAGAAAAGCGCTGTATAAATTAAGATTAGGGCTGTCCCCGACTCGGAATTTTCTGAGTCGAATCAGATATGCCTTTTCAGTCCAGAGATTCGACTATTCGGCGGCCATGCGGGTCAGGTCTTTTGGAGGTTTAAAAAAATGTTTTCTTTCTATTAACACTCTGTTTTGGTAGGCTAATACATGCTTGCGCGTTACGCTCATTACGTTCTCACCTGAACAGTTTTCTGTCAATCAAACTCGTCGGAATTATAGCCAAACTATTCCTGTCGGGTTTTAATTAGGCTCCTGCCCATAATGCGGTCCGATAATGAACACGGGGCTCATGTATAGGCTAGTGGTTAATCCATATGAGCCCCGTGTTCACGATCTGATTGCCATGGACGTCGATTTGGCTAAACAAGTGGGGGGGACAAACAGGCATTCTGGAGTGCATTTTCAAAAGTGGGGGGGGGGGGGGCAATGAGGAAACATATTTTTTTCTCTTTAGTGCAGGTAATGAACGGTTCTGAAAGACGGCATACCCGCTCACTAATGAATAAAATGTATACAAAACACTGATGTCTGACACATTTGATGAAAAAAGCATTTTCAAAAAGCAGCGGACATATGAGCCACTAGCTGCTCCCCGTAGCCCAACCAAACATGACGTAAACAAAAGGAGCTTGGGAGGGTAGTTCCGACTGAGCAATCTGATTGGTCGAAGGCATTTTGACCGTGCTCAAATCGAGCCGAAGCACGGCTGGACTGTCGCACAACAATATTACTCCGCCTCGGTCTCCATGGCAACCTAGCTAGTAGCATAGCCATCCCCCCCGTAATCGACGTCTATGACCGGGCCGTCTGTCAGTGCTCTGTGACGGGGGACGGGCCAGGAGGCTCCCACTGCTCGTTGAGAAGCGTTAAAAGTGATATTTGCTTCGGCGAAAGTCACCTATTACACCAGAAAAAAAGCTAGATTTGTCGCTTGTCGCTGTTTTGAAAAAAAAGTCGGCAGGGGGGCTGAAAAGTAGCTAAATATAGCGCCAAAATCGCTAAGTTGGCAACACTGCCCTCCCAGCTGCGGTCAGAGCAGGAGATACACACACACCTCTCCGCTCTGTTACAATTAGTTTACTATCTTGCCTGGCTGTTACAGCTACTTTTATTAGGCCTACCAGCACACTTACAATGATTTTAAGCTAACATACATGGTATGTCTGTGATTAAAATGTATGCTCAATATGTACGTATGTAGTTATCATTACTAATGTTTAATCACCTCGGAATCGGACATGGTGTTTGTCTCCTGTCAATGTAACTGAATTCACATGAACGCGCGTAGCTGTCGTTCAGAGGGAGGAGCTACAGCAGGTAGAGCGTTGGGGAAAGACGGCATACCCGCTCACTAATGAATATAATGTATACAAAACACTGATGTCTGACACATTTGATGAAAAAAGCATTTTCAAAAAGCAGCGGACGTATGAGCCACTAGATGATACATTTATTGAATATAGGCTAATTAACTCACCAAAGCAGCAAATAATCTCCATCCACCATCCGACCGTTTGGCACAGACCGTTACCAATTAAGTAATTTGTAGCGCGAAACAAGGATAGGCGGCGGCCAATCACGGTCGCGCGCGCGCACAGAGAGAGAGAGAGAGAGAGACCTTGACGCTGTGTTTGAATACGGCTGGACGCACTCCATGTCCGGCTTAAAAAGTGGGGGGGACAAAATGAGTCTTGACGAAAAGTGGGGGGTACATGTACCCCCCATCCCCCCCGTAATCGACGTCTATGCTGATTGCATTTATTGAGCCCGAAAGAATACACAGCGCTGTGTCGCCACACTGACTGCGCTCCTAGAGAAAATGTAGCCATAATGTAAGGGGAGACAGCCGCTTCCCTCTGCGAGATTCTGTCTAGCAAACAAAGTTACAATGAATCAATCGCCACAGTGACATGGACAGTGTTTAAATAAAGCTTCTCTTTATTATTATCATTAGAGCTATAGGCTAAGCAAATGGTGAATATTAAGCCTGCTGTGGCATCTGTAACCTACGCAGCGGCAGTTTGCAATTTATTTTCAGCACCAACTGCCGCTGCAAAAGAATAATAAAAAGTCACAATAAATGTGTCGATTCATGCATATGGTCTGACACGTCTGTACAAGGCTTTAGGTTAACTTTTTGAAAATACACAAAGTAACGCTCCTCTCTCTCTCTGCCCCCTCTTTCGGCACGGCACCAGCTGTCTCTTCGGAGTCAAAGTCATATTTATTGTATTGTTATGTAGGCCTATTTATAACTTTAGACTGGCTTCTGCTAAGAATTAATTCTTAAACTGTATATAGGCCTAATATATTTCCTTGTTTTGCCATGGCTGGGGCTTTTCTGCTCGCTTGTCACCGTTTGTAGTTTGTAAAAAAAAATCTGACTGTAATTACAGGACAATGGAAACTCTGTAAATAATAGTGATTGTAGGTTTAATGACAATATATATTTTGCATTGTTTAAAATCAGAAAAAACTGCTGTATGATATAATGCATAGGCCTACTATTTGATTTGAGATATCTGGTGTAGGCTATAGCCTGGATTAAAATGATAAAGCAATATATCACAAGGTGGCTTTTTGATGATTTAATTCAACAATTAAAACAAACAATGTCCAACTGAATAAACAAATGCGGTGCTAAATAAATTGACGGCATTTACACCAAATAGCGTAACAACTTTCTAGTCCAACCTAAAGGCCAATTTATTTATTTATTTACAACAAAGAATATATAACGTAACAAAAAAATCAAGGTTTGTAAATGTTTCAACAGAATAATCAGTAATGTATATTAGGCATAGGCTACCATTTGTCTTTATAAACAATTCGAAAATACAAACATCTATATAAATCAATTGACACAATTCAATTACAACAAATGTCTAGCTAACATAACGAATGATGACAATATTGTTAGCTTTAACTCCTCCGACTTGAATAGGCTATTCCTTTATAAAATAAAAGGCAACATTAAAGTGTGGAAAAATAAACACAATAAATATCCAAAGGTCTAAAACGAATGAGCAATTGGATGATCTAGCCTAAATCAAAGTAGCCTACGGCCTTTGTCTGTTAGCCTATGCGGAATATTTAATACGGGACATGTTGTGGGAGAGAAAGATTAACATGTCCACATTATCTGGAAGAAGTGAACTCCGTGTCTTGTTCACGATGAAGCCAGCCTTGGAGAATATTCTCTCGGATGGTGTGGACGTGGAGGGGACGCAGAGCACACGTTTGGCTGCTTTGGAAAGCTTGGGGTAGCGGTCTTCGTTTTTTTTCCACCAGTTCAGTGGCCCCGCATCAACTTTTGTTTGATCTTGCAGGTAAGTCTTCATTTCTGACTGGATCAGTCCCTCTTCTTCTTCATCATCTTCATCTTCACCAGCTGACATCAGCAGCATGGCTATCTCTTTTTCTTTTTCTTCCTTTTTCTTTTTTTGAGGAGGCGGCTGAGTTTCCTCTGCTCGCGCTTGGCCCGGCCCCTGCGTGCTGTCTTGTGAACAACTCTCCGCTAAATTTGCCAACATTTCATACGCCTCCTCTCTTTGTTCAACATCCTCTATGAAGGTCAGTTTTTTGAAACGGGGATGGAGAACTGCAGCTTGCGTGTACATACTGGTTGCAAGTAGTCTCCCGGTCAGCTCCCACCTCCTGTCAAACTCTGCAGTGAGCTTTCCTTTCAGCGCGTTAGTGGCTGCACTGTCATCCGTGTGCGCTTGCAGGTGGCGTTTTTTCAAGTTGATGATCATAGGCAGAGTGGCTGATAGTGAAGTGTTCATCTCCTGGGATAATAACTCGGTCAGAGTGACCATGGGCCTGAGAACTGACACGATGTCCTCCGCGATCCTCCACTGTACCGTTGTTAAATCCAAGTCTCGGACAGCCTTCTTGGTAGTATCGGGGTCTGACAGTACTGCAGTAACAGGCCATCTCTGCTCCACCAGACGCTCGAGCATGGAGAAAGTGGAGTTCCACCGAGTTGCCACGTCTTGGATCAGTTTGTGCTGTGCAACTTGTTGTGCGATCTGCTTTCCTTTAAGCCAGGGGTGTCAAACTCATTTTGGTTCGAGGGCCACATACAGCCTCTCTGATCTCAAGTGGGCCGGACCAGTAAAATAATGGCAAAATAACGTACATATGTCAAATCCAAATCTTTAGCTTTGTTTTTCAGTTATATGCTTTATAACTCAGCCTACATATGTAACCTACATGATCACGGATCACAAGGGATCTCTGTAGCCCCCAGGAAATGTCTTAGTAAAGGTTGCTGCTGGCCATGGAAATAGGAGGTGCGGCGCGGAGCACAAACATTTTGGGGGTATTTCGCTCAAAGATGCCAATACGCACTAATGAAATAAACAACTGTTTATTTGAATACACAAATACAACAGGCACTGACCTTACAGTTGTCCAATTTTGTTTACTATATAGTACAGGGACACATTTTGTGCAAACATGCAGACAGTACAAACTACAATTAAATAAAAGTGCAACTTCTACTGTTTTGATTTATTTTTAAATACAGAGGTTATTTGTTGTTTTGGAATAAGTTTTTCCCAATTTAATTGAATTTTAATTTAATTTAACTTACTTTTTTTTTTAAATGCTCAGAAATGTGTGCTCTACAAGTCGCGGGCCGGATGTTTGACACCACTGCCTTAGACACTTGACACAATCAATCATCAATATTAGCATGCTATTTGGCCACATATATTGGCCTATTTACAGCCCTCAGAAAACTGACAGCTCTTCTTAGATGCAAGTTCATCAATTCATGGCTTAAAATCCTGAGCTGTAGAACTTTCAGCAGACATTCCTAGCTGTAAGCCACGTAAGTTTCCTAACAGTTGGGAGCGTATGCGACGTGCGGATATGGCACAGGCTCCATGAAGAATTTTTTATTTATTTATTTATTTTTTCAGAATTTATTAAAATCGGCCGAATTGATTCGCGGGAGTTTGACACATGTGCTTTAAGCGCTGCTGTGGCTTTAGCACTTTTTTTAAAGTGAGCGACCAGACGCCTTGCAGCCGCGATAGTCCGACAGACCGGGTCTTCTTTGAGGGCTGCGTTGATGCATAGCTGCAGTGTGTGCCCTGCGCAACGAACACCTCGCACAGTTCCCCAGGCTGGATCTAGTGACAGCATTTGTGAACACAGAATCATGTTCGCCGCGTTGTCGTGAACTAGTGCCACTCGCTTCTCTCCTGGAATAGCATAAGCATCCATTACTTCTGCCAATCTTTGCGCGATGTTCGCTGCAGTGTGACACTCCTCCATTGATTTTGTTTCAAGAACAAATGATTCCAGTCGCCAATCGGGTGTAATAAAATGGGCAGTCACCGTCATGTACGCCTCCATCTGCTGGGACGTCCAAATGTCGGTGGTGAAACTGATTGCCGCACACTGGTTCATTTGCTCTGTGATCACCTCTCTTGTCGTCTCATATTTTGCCTTCACGGCGTGCATCACTGTCTCTCTTTTGGGGACCGTGTACCCTGGCTCCAGAGTTTGGATCAGCTTCTTGAAACCGGCTCCCTCAATAATATGTATAGGTCTCATGTCTTGCGTAATCAACCCGACGATGCTGTCTGTAATTGCTCGCTTGCGTGTCTCTGTCAGCAAGGGCCTCATCTCGAGAGTTCTCTGTGTTAATATCGGACGTGAGCCTTCATCTTCACCACAGTATGTGGGATGAATCTAGCCGAAAAAAAAATACAACGTATTTTAAATTAGCTTTGTAAAGACGTATAACCTATGTGCCTACATTTAGAATGGTGGCTAGAGTTATGCTAGTAGCAGTAACTTACCCGTTTCAAGTGGTTTGCCATGTTAGACGTGGTTGAATGAAAAGCAAATTCTTGCAGACAAAGTTTGCATTTCACTTTGTTAGGGTTGTCCTTTAAATGTTCGAAATGTCGCCACACTTTTGACGTCTTCTGAGACATTGTTATAGGCTGGTAATATTTGCTATAGAACCACCACCGGCAGTGCACCAACCGTTCTAACGGTTTCAATTTGTATCTATTTCAGCACACTTCGTGTTTAAATCAGTCCGTCTAAAATATTAAAATATAAGTATTTGGCCTATAATTATTATCCATATAATTTTAATTTTTTCTATTATTAGTTTTATTAATCCCTTTCACTCACTGACGAAAAAAAAAAATAATAAAAAAAAATAAAATAAATAAAGGAAGACGCGGGAAACCCTGCAGTCGACTCAGAGAAGGTTTCCCGACTGATGATTCGAATCATCGACTTTCAGGGGACAGCCCTAATTAAGATTATACACATACTCTTTAACACACCAGTTAGGCATCTCGGAGACATGAGCAAACATACTGCTCAGCCAGGACAACAAACATTACATAATGTTAAGGTATTATAAACAACGTTCTAGTATCTGTACAACACTTAAAACATTATCCACATGCACACCTACCATATATCACTTCAAACAACTTCAAGGCCTTAAACTCCCTCTTCCCGTTTCGGCCCAGAAGTTTGTAATTCCTAGACAGGCCGTGGTTTAGGAGGAAGGCCATCATCCTTCTTGTGGCCTCATCAATAGTTGCCCCCCCAATGTCAGCCACAGCTGCGACCTGAGGGGAAACAAAGGCAATACAAAGCAAATTTATCAACCTGAAATAACTACCATAAGCATGGGTGTGAGTACACTTGGGAAGTTTCAGATGAAATTCACTGCTAGCCCGCTAATAAAATTGAATTAAGTTGTACTACCCTAGACTTAACATATAGTACATACCAGTTCAGACATGACGTTTGTGTTCGCCAGTTTTTCCTCCATGTTCATGACATCTTGAACCGTCTTTAAGGGGAAACCCTCTGGGGTAGAAGAGACAGTGGAGACGGTGGTTCCACGCTGTTGTAACAGCGTTTGCAGCATCCTCCCGTGAATCTTTTGTGTTTCTTTCACCTCCTCAAGGAGGGTTAAGATGCGCACGAACATGGAGTCTCTTACTGGAGATGGAGCGGTAGGCGGTGACCTTAAGCTGGATGTAGCGTAGGATGGAGCGGTAGGTGGTGACCCGAGGCTGGATGTAGCGTAGGATGGAGCGGTAGGTGGTGACCCGAGGCTGGATGTAGCGTAGGATGGAGCGGTAGGTGGTGACCCGAGGCTGGATGAGCAGTAGGTGGTGACCTTAAGCTGGAGCGGTAGGTGGTGACCTGAGGCTGGATGGAGCGGTAGGTGGTGACCTGAGGCTGGATGGAGCGGTAGGTGGTGACCTGAGGCTGGATGGAGCGGTAGGTGGTGACCTGAGGCTGGATGTAGTGTAGGATGGAGCGGTAGGTGGTGACCTGAGGCTGGATGTAGTGTAGGATGGAGCGGTAGGTGGTGACCTGAGGCTGGATGTAGCGTAGGATGGAGCGGTAGGTGGTGACCTGAGGCTGGATGTAGTGTAGGATGGAGCGGTAGGTGGTGACCTGAGGCTGGATGTAGCGTAGGATGGAGTGGTAGGTGGTGACCTGAGGCTGGATGTAGTGTAGGATGGAGCGGTAGGTGGTGACCTTAAGCTGGATGTAGTGTAGGATGGAGCGGTAGGCGGTGACCTTAAGCTGGATGTAGCGTAGGATGGAGCGGTAGGTGGTGACCTGAGGCTGGATGTAGTGTAGGATGGAGCGGTAGGTGGTGACCTGAGGCTGGATGTAGTGTAGGATGGAGCGGTAGGTGGTGACCTGAGGCTGGATGTAGCGTAGGATGGAGCGGTAGGTGGTGACCTGAGGCTGGATGGAGCGTAGGATGGAGCGGTAGGTGGTGACCTGAGGCTGGATGTAGTGTAGGATGGAGCGGTAGGTGGTGACCTGAGGCTGGATGTAGCGTAGGATGGAGCGGTACGTGGTGACTAGGGTTGCTGAAATTTCCCGAAATGGCCCCTTTTCAAATCCCGGGATTTCAGAGCTCCTCACGGGATTTCCCGGGATTTCCCGTTGAAACCATTATTGCCCTTTAATACTACTTTAATGGGACTAAATCAATGCCAATAGATAAATAAATGCAGCAGAACACCGCTATATTACATCACGTTTTATTTCTACTTAAATAACATGAAGAAAAGCCATTCAAATTAGGCAAAATATTTTCCAGAAGTTAAATAGGCCTATTGAAAACGGTGTTTTTATGAAGAAAATACGAAAAATGTTTCACAGAGGTTCAATATCAAAACATGGCCAAAAAACGGTGTTTGGCGAACAAATGTATTTCAAACAATGTATTTTTATTTCTATGAACGAAATCAGTTTAAATTGAATATTTTCCAAAGTATAGGCAAATAACAAAAAATGCACTACCGATTGCTCTTAACGTGTGAAATAAGACATGACAGAACTAACAGCCTATTCAAACTGACACGCTAAGCAAGATTACTTTCCAGCTTTCCTTTCTTTTACTTTCATGAAGTGTGACTTCAAGAAACACTGCTCAGCCTGTTTCTGAGCTTTGTCACGAACTGACCGCACACCGAGAACGCTCTTTCTTCCACGGACGTCGGCTGTATGGTGGAAAGTGCAGAGTAGAGCTGCTGCAGGTGTTAGGGTCGCTCTTTGGTTGCCTCGAAGAGCGCAAACTCTTTTGAAATTATTTTGTGGAGGTCATTCCCATACCTCTGGTCTGGCTCGGGACATTGCATGCAGTCATTAGCCTCGTTCGACTTGGAGCCGTCTTGCTCAGACCTGCGCAACTATGAAGCCCGTCTTGCTGAGCGCACAACAAAAATGCTGTGCGCTCAGCAAGCCGAGCGTCATAATTGCGCAGGTCTGAGCAAGACGGCGACATCTCTAACGAGGCTAATGACTGCCTGCTGCAGATGTGCAGTAAGGCTCTGGGTCATCGTCTGCTCGCTTGGCTCTGGCTGATACGCATATTCTTGGGTATCATCAGACTCTTCCTCGGACACAGCACTTTCAGTAGCCTATTGTAGAGGCGCTGGTATTTCGTATGCCTGCCTGTCTAAAAAATACATTTCACACAAAATATTGTGTAGCCTTTGTTTTATTCATTTTAGCTTATTAAAAAAAATATCCCCCCTCAAAAAAAACCGAAAAAAAAAAAAAAACGGGAGGACGGGTCCCGCGGCCAATTTCCGGTACTCCCGGACTGACTCATTTCACGGGAATCCCGAAATCCCGGGACCCGTCCAGCAACCCTAGTGGTGACCTGAGGCTGGATGGAGCGGTAGGTCCGATGGGGCTGTCATCGTCCTCATCCTCATCCTCACTTGTAAAAATTACTTTCCTAGAAATGTTTAATACAAGCACAATCAATGAGTTAAAGCATTTTAAACATGTGATGTTTACTTTTATTTATTTATTACATTTAATATTATCTATTGTTTAATCATATATCTCTTGTATACATTAGGGCTGTCACTTTTTATTCGTAGTTCGAATATTCGTTCGAAGTTGGGATGAAAAGTTCAAATTCGAATTGTATTTCTCCATTCGAACTCTGTGCTGCCGTCTCATAAGCATTCAAAGTAGTTTCCCGTTTGATCCAGCAAAGGGCGCTTTCTAACTGTTCTATCAGTTTGACCTGTTGTAACCCCTCTTAACCCATCAGTAAACAAAGCTAATGCTAATCATGATGTTTATCAGTTGCTTTGCGACCAAACTGGACCATAGTGAGCATTGCCGTCCTGGACTATCACCAAAAAATATGAGCAGCAGCCCTTTCTTTATATGTCCATGGAACTACAGCCCTGCGCGCACAGCGTGTCTTCTACGGCAGCACCGCCTTCAAGCGCCCGATCGTCATTACTGCTGCTCTCAGTGCTTTGCGGCTCCTCCGTGCCCTGTGCTGTCCTGACGGAGGCTGTGTTGCGCCGCTCATTAACTTCTCCTGAACAGATTTCTGTCATTCAAACAACGCAGATTTCCGTTTTAAAACTTAAATTATAGCAGCCAACTTATTAAAAAAATAAGGGTTTAAAATCAGGCTTGTGCCTAAATTAAAAATACGATTATAGAATGGGCCGGGCAGGGACAGAACACTGGGGAGATATATTCAAATTAATTAGGGACATTCGAAATTCGTTCGAATTTCAATTTTGGAAAAAGTGACAGCCCTAGTATACATTCCTCATTTTGACAGATTTGAACACAATACACTTAACAAAAGTCTCACAAAACTTTCCCTCCCTGTATCATTGGGAGAGTGTCAGCATCCATTGAGTATCTACCATTTCACGATTCAAATAGACTCACCTCCTTTTGCGCTGTCCTTTTCCCAAGTTCTCGGAATCAGACTCGGTCAGGACATCTGTATTTTCCTTGTACTCAACCAATTTTGAGCGGGCAACTCCATACGTTGCTGTGGGAGACAAACAAATGTGTGGCAGTGAATAATGATGACAGGCGTTCTATACATAATCCCTTACTTAATACACATGAACTTGAGATTACCGGCTTTTCTCTTGACCGTCAATTTGAATGTTGCCCAATCAGTGTGCGGCTCCAGTTGTTCTGCGACCGCCTTTGCCATGTTGATCTTGGCTGGTGGCCAGTAACATTCGTCCTCCTCACCCCCGGTAAACCATTTCGTTGGAATAACTGCCAATCCGCCATTATTTTCAAATGCCACTATGGCGAAAGGCAACATGCTTAAAAAAAAAAAATACATCAAATACATACAGTTGCGAGAAAAAGTGAAAATGCAGAAATCCAAGTAATCCCAAAGGGTTCACATACTTTTTCTCGCAAATGTGAATAAAAAAACAAATCGGTAAATCATAACGAACAATAACAAATAAATAAATAGCACACTAGTGCAGGAGTGGCAATGCCACGTATCCAGTCTTGAATGGCAACAACACCATTTTTGTTTTTAACTCCTCAACAGGTAACAGCTGCAAGTGTTCAGATAAATTGAAAACAAAAAGAATTCCAAGACGTGAGGAGTCCATTTGATAGTTGAAAAAGTTTTTGTCAGTTTCCAAGAAATTACACAGGACTTGAACAGTTCCAGAATGTGACAAAATGTTCAATAAAACGCACAATAAAAACCCTTCCCCCCACAGAAAAACAGTTATCGCCACGAGAGGAGGAGATCATTGTCTGTCCATCATTGTAACGCCTGTATTGATCCCATGTTGCAGTTGAATTAATCATAGGTCCAGAAAAGTGGAGCTGTTTAAGTGGGCTGCAAACTGATGTGCTCTTTTGGCTTGCCACTTTCTGTTTCTCATGGAGCCGCCTGACTAGTTGTTGGACAGGGTGTTGAGGCCGACGGACACGTTTTTTAAGTTTACCTAAAAATGTCTCGAAGGGAAATGCTGAAATACTATCTAATGGGCCGAATTTCCGTGCATCTTGAGCTAAGTGGATCAATGAATGCATGTTATAGCTGACAAAATCATTGCCATAAATTGCAGCAAAATCTGTTACGAAGAGTTTCAAAATCTCCTCAGCATAGTCTAAATTGTCAGGAGAACATAAGGCAGGACTCAGAAGAATTCTCATAGACACAGATAGAAGTAAAACGTTTCTGTACATTCTACTGGGAATATTATTGAGGAGAACAGGGCCAGTGTAAAGTAAAAATTGCCGAAGCTCTGTAGCTTTCCATTTACCAAATTCAAACATGGATCGTGGTTTCCTTGCAAAATTGCTAGGTATATATTGCCTGATAGACACCATATATGCAGACATTACAACAAAAAAATGCATAGCTTGCCTGGATTTCTGCGGCCCCTTCAACCAAAGAAATATTAACTTGCGCATTGCGCCCAAGCACACAAGGTGCATATAATCTAAAACAAAACTGCTAACTAATCCTATACCCAGATCATTTAGGGGGGAGGCTGACAGTTGGTGCTGTTGATAGCCTTGCCTTTCAAATTGCTCGTCTGTCCTGAGCTCTGCTGATATTTCAGGATAAACCACCTTCCCATTAATGTACTGGCCTTTTTGAGTGCACCTCTCACACCCGTAATACCCAGTGTGGCCTTTGGAGCATTTAAGAAAGGCCCGCGCAAGTGCATCACAAATAAAAGCATCGGGTAATGGTACACTGAAATGTACACCATTGTACACAATACCTCTCTGAGAAACGGCTGTCATATCTACAATGAATTCTTGCAAATACTCTTGGACATGTTTGGGTTTGGACGCACCGGAGTACACTCCAATTACAAACACACTACACTCTGGAATTTCCTTAATCTTTCCCAGAGTAGGCCACAGACTCATACTGGAGCTACGAAATAAGGGCAATCCATCTATATTAATTGGAAGTGTGAGAGTATCTGTCATATTTGCTAAATGTCCAAGAGATGTTAGTTCAGCTATGAGAGCATTTTCGATTCCAAAGTGGTAGTAGGACCCTCCATCCACAGCCGAAACATCGCAAGATCTGTCAGTATCATGGTTGTTGTGTCCTTGGGCAAGACACTTCACCCACCTTGCCTCGTGTGAATGTGTATGACTGCTGTATGTTTGAGGTGGTGGTCGGAGGGGCCGTAGGCGCTGAATGTCAGCCACGCTTCCGTCAGTCTGCCCCAGGGCAGCTGTGGCTACTATGGTAGTTTACCACCACCGGTATGACTGTGTGTGAATGAATGGAACCTGGAACCTTGTAAAGCGGCTTTGAGTGCCTTGAAAAGCGCTATATAAATCCAATTCATTATTATTAAGATCTGTCAGTAGACATAAGAGTTCTGGCATCCATTGGGATATCAAGGCCCTTCCTCCTTAGGATTTTAAGAAGTGCAGACAGCGCTGTTTGTGGTATGTTGAATTCTGAAGCCCATTCTGCAAGCCCACATTCATCATCATCATTATCCTCTTCCAAGTCGGAACATGCATCTCCATGCGAATCACAGTCACTATCACCAGGCACCCAGTTTTCAGAATCCAAATCATCAAATGAGGAAATGTTGCAATCATAAAAGACATCAGAGGAATTCTCTTCAAAATCATTTGATGACTTTTCAAAACAGTTCTGATCACAAGCATCGTAGAAAGTATCCATGGAATCCTCTCTTTCAGAGTCCTTTAACAAATCATCTTGTGGGTATTGCCTTTCAGAGCGATCCTCATCCATTTCAGTCTTTTGCCAACAAATCATCCATCATCAACTCATTTTCAACAAGACGCAAATGTTCCTCCACTTTCGCTGATATTTTCCTCTTTTTAGTTCTTTCTGAACACGCCATTGTTTCTAAAAAAGAAGAAGAAAGTATTTAAGTTTTTAGCTATGATTAAAAACTGCTTGTTAAAACTAGTATTAACAGAACTTTTTTTGAATTTTATTTCATTAACTGCTCTTACAGGAACTACAGGTAAGTATTTAAAAAGTGACCTTAGCGACAAAAATACTTATTTTTAGTGTCAATTTACTCTTTTTAACATATATACACAAGTAAGTATTGCATATAGTCAAATTACATAAACAAATTAAAATCCCAGATCAGTAATACCAAATTTCTCCAGACTGAATAATCTATGAATTTGTATAATTACCTACTGTGTCTCACTGCTTTTACTTTAAACTTCTATGGATTATGCTAATGAGCTGAATTATCTAACATAACTAGTCTTTGACCCACAGCCATTTACTATATTATTTTCACACAGATTACAATTAAAGTTTTAAACACTGACAACCGCACACTACTTATCAAAACGTCATGCAATGCTGCTTTAACCTTCATGACTGGGGAACACCCAGAGGATGTGCCGTTAGCATTTACTAGCGATTAGCATTATCTTAGCCTGCTAAACAATACAGTTTTCACTCCTTATTGCTCACACAGAAAAGTAGTAGCTGTGTGTACAGTGTACACGACGGGCGAGCGAGCGAGCGAACAAACACACACACTCTCTCTCTCGCCGTCTTTGCCGCGCGCGGGAGCGCGACCGTGTGTGTATGAGAGTGTGTGAGCACGCCTATACAGCGCTGACACACACACACACACATTCTGCAGACTAATAAGATAATAAGTGAAAATAATGTCCAGTCTAACAGAACTGCTATTACAACAAGAACTAATAACATCACCACAGCTAAAATCACGTTTATTTCTGGAAAAGAGTACGGCAAAGACGGCGAATTTAGCATGTTGAGACTATAGCCCAGGGGTGGCCAACCCGCGGCTCGCGAGCCGCATGCGGCTCTTTGCCCAGCTTCGTGCGGCTCTTCAGTTCATATCAAATTATGTGATTATAATTTTTTTTTTTTTTTTTTTTTTTATACTTTTTTTTTTGTGTGGGCCTATGTGTGTGCATGATCGCAAACAATTCATGCGGCTCTTACGTTCGTTTTACATGTTGTCTATTATTTCATTTTTTATTTTATTAATGTGTAGGCCCTATGTGTATGCCTGTTCGCAAATGTTTAATTGAGGACGCAACATAACGTTCGCAAACGTTTGGTGCGGACGCAACATAAAACTGCCCGCTCAGCTTGGAGGGAGGTTTTCCGTGAGTAAACTATTTGTGTCAAGTTCGCTCCGAAACAGAGTGGCAGAGTTTATATTTTTTGTTGAACGTTATACCAAGCCATTCTGCCTTATATGCCAGGTGTCATTTGCGCATTTCAAGGCTTCAAATCTTCAGCGCCACTTCAGCTCTCTCCATGCTAAAAGTAAGTCCCACAAAGCAACATGCATAGTAAGAGAAAAACGCTATTTTAAATTGTTATATTTTTGTTTGTGGACTTGGTTGAACTGAGAGTTTGTGTGTGAGGCAGTGCACACAATGTTCATTGTTGAAAATGACTGCCCTGTCGTCTTTAGTCCAGTCCTGTCATTATCACAGGGGCGGCCTTAACGAACTGGGGGCCCGTTTCAAGTCCTAGTGTGGGGCCCCCTGTTTTTTTTTTTTTTTTTGTTTTTTTAATAAATAATGCTTGTGCATGCATGTGCAAGCTCCCCGCGAAAATAAAAACGCCCCCCCCCCCCCCCCTGAAATCTTACTGGCCACCCCAGTGACCCCCGCCCCAGTTCAAATGTTATTTTTTATTTTAATTTAATTTTTTTTAATTACATTTTTTTCCTGATATGTATCCTAGTTCAGAGATGATATGTATTTTTTTTTTCTTAACTTTTTTTGATAGGTAGTTGCCAAGTTCATCACACAAACACTCCAATCCACTGATATGAGATCAGTTTTCAATTTTCAATTACTAAATTAATGGTAGGACTGTGGCCACTAGAACTGGTCTCTGGTCAGCAAAGGTCTTGAAAACAGCATAAGTGTGCTTGTGACATGCGTGCCACCCATGCATGTGTATAGGCACGTGTCCCAGCAGATTTTTGAAATCTGAATAAAAAAATTAAAGTTTGTAGTTAGCGAGTGTAACATGTTCTTAGCAAGGGCAGACATTCATAAATAAAGGTTTATTTTTTTAGCAAGATATTTGGTCAGAAGCTAGTGGTCATCCCTCTGTCCAGTTGTTAGGCATCTGGCTGCTAGCAAGTTATGTTGTCTTGCTAATTTTACTATTCATCTGAGCTGAAATAAATATTGACTTTTTCCTTTATTATCTTCACCAGAATGCACCAGAATGCTTAGATTACATTTTAAAAACACAAAAAAATCTTCTGGGGGGGATGCCCCCAGACCCCCCTTCAGGGGTTTAGTTTTCTGACAAACATTACAATGGATACTAACATGATTTGGGCATTTGGGATTATAAATCATCTTTGAATTGGTTGTACAGCATATCACATGCTATTCATTCAGGGGTGCGATGGCCACCCCACTCTAACTCTGTGGCCCACCTTGGCCACCCCCAGTCAAAATTTCCTGGAATCGCCACTGTGTGTACCCGTGTGTATGATGTGGCTCTTTGCAGTAACACAGTAAAAAATGTGGCTCTTTGTCTCTGACTGGTTGGCCACCCCTGCTATAGCCTAACCATCTCTCTCCTTCTCATGTGTGTGTGCGCGCGCTGCGCTCACCTCCTTAACTTTCTCCATAGCCCATCAAAAAAGAACCAAATCGTCCCTTCTCTTCAAAACAACTACACAACAGTACTCATCCAATTCGAGAAAACCGGAGGGAAGGCAACAGACAAGAAACAAGCACAAGTGGAAAAAGCAGACGATAAATTTTAGCTTGTGCTACAGCTTTTTTTAACCACTTGCTAACTAGGCCTGTTTGACTGCCTTGCTAACAAGTTTACAACCAAATCCTTCCAAACAATATATGTAAGTCAACCACTCAAAATAAGCTCAAAACATGCTTGATATTAACTTAATAAATTGGACTTGAATGTTCAACACCATGCTTTAACCAGGTTTAATTACCATAGCTAGCTGAAAGCTGCTAGTTAGGCTGAAGCCTCATTGGTTTACGTTCAAAACTGGCTAACCGAACACTCTCCAAAAAAGCTTTTAGTAAACCTCATGCGTGAAAAATACATCCCCCGTTTAAGTATACATAGAGGCAGATTCTTACCAGTTTTTTCGTGTTAAACTGATGGTGTCTGAAATCCGATCGTCATGCGACTGACTGCTGCAGAAGTTATCAGACAAAGACGCTCTGACGTTGGTACTGAAGGCGGGAATTTTTTAGGCGGCAAATTAAAAAAAAAAATACATTTTTGAAAGGCGGCAAAGTGACGTTTTTTTTTGCTCCGTGATGGGGTGGAACTGGGAAACCTAGATAGTACAATAATATAATAAAATAATAGTAAATGTATTTTATTACAATATTGTCTGTTAATTCATATTTTGTCTAAAACCACTGTTAAAGTGCAATGGCTACACTTCTAAATAGCTAAAAAGCCTGATAAAATTTGAATAAAAGTGGAACTAGCCAGTGACTGTTGTTCAAATAAGCCTATAACAAAAGCATCCATAATCAATTTTGAATATCTTAAGAGTGGAGCCCATCTGGAACCCACTTATGCCCATGCGTAGTTTAGCCCATCTTATGCCCATCTACTGCCCATGTGGGGCCCAACAACAAAGCCCACTCTGAGCCCATGCCCAGCCTATGCCCATCTAGCCCAAGTGAGGCCCATGTGGGGCCCAACTAGACCTGTTTGCAGGGTAGTATGTAGAAAAAAGATTTAGGATGTCCCGATTCTCGCTGCCAGATTTAGGATGGTTAGAAGTACCCAGATGTCCTACTTCATGCGGCCAAGATTGTTAGTGTTGAAAAGTGCATCCTATTTGGGCGATTCTGACCCACAATCCAGTGCACACGTGAAGGGACGTAACATCGACGAAGCCTCCATATGAGAACAAACGGGGATGTGACGGATATAAAAGCAAGAGGCAAGATCAAGGCGCAATGTTATGATGAAATAAGAGAGTAAAGTATGTCCCAATAGTATGCCTACTGCATCCTAACTAGATTCTTTTTATCGTCGGATGTAGTATGTAGAATAGAAAAAAGAAAGAGTATGCGATTCGGAACGCAACCCTACAATCATGTCAAAAGTACAAATGAAATGAACAAAATCATATTTCAGCAGCAGTCCAATTTATTGTTTAGCAATAAACGCATGACTATAACTGGAGGCCTAGATATAGGCTATAAAACGGTGCATTTTCCAAACAAAGTATCCGTTCAGCCTACCATGTCAAAACTACTCAAACTAATTGAACTGCATCACAAGAAACGCCAACATGTTGGACTTAGTAGCTTTCAATTTAAGAGCTTACCTTTTCCTTGATATGTGACTGAGTATCGTTGTGGACTTGGGCCGTGTCTGAACTGCCATACTAACGTCCTACTCATACTCATTTTGACTTCAATTTGAGTATGTGACGGTTGGGTATGCGAGTTTGGGTATGTGAGAAATTCCCGGATGAGTACTAACTTCCGGGAAGATTTTGGGTATGAATCGATCGTATACTTTTCCTACTCAACCGCCCCACAATGCACTGGGTCAATTCTACCCGCCCAGGAAAATGAAATATTTTCGAGCAAGTTGCTAGGCAACAACATTGTTTGGGGTTCCGCGATCTGACAACTGTACGTGCAGTCATTCATACACTCTTACAATAGATAAGAGATGAAGATAAATACCTAACAACATTAGAGTCACTAAGTGAAATGAGTGTTGTGAGTCTGATAGTGGAGAGAGATCAGAACAGATCGCTGTTCCACACACCGCGGCTCGTCCAGCTCAACTCACAGACAGCTGAGTGCTGATGAGCCGGACAGAGAGCGTCGGAGGGATCCTCCGCCTCAAAACATCATTATTATAAAACAAGAGGTCTAAAACACAGATGATGAACACAGGACTGTAAAAATCTAGTTCAATATCTAACCTGTAGAGGGCGGTTATAAGCTTAACAGTGTCTAAACTGCCTGAATCTTATAAGAAGAAGAAGAAATTCTTCATTGCTTGAGTATACTTCAACTGAGAACGTTTTAGACGCAGCTCGCATACACAATCGATCTTTGAGTAGAGAGTATGCAGTATATAGATGGTGAGTATGTAGGATGTAGGACGCTAGTATGGCAGTTCAGACACGGCCTTGGTCCTGGTTTGGCATTCCGGCGCTCTCACCATGAAAAGCATCTTCCTGCAAGATGGCGGCCTCGTTGCAATTTGCATCCTCGTTGGTAACAGTACTTGGGTTCGACTCTTCAATTTGGTTGCTGGAGGGTGTAATACAGTTCGAAAATATTGGTATGTCCATAGCTGCCAAGTCTCACTCTTTGGCCGTGAGACACACGCAAATCAACCCGTTCACACTCTCACACGCCACACCTCCAATTTCTCACGCGGAGAAATTAATCCCCAAAATAACATTTGTTTTGCGGGACTTTTTTTTCCAAATTCTTATTTTGAAAAGCTAACAGACATGAGTGCCGTGACTTCCTCATTCTGAACGCGCATTAACGTTATGCTTTGATGTGCACTGTGCATTCGAAGCGGGAGGCGAGCCCCCTACCTATAGACCCCTTACCAGTCTACGTCACACAGCGTCACTCCCCTCTCTACTGCGCATGTCCGTTGCAGAAAGAGACAAGAGCGACACGAGCCACAATCATGTCTTGTTGTGCTGTTGGATGCACAAACCGTTTATTTTTAGTTTGAATGTTGATAAAGCTAGTAAATGCCCAAATTCACCGCTGTATAATTACATAAATGAGTTGTGAAATGTTTACAATAAGGACAGTGACCGGAGACGAGGCTATAGCAATGGAAAGCAATGGAGGCTTATTTACAATGACCCACGTTATACATCTCCGTCCTCTTCCCTTGTGTTTGACTCTATGGTTTGACTAGGCAGTAGGGGTTTGCACGTGTACACGTGTAGCCGGTAAGTGGGTCATTCTATGAAAATGGTATCTTTTTGAACAGCAATTTCATGTTTAATTTGTATTCTTTTTTTAACAACTTAAACATGGTCACATAACAGTTAACCACTTACCATTATAAATCAACATAAATTACAGCTTAATGTATTTTAATATTTTTATTATATTACATTAAAAAATGCTTGGTCTGCCTTTTTGTCACTGGTGTTGTCACTGGTGTTACCGATGTTTTAGATGAGAATTCAGGTTTCCTGGGATGTAATTGGACTATTTAATTTGCAAATATAATCAAAGAAAGAAAAGTTTAATGACATTAAGAATTTTTTTTACACTTTTTTACATAACTTAAGAATTAATTGGCACTGAGTAACACCAGTGACGCACTGTAACACCAGTGACACAATGTGAAGGAAATCGTACAACAGATAATGTTTGAAACAGATATCATCAATTTATTAGTATTTCATCTCAAATAATTTCACATTTAATTATTTGTTTCATTCAAATATGTATTTATAACACAATATGTAAACATACAATTCATTACAGTAATTCATGAACTTAGCAACCTAGGAATGAGTATGAAAGAGGCGGCTGACAGAACAACAAATATAAAAAATCTAAATTTTGGAACAGGGGTTGCACTCAATGATGATGGACCCATACAAATGAACGTATAAAATAGAACAATTTTCATGGTCTGAGTATTTGTGTGCTTGGTATAGTGGTGTGTGAGTATGTTTGTGTGTGTGTTAAGGAGGAGTGGTGTGTGTTTGATATAGCGATGTACGCATTTGTTTGTTGTGTGATATGTAAAACTGCCACTATCACACATTCATGTGCTCCTCCAAGTATTTCCAGATGTTGTGGCAAATTTGAACAGACCTTTTGTTCACTGGCAGTGGCGCTGGCATCAGACAAACAATTTGCTCATCCCCATACCAGTTGACATCTTCTCTTGGGCTCGGCCAGAAAAACTTGTTCACTCCATTCTTGTGCATGCACTTCACCTTGATACTATGTTCTTCGACTTCAATTATAATGCCAGGGTATGGTTGCTCGTCATAACTCACAATACACCACTGTCCACTGTGCTGAGACTCAATAACATCTGGTCGAAGTGGAGCCGGGTTGGTGACATCTGGTTGATGTGGAGGTGAGAGGTCATGGGCTAGCACTGTCGGGAGAGTGACTGTTTGGAGTCCATAACATGGGCAGTCCCACACACCTTGAGCTGCTTGACAGACACAACTTATGTCTCTGTATTTTAGGATGCCAGGTGTGGTGCTTAATACCTGGTGCATTCGCATGGTTCCTTTTATAGTTACCAGAGGTACCTCAGACATCTCCTGTGCCTTTCTTTCTACATCTTCCTCACTGACATAATGCAACTGTATTTGACTGCCACATTTCCACAACTCCTTGTAGAAAGACATTGCATCTGTTATGTCTTTCCCGTGATGGACCAAAAGGTCAGCTGACCTCTTTAGTGAGCCCCCTACTCCATCCGGAGCACCCTTACCATGTGAAGCCTCAAAAAAATTCCATGTAGTGCTCTGGAAGCCCTTCTTGTAAGGCTCAGTCCCTACCATGTAGAAGTTGCCCTTCTGTTTATATTGGGAGGTGGGGCCATCACTAAAGAAGTTAATGTGTTGCACTGCAGGGTACTGGTCTTTCACCATGTCAAGGATGGGGTCCAGGTGAGCCCAGATAGCTGCTGGATCGTGTCTTCTGCTTGGTGAGACGGTGCAGAAGGAGATGGGGGGCTCCTCTGGCACATAGAGGACACCAGTGTGAAGCGTCACCTGATTGTGTGACCCCCCAAAGTGAACTGACTGGATCTCTGATGCATACTTGCATGTATAGTTTTCACTAAAATCTATATGGATCAGACAGTCATTAGTCAGGTTTTCTCGGAGGGTCCGGTAGATGCTGTACTGCCATCTGATGTTGAACAGATGTCTCCTGAATTTAAAGAGTCTATCTTCAAATTCGGTTGTCAGATCTTCTTCTGTTAGGGCTATATTTTTTTTTACAGTGATGAAGCTGCCTTTCTCTTCTTCACCTGCTCTGTCTGTCTTCTCCAGGCACCATTGCGTGAGAGACACCTCTGTGTTGGACTGGGATCTGGTCAGTGGCACAGTGGAGTTTTCACAGTCTTTACATGCACCATAGGCACATGCTTTTGAACTGTTGCAGACTGTGCTATCCGCCAACTCCTCAAGACTGTTGGAAGTTAAAAGACGAAGTTTGTGCATTTTGTCCACAATGAACTGCAAGTTCTCGTGTGTCTTGCATTGGCAAGTTTCTCTGTCTCTCTCCTTAGGTGTCACAACCCAGAATGGTTTCTCCCTGCAGAAGAACGAATAGGAGACTTGCCCCTGCTCAGCAACAAATCTCCTGTGGAGGTTTTTCCGGGTATCACAAAGGAGTCTGCGCTGTTTCTTGATTTTCCTCACTGTGATGGTGTTTTTCTTGCCAGGAGTTTGCCTGCTCACGTCATCTCTGAGGTAGAACTGTTTCACAGCTTTCTGGTTTGCTCTCCGGTTAGTTTGGCGGCAAGGGGCTGGTGGCTTCAAGGCCTTGTATGAAAATCCAATGCTCTGCTCACACAACTTTCTTAATTTGTATTTCCTGATGAGCTTTCCTGACAGTATATTTACAAATGCCTTCTTGTCTTTGGCTGCTTTGTACTTTGCTCTTAGCTCCCCCAAGAGAGCATAGTGGAAGATGAGAGTCTTTTTAGGACTGCCTTGTAGTGGTTTTTTTGCCTTCTTTCTTGGGCTGTCAATGTCTCGACCTTTACCCTGCAATCTGTGCCAGCGTTTTTTGTATTTGTCGTGTAGTCTTTTGTGCTTTTCCAACTTCTCATGCAACTTCTGACATTTTCTTTGCCATTTCTGTCCTTCACTCCTGTGCACTCTCCGCGCCTGGATTTTTTGTCTGTAACAAAGAAAGATGGAATACAGTGTAATTGTACAATATTTTGGCCTGTGTCACTTATTGAAACAATAATACATTCTATAGCCATGTGACAAATATTGTATAGACCTTCATTTGTGTGTGTGTGTGTGTGTGTGTGTGTGTGTGTGTGTGTGTGTGTGTGTGTGTGTGTGAGAGAGAGAGTGTGAACTTGCAGTTACACTATCTTAATTTTGACCTTGAACTTCTGGGTTCGCTGTCTGGAGTTGGTGGAGGAGTTTTTCCTGCTCTGGCTTTCTCTCTGTGCTTTGCCTGTCTGACCCGCCATTTCTTTTGTGCTTGTCTTTTCTCCCTTTTTGTGAGGTCCTTCACTCTCTTTCTTTTTTGAGTTTCTATATCATTTAAGTAAGTCTGTTGCTTTTTTTCAAGGTAGGCTGCTCTGCGTTCTGGGTCAGCATCCCTACGCTGTCTGTAGAGTCTTTGCTTTTCAGCTGCACTCAACTTTGCCATATCTATAAAAATGACAGTCATATGGTTACAATATTGAAACAGCAATGAAATGTTAACAAGTCTGTTTTATGTAAATGCTGACCTATCTATTTATTTGGGGGAAAGATAGGGAAAGATTTGTGGTGTTACTGATCGTCACTGGTGTTACCCACTGGTCACTGGTGTTACTAGCTAGAACAGTAACACCAGTGACAGTAACACCAGTGACACATCGACAGACAAGATGGCCTATTCAAGATGGTGGACATTGCAGGCAAAACCACACTTCTTAACTTGTAAATATATCAGCTTATCAAACAATTTTATCAATTATTTTAATAAAATTTCCTTTCCCCTTACTATAAACTATATAACACCAGTGACGCATCTTAAGTCCTCACATGAAATTACTCGTTAAATCTTAAAATTGTCAACATATGAAGAGAAGGTGCTGACTTACCATGTGCTCTTCAAAATGGCCCCGCCTCCAATGAACTCTTCACCCCGAAAGATGTTTGCAGAGATGAAGTAGTTTTTCAAAATAAGAGGTTTTACAAATAGTAACACAAGTGACATGAAATCAAGGGACAGCTATTTTTTGTAAATTATTTATGGATATTTTAATTTTTTAAAGTATTTTCCTACATAGCTATAACACTTAACTTTGTATTATGATCTTTAAAACAGGAGAGAAAAATGTATTTAAATTCAAAATATGTCACTGAACCATGACTCCTTACCCGAGGGACAAGCCAAATTCATGGCACTAACCAGATTTTCAAGATATATATATATAAAAAAATGCATTATAACTGTCTTATGCATGGTTTAATAACAATAACACACTTTAATAAAACAAAATCATGTATATTTTATGTCATTGTTTAACACTTTAGAGCACTTTTCCTGGTGAATAATGCAGGGACAGGAAAGTGACCATTTCTATAGAATGACCCAAGTAGGCTAAATCATACCATTTAGGAAAAATCAATAAACGAAAACCGAGTGGGGTCGACATGTGCTAGCCTACTGTAGGTTACTAAAGCAGATACCACAACACATTATTGTGTTTGGTTATAATATTTATTCATTTAACTATTTAACTGCTCCACCATAAGTTTCACTTTCCTTTTCATCTCCGTCTCAAACAGCTGGTCTGATAAGCTGGTCGGCTAGTGAGCCCAACGGCCCCGAAAGCAGGAGTCAGTCTAAAAACAGATGATCATGGCTAGTTATGATCACTTTTAAATCAAAAAGCTAAATTATGAAATAAAGGCATCTCTGCCTCTCTCTGTCTGCCGGTCTTTACTGTCACTCTCCAACAGCAGTCCGGCCACTGCAGTCGTCGGGGCCATTTCTTCTCATCATTTATCTACTCAACTGCCGGCAACGCGTATGGGTCATTAAGACGTATCTCGTTCAATAGTGTTAATGTTTCCACATAACCAATGTTATCACTCGCTGATAAACTGTTTTTAGTAAGCTGACAACATCGCTATTTAGCACCATGGACCTATAAAGAAACACCGCAACTGCAATATAACCAAACGGGTAACCATGGCAACCAGCCAAACAATTTTTCTTTCTGCAACTATGCAGCGCGCGCATCCGCCGTGTTGATAAACAGGTATATACCTTCTATATACCTTCTCTTCTGAGGTGTGTGTTGATAGCCTGCCAAATTACCGATGATAAGAACTGTGTCCCCGCCGGCCGGTGAGCGTGCGTGCATCAAACATATTAACCCTTCAATGTCACTAAAGTAAATACAGAAGATCTTTGGATCGTTTTGTATATTGTTTTTTTGGTAATTTAGTTAGAAAATTAGGTTTGCAAAGTATCAAATGGCTCATCCACCAATAAAAATGCTTTTATTATTCTGTGTAATGAACTAGTCTATGTATTGCACATATATAGCACTTTTCATAACACAAATCAAGGTAGCCTAAGGGACCAAGTAACCCAGATGTTTTATTTTAGCCTAGTAGTTTGCATTGGTGTTGACCTGTTCCCTAATTTTTTTTCTTTGAATAAAGCCTAATGCTGCTAGTGAAATACCATACTCAATAGTAGACATGATATAGTATTATTACAGTTTAACCAAATGTTTTAACAATAGGCTACAGGAGATATTTGAAAGCACTACACATGCATTGTAGGCTATTCAATAACATTTGTGTCAGCGAAACCGTGAATGTTCTCTTTTACTTTACATAAAAATGAATGCAGAAAAGGCACACATTGCTTCATAAAAATTCACCAGAATGCAGGAAATTAAGTGTTTAATGCTCAAAATGTTCTGGGGGGGAGCCCCAGACCCCCACTTATGTGTCCACACCCAATGTTTAATTAAAACTTGTCCTACGACTTTGCAATTCATGAATTAGTTTATTTTAATAAGATTTTTGATGTTTTATCACATTTTCCAATTGTCTTTATTTCTGATTTATTATGAACAATATATAAACTTGCAGGACACTAGCAAAAATGATTGGGTGGGAGAGAGGACACGGTTTTGGGTCCCTCGGCCAAAAAATCTCACTCCAAACTTTTGGTGAAACTTGGCAGCCCTGGTATGTCGAACATTTCACCTCCAACACAGCCTGAGCGAAACGGCATTCCCTGCAATGGCGGACGTCCATTGGCCAAGTATGACGCGTGCCTGCGTTTGATGTGATAGTAAAAGGAGTTGAATACTCTGTACTGTTCTCTGCAGTCATCAATTCCACAAATTACACTGAAGTTGCTACTACGTCCATGTGCCCTATTAATATGGCTTAAGAGTGCCGTCAAAGTCAATGCAATAAATGCAAAACAAATGACACAGCGCCAGCCATGCTTACTCCAGCAGTAATCAAACCGGGTGTGGCTGTGGCATATATGCAGTGTTGCCAACTCTTCAGTAAGGAAAGTAGCTATTGGCTGTCCAAAAAGTCGCTAGAAGTCGCCAGATGACGTCATCACCTAATTTGCATATTTGTAGATGACATCATCGCCTAATTTGCATATTTGTAGACAGGGGTTTTATACAGTAATATTTGAATAGATGAGGTTCTAGTGTTATGAACGTGACAATCGCATAAACAACCAACGTGGTAATGTTAAGTCTAGCAGTAATCATACATGCTCATGGTTTAAAAAAGCACTGCATAACATTTTGAATTGCACTACTCGTAGACTGTAGAAGAGGTGGGAAAAGCTGCTAACTGCTAATAGTGATGCTAACGGAAAACGAGCGGAGAGGTGTATCTCCTGCTCTGACCGCAGCTGGGAGGGGCTGCTGCGCGAGGACCGGGCCGTCTGTCAGTGCTCTGTGACGGGGGACGGGCCGGGAGGCTCCCGCTGCTCGTTGAGAAGCGTTAAAAGTGATATTTGCTTCGGCGAAAAAGTCACCAATTACACCAGAAAAAAAGCTAGATTTGTCGCTTGTCGCTGTTTTGAAAAAAAAAGTCGCCAGGGGGGCTGAAAAGTAGCTAAATATAGCGACAAAATCGCTAAGTTGGCAACACTGCATATATGGTAGGTGATAGTTCACGTCTTTTTTCGCGCGCGGCAATTCCATTATCAAACCCACATAGGGGTGGCTTTTATAATGCAAAGGACTTGTAAGGTGTCTTCACTAAATAGGGGATATCATTTGCTCAAAAACATTATTGTTTATGACTGAGGAAACCCTACTCCAGCCCTGAAATATTTTGTAGGTTTTGTTTAATAATTGCATATTGTATTCCTATGGCTCTGCCCCTCCCTATTCAGATCTACTTGGACTTGCCCTCTTATGACGTCAACGTTCGACTGCCTCGACCACGGTCTTCTGAAGCTAGAGAAGAAGAGTACACCTACATTCAAAAGGTTTGTATTATTGTCTGAACGTTTTACAAGTAATGAATGTAGTTATGAGTAAGATATTATTCTCTACGGTATTAAGGAGTAGTTAAAGGTTTAAAACCAACGGCCTTTTGCAAGGTTTTAGTAGCCCAAGTCAGCTTTAAAAAAACATAGCTAGCAGCTAAGCATCTCACTCAATCGTTAGCTAATGCTAACAACTTAGCGCCATCTTTTGGGAAATAGCAACTACCTGCCCTAGAAATGACACGGTACTGGCAGAGGAAAGCTATTTGTATATAATGGTTTATTCAGTTTGTGTATGTCCAGTTTAAAGACATGAGCAAATTTTGTTTTGATATCCCTCCCTGTGGGCCAGTGCAGTTAAGCACACATTTGAAGGATTTTAGCTTGAGGAATGTCACTTGTCCTCCCACTCGCAAAGAGAGTAGCTGAGCTAACATTACTACAGACAACAGGAGGCCTGCACTAATTTAACCTACCAGTATTACATGTTACACCTATTTTTCTTGGATCAGCATGAATATAAATATTCCTACTGCCATACATGCATGTTCTGCTTAAACTAAACATTGGATTTATTATTTATGAATTAGATTGATTAATTGGAATTATGCTAATAGGGTGAGAAATAAAGACTTAACAAACTAGTGTCTCTAGGTTTCTTCCTGTTTCTGTCTGACAAAGGCGAGGGCTTGCCAAAGCCGCACCGTTGTTATACCCTCGCCCTTAATGATCGAGTGGCACTCCACAGCCGCGAGTGTGACTCCACAGCGAGTGACACTCGCTCACGGAGTGGGAGTGCCTAGGGAGTAATTTGGGATTGGGCCTTAGTTGTTAATTTAATTCACTATATAGTGGACAATAAAATACCCAAAATTTGAGTGAACATATGTTGTTCCCTACATGTGACTTACGTATACCACAATGCAATGCGGCCGTGTTTTTACAGGGAGAAGAAGAAGAAGCCGAATAACCGCGAAAAAGAAAAAACTAATCATAAAAGATGGAACAAGCACATTCTCCGGCTTTCGTCTGTTAATGTAAGTAAAGTTTATTATCTGTTTTATCCTGTGTATGACACGTTACAAGCCTAACCTTTAAACGCTTAAGCGTTTTTCCAACCGTTTTAAATCTTTAAAAAATTTGCTATTATTTTCTATTAGAATTAGATGAAATACCCCATCGTTCATTAGTAGCGTATCTGTTAGTTAGAATTGGGAACTAATAAAACTATAATATTAATTCACGTATTCGTTTCTTAAGAGGAAAGGACAAGATGCAAAAATGCTCGAGGAGTCAGACGAAAAAAGTTCTATGGTATTTAATGAAAAATGATGTTCAGCAGGTTACAGTTATGCAGGTCAAGCGAACAGCCAAAAAAAGTGAGTGTCTCTCTCTTCATCAACACATTATACAAGTACAGATATGCATTTGATTGGTCTATTTTGACTCATCCTCTTCTTTCGTCTTCCGGGTTGTTGAATCTGCCATATGGGTAGTGAAACGCCTGAGCTGTGTCCTTGATAGAATAAGGTGTCTTATCTGTTGCTACACTACCATGTGAGCGAGCTTACAGAGGGCCATTGTTTAGAAAGGGATACTCCTTGGCCTCGAGGCTTTGGGAAAGTCAAAAATTGTACATCAGTATGTCATGAAATGTCTAAATTCTTACAGAAGGAGCTTTTTAACGTAGTATAGAGTTCTACGACTTTCTATATCATATGTTTATCAATGATTAATTGTTAGTTAGGCTATATAAGATAAATTGATTAAATGAATTAATGATGGAGATATATCATCATTAATTATTGAGAATTAAAAATCCTGACAGAACCGTTAAGAACCGGAATCGATAGTCAGAATTGGAACCGGAATTGGTCAAAACTCAAACGATACCCATCCCTACTAACAACCTGCAAAGACATTTGAGGACTGTACATCCAGTTGTGCAGTTGGATGAACAGAGGCAGGCTGGCATGCCTGCTTCTGCCAGAGCCTCAACTACTCCACCTCTTGCTGCTGCTCCAACAGTAGGCCCCATGCTTCAGGTAGTATACGACCAACAGCAGAACACAGCTAAGCAAAACACAGTTGATGAAGAATTGGCCAAAATGATCGCAAAGGATTTATAACCTTTCTCAATTGTGGAGGAGAAGGGATTCAGAAATTTCACACAGGCTCGCAATCCTATGTATGTTCCTCCAAGCAGGAAAACACTGGGCCAATCCGAAGTCTTTTTTGCATAGGAAATTTCCTTTCCTATCGAGATGAACCGGAAGTGCTCGGCGGATAGGTGATCCAAATTCTCAAAATGCTTAGGAAAGGCATAGGAAAGGAGCCTCGATTCATCCTTTAACCCTCCTTTAGCATAGGTTACTCCGGACCAACCTATGCGAAAGGAAAGGAGATAGTGGTATCCCATAATCCTTTACGGCGGCAAGATTTAAAGCAACAGGCCACCGCCGGAGTTTACCAACTCTACACGAATACGAACGAGAGGTAAAACAGAAGAGAGGAGAGGAGAAGAGAGGAAGATTTAACTCGGCTAAAACAAAATACCCCCCTCCCCCATTAAGATAATAAAGAACTCATAAAAGACCAACATCATAATAGTTATTTTCGTAGCACATAATTTACACCATAAGAAAATAAAATACCAACTTCACATTTAATGAAGTTACTGGGGGCAGTTCATTTCAACATCAACATAAGTGTAGCCTCTTTTTATTCCACATGTGAATTGGGATATATGGGAGTGATTCTCACTCTGTTGGCGACAACCTGATTAAAATCAATATGAAAAGAACGCATGGATCAAACGAGCGCTTGTTGTAGTCAATTTTCGGAGAATAGTGTAGTTTCACGCTAGTGACTCACGTCAGCAATACTCGCAGTCGCGCAATGACGTCGGTTAGGAAAAGTGGAGTCGAATTAATTTGAAACAGTGCTGTCTTTTCTTATGTTCGATAGGAAGCACCTTTCATATCTCCTTAACCCCGATGACGTTTAGGGGTTAAGGCAGGGGTCCCCAAACTACGGCCCGTGGGCCGCCCGCTTTTTATTGGCCCACGGCCGATTTTAAAAAGATAATGTAATATGGCCCTTTGATTTTTTTTTTTTTTTCTTTGCATTTCTTAGTTAACCCACTAGTGCAGGGGTGTCAAACACTGATTGATTGGCCCGTGGCACATTTTAAAAATATAATGTAATATGGCGCTTTTAATTTTTAAATAATTTAAATGCACTCATTATATTACAGAGAAATATGTCCCATAAAAGAAAATGAGCAACAAGCCCATCCCAGACTACCCTGCATAATATTTTATTTTAAATTAATATTATTATGGAAAATCTATGCGTCCTTCTCCAATAGCTTCTAATTCATCTGACACAGTGTCTCCATTTTTTTTTGATACAAAATTCTTCAGATTTAGCCTCTTAATTTCCCTCTCAAAGTGCACCAGATTCATGCATTTCGCTTTAAAAACTTTAAAAAATCTCCCCCCGGACACCCCTAGGAGGGTCGGGACTTCGGCTGGATACTATTTTCACCCTGCTGGACATTGGACGCAAAGGCAGAAAACACTGGGTGTATCATTGGCATATAAACAAGAGGGGAAATGTGTCTGTTTAATGTGCAAGGAAAGTGTTGCCGTGAAGAAGGATTACAATTTACGAAGACACTATGAAACTAAACATCAGAGCAGCTACATGTCCTGATAAATGTGTTATTTTTGCAAAGTGGCCCGGCGCTTCGTAGATTTTTCTGTATGTGGCCCTCAGTGAAAAAAGTTTGGGGACCCCTGGGTTAAGGTATAGGAAAGGAGGTTCATAGGTTAGGAGATTGGACTATTCGGATAGGCCCACTGTCCCAACAAATTATTCCAAGACTACGTATAATATATGATCGAGAACGTGCTTTACTTCAAGAAAGGGTAAAAGCAGCTACTGCAGTTTGCCTTACAACTGACTGTTGGACATCCAGAATCACCACCTCTTTCCTGTCTGTTACATTGTCATTTCATCGAAAACTACACAACGTTGTCCTGTCTTCTGGACTGTTTTGAGTAGTGACAGGCACACATCAAATAACTTGGCAGAGGAACTGTTAAGAGTGACAAAGGATTGGCTAATTGAACCTACAGTTGTTTGCTGTGTCAGTGACAATGCAGCAAACATAAACAGAGCCATAGAAATCCTGAAATCAACCCACCACCCATGTCTTGCGCAAACAATTAATCTGATTGTGAAGAGATGCCCGTAAGGTCATGAAGCCCACTCTTGAAAAAGTGAAGGGGATAGTGGAATTCTATCACAGGAGCACCATAGCCACAGAGAAGCTGAAGTCTTCTCAACACCAAATGGGAATGCCTGAGCTGAGGCTCAAGCAAGACTGTGTAACGAGGTGGAATTCAACCTTCTATCTATATGCTACATCGGGTTCTGGAGTCAAAGAATGCAGTCAACTCTACACTGGCCGTTCTAAATGCCCCCGTTGATGGTCTGAGCCAAGAAGAATGGGAGGAAGAGGCATGCTTTGTCTTGGAACCCTTTGAGCAGGTCACTGGGGAAATCAGTGCAGAGAGGTACAGTGGAGAATTGTTATTCAAATATTTATTATTTATCCAACAAGCCCATTGCTTGGCCACAATGCTGGGGATGCAAAGTTAATTTTCTTGTCGCACAGGTTTCTCGTTTTTCCACTCGGCCCTCATGCATGTTGATATTCTGTGCAACATTCTTCAAAAGCGAACCACGGATCATCTCAAAACCAGACAGACCTTGGAGAATTTCTCCTTATCCATAGCTGACCTGAAGGACAAGCTGACCACGGACTCCATCCAGCCACAGCTGGTGCTGCAGCAAGGCCGCGCAGGACACAGAGCTCTGATAATGTGTCAGTAGCCCAATTTTTTTTTGCTTCAAGAACAGCAGCCTTGTTCAAGGATTCTGCAACAAAACAATCCCTTCGATTACCTGGAAAATTCTTGATTATGGTGATCTTTTGTACATAAATGCATCAGCTCACTGTCTACACATGTTGGACACAGTATACCATGGAGCCTTGAGGTTCATTACAAACAGCAGAGCCTTAACTCATCACTGTATACGCCGTCTCTTTTTATGCAACGACTTAGTCACTGGTATGTAATGCCTACAAGGCGATTTTAGGTAAACTTCCCTGCTATGTGTCATTGTGTGCCAGAAATGTGTGCCCCATAGGTTAAAGCTATACTGTACGATCTGAGAGAGCTAGCATGATTTGAAATTAGCTTGTCCTCGGAGTTCCGTTTAACTCCTCCCTCTCCCCTCGGGACTCCCTCCCCCACCCCTCGACACACAGCCGTGCACGAGCGCTGCTGGCTGCACTTCCCAATTGCACTGTTTACCAGTGATTGTTAACATTTAACTCACACACACAAACACTCACACATAGGCTACATGCAGAAAAGGCCCCAAAGTTTATAGGTTACAGTGTTGTTATTTCTTATAGAGTGTTGAGATGAGTTTTGTTCAGTGTGGATGACAGTATAGCTGTCAGTTAGTGGCCGTGACGTCAGTCGGCCGGAGGGTCTGTCTAGTAAGTTCCTTTTCTCTTCTCTCTCGGTCAGGTGTGTGAGCGCGCATGTTGCCGCAGTAGTCGACACAGTTGAAACGTGTTTATGTGAATCACCCGTGTGTGAGTAAGTACATGCAGTCCCGATCGCTGTTATAAGTTACAGTTTTAACAGCCGCGATTCGCAGGTGGCAACAGCTGTTCTAACGTCTCCTCACGAGCGGAATGTAAGCCTGTGTCTCTTTTCCTGCGATCTATGCTGCTGTGCATGTGAAAGAAGGAAAATAAAGAGCGGAAAAACCATACTCCTCTTCTCATGCTTATAGTCTGACGTTTTTGGCCTTAAGTGGTGTTCTGGCCGACACCTCTGAAGTGAAACCAGTGATAAGCAGATCAGCGCGGTACCGGTAGGCGACATCCACCAGTTTCCTCCGCTACACTAGGCTACATGATGAAAGATACAGAGCAGTAGCCTACTTAAAAATATAGCCTACTATTTAATCTTTGGGTTTTGGGGAAAGTAGCAAGTCTTGTCAAGTCAAAAGGCTCAAGTCACGAGTCATTGATGTTAAAGTCCAAGTCAAGTTGCAAGTCTCTTTACATTTTGTCAAGTCGAGTCTCAAGTCATCAAATTCATGACTCGAGTCTGACTCGAGTCCAAGTCATGTGACTCGAGTCCACACCTCTGGTAACTTCTGTGTAGGTTCCATTGTGTAAGCTTGTTATGCTACTTCCACTAGGTCTAGTCCACTGCCAGGTAGCCTACTACGATATGGCACGAACGCTTTCTCTGCCCTCCGTGAACGCGCTCAGGCTCGCACACAGAGGGGAGAGAACGCGCAGGATTGTGATTGGTTCTTTAGATACGGGTCCATCGTCTCCGATTGGTCAGCATTTTAACAGGTTTATAGAAGGTACAGAATTTGGGGGTTTTTCGTTTCTTTTTCATTGCCCATAAGTCATTTATTGCTGTTGGGGTGTAAAAAGCACTTTTCACAACATATTAAAAAGTGCATATTGCAGATAATCTCCTATGATGCCTTTAAGGTCTCAGGACATTGTGCTTATGACTGTTCCTCAAGCTGGGACAGAGCTGGTTAAAAGGCCTGTAAGTGTTTTGCACCATCTTCCTGGAATAACCTACAAGACCTAGGCTGTGTCTGAAATCGCGCACTCACGTAAGTGCACTTACATTGAGTGCACTTTATTATCCCTACAGTACACTTACTTATAGACGCAGTGCTCTCATTTCTACAGTGCACTGTCCAAACTGCCGTCGCGCACCTACCGGAAATGACTTTGCATTTTGAAGGTTCTTCTTCGGTGGTATTTTTTTTTTAAACGGTCGGATACAGTCTAAAACAGTGTAGTTGTACGGAAAAACTAAACAAATGTGTAATTTAACTTTTGTAGAGCGCGTCCGTCTCCACAGTTGCTTCAAGCTCCTCTATTTTGATTTTAATGTCCCGTCCTCTCCGCTACGTAGGCAAGATGGCGGCCGTTGAGTGTGGAAAGTGTCCATCGCTCCACACTCAAGTTTTAGACCGTTTTGAGTGCACGACCGAGGAACTTACAGTGCACTGCATTTTGGCACACTCTCCGGTTTTGCGCAAAGTGCACTCAAAAAAGTAAGTGTAAGTACAGAAGTGCGCGATTTCAGACACAGCACTAGTGACTGTCTTAATGAATTTAGGGCTGTTATCATGAGTTTGAAGTCGGACTCTATTTGAAATTGCAAATGTTTTAGTCAATCATTTTTTTTTTTTTTACAATTACACTTATTATTGAACTTGTATTCTGTATTTTATGTTGTAACTGTGTACTGCTGTCCATCTTGGCCAGGTCACACTCAAGCAGTGTTTGTGCACATGCATTTATTAAAAGGAATACTTTACCCATACGGAACCGGCGTTCTATCATTACAAAATCGCTATTATAATTAGAATTGTCAAGCGATTAAAAAAATGTATCTTATTAATTACAGGCTCTGTGATTAATTAATCTAAATTAATCGCACACTTATATGACACTTTTATGCCTGTTTATAAACAACTGTAGGCCTATAGGCTACCGTTCGTCCCTCTCTCTCTCTCTCTCTCTCTCTCTCTCTCCGTCTCTCATAACTTCTGTCTCCTCCCCTCAGCCAGGCTTCTACATGAAATATATTTAGGAACTAGTAGCGCCGAAAGAAAAAAAACACAAAAAAACAAGCAGGCTAAATGACGCACACACACACACACACACACACACACACACAAAGGACGAAAAAAGACAGGCATATGCTAGGAAGAGTGAGAGGGGGCGGATGTCCGTTGAGACGATCGCAACTAGCAAACAAAAGTGAGACACGAGGAAGATTGAGAGATAGGCCTACTGTTTTGAACCTACATTGTTAATTAGGCACCCACTAAATCAATAATGCAACAGACACTGCGAGAATAACATAAGACGTATTCCTACCTTCATGCTTATTTGCCGGAGCAGCCCATAACATAGAGCCCTCGGCCCCTTTCCCCTGCTTCTTTCTTTACTCTTTAATCCCGTGCGGGCCGTGTCCGCAAGATACAGGTGCAGCTCCGCTATCATCTCACCTCTTTTGCACCGGGTCAAAGGGCAATATAGAAGTGCGATTAATCTGCGTTAATTTTTTTAATCGCGTTAATTTTTCTGTGATTAATTAATCGAAATTAACGCGTTAATTTGACAGCCCTAATTATAATATAATGAATGAGTTTTCCCTTCCCTCAGTCTTCCCTTGGCCCAGCTGTCCTGTTAATCCTAACCCTACATTTTACCATGTGTAATGTCACATGGTAAAATGTAGGGTTAGACAGTGAGCCCATAAAACTCTTTCTGCTTTTTCTCTGTCTAGGATGAACCAATTTCTAAAATGTTTGCACATTTATACTACATGGGATCTCAGAGTTCAATACACCTGCATATTTCCAGTAGGTCTTTAAGCAAAAACATAAGATTAGAATAGTTTTTCTTGTTAAGTATCATTGTGATCAAAGTTGATACATTTCCTGTATAGTTCTTTTCTCATTCCATTCCAGTGGACAGGCATGCAAAGGGGTGGATGGGTGAGTGAGTCGTTATTAAGTATGAGTCATATGTTCACACTCATGTACCTCTCCTTCAGCTGTTCCAGGAAAGTGTGATAACATAGGCTAACTGACGCAACGGCCCACGGCTTCCCGCTATAGAAACGGTTGCTGTGGCGACTGTATTCTTTGAGTGGATGAGGGTTTTGTGATTGGGACTAGAGTAAGCGTCGCTCTGGTTCAAGGTTACTTAGTGTTCCTTAGAGCAACCTGCTGTGTAAAAGAGTGCAGGGCAGCCTACTGGAGAGGCCGTGGGTCTATATCAATGGCTCATACTGTACATGATAGGAGAAGACAACTCGATATAACCCCACACTGCACTCCACACACTCCACCATGTGCTAGCACTAATGATAGGTCGCTTGATAGGTGGCTTTACAGTCAATGTGATGTAGCTTCTGGTGCAGTATCTAGAATCTTTACTTTACACACGATATCCATCTACTTTGGGGTTGAAATGACAGAAAAAGTATGTGTAATTTATATTTTATTAGGGAGATTTGCTGTCATTTACCCTATTTTTACTTTTTTAGATGTGGATGTTAAAGGGCATTTCCGCCAATTTTTTCCACATAATTTTCACTCTATATTCCGAACTCTCCCACTGGTAAGATGAGCATGAATGCTTAAAATGTGTTTTTTAATGTATATATACTGATAGGCCTAGTCTTTATTTAAAAGGGTTTTAGGTTACACATTGATATTGTCATGGTATTTATATTTAAAGTAGGGCTGTCAAAATGAATGCGTTTATTTTGGGGAGGGTTAGGGTTATCATAATGGTTAAAAATGTAATTAATCGCGATTAAGATAAGATAAAGAATATTAAAAATGGTTCAAACTCTATCTTTCTTTTTTTTCAGTATCAATACACTACTTTTGGCTGCATTTTACCGCCCTTCTCTTCAACATAAGGTTGTCAAATTGCACCACTGTAATGCCTAATTAGTACCACCACCTCCAAAAGTAAATTAACTTAGATACTAGTTCTTCACACAGTAAACAAGCCTTGTTAGATTTATCTTCAGTGGCGACTGGTCATTAGGGGCACGTGGGGCTAAAATATATATAGCTACAGTCATATGAAAAAGTTTGGGAACCCCTCTCAGCCGGCATTATAATTGACTCTGCTTTCACAAAACAAAGATAAAAGTGGTATGTCTTTAATTTACCAGGAACAGCTAACTACTGGGATGTTTTCCAAACAAAGATTTTTTGAAAAGCAGTATTTGGTTGTGTGAAATAAAATAAAATGTGAAAAACTGGCTGTGCAAAAATATGGGTACCCTTGTGGTTTTGTTGATTTTAATGCCTGTAACAGCATGTAAAACTGATGACTTTAAACACAAAGTTGGTTGGATTATGTTGTTAAGCCTTGAACCTCATAGAAATGTCTGTTTAATCATGAGAAAATGTATTTTAGGTGCCTAAATGCAAGTTTCACTTCTCTTTGACTCTCTGCTGAAGTGAGACAGAATGGGACCATCAAAACTGCTCCCAAAATATCTTAAAAACAAAGATTATTCATTATCATGGTTTAGGGGAAGGCTACAAGAAGCTTTCCCAAAGGTTTCAATTGTCAATTTCTACTGTAAAGAACGTTGTCAGGGAATGGAAGGACACAGGCACAGTTGCAGTTAAACCCAGGTCTAGCAGACCAAGAAAAGTACAAGAGCGGCATATGCGGCGGATTGTGAGAATGGTTGCACACAACCCAAAGATCACCTCCAAAGACCTGCAAGAACATCTGGCTGCAGATTGTGTATCTGTACATGGTTCAACAAATCAGTGCAATGTTGCCGGCTGAGAGGGGTTCCCAAACTTTTTCATATGACTGTATATAGAAAAATAAAAAATAAGTAAAAAAAAAAAATATGGGTTATTCTACGAAAAGGTGCCATTTCCCTTTCTGAAAATCAGATTTTTAAAGTATTATTTGTATTGTGTTTAAGGACTTATTTGGTTTAAGTAGACTCTTACCTATAAGAAAAATATGTGGTGCCATCTCAGGCTATTTTTTATTTCCCTAAAATAATCAACATTGACATGTGCTTTGTCAATCGCATCACCAACACACTTCAGAATAAATCTGGTATATTATGAAAGATACACACAGTAATCCCTGTTTACATTCAGAGTGTTAATAAATGAAAATAACAAGGAATACAATGTGTTCTACATGGATGGATATGCTCAAATGCATATCGGCCAAGCCACTATGTTAGTTTTTAGGAAGAAATCATGAAAATGTAATATGTTTAAAAATTATATCCTAAGCTTTTTTTAGCATAAAAAAATCATGGGAATGACACTTAATACATGTAAAACAGTTATTTTATTACCATTAACATTAAAATAGCATTTCATTTCATTTATTTATTTTATTGAAATTAAAAACGTAACATATTAAAACAAATATTTGGGAGCATAGGAAGTAACACAAGGAATTTGGTTTAGAAACAATACTGAAGACAAGGTAACATTTTCCTCGGATCATGCAAAGGCCAAGCCTACTTGGTTTAACTCTTGTAACAGGTAAGTAAACATAACAGGTAAGTAGTGATTGAATTGGCATTCTCTATTTAGTTAGCTCTGCCCAGATGTCTTAGTGAATTTCTACATGCCTCAACGTCACATTCTCGCCAAGCATTTAAACAGTTACAGGACACATTTTTCTGCGTGACACACATGCAGCTCACATCCCTCGTGATCAAGTGGCCTTTTTCGTTTGTGACCACCTGATGTATTCTCATTGTCCCTGGGACAGACAGAATGTTCTCTGGCATGAGAGAGTGAGCTTCCTCAACTCTCTCAGCCTCCATGTAGAACAGCTTGACTGTGGTGCCTGTTGTGAGCAATGCACGGTAGAGTGCGGCAGGGTCTGGAATGTCACGCCCTTGACACACAAGCTGATCCGCCAGTCTCTTCAATACTCCCCCCACACCATCGGGAGCTGGCTAGCCTCGAAGAAGTTCCATGTGCCACTCTTGAATCCTCTCCTGTACAGCTCTGTAGAGAACAAGAAGAAATGCCCCTTATGTCTGTACTGCGTACATGGCCCATCACTAAAGAAGTGGACTACAGACACGTATGGATAATTGGCCTTAATGTAGTCGAATACTGGGTCAAAATGCTGCCAGATTGCTTGTGGCCCTTTGTACCTGGACTCTGAGATAGTGCAAAAGCAGACAGGGCTTGCATTTTCACCAACATACAGCACACCGGTATGCATGGTCGCTTGTTGGTGCGTGAAATGCACCGCTTGGATCTACTCATTTTGCACACATAGTTTTCTGAGAAGTCCACATGTACAATGCATTCCTCTGATGATAGAGTCCTCTTCAGGACTGCTGCCTGATGTTGAATGTATGCTTCTTGAACTTTTGAAGCAGTAGAGTGAAATGGTCAATGAGCTCCTCTAAGGAGCTTTCAATTTGTTTTTTGATGGTCACTTTGAATGATACAGCCTCCTTTGCTTGTGGCCTGGATATCTCTTTCTCTTCAATCCCTCAGTGTATGTTACCCGCATTGAGTGATCATATTCAGCAGCCAGAGGGAAGGTTTTGAGGTTGCATGACAAACACTCACCATACATAGACTCTGTTTTCAGTGCTGCAAGCAACCTCCTCTGTAAGTCTCTCAAGACTTGTATCTGTAATCAAATTGAGTTGTTTCAGCCTATCCACAACAAAGCCAAGGTTTTCGTGGAATTTGCACATGCAGGTATCTCTGTCCTGCATTGTTGGGTGTATAACCCAAAAGGGACGGAGTCTGCAAAACAGAGAATAGGACAAGGCCCTGTGTGGATTTTCTGATTCAAATGTATTGTGTAGATTAACCCTCTGAGACCCACCATTCTAACATTCCGTTTTTCTATATTTTTGTATTTTACTTGATAAAAATCTTATTTTTTACACTAGCATTATAACGCAAACCAATTTTAACGGCGTTAATCTTTTTATCGCGCGATTAACGCTCTTTTGGCTTTGCGAACGTAGTTTTTTTCGCCTGCTGTCTAGCAACAACTAGTCACGTTAGAAAAACTACAAAACAATACCGGATCTAGTTACACCGGAAACAAAACATCAAGCACGCCGCACAAACTTGTTGGGGCAAGCTGCAGCCAAAGGCTAATGTAAAGTTGTGAATGGACGGCGAGCGCGAAACTCTGACATGGACGCCAACACGCTTCTTAATGGAAAGTTTACATTTAAAAAGCTGCCAAATGGTTCCATTGACAAGAACAAGGTAATATGTGTGTTTTGTCGATGTGAACTCAGCTATCATCGCAGCACGTCCAGTCTGAAATACCACCTAATGGCCAAGCACACGGCAGATGCGGATTCTCTTTCTCCGCCCCCTCGTCAAAGCCAGGCGACAATGGACAACTTCAGACAGAAGCCCATGGATACAACAACTAAGAGTAAACTTACTGCAGCCATTGCTAAATGGGTGACCACTGCATGTAGGCCTGTTAACGTGGTTGAGGACGAGGGTCTAGTTGACATTTTTCGCATCGCATTCAACGACTGGACCTACGAATTGCCTTCGAGAGCCACCATTACCAGCCACGTACAAAATCTGCACGAAACGGAGAAGGCTAAGGTACAGCAGGCGTTGGAGACGACAAAAGCAGTCGCGCTCACAGGTGATTACTGGACGTCCGTCAGTAATCACAACTACCTCGGGGTAACAGCCCATTACTTTGACCGACAGTGGGAACTTCAGTCGCTTGCTTTGACTGTCATGAAGACAGAAGAGAGGCACTTCGCTGACGCTGTTGCAGAGCACTTTATGCAAGTAGCTAGGGAGTGGGACATCGAACACAAAGTTGTCTCACTGACCACAGATAGTGCACGCAACATGATTGCAGCGGCCAGGCAGCTCCCCTTTGACCACATGCCGTGCATCGCACAGCGTGCACCGAGCCGTCACCGTTTCTCTAAACAACAGCCCGTTTGACAGCGCATTGGCAAAATGCAGAAAAGTTGTGGGACACTTTAAGCACAGCCCAGCAAACCAAGCGGAGCTCGAGCAGAAACAACTCAAAAATCATCAGAAGAAAGAGTCACTCGCACAGGAAGTGTCAACCAGATGGAATAGTACCCTGGAAATGATCAAGCGTGTTCAGCGTAATGCTGAACCTCTGAGAGATGCACTGGCCCTGCACACAACCAACGTCGCCATGCCAACCGCTACTGAGCTGGAGAAACTGAAGAAGCTCGAGGGTCTGCTGGAGCACTGCAGGTAATTAATTGTCTATCCGTGTCGTGTGTATATCAGTTAGATTGTTTAATAATCAAAGTACAACAGTAACGTAAATTGTGTGTGAGTGTGTGTTGTGTGAGAGAGAAATAGTGTTGGTGTGTGTGTGTGTGCTTACATGATCAAGTTCAAGGGAACCTTTGCAGCAGACATGGAGGCTCGCAAGGAGAAGACCAACATCACATGGCTGAGAGTTGCTACAGCACTAGACCCAAGATCAGATTGCCATGCTTCATTCTTACACTCATCCTCATTCTCAGCATTGTGTTTCTCTCAGTGTGTTTGTTTTGTTAGGTTGCTTGCTTCTTTTTACTTCCATTTTACATTGTATTTTTGAATTTAGCACTGTAGAAATAGGGATATTGTCGCAAGTTTGTTATACATGCACCTATTAAAGTTGCATTTCATTTAATTTCAAGGTTTAAGGACCTCAAGTGTCTGAACAAACCTGAAAGGGTTGAGGTGTGGGGTATGGTCCGTGCCTTGCTCCAGGATATGGAGAGGGAGAGGCCTGCACAGCCGGATGGCCCGCCTTGCACGCAAGTACTTGGCAACACCGGCCACATCAGTGCCTAGTGAAAGGTTGTTTTCACTGTCTGGGCACGTTGTGCAGAAAAAGCGGGCTTCCTTGTCCGAAAACGTCAACAGGCTGCTCTGTTTGAGCAATTGGCTCAAAAAAAAAGAAGTGAAAAAGAAGCAGTAGCCTGACTGCTATGTTCAAAGCAGTATGTTGGAAAGTATTAAGCCATGGTTTAATTGCACTATAGGCCAGGGGTGGCCAACCCGCGGCTCGCGAGCCGCATGCGGCTCTTTGCCCAGCTTCGTGCGGCTCTTCAGTTCATATCAAATTATGTGATTATAATTTTTTTTTTTTATATATACTTTTTTTTTTGTATGGGCCTATGTGTGTGCATGTTCGCAAACGTTTCATGCGGCTCTTACGTTCGTTTTACATGTTGTCTATTATTTCATTTTTTATTTTATTAATGTGTAGGCCCTATGTGTATGCCTGTTCGCAAATGTTTAATTGAGGACGCAACATAACGTTCGCAAACGTTTGGTGCGGACGCAACATAAAACTGCCCGCTCAGCTTGGAGGGAGGTTTTCCGTGAGTAAACTATTTGTGTCAAGTTCGCTCTGAAACAGAGAGGGAGAGTTCATATTTTTTGTTGAACGTTATACCAAGCCATTCTGCCTTATATGCCAGGTGTCATTTGCGCATTTCAAGGCTTCAAATCTTCGGCGCCACTTCAGCTCTCTCCATGCTAAAAGTAAGTCCCACAAAGCAACATGCATAGTAAGAGAAAAACGCTATTTTAAATTGTTATATTTTTGTTTGTGGACTTGGTTGAACTGAGAGTTTGTGTGAGGCAGTGCACACAATGTTCATTGTTGAAAATGACTGCCCTGTCGTCTTTAGTACTGTAGGAGTCCAGTCCTGTCATTATCACAGGGGCGGCCTTAACGATCTGGGGGCCCGTTTCAAGTCCTAGTGTGGGGCCCCCTGTTTTTTTTTTTATATAAATAATGCTTGTGCATGCATGTGCAAGCTCCCCGCGAAAATAAAAACGCCCCCCCCCCCCCCCCCCCCTGAAATCTTACTGGCCACCCCAGTGCCCCCCCCCCTCCCCCCAGTTCAAATGTTATTTTTTATTTTCATTTTATTTTTTAATTACATTTTTTTCCTGATATGTATCCTAGTTCAGAGATGATGTGTATTTTTTTTCTTTCTTAACTTTTTTTGATAGGTAGTTGCCAAGTTCATCACACAAACACTCCAATCCACTGATATGAGATCAGTTTGCAATTTTCAATTACTAAATTAATGGTAGGACTGTGGCCACTAGAACTGGTCTCTGGTCAGCAAAGGTCTTGAAAACAGCATAAGTGTGCTTGTGACATGTGTGCCACCCATGCATGTGTATAGGCACGTGTCCCAGCAGATTTTTGAAATCTGAATAAAAAAATTAAAGTTTGTATTTAGCGAGTGTAACATGTTCTTAGCAAGGGCAGACTTTCATAAATAAAGGTTTATTTTTTTTAGCAAGATATTTGGTCAAAAGCTAGTGGTCATCCATCCCTCTGTGCAGTTGTTAGGCATCTGGCTGCTAGCAAGTTATGTTGTCTTGCTAATTTTACTATTCATCTGAGCTGAAATAAATATTGACTTTTTCCTTTATCATCTTCGCCAGAATGCACCAGAATGCTTAGATTACATGTTAAAAACACAAAAAAATCTTCGGGGGGGCGCCCAGACTCCCCTTCAGGGGTTTAGCTTTCTGACAAACATTACAATGGATACTAACATGATTTGGGCATTTGGGATTATAAATCATCTTTGAATTGGTTGTACAGCATATCACATGCTATTCATTCAGGGGTGCGATGGCTACCCCACTCTAACTCTGTGGCCCACCTTGGCCACCCCCAGTCAAAATTTCCTGGAATCGCCACTGTGTGTACCCGTGTGTACGATGTGGCTCTTTGCAGTAACACAGTAAAAAATGTGGCTCTTTGTCTCTGACTGGTTGGCCACCCCTGCTATAGGCTGAGTCCTAGTTTACCTTTGCACTTTGTAATTTTTTTTTTGTATCGCCCTGTTTTGATCCCTTAGAAAGGGCTGGTGAATGTGAAGTATTTTTTCCACCCTTTTATTGGAGGGGCAGTGTTACATTTGTGTTAATTTACATTGTGTGAGAGATTATTTTTGAAGTTTGAATGTTTGAGTGAAATTGAACACTACAGTATATGCCAATGTTGTTCTAAAAAAAAAAACATTTGCACAAAGCAAGAAAGCAAGCCGATGCACTTCTTCTCCGTGTTGATAAGAGCATTAAAATGAGAAAAAATAATGTGACAAAGAAATCAAGGGATATAATTAGCATGGAAAAAAATGTGTGATTAATCGCGAGTTAACTATGACATTGATGCGATTAATCGCTATTAAATATTTTAATCGCCTGACAGCACTAGTTTTAACATCCAAATGAATCAGCACAACCTCAGGTAATTGTATATGTAACTCAATAAAAACTTTTTTGCATTTTAATATGGAATATATGTCCAAAAACCTTAAACAAGTGAACATCGTAACTTAAATGTTGTCATATTTCATTGTAAAAAAAACAGTGAACCATTATAACGAAAGAAAATCTAAATGTAAAAAGATGCACACACACAAGTTTGTGTTCTGCCAGAAGTTACCTGAGGTTTCTAGCTTCTTCAGTTCAGGAGTTATGCTCATTCTTTTGGGCAGTGTATAAAGGCGTTTTTACAACTGGAAGTGGTAAGATGTGTCAACAGCAGAAGCAAGACCCAGTGTCAGGTAAAACATAGAGTTTTAATTGAATTTCACATAATAAACAGAGTAAACTTTGAACAATATGGTGGAAAATATGCACAATATGATTGAAAATATGAACAATATGATTGAAAATATGAATATTATGAACAATATGATGGAAGATATGAATAATATAGTAGTAAATATAAACAAAATGATGGAAAATATAAATATTATGAATATGAATACTATGGTATTAAATATGAACAATACGGTAGTAAATATGAACAACACTTATGGAAAATATGAACAAAATCTGAAAAAATATATACATGGTAAATAATCTAATCATATCAATTAAAAAATCTTGTACAAACTATATAGTCGCAATGTTGACGAAGTGGTGGAAAATGGTTTTCTACCACTTCATCGATTTGCGGTGCACAGAGTAGTAGCCAAGAAGCTAGTCTGACAAGTCCACACCTCCCATGAACATATTATAGTCTCCCACAGCAGTAGCCATTTTACAAACAGCAGGTGGCCATCCCTTATCCACCTTAAAGGGTTAGTTCAGGATTTTGGACATAGGGCCTGATTCCCAAGTTAGCCTGAGTGTTATTTATCATTGGAGACAGTTTTCAACACATTTCATTCAGTCCTTCTAGTTGCAGAGTTTGCTCGTGCTAGGCTAGCGCACGGGATTGGGGTCAAGCAGAGCTGCTACTAAAACAGTCTTACCCACTCCACAGTACACCCGAGGCTAATCAATTATAACGCTAGACTACAGATGTAAATGTCTGTGTTGATAGAATAATTTTTGAAATAAAACCAACCTTGCATATTGCATTTTGAGAGACTTGGTGTGTCTCAGCAGCAGTGTTTATATGCGGCAGCGGCGGACTGATACCTAGGTTAACGGATCTAGGTATTTCACCTGCCGCTGTCATTGCTACAGACGCAGAGTAGCCTACAGTGCACGAAGGAATTTTATTAGCCTATTCAATAAACACGATATGGCCACGTTTGGAGGACTTAGCGATGCGTCTGCTTTTGAAGATGATTATGAGGAATTTGTTGTATCCGCCAAACCGTATGTACGAGCCGGAATACACTGATGAAGAACTGGGAGAGATGGATGCTCAAAAGGCAGAAAGAGAAAGAGCGTCTTTAGAGACGGACAGCCCCCGCTGGAGCTGCAGTAGAGGACCGGGACAGAACAACGGGAGTTTGCAATTAGCCCAGCCAGGTACCTGTAGCTATACCATTAGCTAACGTTGTCACTCTCCAAAATGCATGTCATCATCAATCTATCAGTAGGCTAACATTATGAAAGGGGCAAGCTTTATTAGCTAGTGTAGCCTACCAAAAGTTATTACCTGTTCATCAGTGCCTGTTGGTGCATCTGAAAAGACGGATATGGCACCGCATTCGTTTTCAGGGATTTCTTATTGTTATTTTCTCGAAGTCGTCCGGTCTGAAATTATCGCTACAAATACACCGTTCGCGAACAGTTTCCGCCGGTGTACTGATGTCCAAGCCAGCAGCAACAAGCCACAGTTGCGTCCTTTCTGGATCTTGCACTGGACATTTGTGGAAACTTTGTGGTGTCCATCTGTAGGGTTTATTTGTACAATTCCTGGATGCACACTGACGCACCATGTTGCCTAGTCGTTCGTTTCAGTTTCTGTCCCACGCTGCTCTGTTTACTTTCTGCTGTAGTGATTCGGTTACATAGCAAAGTAAAATTCCGCTTCTGCTGAGAAAGTAGTCCCTCAAAATGCGACAATTCATGCAATGCGAGGTTGTTTTTATTTCTAACATTATTCTATCAACACAGACATTTACATCTGTAGTCTAGCGTTATAATTGATTAGCCTCGGGTGTACTGTGGAGTGGGTAAGACTGTTTTAGTAGCAGCTCTGCTTGACCCCAATCCCGTGCGCTAGCCTAGCACGAGCAAACTCTGCAACTAGAAGGACTGAATGAAATGTGTTGAAAACTGTCTCCAATGATAAATAACACTCAGGCTAACTTGGGAATCAGGCCCTATGTCCAAAATCCTGAACTAACCCTTTAAGGACCCCTTGGAGGACTTCTTTGTAAGAGCATTCTCTCTGGTTTTGGGGGTTCCTAATCTCCCCTCACGGTAAGTGCCACATGCTACAAAGCCCAGCTCACATAGGTGACTGAAAAGTGCTAGGCTGGTGTAAAAGTTGTCACAGTATATGTGGTAGCCAGAACCCAGGTACTCTTTTTGGACCAGTGTCACGACTGCATCGAATGAGAGCCCTTTCCCACTTCCAACCTGCGATTTACCAGTGTAGATAGTGAAATCCACTGTGTAGCCATTTGTGTCTGCCAGTACAAAAAGCTTTATTCCCCACTTGGATGGCTTGAGCTTCAGGTACTACTTGAGTCAAATCTTGGCCTTGGTTGCTACCATCCTTTCATCCACTGACAGGTTCTGCTTAGGATGGTACACAGACTTACAGGCATCCCGAATGGAGTCACACAGAGGTTTGACACGGTGCAGTCGCTCGTACTCCTCCGTTCCTTTCTTCCTGTCATTCGCCACGTCTTCTTCTGGGTCACTCATGTGCAGATTCCATGAGATTTTGGAGAGGAAGGGGAGGTTGGAGATAGGGCGGCAATTACAGAGGGAGGCGGGGTCGAGACCAGGTTTCTTGAGGGTGGAGGTGACAGCAGCAGATTTGAAAGCAGAGGGGACAATTCCATGGGACAGTGAGGAGTTAAAGAGTTTAGTGGGGTAGGGGCAGAGAACGGGGAGGCAGGACTTGAGCAGGGGAGTGGGAAGGGGGTCAAGGGAGCAGGTGGTAGGTTTGGAGGAGCTGGGAGGGGGCCATTGAATGTGCAGGGGGTTCATGTACAGGGAAAAGTGAATGGTTGATGGTGGTGATTGTGTCAGCGAAAAACTGGAGGAATGAGTTGCAGAGATCTGGGGTGGAGGTGGAGAGGGTGCTGGTCCGGGGTTTGAGGAGGTTGCTCACTGTGGAGAAAAGGGTTCTGGGGTTTTGGCAGGGGTCAGAGAATATGGCGGAGAGGTAGGCAGACTTGGCAGCGGTGAGGGAGTCATTGTAGGCAGTGAGGTGGAGTTTGTAGGTTTGGTGGTGGACTGTGAGTGAAGTTTTTTGGAGAGTCGTTCGAGTTGGCGGCCAGTCTGTTTTAATTTGCGGAGTGCAGGTGTGAACCAAGGTGAAGAAGTATTAAAAGGAGACAGTTTTGTTTTTTAGGGGGGCCAGGGTGTTGAGGGAGGAAGACAGGGTATAATTAAGGTGGTTTGTAAGCCACCACTCGGTAGCTGAGCGAGGGCGACCCGCTAGCAGTCAGTAGCCAGTTGAGTACACAACAGAGTGCGATCGGAGTGACCAGGAGGCGGCTGATGCGGGTGGGACCAACGATGATGGTCAGCAGGCACCCAGAGATTACCCGACCGGCCAATGTTGGAGGACAGCGGCAGCAGGTGTGGTGGCTTGTGTCAGGCTATATGAACAGTGGCGAGAAGCGGCGAACAATCAGCAGCAGCGGCCTCTTCCTACGGTTGGTACGTCCCTTCGGTTGCCAACACACAAATGGTGTTATGAGATAAAGTCCCCGTTCATTCTTGAAGCTAGCATCCAGTGAATCGTATTTTCCACATAAGTGGTAATGCCAGCGGATTGAAAAAATATTCCAAGTGAAGCCAATCACACAGTGCGATTAGTTCATAGAGCCGAAAATAAATATATATATAAATAAATGAAGGTATTGAAAGTTAAAAAGTTAAAACAGTTAAAAAGTTACCAGCAAGCAGCGGCAGCAAGTTGCCAGCGTTCACTCGTTGCCATGTCATGTACACCAAGAGTCCAAGGAACTTTAAAAACTCGCCTGGAGTGGCATCTGTCCATTTAAATGTCTTCCCCTTATCTTTGTTTTTAGCAGCGTATTTATTCGTGTTGACGATGATGGTTTTTACCGTGCTGTCGTCAAAAAAACATTGAAAAATGTCAATGTCTCCGTTGTTTAACCTCCTAAATCGCCGCGGTAAAACCACATTAATTACTCTAGATTATCTAAGAGTCTAACCATTAAAAAAAAGAGAGGGGAGATTTCACTGCTTTTTTTGCATCTGGACCACATTAGAACTGGTCCTGATCGAAAACCACTGCACCTAGACTCTTCAAATCTGGACTAGATTATCACATTATGGAAAACATAGTTTCAGATTTGTGAAACTTTTACCCTATCTGTGAAAATGCAATAAAAGGCACATGGCAACGCTTTTTTGGGGTCCAGACCGCATTAGAACTGGTCCTGATTGAAAACCACTGCACCTAGACTCTTCAAATCTGGACTAGATTATCACAGTGAGGCTATAGATTATAGAAAAAATAGTTTCTGATTTGTAAAACTTTTTTTATATTTGTGAAAATGCAAAGAATGCACATTTTAATGGTTTTTAGGGGTCCAAACCGCATTAGAACTGGTCCTGATTGAAAACCACTGCACCTAGACTCTTCAAATGTGTTTGTTTGTTTCGTTCAGCGAGTACTCACATGCATCAACCCTTGATGACTGCTCGACACCATGCTCGACACTCTTTGCTAAAAATGGTGCTCTTTATGGTCCATAAATATAAATACGTATTTCTATCTATGTTAGAGAGCCGTCCCATCATTTCCGGCTTCCGTATTTTTTCGGGCCACAATACAGATTAGCGCCGCCTGCTGTTATGGAGACATTACGTCCCGCGCAAGCGCAGAGTGTACGGAAAGGCAACAGTCGGTTTGGTGTGTTCTTTGCACTTTTTCGGCCGCGACGGGAAGACTGGAGCTCCCTGAATCGGCAGTCACCATTTTCGGGTAGTTTTGGTTATACAGATTTGGTTGGACTGCTCATACAGATTTGGTTGGACTGCTCCTTCTGTGTCATCATTCTTCCCTGCTTCCTCTTGTGCTTTGGTGATGACATCTTTGATTGGAGCAAATAACGGGGAGGATTTTGTAAGAGATTTGTTAATCTCTGCGTCTTCAAAATCAACTGCAGTGTGGTCTTCTTCTGTCTCTTTCAACATGACATTGTCAGTCTTCTGCATTTGTATGGCATCCTGCAGTGCTGTTAGATGTTCCTTACACCCCTTTGAGTCATTCCTTGTTGAAAATACATGTGCCATACACCTTGATATTGACAATACTTCACCAAATCTTGTGGAATTCTGCAGGAGGGAAAACAGTACAAAAAAACAGTTCTGTCTCCTTTTTGCACTGCACCTTGGACATCTTCACGCTAATCAGCTTCAGCATGTGAGCAGCATAGAGGTGGATGACTGTCAGCTGCTCTGACTGCTGCCCTTGGCATACCTGAAAGCAAAGCTTTAGATACTCTGGAACACTAATGGTGTTGAAGGGTGTGTTCGGGGGAAGAAAAAAGGGGAAAAACTCAATCATTGTACTGTATTTGCTTTGCAAATCTTTTGATGAATAAAAAAACCTTTGAAAGAACTACAGCGTGTATCATTGCCCAACTGAAATCAGTTTCCACCTTTTGTGATTTTAGATGTTTCTGAAACAACTTGTAGTAGTCCCGACGCAGGCAAGTTAACCAGTGCAGTATCGTTGGAGTACTTTGGTCAGCCGTTAGCATTTCTGCCAGAGGAACCACAGTTTTGGTTGTCGACATACAGGGAATACAAAGTGCATAGTACAATATAGACTGGCTGGATTGGTCAGGTTTGGCAACGACACTGCCAGTGGCATCCAAATACAGAAAACAGGTATTTTTCTTTTGTATATTCTTGCAGAATATTGAGCTGGGTCTCCGAATGACAATGCACAATAAAAGGAGAGATTGAAATAAACTGCACACTGCTGTGCTTTATTTTGGAGCTGGGATTTTGCTCATCTTGCATTTGCTGTATAGCAAAGCACTCCATGAAAACATCCGTATCCAGGCGATTCTCAAGATTTTTCTCACTTGATATTTTTTGTAGCACTTTGAGGGACTTTACATCATTGAGGTTGCCTGCAACAAGTTTCTCTTCATCCGCACTGGCAAGTTTTTTTGTGGAGAAGCATGGGAGAAAATTCTCCCAAGATTTACTTTAAGTGTTTCCCATTCAGGTTGTCGAAAGTGTCGTGTGGGCTGTTCATCACAGCTATGGCCGACATTTCCCTGGACTGTGACATGTACCTTAACTTCACCTATTGTGAGATTTGGATCTTCAGCAATAGAGAGTGCAAGCCTGTGAACTTGCATACAGCGTGAGCCTTCCCATACATCCCTTTGGATTTTCTGCTCTGAAAACATTTTATTTTATTCTCTTTGAATGCGAGGACACAACATTTATTGACTTTGCCTATTGTGTTGCTAATAAGGTCAGTCCAACCCTTTTTTAAGACTCTAGCTTTCCTATTGTCTGGTTTGATCGTAGACCATTCCTCCCTTGTCAGTGTTACATACAATAATAAAATAAAAGCGTTATCTGTTAACTAACTATTAAGGGCCCGTGTCCTTTTTCCCACCGCAACCGCCTTTTTTCAATTGATTCCCAATGAGAAGCGGCCGCCTCGGCAAAAAGCGGCCACTCGGAGAAAAGGCGCAACGCCCCCAGTGTTTTTTTCCGGGCGCTTTTGCCTTTTTGTGCGGCCGCTTCGAGATTTGCAAGTCGAAAAAAGTTCAACTTTTCAGAAAAGTGGCGGGGACGTCACCACTGCTTATTTCAACGGGCCAATCAGAAAGCAGTTTGGTCGGGACTCGTCACCTTGGCAACAACAGAACGCAAAAAGATGGAGGAGAAACTTGTTCTTGCGGTGTCCGTCTACCCAGAGCTGTATGATATGTCAGACAAACATGATCACTATCGTGATCGCAAGGCCCGTTTGTGGGAGCAGATCGGAAAATCCTTGGATGCTTCTGGTGAGTGTTTTTAATTGTGTTCATTTCATCCCACAAGTTGTTAACAGACAGTTGTTTACATTGTAGCGTTGACGTTACACTGCCGTTAATGCATCAACGTGATTAACGTTTGTTTTACTCCAGGGGTGCCCATTACGTCGATCGCGATCGAAGGCATTGTGGGTAGATCGCGAAGGCATTCTTAAAAAAAAGAAATTACTGGCTCAATATAGGCTCCTAATCTTTGAAGACCCCGAACAACTTTATTTAAAAAAATAAACAATTGACTGGCTCATTATAGGCCCCTAACCTTAGTAGCTAGGGGGGCATACAGAGATCTGGCACCAGTACATTTTTGATATTTTTTAAATTACATTGTTCGTGGCTACGAAGAGCAGGGGCCTATATTGAGGTATACTGTATTTAAAAAAAAAGACTTCACAGAGATTTTTTAAACCTGTACATTTTTTCTTTCTGCTTTTTGGTAATTCTGTGTCCCCAAATTATTCCAGAAAATAGTACTAAATAGCTCACATAGGACGCAGCTGACTTAGCCTTAGTATTCTAATCAAAATGCACCAGATTGATACACTTTACTTTAAAAGTTTCAAATTTTTCTTCCGTGGGGGCATGCCCCTGGACCCCCCTAAAAGGCCCTGAGTATTACCTTAAAATTATTTGTTTATTAATCAAAAGAAATATTACACGTTTTGTGTTGTAAGACGGACTCTCAGGGGGCCTAAGAAACCTCTCAGCCCCAGGGCCTAATATGTTTTGCATTTTTATAGTAGGTAGATCTTCTTGACTTGGCCATTATAAAAGTAGCTCACAAGCTGAAAACTTGTGGGCGCCTCTGTTTTACACAATCTGATTATAGGGGATCGCTGCCAAACGAAATGGAAATACTTGAGGGACAAATATAAAAAGGAGAGAAAGGCTGAGAAAGAGGAGTGGGGCAGAAGGCAAAGTCAAGAAAAGATGGAAATTCATGAACATATTGGCTTTCCTCGAGCCACATATTCAGGACCGGGAGACATGCTCCAATTACAGGGAGGAGAGTGAGGAGACCGCATTCTCCCTACTCAATGCAATGTCAGAGATAAACAGGGAGCAAACGGTTTTTATTACAGATAAATGCTGAATGTAGATTTGACGTGTATTTGTGTGGGTAGCCTACACTAATAGCCTAGCACAGCGGTTCCCAAACTTTGTTTTAGCCGCGCACTCCCTTCTATGTCTCAACCGAGTTAACGCACCCCCAATCCCCCACACCTTCATAAAAACAAAATGCAACAAGCTTTTTGTATAGCCATATTAAAGGTGGCATGTTTAACATAATAAAATAATCACGATCGCAACAATGCACTCTGGCATTTGAATTAATCTGAAACACTGTAACACAGTTTCAATATAGGCTAATCCAGCTTCTATTTTTCCCGTGCCTCTTTTTTTCTCTCCACACAAAGCGTTCAAATTCCTAGCGCACATACGCATGCCCTTGCCGCTTCCGAGAGCACAGTCAGTGTTGGTGCACCCGGTAAAAAAAATAAAATACACAACATTTGTTATTCACCATCTGCCATATTAAGGCTTTATACTTTTTACAATGTTACTGTCATTTTATTCCTTGATTTTATTTATGAACTAAATTAACTGAAATATCTTTCAACCAGAGCAACACCACAGCCTGGAGCGGTGATGAGGAGTCGCCAGAGGACATCTGTCCTTGTGGTCCAACTCCACCCCGGTCTACCTCACCAACACCACCGGCTGAGATACCTACTGCCTCATCCAGTTGCCGACCGTGTTCCTCCAGGGAAAAGGAGAAGGGCTCCACCACCACCTCCAGAAATTAATCATTTTCAGCAGGGAATGTTGGAGGTCCTAAGCAAGCAGGACACGAGCGAGGAGGATAATTTTTTATTAAGCCTGGCACCAGCCTTAAAAAGACTGGACAACAAAAAAAAAGCTCTTGCTAGAATCCAACTACAGCAAGTTTTGTTCGACATTGTCACATCCCGGCTCAAGGGAAGGACAAAAGAGGAGACCACACAAGAAAGTTAGTTTAACCAAATTATAATTTATTTAACCAAGTTTAAAGTAAACTAATAAAGAGTGTGTGAATGTCAGTAATCAGTAGTGATTGCTGTGTCTGTGTGAGTGAAGAGTGTATGGGTTGTGTAAAGCAGCACTAACTAAAACAAACCAACCAAACCATACGTCAAGGGAGGGAGACCATGGTTGCGTTCCGAATCGCATACTCTTTCTTTTTTCTATTCTACATACGACATCCGACGATAAAAAGAATCTAGTTAGGATGCAGTAGGCATACTATTGGGACATACTTTATTCTCTTATTTCATCATAACATTGCGCCTTGATCTTGCCTCTTTCTTTTATATCCGTCGTATCCCCGTTTGTTTTCACATGGAGGCTTCGTCGATGTGACGTCACTTAACGTGCGCACTGGATTGTGGGTCAGAATCGACCAAATAGGATGCAGTTTTCAACACTATCAATCTTGGCCGCATGAAGTAGGACATCCGGGTACTTCTAACCATCCTAAATCTGGCCACAATAATCGGGACATCCTAAATATTTTTTCTACATACTATATAGTACAAAGTATGCGATTCGGAACGCAACCCAAGTGGCTGACTCCTGCAGCTTTTATAGCTCAGGAGAGCAGCTAGCATGGGTGTTGATGATCAGCAATCAGCTCCTGGCAGCCTGCCAATCAGGAGGTGCCAGGAGCTGTCACACCCCCCCCCCCCCCCCCCCCTCCATAAAAACGAGGTTCTCCACGTAACCTGCAAAACAACAAAAGTTACATACGTGGAACACAGTTCACTGACCAATTCAACCAAAACAAACAAACCTGGGACACATTTAACAATGAGGCATGACATCCACTCGTCCCGTCCTCACATTCATCCTCTGGCATCCCCGAGACCCAGCAACCTCATGACTCGGGAACACACCACAGGAATGAATGCTAACAGGTGAATGAATGAATATCTTTATTGTCATTGTAACAGGTACAACGAAATTAAGTGCAGTCCTTTTAGTGCAAAAACATCTGTTATGAGAAAATTATACAAGTGGCTATATCCCGTTTCATACCAGGCCAGAAAAAGTATTGAAGGACCCGCCCATATGTTCTCCTCAATCCCCCCTGACCAGCTACCATTTTGACTACCGGCTGTCTATATTTCACAGGAAGCACAATCTTCCCCACTGATCCCCCAGTCAAATTTCTCCCATGAGGGACCCACCTCCTCATCAGCAGGCCATGATGGAGAAAATAACCTCCCGAGTTGTTTCCCCCATTAAAGAATCACTCCCCCGGTGGAACCATGAAGGTGTATTGAAGTAGTATAAATGTGCAATTTATTTTGAAATCGGTTCATCCTAGCCTGAGAAAAGGCAAAAAGAGTGTTTTTATGGTCTCTCTGGCTGTCTCTGCCTCTAAAGTCAGAAATCCTCCTACTACCACAATGCACTGCGCTCGCAGTCCTCCAAGGACCCGCCCATATTTCCCTTGAAGTCTCTCCATAGCGTCTCGTCTGGACCTGGGGCCTGTTTCAGGTAGCTGGTTTTGAGGCAACCCAGAGTTTGTTCGCTCTGAGTTAGTGGAAACTCTGGGTTTTCCGTTTCAGGTAGCAGGTTCAGCACAACCGAGAGTCAGTTACTGCGGCAACATACGCCGTGGGTCTAACCTGCTCGGGAGGTGGTTAGACCTACCCTGAGTTTGTTTTCACTTTACGCTGCAGCTCCGACTGAAGAAAGAGTCACTGTCACACGCGTCCCTGTACAGTTTGAAGCAAAGTCACTCCATAGAAATCTCCATCGGGATGTTTTTATCATTTCCTGATGATTTTACGTTTGACCGATCATTTATCTGATCAGTAGCCTTGTTCTCAGCCCTCGGTCCGTTCATATAGGCGGCCACCTTACACATCGTGACATGACACAAATCTCAAAATTGACCATTGCTTAAAAAACGATGTTTTTGCCTGCCGTGTCTCGCCTTAATAAGAATAACATAAGTGGCTTAAAAATTACTTTTATTGACATTAAACTATTTCATGCAACACAATAAACAGCATATTCATTTAAATTGATGAGATTCAGTGGTGTCCCAGCTAAAATGCATTTATACAGAACGAAACAAAAAACAGAATTAATTGTTGTAGGAACTTTTTTTTAACTTGAAACATTTTAAATTGGAATTTTATTACATCAGTCCTGTTTTTCTTGAACATCATAATGATTTTTGATGTCTTTAGGACTTAGTTGGTAGATACCATTCTTTTTTGGACATCCTTATGTGTGAAACTGTAGGTAGCAATTTTTTTGGTCAGTGAAGCACAAACGAGCATCACACTTAATGCATGCCGTTGACGTGTTTCCATCCTTGCACTGCTTGCAGCGGCCTCTTTTTTCGTTTTTTATTGGCAAGTGCCCCACATTATCCCTGCGGACATCTGGTGGGGGAATATTGTGGGTCATCTTTTTCGCACTGGGTCCTCTTTCTCTAGCCTCATCCACAGATGGTCTGCCTCTCTTCATGGTGTTAATTTGAATGTGAGAGCTTGCTAGCTGTGCCTGGAAGTGCCTCCTAATCATGACTTCCTTTTCAGGGATCTGAAGGGTTCGACAGTCATGTCTGAACTGCAGCCAAGCATTGACCACTCCGAGGGTGATGGTGTGCCAGAAAATGTACGAGTACCAGCGAGAGGACTTGATGTGGAACTTGTACTTGGCTGTGAAAGAATCAAGCAAATCAATCCCACCCATGAATTGATTGTAGGTGTTGACAATGGATGGTCTGTCCACTTCAATGAAGGACTTGCTGGATTTGTCCGACCGGCCAACTTTGTCAACTGGGTGTGGGCCATCAAACGTGGACGGAAGAGTAACTGACCTGTTGTCATACCATCTCACGGCACAGATGTTGTCATTTTGCTCTACTCTGAAGTCGAAGCTCCCTCTGCCTTGTTTTCCCAGCTCCTTCTCTTCTGCTAACCTGAGGCTTGGCACACGCACAGGTCGTACTGTTCCGGTGAAGTGGATTTGATGCTCCAGGAGTTTTTTGAGGAGAGGGACAGAAGTAAAGAAATTGTCTGCATAGACCTTGTAGTTTTGTCCAGCAGGGAGTGTTGATGCTAGCTTCATGACAACATCTCCTGATAATCAGGGCTGGACTGGGACCAAAAATTGGCCCTGGCATTTTGGACCCAGACCGGCCCACCACAATTGATCGACCACCCACCAGCACACATTTATCACGGTCCCTTAAAGATGACTGTTCCATTGAATTAAATTAAAATGTTGGTTTATTTTGAACAAGTGTACAGACATATAATACAATAATATTTACAAAGTGTTAGTAGCTATAGTATTCTGTTGTGGGTGGTGCTCAAAAATGCCTCTAACATGGTAGGCTCAGGATGGACAAAGTAATCAACCTCCTCCTGCTCCTTGCTCCCTCTCTCCAGACTCCTCCTCTGTGGATGGTGTCTCAACCTGTTTCATAAATGAGGAGAGACACACAATTGATTGAGGTTTTGAGGATGTATCAGTTAAAGAGGTGGAAAGATGCATTACAATATACAAATTGTTGTTTTACTAAGTAAACCAATGTGAAAAAAAGTGTACAAAAGTAATGGTCTAATGTATATTATTCTAAAGTACATGATGGTCTAGAAAGCAGGTCTAGTAAAATAAACTTACCAGCTTGTAAAAAGTAAGTATGCTACAATTCTGTGGTGGTCTAATTTTCTGAATATTTGTAAAAAAGAGAAGCCTAATGCCTCAAACACTCAGTGTTGTGAAAGGAGAAAGTGTGACAACTTTATGTTGCATATTTGAGTGAATATACTTTTCTGCATTTACTGTTAACTTTGTGATATATTAATATATTTTTTATGTTCAGGTCAAATTACAGTCTGCATTTTTAAATTGCATTTAAATCATATATAAAATAAATGAAATTCAAGTAGGCTATGTTTAACCATGTCAACAATCAGTAGCCTACAGAAAAGTATATTTAAGTAAAACATTATTAAATCCACTATACTGAATAAGTAGGCTACAGCAAGAAGCAAAAACTGACAGCTTCCTCACTTTAATGTTGATCAGCTAGCAAAGTAATGATACTCTTTCAATACACCAACAACAGAGCTATTTAACTCCCCAAATAAACCACAAGAGAGCTAGCAAATGTTTAGTAGGTTGTTAGCTAAAATAGCCACTTTGACATGGCTCTATAGATGGCTCTATCCATGATGTTAACGCAAGCAGCTAGCTGTTGGCAAACTACTGCTGTTTTAAAATTTAGCAAGCTACACAATTATTCTCAACATAACTTTATTTTCAACTTCTTACCACTAGTCCAGCAACTGTCTCCTTTCCGTTTCTTCTCCGTTTTTCTCGAGTTGTTTTTCTGTCTGTTAGTGACGTGACTTGATTGAGTGATTGACAGCCGAGGCCCAAGGGGCGGGGCCTCGGCCCTCCGCTGTGTGTGTGATTGGGCCAGGCCCGGTACAGAACCAATCATGATGAATGGGCCAATATTTCATTGGTCTTTTAGGTTAAGTTGACAGTCTGCACGGCCAAGAGGGAAGGGACCTCGGCCAACGGCTGTGTGACATGGGCCGGGCCGGGCCGGCCATGGATGGGACGGGCCGGGCCCAGATTTTTTTTTTTTTTTTTTTTTTTTTAATTGAACCTCGTCGGCCCGGGTCGGCCCAAAAGGCCGCCGGCCATTCGGGCATTTGCCCGGTATGCCAGATGGTCAGTCCACCCCTGCTGATAATCCAAGCGCAGACTTGGCACGTTTACCCTGCACACTCCCTTGATACACTTCAAAGTCGCACAGTATGCCTGAGATTCCTGTTCTTGCCCAAATTTTGAAGCCCCAGGGATGGGGTTTCCCCCGCAAGTATTGCCGGATTCCACTAAACTTCCCCTTAAAAGGAATCATCATCTCATCTACCGAGTTATGCTCCTCCGGCACTATCTGGAGGCAGTTCTCCCTGAATGCATCCAACCATGGCCTAATCTTCCAAAGTTTGTCCTTTTTCTGTTCATCTGAAGCAGTCAGGTTGTTGCAGGGGCGGTTCTACAGGGGGGCAAGGGGGGGCAGTGGCCCCCCCACTGAAGAGCCTTGCCCCCCCAGCTGCCCCCCTAACTTTTGCATTCTCAAAAATGTACTTGTAAGAACAAACCTCCACTATGTCAACAAGCCACACAAATAATTTAAACAAACAATAAATTGAACAAAAGTAAATAATTTTGAATCTAATCTTATGCCCTGCGCCCCTGCCCCTCAAATACTTAGCCACGGCCCTGCATCATATGCGCATATCGGCGATCACACAGTTTGTCACACACAGCGAGTCAGCGCGCTGCTGTGCCATGCAGCCCTGCGAAGAGTTACTGACCTGCTCCGAGCATCTGAAGGTGAAGTCAGTTTACCCTTGTGAATTTTAAACACACCAATTTAACTTAAAGTTATATTTGTAATTAATGTAATGCAATGCAAAAGTAGCTAATTCATCAATAAGAGCACAACCATTAATCGTTGGCCAAAAGGGAAATCACTCGCTTGTGACGTGTAGAAGCATATTGCCCTTTTATTAATTTGTAGGCCTGTTGTAGTACAGGCAAGAGCTTGATAAAAATATTTAAAAAAAAAACCTGGATGTTCGGATCCATACAATTTAACACTGGGTCGCCGTTTCGAGAGAGAGAGAGAAAGAGAGAGAGTTGCCGTTTCTGAGGCATTAAGTTACTACAGTGACACTGACAGTGCTAGCTAGGAGATCGATACTTTTTGTATGAACAGCCAAACATAGCCTACTAAAAACTCTCACATATCACAGCAAACGAGCTGCACAAATTAAACCAGGTTACATAATCATATGTTAAAGACATGAATAAATAAGTGAAGGAATAGAGGGAAAAGAAGAAATAAATGTGAGGGATGAAGAGGAGGTTTTATATTCAGACAGAGGGACAGACGACAGAGGCAGGTAGTGATCAGCAGGCAACATGGGAGATAGAGAGAGAGAGAGACATAGGGTTAACATGGCTGAAAGGTAAGCAGAGGGTCTGACTGCAGTCCCAGCCTAAACTACTGTAGCCTATTGTTATTCTCCTTCCATATAAATTCCACTACACTAGAGTGATATGTCATGTCACTCAAAATAACACGTTTCAATTATTGCCTGTTTTCTGTTGTAGCAATGTGTTGTATAGGGTAAGCTATGTAGGCTTAAGATATAGGCTACACATGTCTTATTTTATCAGAAATGATGATCAATATAATATATATGGGGATTCCCGCTACCGTCCTCCCATGCCCCCCTGCCAAGACCTCTTGCCCCCCCTTCGCCACCCCATGTAAAATGTTCTAGATCCTCCCCTGGGTTGTTGGCAAAGTGAATGGATGAAAGCAGGGACTGGAATCGGTTGCGAGGCATTACATCAGCTATAGGGGCATAGCGTGTATCTGCTTCCCAGTAAACTCTGACAACAGGCATTTGTACTATGCCCATACGCAAGTACATGCCAATCATCAGCTGGAGCTCTTTAACAGAAATATCAGCGACTGTCCCATTATCCTGGAGACTGTACTCATTCCTACTCAACATCAAATTATGTAGCATTTCTAGGGACACAAATCTCTCAAAATACTGCAGTGGGGTTTGTAGTGTACCGTTGGAGGTTGCCGCAAAATCAATACCAGTGAATGTTGTGTCAGGTTTGGCAAACTCTTTCTTTAACCAGCGAAACTCTCTGACTTCTGTATTCTCACTGTGGGTTGTTGTACCAGGTATATTCTCACTGTTGCTGCTCATTGTTTCTATCTGTCTGTCTGCCTCTGTTTCACTTAGGCTTTCAGTTTCACATTGAATGTCATCTTCTGTTGAAAAGTCCTGATTTTGTCCTTCCTGTGCTATGATCTGTTCATCGCAATCACTGTCCTCTGACTCAATCTCAAAGTCACTTGTATCTCCATCGACGATGGCATCCAATACATCCTGCACTGAGTACACTCGTCCTCTCTTTGTCAATGGCATTCTGAAATGCATATTAAGACATTTTTATCTTTTGCAGATCTCACACATGTATATACTCTAAATTATTATACTATAAAGCAACACTGGGATTCAATGGGAGTAATTTTTTTTTGTATTTGTGTTATAGTTTTAGGCTAAAGTTTAAGGTTATTTAGTTTTATATAAAACTAAATGACTTTAAACTAGGGCTGTCAAGCGATTAAAAAAATTAATCTAATTAATTACAGTCTCTCTCTCTCTCTCTCTCTCGTAACTTCTGTCTCCACAACAGACAGCGCTGCGCTGCCACAGATGCCTATGCCGATTCATTCACCATCGTCGTACTCATAGGCAAAAATATTGAGAGACACACACACACCCGTTTACGCAGGAGACGAGACAGCTAGCAAACAAAATTGAGACACGGGGAGAAAGATTGAGAGATACTGTTTTGAACCTACATTGTTGCACCCACTAAATCAGGGGTGGCCAACCCGCGGCTCGCGAGCCGCATGCGGCTCTTTGCCCAGCTTCGTGCGGCTCTTCAGTTCATATCAAATTATAATTTATTTTTTTATTTTTTTTTATACTTTATTTTTGTGTGGGCCTATGTGTGTGCATGTTCGCAAACGTTTCATGCGGCTCTTACGTTCGTTTTACATGTCTATTATTTCATTTTTTATTTTATTAATGTGTAGGCCCTATGTGTATGCCTGTTCGCAAATGTTTAATTGAGGACGCAACATAACGTTCGCAAACGTTTGGTGCGGACGCAACATAAAACTGCCCGCTCAGCTTGGAGGGAGGTTTTCCGTGAGCAAACTATTTGTGTCAAGTTCGCTCCGAAACAGAGTGGGAGAGTTCATATTTGTTGTTGAACGTTATGGCAGGCCATTCTGCCTTATATGCCAGGTGTCATTTGCGCATTTCAAGGCTTCAAATCTTCGGCGCCACTTCAGCTCTCTCCATGCTAAAAGTAAGTCCCACAAAGCAACATGCATAGTAAGAGAAAAACGCTATTTTAAATTGTTATATTTTTGTTTGTGGACTTGGTTGAACTGAGAGTTTGTGTGTGAGGCAGTGCACACAATGTTCATTGTTGAAAATGACTGCCCTGTCGTCTTTAGTACTGTAGGAGTCCAGTCCTGTCATTATCACAGGGAAGGCCTTAACGATCTGGGGGCCTGTTTCAAGTCCTAGTGTGGGGCCCCCTGTTTTATTTATTTTATTTTATTTTTAACCCCTTCAGACCCGCATTTTTTCTGCTGGGCAAATAATTTTTTTTTAGCTGATTCAGACTACTCTTGAACATAAAACCAGAGTGGATAATTTTTTTTTTCGAACTCATGTTTTTATGAGTTTTTTTTCATGTCCATTCCAATGGACGCCAGGACACGATGCACGTAAAATGCCATAAAAACATTAAAAATAAAAGGCATATATGTCCTCAGGTATGGCCTAAACATCTGGAACTGGATGTTTTTTGAGTCTGTAAGTTTCTCAACATGCAGAACTTGATAGGTGTCGCAGCGAGGGTAGGGAACAGCAGTGGGGTCATCACCAGGAAAGCCCAGTGCCTACTAGAATAGAGGGAAATGCTATGACGCGGTCTGAACATGCACATGAAGGCAATATATGTAGGATTGTAGATAAGATGACATACAAAAAGAAATCAGTTTTGCCTTCAGTAAAACGATCATGGAACTTCCAACACATAAAACTGTAGTGTTAGGATTAACAGGAAAGCTGGGCCGAGGGAAGAAAAACCTCATTCAATATATTAGAATAGCGATTTTATAATGATACAATTTATAATGATAGAACGACGGTTCTGTATGGGTGAAGTATTCCTCTAAGCATTTTAGTGGAGGGTTTTTGCTACTATTTGATAGTGAGTTCGCAGAGCTTATGATTTTCACAGTCTTTCATCGTAATTAATAACTTCACCTTTTATTTTATTACGCTTGTTTTCATTAACTGTTATTTATTTATTTTTCTATAGGAAGAGGTGTGTTTGCACTGGAGCTAATTAAAAAAGGGTCCTTCATTTTGGAATACCAAGGACTATTTAAAACTTCAGGATCAAATGAGTACACATACTTCTTCCAAAATAAAGGAACTCATTATTGGTGAGTAACCTGAATTGCAGAATATTATTCTTGATCAAAAGCCAAACCACACATGACCAGTGTTTCCACTATGGGGTCGACCAGTGCCACAGCGATGACGCAGACATCAAAACTACCACCGATGGACCCATCTCTGGCCCCATACTGCAGTGGAGATACTCTAGTAAAGAGGACCTAGTGAGAGGAAATTCTTTAGGAGTTCCTGTCCCCCTCCCCGCCTTGCGTTCTACGTTTGTTACTAAACACATTTTTTTTAGACAAATAAGGTGTTTAGTCACCAGACGCGCATCTTCTAGAAGCAAAATATGAAAATATTGTACTTCATTCATCATACCTGCATGATGGATGTGAAAAAAACTTGATTTTTGAAATAAATACAATTGTGCCTTGTCAGCCTATATGGCTCTACCATGTCAGAATTTAATTTGAAAGGACAGACACAGGAAGTTGCGGGCAACATTCAGCAGCGGTCCACGTTAGTTAACCGTTGCTGCCTCATGCCTTTACTCGCAACAGAAGGTTTCATCTTCGCTTCAGGTCGTGTGTACGATGGTGAAACAGAGGCACTGACTATATGGACTTATTATTGGGTTATAAATCTGGCGCACCAAAAAAGAGACTCATGAGGGGATGTATGTCTTCACACTCGCAGATATCTGCTCTCCCTCGCGCAAAAAGCAGCTTCCGCTCACGCAAAAAGCAGCTTCCACTCACTCGTGGAGTGCTTTCTGTGCGAGCGGGAAGTAATTCACACTTTGGGGGCGGAGGCACTGGACTTTGATTGAGAGCTCTTGGGGAGCCTGGGGTTGCGAGGTTGGAGTTTTCATGTACTGTAGGGAAGACGAGACGCATGGACAGGCACATTATCAGCAAGCGGTTTGGGGAGTGATTGATTTGCTTCGCAGCGGAGCACATGCTCAAAATATTGCACATTCATGTAACTGTCATCAAGGGAAGCCAATATCGTCATCATGATAAAAAAAAATCGATAAATTGTGAAGCCCTAACTCCTAGGCCCGGTCGACCCTGTAGTGGAAACAGTCCTATGCAGACATTTTTGGGTGATAGAAATGCTTGGCAATCATGTTCTTCCTTCTGAACCACAATATTGTAAACCATTTTAATAATTGATTATTGTAACCCTCATAGCATTGATGCTTCAAGGGAAGATGGGACACTTGGCAGACTTGTAAATGATGCTGAAAAGCCGAATGGGAAGATGAAAGTAATAGAGGTGGATGGTGTACCGAGTCTGTGTTTGTTTGCAATTGTGGACATTGAGGAAGGGCAAGAAATAACCTATGACTACGGAGGAGAAAACCTGCCATGGCGTTCTTGCCAAAGTCATCAAATATTAAAGGTAGAGTACATTTAACCAATTTAATTGTATTAAAAAAAGTATTTAAGTAGAAGACTGTACTGTAGTCTTGCACAAGATATTTTTTCTTTGTCTCCTCTCTGTCTTCTCTCTGTGTCCTCTCTGTCTCTGTCTCCGCTCTCTGATAGGGATATAATATCTTCTTGCGGGCCGGATATAATTGAAACGCTCGCCAGAAGTTTGATATGTCAGCCCAATGTCAAATTATGTAGTTCAGCAGCATATGTTCTACATTGTAATAACTCCTATGTCTCCCTCTTTCATTCTCCTCTTGTTCTCCCATTTGTGCCTCTCCATCAGCCTATGCCTCCAACTACAGTGGAGAAACCTGTCCTCCACTCACCAGTCCTCTCTCTTTCTAGAGACCACACACAAGTCGTCTCCACAGTGCTCCCTGAAGAGGTTTGTCAGTACATGTGTTGGTGTAGCTTTAAATGCAGGAAGTGTTTTAACATGACCTGAAACAATAACTCCTATGTCTCCCTCTTTCATTCTCCCTTTTGCCTGTCCATCAGCCTATGCCTCCAACTACAGTGGAGAAACCTGACCTCCACTCACCAGTCCTCTCTCCTAAAGAGCACACACAAGTTGTCTCCACAGTGCTCCCTGAAGAGGTTTGTCAGTACATGTGTTGGTGTAGCTTTAAATGCAGGAAGTGTTTTAACATGACCTGAAACCATGCCCACTTTCTGCTTTTGTATATGACTTGTATGGTTTCACAACCCTTGTTGTGTGTTTTGTATGCTTATTCATGGTGTTTGGGCTAATTTGCCACAGTAGCATTAGACCTAAAATGACTGTAGATGTCATAGGTACTGGAGATGTTATTGTTCGAGAGCTGATGGGTTTTGCTTTCCTCTTCTCTATGGCTACCTTTAATCTACTCTTATGACTGATGTTTAGGTTTTTACTGTGTGATCTTTGGGTGTTTAATTGTGTTTTATTTTTCCACATGGAAATATGGTTGGATCACAGCAGCAAACCAAGGGGCCAGGCAGTTGCAAAAATGGTAAGACATCTTTATTTAAAACATAATAGTGGAAGGATATAACAGGCAAAACCTTATCATAAGTAGGGATGTAGGGATATAATTCAAGTTGATGTGTGCGTATCCTTCATTTACTAAATCCAGTTGTTTTCATGTTCATTATAATCTATTTAAGCTTTAGAAGAAAAGAGAGGAAGGAAGAGAAGAAAGAAAGAAAGAAAATTCAGGAGGAATGAGGAGAGATAGGGGTAAGAAAGCCATTGTTGCTCACTGTTAATTTGGCGTTAGATGTGGAATGTACAATGAATGTAGGAGTTATAAAGGATTTTGTGGTTTATGGCGCGACATCGAAATTTGCTGAATTGTCACAACAACCAGGAATAAAGGAGGAAAAAGCTTTTGATAACTTTTCATCACCAATGTCTTAAGATGATTGTAGGCAAATTATAAATTGATTTGATAAAATCTCTAGGGCTAGTTAGTTCAATCATGTGTGAAAATGGCGCAAAATCAGCAATTTTAATCGAAATGGCTGACTTCCTGTTGGTTTTAGGGTATCTGTCCTTGAGACTTTTTGTTTGTGTGTTGACACGATACTTATGTGCATCAAATTTTTATTTCTCCTTTAATGTGGGGCGAGGGGCTCAATTGTTTTAATTGGAGGGGCGCTATTGAGCCATTTTGTGACTGCCAATGACTAACACCATAAAATATAAAAAATGTAATCATTTGCCAGACATGGCTTGCGTTAGCCTGGAAATCCAGACCTGCCAAATTAAATTTGCTGCGCCTGTTGGTCTGGGCACTCTCCAATGACATGTCAAGAAATCCTTAGCTACCAATCAAATCGTTCTTTCTGATATGGGCAGGCCAGAGCCCAATGTATGGTGCTCTGGGGCGGACGTAACCGGATGACGACAATGCTGTGCATGTGGCGTCGAAGCCGTGATAGTAAAGGCCTTTGCACACCGGGCGCGACGCGAATAAATGCAACGTAAAAGCGAATGTTTTGAAATGTGAATTTTGTCGCGTCTCACTTTAGAAGCGACGTCCCACGAAAATCGAACTCAGTTCGAAAAAATTAAAAACGCAAATTCGCGATGCGAAATGACGGCGCTGGTGTGGAAGCTTGTATGGACTCTGTATACGTTCGTTAAAAAACGTACTTTGTAAATATTACTGTGATGTCTTTTACTGTGACATCACAGTATTATTTACAACGTAAGTTTTTTTTTAACCCTATATTTCTCTTTCTCGTGACATCACAGAAAGAGAAATATAGGGTTAAAGAAAACACTATTTCTGCCTTTTCTCAGGCTAGGATGAACCGATTTTAATTTTTTTTGCACATTTATACTACATAGGATCTCAGAATTCAATACACCTTCATATTCAAACCGGTGAAGTAGGCCTTTAAGTTTAAGTCAAAATTTACCAGGGGTATGAATAATTTTGGGCTTGACTGTACGTATATTATTGCTTTTTCCTTGTTGGGTGACATTGTTTCATTGCCTTTCTCAGGACATGCCTCCGAGTGCTGCAGAGGTTGCTTGCCAATACAGACAACGTCTTAATGAAAACACTGGACGAAGAGAAGCATACCTTCAGAAAGAAAGGGAGAGATGGGGGAAAGACAGAGAGACAGGAAATAAAAAACAAATAGATGGACTCACTGAGAGAGGATTGCGGACTCAAAGGAAGAAATGGAGGGAGACAAGGAGCGCTGACATGGCAAAAGCTTCCATCATGGTAAACTTATTCAGTCCTCCCCAAACTCCAGACTATGTTGCAAATCTCATTCAAAAACCTGGGCCTTAAAGGCCTACTTCACCGGTTGGAATATGAAGGTGTATTGAACTCGGAGATCCTATTTAGTATAAATGTGCAAAAAAGAAAAAAATTTAATCGGATCATATTAGCCTGAGAAAAGCCAGAAAGATTGTTTTATGGTCTCACTGTCTAACCCTACATTTTCCTTACTGTGACATCACAGTAAGGGTAAGAATTAACAGGACAGCTGGGCCAAGGGAAGACTAAGGGAAGACTGAGGGAAGAAAAACCTCATTCATCATATTATAATAGTTATTTTATAATGATAGAACGCTGGTTCCGTATGGGTGAAGTATTCCTTTAATACAAAGAGAAAAACATTAGGGTCACCGATAAAGCTATCCCTCCTATTTCACACCGCCCTCATAGAGAACATTAGACACAAATATATTAATACAAAATCTGAGAGAGAGAAACAGATAATTGCCTGGATGACTTCTGGAAGTATAATTTAAAAAATACAAACTGCAGAAGAATGCAAAAACGGTGAAAAAAGGTCAGCAGCACTCGGGGTGGATCTTTGTGCATCTATAATAAGTAACAGGCATGCAAACTCGTCACCTTTTGGCGAAATTTGCCGTTTTAGAAACAAAATTGGCCATCTATGTGATTTGTGGAGAACCCCTTCAGACCCTGCGTCCATTGGAATGGACATGACATATTTCTATAAGGCTGAGCTTCTTTCTATCGAGAGCCTCATCCACAATGTCCTCCAGCGGCAAACCTCTCTGGTTTCCCGGATAGCCGTACTGGAGCATTTTCTGCTCTGAAGCTCTCAGCCGCCGACTAGTGGCGCTTCTGTGTCTCCGGTCTCCACTCCACCTTCCAACGTTTCATGGTCGGCTGTCGTGAAGAAGGGCAGACACATTTCCCCTCTACTCTCGCCAGATCCTGTGCTGATGCACAACCGTTTTGCTCCGCTGGTAGAGCTAGCTGGGGCTGCTGAACCTCCGGCTAACGCTGCTTTCTCCTGATCCGAGTCGCCAGTCCCAACCCGCTCCATGTTGACACAGAGGCGTTCAAGTTCCCAGTCCACTCCCCAGGGTAAACGCCAGGATCGCCGCCGTCCACCAGCTCCATCCAGACGTGAGTCCCGTGTTCATCCATCAGTGCCTGTACAAAATGATGTCCCCGAGATCGCTGCAGCTGGCGATGACGTATGCTGTACAGGTGCGGCTCACTCTCGCAGCTATGCCCCACCCCCGGCCCTCACATCCAAGCTGTCACTCTACAGAGGGAGCTGTATGAATGAGGAACCAGAGATCCTGATCATAGGGGACTCCATTATCAGATACCTTCACCTATTGCCTTTCTGGAGGAAAGGTATGTGACATCATAGAGCTATCACCTGCCCTCATCGACCGCCACCCTACATCCCACACTGTCATCTTCCATATTGGGACAAATTATGTAATGAAAAAAGAATTGTGTTAACTCTATGCTCATTTAGAGAGTTTGTCCATCACCCTGCAGAGTTTGGGAAAAACCTGCATTTTTTCCGGCCCCACCCCCACTCTGACTTTGCTGGGACTAACAGAGAGGATGGTGGAAAAACCCTCTGATGAAACAACAGGTCTGGTTTCCGCAGCTTCTACTCTACTCTACATCTCTGGCCCTGTAAGTATAGCATGAGTATTATTTATTAATATGAAAATGTATTGACATGAAAGACTAGCATGGATTATGAAAATATTACTTTATCTACCCAGACAAAAATGTCCAGCACTGTGTGATGCACTTACGGAACCAAACAATCAGTAAGTGTCTCCTCATCTAAGTATTTAATGTCACAATCCCCTCTAAGAAATAGTTTTCCACATTGAGATTCTCTATGCATGCATCTACATATTAATTAACCAAAGTTTTTGACACAGGCAAAGTAGCAAGTTGACTCATTCATGAAATGCTTCCTCTTCTTTTTTTTTATAAAGTCAAGGAGCCCAGGAGTCATGGCCAGCCCTATATAGCTTGCCCCCTTTCCCTCCGAAGCTGCAGGAAGGTCTTCAACAAAAAGACCCATCATTCAAAAAGAAGGAGAAGTCACATTTGAGGTCACTGTTGATCCAGGTCATGTTCGATGACCTGACCAAATATACATGGTACTTATAGTCAGTGTTATCCCCTTGATTTATGCTCAAGTAGTTTGATATCAGTAAAGTACATTTGGGTAAGAGGCATATCACTTTAAGTTCCAACCATACAGATAATCTTTCAGGTATCCAAACCATAATAAATATGGCGATGCCCTTGGATGCCTGATCACCAGGTTTCCATTTCTTGAGGACCACAGCTCTTCTGGCTATGTATGGAGAGCATTCTTCCTTTAATCGTAATTGTATTTAAAAAAAGAAATTGTGTTAACTTTTTAATTTTTATTTCTATATCTACAGGAAACCTTACTTGAGTGCCTTAGGAACAAATTTAAAAAAGAACGGTCACCATTATTGAACCTCAAAGCAGTCCAGGACATGAAGGAGAAATTCGGCACCAAAAGGCATAGAAGACCACGTGCCCTTGGAGGACCTTGCTGAACAAGAGGTGCCCGTCTGATTTTTTCCTGCCTTCCTGTCTGTCTGTCTGTAAAACATCCTGCTTTCCATTATGAACAAGTCAAACACTGACATTTCATAATCTGTGTTATTACAGAGAGCAAAAAGGAGAAGAATGGAGGATATCCGAATAACACCTTCAGACCTTGATCCGACTCAGGAGGTTTGCAATTTTTTGTGTGATTGCTTAAAAGAAAATTACATAATTGTTATTTACAGCCTGAATGCCAATACTGTTTTACTTGATATATCTTCTTAGATCATATTGGAATTAGACGGCAAGGATAAACAGTTTCAATGAGCGTACGAATGCTATCATTATTGAGCTGCGCCGGCGACAGCCAGATTTCACAAACATCAAGGACAGGATAAAGCGCTCAGTTTTTTAATAGAACTGAGTGCATGGCTAAACCTACTGCGGAGGTGATGTAGATGTTTCCCTTCCTGCAGGTGCCACTGCGTGTAAGCAGCAATAAGTAATATCAAAGTTATATGATTTCAGTTTATTTTTTCTATATTTTTATTTTTAAATTGTAATCCCATTTCTAATTTTGACTTTGTTTAGTTTTCAAATGGCTTATTTTTGTTTTGTCGAATTTGGTAATCTAAATCAATTTCCAAATGTCATTTTGATTGAATTTTGGAATATGTATGCACAGTTTCAGTGTAATCTACTTAACATTTATTAACAGAATATTTTTTCTTATTTGATTTGGTATAGCTGATTTCTATTAGTAACAGATCCTCCATTTAGCTCACAGTGGCCATTATCAAGACACAAAAGTTCTCATTTTCGATTCTGTTAGTATTGTTTGGGGCAAGAAGTTCACGTATAGGGGAAAGTGGGGTGATTTGTGCAACTTTTTACTCAAAGTGATTTTAAAGTGAGGCCTTGACAGTTATGTCTCCAACTCAAATATGTACATATATTTCAGGATGTTGTGCATCCCTGGCAATAAAAACTTTGGATCTGGAATAAACTGTTTAAGAAATATAGCTTTCGGAAAAAAAGTTGTCTTGTCGCACAAATCACCCCACGTAGTGGGGTGATTTGTGCGTCATTGTGTCACAATGACAAAGTCACCATCATCATCTTTCTGGCCATCTGAACTCTCATCAGTGGTGTCGTTAAGTGGAATTGAGATGTCACTCTCTCCTGAGCTACTGTAGACTATCACTTTCTTTTGGTGACCAGCGTATACAGCCATGCCACTGGCACAACTCTCAGAAATGTACTTTGCACTAGTTGCTCCGTGCTTGTGGAACCAACTGCCACCTGACAAATGTGATTCCCCCTACATTTCTGCCTTTAAATCAAGGCTCAAAACCCATATGTACACCCTGGTGTTTCCTCCCCATTAACCTCTGCACTACTTACTTACCTCTGCACTACTATCTGTGTTTATGTGGATGTATGGGCTTTACGTCTTTTATTTTGGTTATTGTTATTTTACCTTCATTGTTTACCTACTGAATGCACTATGTACAGCACTTTGGACAGTGCAAACTGTCATAAATGTGCTTTTATAAATACATTTTACTTACTTACTTACTTATAACTCACCCAGGCCCTTGCGCACAAATCACCCCATCCCCAGAATTTTGGATAATAGGCATGATGCAGCAATTTAGGGTTGACATTGTGCTAACTATATAGACTCAAAGTGTAGCATACCAAAGCACTAAAACATGTGTCAAATGTTTTCAAACGTGTCTATAATTGTTCAGACACAATAATCAAAAAACCTTGATCATGGAAATTTTACTTTGAAAGGCAAAACACAGTTTTTTGAGCTTAAATGTGCTTATATCTTATTCCTTGTGTCTCCCTTCTTTACAGGATGAGTCAAATGGATGGCTCTTCTTAAATATGTGGTCACATTTCCAATTTCTTCCACGGTTTTCTAGAAACAAGGGGTTTTGCAACTTCCAAAATGCACAAATCACCCCACCTTCCCCTATATATCACCTATTTATAAGTATATTTTTTCTATTAATCAAAGTATACTTAATCATGCGTAGTGTAATAAATGCTGTAGTTTGCACAGAAAATGTCCTTTTAATGAAAACCAAACTATAAAACATTGTACATATATTAAATACATTAATATACATATTTGTACAATTTAGGCTTAATTAAATAGGTTGTTGTAAATGTTAAAAGCTTAAAACATATTTATTCTCATAACTTTTATTGTTGTAAAATAGTTTCTATTGAATTCTTTTACATTTTGTAATAGTGTCCAGTTTTGTAAGGTTTTTATGTGCAGCTACTTTTTGAATATCAATACAGTCCATTTGAAACCACTTCTCTCTTTATATTTCTCTATATTTATTCATCTACAATATGTTGGTAGTGGCAAAGCAAAGTGTTGTTGAAGTTTAAATATATCTGTTTTTTTTATTTTATTTTTTTTTTGATAAAGAAACACAAAAATGTGGCCAGCCGATCAATAAGGCAATGAAATGGGTGTCAAATTAATCCACTGGGCCAGGGCTAATATGGCATAGATATATATAGAACACTAGATACGTCATGTCAATGTTGAGCTCCAGTCGGCTGACGGCACACGCGGCGGCCATCTTGGACAGGTCAACCTGCTGCCTAGTGCATTACACAATATGGAAAATTCATACAAACATGTAGCAAATTTGAGCCGTGATGGCTCGGTGGATGACACTAAAAACATCATAGTTGATGATCCATATTTGATTCTGAGTGGTAGGAAGATTTTTTTCCCTCTGTTACACAAAAAAACACACTTTTAAACACATGGCATTTTAACTTGCCACGATTGTATCTACTATCAGAAATGTTTTGCCATGGCCATATTTCGTTATAAACTTTATTTCTGATTTGATATGCAGCACATTAAGGTATGCTCTTAATTCAGTTTTGTTTTTGTTGCAGAAAATTGCTCAAGATATAATTTAAAAAGCCAAATTTAAATAACATTAGACATTTTTCATCCTGTCTTATTGAAAATCACGGATTTTGTTGAACTTCTAATTTTAACTATGTATTCAAACAAAAGAATGTTTACCAAAATATTTGCAGAACTTGTTCAGATTAGAAGATAACTGCAGACACATGTTGAAAAGCAGGATTATAACTCTCAAACCACTCTAACCAGTGTTAATTTTGGCAGCAAATTCTGATTTAGTCTTAGTCTTTTGAATATCACACCATTTAGTCTTAGTCCTATTCTAGTCATCTAAAATATTTTAGTCTTAGTCTAGTCTAGTCTACTAAATATAAGCAGATTTTAGTTTGACTAAATCTACAGCGGACTTCGTCGACTAAGTGTTTTTCTTCATTGAATGGTATTAAGGTTTGAATATGCAATACAGACACAGATTTAATGGTTGTAATACAAAACATGTATTCTATTTCATTAGTAATAATCTCACATAAAATCAGTGTACCTGACTGGATAGGGGGGAGGGGGTGCTTTAAGAGCCTGTGCCCGGGGGTCCATTATCTCATGATCTGTCTATGAACCAACTGGATTCCACAATCTTTTTTCTTTTTGCGGGGAGCATGCACAAGCATTATTTATAAAAATAAAGAAAATATTTTAAAAAAGTGGGGGGCCCCACACTAGGTCTTGAAACGGGCCCCGAGATCGTTAAGGCTGCCCCTGGGCAGCAGCAGCACGCAGTTGAGGTGCTGATAAATTTGAGCAACTGCGCCTTCCTTTAAGCAGCACTGCTGCCGCTGTGTGTGTTCGGACTTCTTTTGCATCAAAGCCTTTTAGATAATACAATTAGAGGTTTTAATTGAACGCTGTCCATGCGTCGGAGTTGATTGTAACTTAAAAACAGAAACTAACGGACGGAGGCGGCAGTTTCACATGGCTCTGTGTATTCAAACTCGAGACAGAGCTTACTACAAACAGATCACGGAACTTAGCCGTTCCCCTAGACATCGTTAACGGGCAGGATATCCCTGACTATCATTTTTGTCCATCATACCGCAGAGTTTTTCAGCACAGCGGCTCACACCTGCGCGGTCTCCCGTCGATTTTCACCGACACAGGGTTGAATTCGCTGCTTTGCACTGATTGGATTTCTTCCCAACTTGTCCCCCAAAAAGAGTAGTTCTGATTGGATCTCTTCTCCATTCGTCCCGCCCTAACAGTTTCGTCTAGTTCCTATTCGTAGACTATAGTGTCAGTTAAATTAGTCTCAGTCTTCGTCATCACATCTGCCTTTTTATTTAGTTTTTATTTAGTTTACGTCCGTGAAAAAGGTTCGTAGACGAATATTTTTCGTCATAGTCTTAGTCTACGAAATTAACACTGACTCTAACACTGCACCACACTGGACTTGAACCGGCAACCCTCCAGACTGAGATACAACTGGAACTATTGATTGAATTTATTTAACACATCAAATACAAATTAAACAAGAAAAATACAAAACAAAATGAAAAGCACAATAAAAAATATTTAATAAATGTACTTTCTGTGTTCCTTATCATTTTATATATACACAATTTGCTATATTTACGATGCTATATATTTACAATCAATACATATACAACTTAAAATACTATATTTTTTATAATTTATATATTTAGTCTATTTGTTTAATTTCTTTACTATATTTACAATTTATATTATTTATATATAGTTATACAATCCTTATCTATACAGTTTGGTACAGTATGTTTTTATACATTTATTGATACACATATGTGTTTGTTTATCAATTCAACATTTTTCTTTTCCAGAAATCAATCATTAAAATACATAAAACAAATTATTTTACAACTGTTGTATGCGCAAAAGTTTGTGAACCCTGAGCTGCATTGATTAAATCGAGCAAGTAAACACAATCAGATGGGCCAAATTGAGTCATGAAATGGACCAATGTAGTGAGAGATCTTTAGGGAAGAAATTGGGCGGCACTAGATAAAACCAGGTCAGTTTAGGCTCACCAAAGTGAACCCATACAGGTCAGACATGCTAAAAGGGAAACAAATCTCAGAGGATCTCAGTAATAGAGTTGTGATGCTGCACATTTGTCTGGGGACAACTATAAAGTATTTCAAAAAAAGTTTGAGCTCCATCGGTCCCCCGTGAGGCAAATCATCTACAAATGGAGAGCTTTAAGAGTGACTTAACATCTGCCTAAGCAGACTTCCTTCAAAAATATCCTCAAGCGCCACAAGAAAAGTGATTTTTCATGTAAAAGCCAACCCAAACATTACATCTGGAGATTTGCAGACAATTTGACAAGTCACAGGCACGGACGAGTGATGAAGGATAACCTAAAGACTAAAGTTACCCGGTTGACTTGAACTATGCGCGTAAGTAGCCCAAACTTTATAACACCTGTTCAACCTGCATAAATGTTGACATGTAGAAGGCGATATGCTATATTAATCAGGAAATTAATGAAGGGCGATAATGAAGGGCGATAATGACGGCGAACACATGTGTGTGTGAACCATGGACCTATTATAAGAGGTGTGTAAACGAGCATTGTTCATGTCAACTGTGTGTTTACAGGCGAACAAGTGCGTATGTGTGTGGAAAAAAATTCCGTTGTGTACAAGTGTAGACATTTTTGTAAACGTTCACACCCCTAATACAAAAAAACATATACAATTATTTTAGTCAGTTTCAAAATCCTTGAAACAGGATGGTTTTTCCCAGTTTCTTTCTGGTATTTCCTCTCTGCCAGGTAAGCGATGTAAATTTTGCTATATGAGGCAGCCGTATTCTCATGAACACAGATACAACCAGCGACAGTAGGAGGGACAAGTGATTATCAATGCCAAACTGGGTTTCTTCGACATAGCTCCCCAGTTCAAACACGTCCTCTGTCCCGATTTCCTCTCTCACAAAGTGGGCTACGGCGACCTCATCGGGGGCTTTCCCTGGAGAGTGTTGGCGTATTGCCCTCTCCGCAGCTCTCACCACCTTCAAAAAGAGAATTAGAAAATGTTAAAGCTGTGACTGTGTATGAGTTCTCAACCGGCGCGCCCCACCGGTTGAGAACCACTGTACTAGACCATACACAAAAATGCCACAAAAGGGATATGACCTATTGTCTTGCTCCCTTTTATTTTTTGCATGAACCATGCCATGTTCAAAGTCACTTAAACCTTTCTTTCCCATTCTGTTGCTTGGATTTAAATTCAATAAGTTGTCCTGTCCCGGTCTACATGCCTAAATGCATTGCTTCAATGTGATTGGATGATTAGTTATAAGGGATAACAAGAAATTGAACCGCTGTACGTATGTGTATGTATGTATGTATGTATGTACAGTCCCCTCCAATAGTATTGGAACAGTGAGGCCAATTCCTTTATTTTTGCTGTAGACTGGAAACATTTGGGTTTGACACCAAAATAATAATATGAGACAATAGATCAACATTTCAGCTTTCAGTTCCAGGTATTTACATCTGGATCTTATACACAGCTGAGAAGATAGCATTATTTGAAAAGGAACACCACATTTTTAGTTGAGTATGTATGTATGTTAGCTGCTGGAACACCTACTATTCCCTGCTGGGATGAATAAAGTATATCTTATCTTATCATATCTAATCTATCAAACCTGATGCTCTGATAGAATTGAAGAGAAACTCCAAATGATCCTGGCTGAACCGGTAGGTCAGGACATATTGTTGCTCTTCCAGGAGTTGAGGAATCATCTAGCCTGGAAATCCAGACCCTGATATCTTGAACGATAGAGGGTCTGGCGACGATCAATTGTAATTTCCAACTCAAGGGGCGGCTCCTACTCGTGCATTTCAAATGCCACTGCACGCAGTTGGATAGCACTACAACCAATCAGAGCGATGCACAAGGCGACGTAAGCCCCTTTCGTTTAGCGAACAGCTGTTAAACTGTTAAATTAAACGTTTGCCGTTGTCGGTCAGCAAAATAGAACATTCCACTTAGCCTACTTGCTAATGAAAGATTTGAGTGCCGTCTTCCAAATCGAAGCCAAAGCAGTCTCAAACTCACACAACATATCCGCAGCCATCTCTGATGTTTACTATCACGGCTTCGACGTCGCATGCACGTCACTGTCGTCATCCGGTTACGTCCTCCCCAGAGTACCATATAAAGGGCTCTGGCGCGCCCATATTAGATAAAACCAATTGAAACGTGAGCCCAGATTTCTGGTCTTCTTGATAAAGCTTCAACGGAGCGTGTCCAGACCAACACGCGCAGCAAATTTTATTTGCCAGCGCCTAGTGGCAGGTCTGGGAATGCCAGGCTAGGAATCATCCTCATCAGAGTGTCAATGTTAATAACGAACCCCATGACAGACAGGTACCTTAAATTCCAAAATGTTTTGTAGAACTGATCATAGCAGACATGCTTGAGACTACATTAACTCTAAATGATCAACATTGTGCATTATTTTACCAACTCCACCTACAGAAATACGGAACTTCTTTAAAACTTGATGCAAAACAGCATATCATGAATCCGTGCGAAACAGCACATTGTGAACTCAGTGCATAATAGCATATCATGACCTCCATGCAGAACAACATGCAATAAGTATTTAAAAAGTAACCTCTTTGACTGGTGAAGGGGTTTTCCATCCATCATCACTAAATCAATCAGGTACTTCCTGGCTTTAGATAGGAACTCCAACTTGTAACTCCAATTAAGGTTCCCAAGAGGTGCCTTGAATCCTCGAGCACGAGGGTTGCGGCTATTCAAGATGTCAAATAACCTGTCAATCGTCTAAAGAAATGTTGGGATTAATTCTTCATATATCTAAATCACTGTAACAAGTTATTTGATGGTGGAGCTTTGACAACTAGAGGGAAAAATCTGATGATCCATAGGTATCAGATATCCAACTTAATTGCCTTTCAGTCAACATTTAATTCATATTGGCTTAAATGTGGTGAACATATGAGGCAGAAAGTAGGAAGTGAGTGAGAGAGGCATGCTTGTCAATATACTAATTACTTTTTGTATACTGAAAAAAACATGTATACATGCCATGCAAGTATTTATCACGACGGTGCGACAGATGCGTGCAATAGGAGTGACAATTGGGTTCAAGTGATACATAACCTAGTGTTGCAGTACCTGAAGGAATTCCACTGTGGCTTCACAGTCATTAAATTGTGCATAACCAAGATCTTTCAGTGTCCGGAGGGCCACTGCAACCGAGTTGTTGGAGGGAATATGTTTAAGACTAAACTTAACGTGTGCGTCATGGTGGGGGAAAGTGAGACAGTGGCTCACTTTCTCCCTCAGCATTTGGCTCACTTTCCCCCACCACCACAATTTGAGAAAAAACTACCTCTCTTAGCATTTCAGATGGTTCACATGGTTTCATATGTTGGTAGTTCACCAACACGTATGATAGAAGTTTTTCTACGTGAATACATTTGCTTTGGCACAACAGTTGATTAAGTTGACAGCAAGAAAATTTACTTTTACATGCAAAATACCTATTTTGGTGAAAAAAACATACCATAGCTTACCACAGCACCACAAGGTCCTCTCTTTCAGGGCCATGGGGAAATGAGAGGGGCTTGAAATATATATCTCACATGACCACAAATGTTTTCCGTTGCCTAGATACAGGGGGTGGCTCACATTACCCGATGCCTCAGATTCCCCCGTTCTCCCCTACAATACAAAACTCTCTTAGGGGAAGAAAACACACCTTATACATTCATCAGATACAATATAACAAAGAATAAAAACAACAGGACAAACAACAAACAAGGGGTATACATTTTTTTTTTTTTAAAGTCGAAAGCAAGAAGTCTAAAATAACATTTAGGAGCTACATTCAGTGGCATCAAAACAACAATTTCCTGGAAATATCTGTATACATTTGTCTTGCAATTTTACTAGATTTTACTTTTTTCAAGGAGGAGAAAAACTGTTTAAAATAATTTATAAACCATACAAAGGAAGGCCTGGAAGCTTTCCACTTACTGCAATGGATATGATATTTAACCATGAGGATGATCATGTAAATCAAGTCGGAAAGGGATGAATTTATATTATCCATATAAGGGTGGGATACCGTCAATCTTGAGTGAGACCCAATAATGTAGATCAGACCAGAATACTTTGGAAACAGGGCATAAAAAGAACATGTGTTCCAAGGTTTCAATAGCCGCCTCGGGTTCTACAAAACGTGGGAAAAGTGAGCCAGGACAATGGGCTTCCTTGGTAATTCAGTGAATATGTGTAGCTGTGCTTTAGCCGATAAACCAAGTTAGCGCTGGAAAGCATTAGTTAACTCGACCGGTTGTGTGCGGCTAGCGCCTCAATATTATGAACCCAAACATGACGGCTATGTCCGGGGAACTTTCACGACAAGTGCCAGCCACGGTCCCCTGTCACAGCCAGGTAGGGGAATGTAGGCTACTTGCCTTTATTTTGTGCCGCCGTGCACACAATGCTGCTGTAAATGTGTTTGTTATGTAGCTGCCTTGCTTAGTGTGTATTTCCGAGCGGCATGAATATTCAATGCAGTTTTAATGCTAGGCTATTTGTGATGTTCAGTTGCTGTTTATCTGTCTTTTGGCACAGTTGTTAGCCTTGTTGTTGTTGTTTTTGTGCGGACATGCACGCTGTTGTGTCGGGTCGGGTCTGATCACAGCCATGGTTGATTAGGGGAAATAAATTATCGAGGAGGAGATAGGCGCGTAGAACCATTTTTGACACCGAATGATCAAGCAACAGGTTAGCAGGCACGTTACGCCCGTAGCCCTACACGCGTAACGCGTTTGGTGTGGGTGCACCTTACGTTTCAAACACTGGTTATCAGCAAGGATGCCTGCTAGTAGCCAACCACGTATTACGTTTAGGGCTGTGTCAAAAAATCGAAATATCGAGATACTTAGTTTCCCGATATCAGTATCGATTTTTATATCAAAATATCGATTTTTTTTTTTAATTAATTTTTTTTTATGATTTTTTTTTTTCAAGGCTTTATTGACAGTGCAGAGATACAGATATGAAATGGGGCAGAGAGGGAATGAAACAACCTCGGGTCAGATTCAAACCCATGTCTGCTGTCAGGCCTGAGCCTCTAGGATACTGACTATTGAAGTTAGATCAGTTTTCTTTATAAGAATTCTTCATTAAGATTCACTATGTCACAAAAGCACACTGATGTGTTTTCATTTTCATTGTGTCCTGTACAGTTAGTAAAAGAGTGAATTGGATTTGTTATTTTGATGTTATGGCAGCTGCAGCAGTGTTTGATAATTTGCCATAACCAAAAAAAAGGAAGAAAAATAGTAAAGGAAGTTGTGAATGAAATAGTTTTGACTTCATTTGTTACGTTTGACAAGGTAACTTGTTTATGGAATATCGCAATATATCGTGATATATCAAGATACGCAATATATCGTGATACATATCGTATCGCGAAGTCCTTGACGATACCCAGCCCTAATTACGTTATGTCCCTCTTGGCTGTTCATAGATCGGATTTTTCTCCATAAGACTTCAATACGTTCAATGTACAACATGCAATATTAAAGGTGCTGTAAGCGGAATAGTTCTTTTAGCTAACTTCCTGTCAGTGACTGCATTTAGCAGTCCCCTCACTCGTCCCTACGTCACCACATTAATGCACTGCGGTCTTCAAGCAGCGAGTTATCTAGCATAATTTCAGATCCATAAGTGTGATAAAAACATGATAAAAACCATCAAAACAGACATTGGGAAGGATTCACCCATCTGTCGTTCTGGCGTGCACCGGCAGTGAGACCATGAGTGAAGACGGGTGTCGGTTTGTAGCGTTCTCTCTTGTGATTTTAAATTATTCAATAAGGAGGATAATTCTGATTACTGACAAAGATGATTTTACACCAATGAGGACATATTCATGAATGAGGATATTGATTTTAGCTAATACATTATGTAACCTTCTGGTGACCCGTACAGGTGGGGTATCTATTCTAAATGTCTATGTCTAACTTTATATCAGGTTACTAAAGATTCTAAGTTCACATTCGATTGGTAAGGGGATTGATTGTAGCTTAATATCATTAATGAGACCTCCAACCCACACAACGGCACGTGACCACGACTTTAGAGAATAAAAGTTTTGTATTTATAAAGATATCTTCAAAAACTAAGTTGCACTTGCTCTCTCAGCAATGTAAAAAAAAAAAAATATCGACCCAGAATAATAAAGCAAAAGGTTAAATAAAACTGTACCTTAGCAGCACTAAGTACTTAACATAAATAAAATATATCCCTCATGGGACTAGAAAAAAAACACAAATTTATCACTGCTTAGGAATCTTAGTTCCTTCTAATTGTACCTTTTAACAGTGTTTACCCTTCAAATATACCTTAATAACAGTTTAATCAATTATTTGTCTTGGGCCCAAGAACCAAAAGAAAAACAACCCCCTGGGTACTCAGAATAAAGAAAAAGTGTCAAAACCAAATAATCCTCAATTCAGTTCGTTCATTTCGTTCCTACCACCGCGTGGATTTGAGCACAATGTCCATGCATGCAACTGATGTCCAATGAGAGATGATGGATCCAGTAACAGCGATGATGGTGAAAGCAGTAGAATCAGTCCAGTTGACACAGTTCGTCCCTCGAAAAAACCAGCCTGCACAAAAGTGTGCAGCGCAGTTATTAAAACAGTCTGAATGCTTTTCTTTTCACTGTCCATTGCATTACACTTAAATAATAATCTTTTTAAAAGTACACACAGAATAAACTTTGCAATAGCATATGAATTAAATTAATCTTTTAACCCCTATTTTTAAACATGAACCTCATTAAATGCAAATATCAACCCTTTAACTTATTTCTCCACACGTGTAAATTAGCTTAACCATGCTCTAACAGTTAGCCTGTAGCTAACACATTGCGATGGCCATTAACAAGGCACAAAACGGAGCAACACGTGGAAAATAGCCTATCTTAAAAGCAGCAATACACATTAATTTTCGATGCTAAATGGCTGAACAGTTAACACCCTCGGCCGTATCCAATTCACGTCATATACACATTATATCCTGACTGGTTTTTAAGTTTCACACACATATCTCAGGCAATTTAACACACAATTACTCATTTTATCAAAAACAAGGTAATGCTAAGCGGCTAACCCAATGCTTATTAGCTAACCTAGAACTGTTAACTCACCAGGATAAATCGTCAATATACACTCGGAAAGCACCCGTCCGGAGCTTTCTCCCGAACCAACCGCTAGTAGTTTTCCTTATCTCAAAAGTGTCTCAGATGTAGTTTTTCACATTATATTATTATTAGGTATCTTATCAATATCGTTATCTTCATCAGCTAATTACTAGTAGTTGCATGTGTGTCTCGCAAGCTGTATCCCGTTACAGAGACCGCCTCCTTGGTAGGACGCGGTCTATGAAGGCTATAGAGCTGTTAGGCGGAATTGGCTTACTTCCGGGACATGGGACATCTCGGCTGGAAAAATTACAACGGTAGTCAATGGAAAGAAATTTATTATTTTCTGGTCCCAGTCATGAAATGCCTTCGATTACACATATGTTTTGTATGGATTTAGATGGTATTTTTTCGTGCAAAGAATGGAACAATTTAGCGAGTAGAAGCTGGATACGGTCAGGTTTTGTGCAGAGCGCTTTTGTGGACTACAGCTCTTCGCTGCTCTTGACACTTATGATATACGTCACCACCACTCGCACCCGCTTAGCTCAGAAACATGGCTGTGTCTTTAATGCACTTTACCGCCTTCTTTCAATGACAAGACAAAAGTCTTCAGCGTGGCGAAAACCACTACACAAGTGGACATGTGGAGAGTTTCAATTTCTCGAGTGGGGAGATTGTTGGCGTTGTCCACGCCAGCCATTAGCATTAGCACTGTCAGTCGAGAAGTGGAGGGAATGTGTTGAGGTGACGTCACAGAGGCGACAAGACTTGTAGTTGTTCTCGTAACATTTTTTCAAAAGCCGTCAAAAGACGAATAATCATACACCATACCGTCAAACTCCTCACATGAAAAATTATCATTTAGACCAATACAAAACATATATGTAATCCAAGGCATTTAATGACTGGGACCAGAAAATAGTAGATTACTTTCCATAGACTCCCATTAATTTTTTTCAGCCGAGAGGTCCCATGCCCTGTAATTCCGCCACTTCCGCTTAACAGCTCTATAGCCTATGAAGGCCGATTCGAAGGCCGAACGAGCGTTGTTAAACGGGACGGTCTCCGTTTACGAGCATTTCCGGTTTGCGTAACAAGCCGTTACCTTGCGTGACGACACGCCGCTCCTGTGCTGCCTAGCAACCCTGATAGCTGCCAACGGAAACAGCCTTGTCAGCAGAGGAAAAAAGAAGGTGCCTACCAGACGAAAAGAAAAAAAAGTACAAGAAAAAAAGAAAGGAAGATAAAAGTTAAGAAGATGGAGCAACACGTTGCTGTTTTGTTATTTTTTATTTTATTGTATGCCATCTCTGAAAAAAACGCAATGAATCATGGGATATGTTGGGCTGCGAAGGATACATCTGATGCAGCCTTCAAAACCGTGAAACGAAGGCTGCATTTCTCTGCCGCATATTAGGAGCCTTGCAAGGAGCCTTGCAAATGGAACAACCTTTGCACGCCACTATGACGCTATCGGTCTTCAAATGCAGCCTTCGTAGACCGCTACCCCTGAATCAAGATACAGCCGCAGTTTCTCTTTTCTGCGTCATCGGCTGTCTGCCGTTAATGCGCCTGTGATGCGTTTAGGGGGCATTGTAAACTACAGTATCTAGTGACTATTTTCTGAAAATTATGCTTTTAAGGAATTTCTGTAACTTTGGAACTACAGAAAATAACCTGGGTTACAATTACTTAAAACGTTACACAGTGTACCTTTAAATCAAACAAATATAATTGTTTAGGAAAGGGAAATCATACCTTTAATAAAATATAGTTTTCGTTAGGGATGGGAATTGATAAGAATTTAACGATTCCGGTTCCGATTCTGCTTATCGATCCGATTCCTTATCGATTCTCAATGAGTGAGAGAATAAGTACAAATTAGTTTGTTTGTATTAAATCTCTTTAATATTAGATCAAAGGTGTGTCTAGTGTGTTCCTTGAAAGATTATCAAGAGTTGGCTACTTTAGGATTAGGAAATTGTCAATTTTAACATTATTCATTGTTCCAGACAAAAAAATAAATGTTTGGCTTTTAAGACCAAATGCCCTTATTTGCCCTAAAAACTAAAACACAACTGAAAACAGTCAAGGAAGAGCTTGTGCCTTTTGGAATATTAACAGTGCTCATTTGCACTTGAAACAAAATTCAATTGACATAATACATACAAACAAGTCTTTTGAAAAGACTAGTGCAGTGCCCGTAGGAAGCAGGTAAACAAAGAAAGATATTAGACAGTACATTTGGCTGCTATCATTGATGGCTTACTTTGTAGAAGTTGGCTATAGATTAGGGCAACATTCCTTAGTGTATTGTGTAAAGATAACCACAAACTAATTCCATGTGGTTGGTTAAGTAAAATGAAACAGAAAATGTTATTAATTAATTAAGTGTTGAAGCCTAAAGAAGAATCGCGCTGTACAGGTGTTACCTATACAATCTGTAAATGGCTGCACTGTGTATAAAAGGAGTCTATGCTGCACGCCAAGACAACATTGTTAACTCCATTACCATTACTGTTAGGTATTTGAAAGCTAAAACAGAGTTTGGATAACTGTCAATTAACGTCAACGTGTCAGTAGCAGTCAGCTGTGTGTGGTGGGGAGGGGGGGGGGTATCGTGTGCGCGCGCTCGGTGTGTGGGAGTGGACTTGTGTGCGCACGCGGTCGCGCTCGGTGTGCGGGACTTGTGTGCGTGCGCGGTCGCGCTCGGGCTTTCAGTTTAGATTTTAAACGGATATAAAACATTTTGGGGAAGCATCCGAGACCGTGTTGTATTATTACAGTGAAAATAGCGTATAGTGCAGTCTTTACCATTAAAGCTGCCCGGGTTGAGCAGGTGAGGAGTTGTTGAGGAAGTAAGGCTGTGTTGGTCTGCTGTGTGTGTCCCGCTCGTCAGAGGGAGGCTCCGTGCGCACGTAAGCTACTATTCGCCAGCATGATATAAATATGATAACTTCTACAACTTCAAAATGAAGGATGCACACCTTTGTGCTGTGCGCAAGCAATATCCGGAAGCTCATGCCGATCTGACTAAAACTCGGAGAGATATGCGAGCCACACACAGACAGACACACAGACAGACGTTTCTTGCTTTATAGATAGATAGATAGATAGATAGATAGATAGATAGATAGATAGATAGATAGATAGATAGATAGATAGATAGATAGATAAGACCAACTATCAACTTTGGCAAATTATCCACTTTTATGCAGAAAAATCATCGTGTTTGCCCTCTCAGGAAGGATACAAGATATTAAATGTATGTTAAGTGTTATTATTAGGGCTGTCAAACGATTAAACATTTTAATCAGATTAATCGCAGGATTCTGTGGATTAATCACGATTAATTTTACCATTCATAATATGCCCGGAAAAATTCGAATTTTCCCTGTATATTGTTGTATGAACGGAAAGATTAAAGAGATCCTATTATACTACTTTTCTGGTCTTAATTTCTTGTTAAAAACTGCTATAGAGCAACCTGACACGAATCACATCACAAAAAACTATGTAGATTTTCGGGAAGCTCTTTCTCTTATTTTGGCGATCCAGCAGGCCCAAAAAAACACTTTGCTTCTGCCATCTCCATATGAATTGAAAATCCAAATGATGGTTTTAATACTGAAAATAAATTTAAATCAAACTAAAATATATACCTACCACACCATAATTCAATTGGTTTGTCTCTTTACTATGTCTTTGGGCAAATAGAGGCTATATAATGGCATTTATTTGGTGTCTCTATAGGTTGTGCATTCTTGAATACAACTTGATTACAGTCCGCGGTGTGTGTGTGTGTACTTTTACGTACGCGCTAACACGTCCTAGGGGACTGTTCATTTGTGCCAGGAAGCCAACGTTATGTTGATGTCTACTCACACACACCTCTGAGAACTGCAAAACTGGGCTCTGAACAGAGCAGACAATGTTTCTCCTCCTTTTGCTCCCGACATCAACTGTCACCCGCGGCAGTTGATTTTATATACTATCTATGCCCCCAACACAGACGTGACCGTTAGCAGACTAAAACACGACACAGGCTAACGTGCTGCTATGTTTGGCTGCGCGCAGCTACTGATCCTGGGTCAGCCATAACGTTAGAGTGACTGTAGTACAGACCCGGTGGGATGCACAAGGCGGATCATTCTGCACATGCGTTAATTGCGATAAAAAAATTAACGCGTTAATTCCAGAAATTAATCACCCTGCGTTAACGCGTTAATTTTGACAGCCCTAGTTATTATATGATGATTGCGCCCTTACTCTGAAAGGGCAACGTGATGATGTCACTACGTTCATGTGAAGGAACCCTTTCTTTATTGGTCCGTGGAAGGAACGCCTCGGGTCAAACTGTCACGTTGTACGTTGTTGTTGAACATGTAGGCCAGGGCTATTCAATAGGAATGTTTACTGGCCCCCGCCTTGACTACCAACCGACCCAAAAAAAAAAAAAATGTTGGTGAAAAAAAGTGGTGCACAATTAATGTACTAGCACGCGCAATGTGTGCTTTTGCATGGTCATAACTGCGCGAAAGGCCGCAATCTGCAGTAAATAAATGTGCACATGTGTCTCCAAGCGTTTCTCTATCAGCTGCTCTGTGTATGCAGCTTTGCGCGCGCGATTGTAGTGGACCAAGTATATGGTCCATTATTTGTATTTAGTGTGTCTGCATAATATTGCACCAGTAGAACTTTGCTTTGTACTGTCTGCATGTTTGCACAAAATGTGTACCTTCACATAGCAAACAAAATTGCACAACTGTAAAGTCAGTGTCTGTTGTTTTTTTGTATTCAAATAAGCAGTTGTTTATTTCTGTACTGTGCATTGGCATCTTTAAGCAAAATACAGCCACATTTTTCGCAGCGCCACCCATGGCCCTGGGCATTGACCCCTTGACAAACACATTTTGGGGGGAAAACACTGTAAGGTGTTGTACTTAGAGTAGCCTACATTTATTTCTATGTTTTTTGACAAGCTGTTTCACTCTTAGTAAACCCAAGCCTACCTGTATTTTGATAAGCTGTTGCACTTAGAGTACATTTATTTCTATGTATTTTGATAAGCTGTTGAAGAGTTAACCTATTGTGTTTTCCTGAACTGATAAGATCGTTAAACACTTAAACAACAGGCATCCTATGTTAATCAAATAGGGATTTTTTTGATAAGCTGGTGAACTCTATTTTATAAAATAAAGACAATATATGCACTCCTATGTCGTAGTGTTTTACAATATACGTATGTAGCTATTGATGTGATGCTCATCAATTTCAGGCATTTTTTTCTGGCCCCTCATTTTGGATAATTTCCACCAACCGGCCCCCATGCAAAACTAATTGAATAGCCCTGATGTAGGCTATTCAAGAAGAGAATAAATACGCCATAAAGGCTAAAAGACAATGTATCGTTTGGCTTAGTCTTCACCACGCCAGCAACGAGGAGACACCGCTCCATCTCAGCTTTACAATGTACATGCTGTTATGTGCAGCGCGGTGTTTATTATTAATATAATAGCCCGTCATCAGACACGTAGCGAATGGTTTAATACACATTGATCGCTCCATCAAGTAATCCAAGGCAGAGCTGTTTCTATGGGCATGGATTGTTATTATAAGTGTGTCTTACTGTCTTTATAAAGTGTCTTGTTAAACGTTTCCTTATCACCGGACCGCCGAGTCCCGCTGTGTGTCGTTTTGGGTTCGTCCCCACCGCCGTGCGTAAAGGCAGCAATAACAGCTGATGAACGAGAGTAAACAGCGCTCAAGAAATCCTTTTTGCTTTGCTTTATGCTGCTCTCGCCTGTTTATGTATCTCCCTCTTTTATCAGCCCACACCTAGGCCTACACACACGTTCATTCTCATACATTTTATGTTCAAATCCAAGTGATGAGCAATTCTGGTGCCGACTAGTAAGGCAGCGGAGCGGACGTTTAAATGTTTAACCGTCAGGATCGCAGCGCGCTTGCTTGTGTGTGTGCCGTTTGACGAAATGGAAACTTTACAATTGTTGCAAGTGGCCATATTGTCACCTTTTTGCTTGAATTACAACCAAACTTTAGAGCGCTTCTGCCTCGACGCCATGTTTGCTGCGTTCTGAACCAAAACAAAGCACCGAGAGTGTGAAGTCATGACGCATTTGCAACGAGCGGAACCGATAAGCAGAACCGTTAAGCAGGCATGTTAACGATTCCAAGGAATTGGTTCACTAGGCACCGGTTCTGAACAAGAACCGGTTCTCGGTTCTCATCCCTAGTTTTCATCTTTATATTCAAATAAGGTAAGTATTGTGAGAGCTGAAAAGCACCCTACAGCGATATTGATCCGTTAAGCTAAGTTGTGCACTATGTTCTGAAAACTTAAAAATAGTTTGTATTTGAAATTTTAGTATCGTGACAACCCTAGTATGCTTTTAATGGTTCAATTGTGGCTATGTAGTATGTGGTATCATTTTGTTATTTTAACAATGGGATGTTTGTATGTATAGTGCGGCCATTTCTGACCACTGTTTTAACCAGTCCATGTTTGTTTTCAACATAGCAATTGCTTTGATCCAAAACTGTTTCCTGTTTTAGGCCACAACAGAAGCTAGCAATTTTTTCTTTTTTCATTTCATATGCGAAGCAGGAGACATACTGTAGCTTCACCTTGACAACATAAAATGCTGCCTATGTGTGCACTTTGTAATGGAATTGTAATAATATGCCATCAATCTGTCCATCAGACTTGCCCGAACATGTGACGGCAAACACCTGACACAACACATGATGTAATTCATCTTTCAGAGAAGAAAAAAAGGCCAGCCAAATTTGAAGTCAGCTAAATTTGCCAAGTCTTTTTATGTGTGTGTTAAACCAACTGCACCATCTAGTGTTTAATATTAGATATCACAGCACATTGAGCCTGATAGTCACTGGAACTCATCAGCTTATATGATTTTTTAAGAATTTCTAAAGGAATGTTCCAAAAAAAAATACACAGATCTGGTTATAATTTTTGTTTTAAATAAAGCACATACACATGTAAATGTGGTAAAGGATTATTATTATTTTTTTAATCCCATATAATGTGCCATTTTTTTAACCCATACTTCAGTACTTGCTTATCTGTCTTTTTCCACTTAGGTTCTTAAGGCATACTTTAAGTACAAATATTATTTTTGAGATCATATTACTAAACTTCTTTCAAAACTGTTTTATGACACCTTTATACAGTGAAAACAGTGAATAGGAGGCTGCCATATCTGTTTGCACTCACAAGTCTCACCAGGAAGTTGTGATGGGAGAAGTGCTTTTGTCCAAGAATGTTTTCAACAAGTAGCTGTCAGTCTGACATGATTATGAGCAAGTAGCTGTCAGTCTGACATGATTATGAGGTCAATGTTCTTTTATAGAAGCAATAATGAGACATGAACCACACAGGAGGGAAGGTATGCATTGTTTAGTTTAGTTTAGTTACAGCAGATATGTTCTGAACAAAAAGCATTATCACATTATACAACGACAAAACTATTATTTAATTATTTCAAAAGGTGAAAAGAGCGAGAGAGTTTAAACCCCCCGACATTCCTGAAAACTGGTTTCCAGGAATGCAACAGAAGCCCCTGAGCATGTCTGCCTGCTGACTGCCTAACAAATGTCTGTCCATTAAAGGGACACTACAGTATTTTTGAAGCGGGATTGTATGAGGCACATGTCAGCAGTTAGTGTGTTACCATATGGAGATGGCGGTCAGCGCAGTCATTTTAAAGGGTTTGGGGGGTGAAGTCATGTGTGGCAGAATCAGCCTTGTACTGAGGGGGCCAGCAGAAAAATGGGTTTTCACCACATATACAGTATCTCACAAAAGTGAGTACACCCCTAACATTTCTTCAAATATTTCATTATATCTTTCAATGCGAAAACACTGAATAAATGACACTTTGATACAATGTCAAGTAGTCAGTGTACAGCTTGTATAACAGTGTAAATTTACTGTCCCCTCAAAATAACTCGACACACAGCCATTAATGTCTAAACTGTTGGCAACAAAAGTGAGTACACCCCTAAGAAAACATTTCCAAATTGGGCCCAAAGTGTCAATATTTTGTTTTGCCAACATTATTTTCTAGCACTGCCTTAACCCTCTTGGGCATGTAGTTCACTAGAGCTTCACAGGTTGCAACTGGAACCCTCTTCTACCCATTCATGAGGACATCAAGGAGCTGGTGGATATTAGAGTCCTTGCGCTCCTCCACCTTCTGTTTGAGGATGCCCCAAAGATGCTCAATAGGGTTTAAGACTGGAGACATGCTTGGCCAGTCCATAACCTTTACCCTCAGTTTCTTTAGCAAGCCAGTGGTCGTTCGGAGGGGTGTTTGGGGTCGTTATCATGTTGCAGTACTGCCCTGCGGCCCAGTTTATGAAGGGAGGGAATCATGCTCTGCTTCAGTATGTCACAGTACATGTTAGAATTCAATGAACTGTAGATCCCCAGTGCTGGCAGCACTCATGCAGCCCCAGACCATGACACTCCAACCACCATGCTTGACTCTAGGCAAGACACACTTGTCTTTGTACTCCTCACCTGGTTGCCGCTCCACACTCTTAACACCATCTGAACCAAATAAATGTATTTTGGTCTCATCAGACCACAGGACATGGTTGCAGTAATCCATGTCCGTAGTCTGTTTGTCTTCAGCAAACTTTTTGTGGGGTTTCTTTTGCATCATCTTTAGAATAGGCTTCTTTCTGGGATGACAGCCATGCAGACCAGTATGATGTTCTAATGATGCAGAGTGCGGCGTATGGTCTGAGCACTGACATGTTGACCCCCCACCCCTTCAAGCCCTTCAGCAATGCTGGCAGCACTCATACGTCTATTTTCCAAAGCCAACCTCTGTGTACGACGCTGACCACGTGCACTCAACCTTCGTAAACTGGGCCGCAGGGTGGTATTGCAACATGATAACGACCCCAAACACACCTCCAAGAGGACCAGTGGCTTGCTAAAAAAGCTGAGGGTAAAGGTTATGGCCTGGCCAAGCATGTCTCCAGACCTAAACCCTATTGAGCATCTTTGGGGCATCCTCAAACAGAAGGTGGAGGAGCGCAAGGTCTTTAATATCCACCAGCTCTGTGATGCTGTCATAAATGGGTGGAAGAGGGTTCCAGTTGCAACCTGTGAAGCTCTAGTGAACTACATGCCCAAGAGGGTTAAGGCAGTGCTGGAAAATAATGGTGGCCACACAAAATATTTACACTTTGGGCCCAATTTGTACATTTTTTCTAAGGGGTGTACTCACTTTTGTTGCCAGCAGTTTAGACATTAATGACTGTGTGTCGAGTTATTTTGAGGGGACAGTAAATTTACACTGTTATACAAGCTCTACACTGACTACTTTACATTGTATCAAAGTGTCATTTCTTCAGTGTTGTCCCATGGAAAGATATAAAGAAAAATGTGAAGAAATGTGAGGGGTGTACTCACTTTTGTGAGATACTGTATTAATGCTTATCTAAAAAAATAAAATAAATTCAAGTAGGCATTTCTACTTTTTTTCTGCAGCCCCCCTCTGTATAAGCTCCTCATACATCCCCACTTCAAAAATACTGAACTGTCTCTATAAAGCAGGACTGTAGCAAGGTATAACAAGTGTGAAAATTGCCTGTGATTCTTGTCAAATTTACTTTCTACAATACTTCTCTCTTACAATAATAAGTGGATCAATAAAGTATTTCATCTGGAACATGAGCATAGAGTTACTGCAGTGATTATACAGCCCCGGAAAAAATTAAGAGACCAGTCTGGATTTTTCTTCAATCTTCATCTCTAAATTACTTATTGAAAATGCTCTAAATGACAATATTTTTATTGTGAATTTGGTAGAAATGTTGTTAGTAGTTTATATTATAAAATCAAAATGTTCATTTTACTTAAACATATGCCTAAAAATAGTAAAACAAGAGACACTGAACATTTGGAGTGGTCTCTTAATTATTTCCGGAGCTGTATGATGCACACGGTACTGTATTCAGATGATGTTGTTAGGCAGCTTGGATCCAGATCTCATTGTGGTGAGAAAGAGACATGATGGAATCATAGAGGGCAGCGCTGTAACCGTCGGGGTTGAAGGTTTTCCCAGCTTTAACCAAGGAGTCACGAAGCTTCTTTACATTGTCTGCACCCATCCAGATGACTGGATAACCACCAAAGACCCTGTTGATATGATGTGGAAACAGTGTGAGAGGAGGATAGTATGAGATCACACTGTTTTGTACAGTTTTGTTGATGGGACTTCAACATGCCAAATTATCTAGTCACTTACTGTAAATCTGCATTAGTAAAATGAAGGAGGGTAAATTTGAAGTTACGGTAAAGTCTGACCCCAATTAAGAAATAATATTTTTTGGATAGATTCTTTCAGAAATATTTGAATAAATAAGCAAATTTCGGAAAAGTTAATATCTTTAATTGATTTTTTACAACATATTAAGAGTCCAAAGTTTTTACAAAACACATTTTGGATTCAGCCTTTTTTCACTTTATAAATCAAAATACTTTATAGATATAATTTACAGGTCTTAAGAATAAATTTTCTTAAGGAGAAATTGTATCATAAATCAGACAATTAACAACATATAAACAAATCATTCTGTAATAACTTTCAGCATAGTGCGAAGAACGATTATAGATGTTAAGTCAATGTAACTGTTTAGAAGTTGAGATTGTATGCAGAGTTTTGAAAAAAAAATTGAGATCATGGCCGTCAAAAATGGTAGTATAGGAGAAATAAACAGACAAGGTTCAGTCAAATAAACACCTACATGTATAGTTTATTTTGGAGCTATCCTAGTATGAAAGAAGACATGTTATGGAAGCGTAATAGACACACATCTATCAACTAACCTGTGATTGAAAAAGTGATGTTTTTGCCTGCCGTGTCTGGCCTTGAAGGAAAACCCCCATTATAAAAGCAGCCACTGCTCACCTGACATAGACGGTGCCTGGTGGTCTGCTCTGCACTGTGACCAAAGCGTTGGTCTTTTCAGGCTTGACTGTGCCAGGTGGAAGGAACCAGGACATAGACATATCCCCTCCTTCTGTGATGGTGGCCAGCACTGGCCAGGTGTCAGTAGGGATGGTATAACCTATGGAGACACGCAGACAAACAGGCCACAGAGAAACGGTTAAGAAGCTTATGAGCTAAACGGCAGGCATAGTGTTCATGAATGCTAGTTCAGATCACTTTGTCAGCCTAGGCTTTGTAAACAGGTACTGTATGTAAGGAGGCCCATCGTAAGCAAGCAGGATCATGCCTGTTTATAGAGCCTAGGTTGTGTATTTACACTGATTCTTTTCCCCCAGTGCACAGCCAGTACAGACATGCAGCGGATCGTAAAGTGATTTAGACAACAAGCATTCTCCAGAATCACTGAATCCACCTTTAAAATATTTCCGGATGTCAACTTTTTTTTTTGATTGTTCAACATAAATACTTTATTCCAATGCCCACTGATTCCATTCTCCACTCTTTGTCTTCTGTCATTAAAGGAATACTTCACCCATACGGAACCGGCGTTCTACCATTATAAAATCACTATTATAATATAATGAAGGAGGGTTTTCTTCCCTCAGTCTTCCCTTGGCCCAGCTGTCCTATTGAATGAATACTTTATTCCGGACTCAAAGTTCCATATAAAAAGACAATACAAATACATGGACGCTGGTGGCAGAAGTCTGGAGCCTTCCATGTCTGTGCTGTGCAGAGGGGCAGCAGAGACAGAGACAGGAGCAGGACAAGCAGCTGATCCATCCTGAAGAGTAACTCCACACACACACTGCTCCTGATTTTAAACAGAGGATGATGTCACACACACTCATGTTAACCAGTTTATCAGGTCACACAGACCAGACAACATTGGTCCTCTTCTCCCCTGAGCAGGCACATGAACATTCTGTATTGTAATAAGTGAATCAGATACACTCAATCAGGATATGATATGAAGTGCTATCCATCTTATGTTTTACTCAAGCACAGTTTTATGATTCTGATATTACATGGAATTGCTTATATTCTCCCAATTAATAATGATACATCCCCTATTGTGGTATAAATATCAGCCTATTATAGTGTTAATAAAAACATGAAACCAACTCAAGCTTTTAATCAATCTCTTTAGTGTGAGTCAATGACTATGGTAGACATACATTCTTATGCCAACTCAAGAAGAGTTGGTTCTTTTAGCCCCTTGGTATGGTTTGGGGGAAAATGTGCAAATATTGCAAGTTAGAATATGGATCAATAAGCAGGAAAAAAATAACATGATTTGACCATTAGTCGACTATATGCGAGATTTGACCAATAAGATTCCACTATGTACATTTTTAGTCAAGGACAGACCTACTGCACATTAGTACCTGATGAATGGTTTACACTTTAGATTAGGGGATGCTAAAAAGGTTTGTAAATGACTTATTAGTCATTTACTAATGATTTGTTAATGAGAATTTAATGATTATTAAAAGCTTTATAGATGACTTACAACACATTTGTTATATGTTAATAACATAGCACATATAAATCATCTACAAATATATATTACTATATTGTAAATCATTAGTTCATCTTTATCTAATGATTTATGTAACTTAAGAATCACTTCTAGATTAACATTATTATAAAGTGTTACCCGAAGTGCTAACTGACAGTGTTGGAGGGGGTAATTGTAAATATAACTTGGGCCATGAATCACTATAAACAGATAAGATTGCTGATGACATATGGCTGTTTTGGCCAAAGCGTGCCACACTGATTTGAATGATCCGTTTACGGATGGACCTTAGCGACATTACTGTTTAAACCATGCAACTCAGGCTGGCACATAATTTTTTTAAATAATCTAAACTAACTAAAGTCTCAAATACATTGACACGAGGGCAGCACATCATCTGAATGCATACCCACAAGCATGTTGCCCTGCTGTATTGGAAATGCCAAACCACTGCCAGGCTTATGTGCCGAGCCGAGCCAGCATTTGTATATGGAAAAAGGCCAATAGATGACGTCCTAAGTTTTTTGTTGGAGACAGTTATTCATCCTAAAACCTCAAGGCTCTTTTCTCTGAGTCTCATTGATACGTTGTTGCTATTTCCAGCAGTGTGGATAAGATGTGCCTCTCCTATGATAGTATTGACCAACAGAACACTCTGACCTGGAGATGTCCGAAATTTTTATCTTAATGCGCTCTCTGTAATGTTGCATTATTATCTTCCTGCTCCCTCTGTAATGTTGCATGTGTACGGACATTCCTATTATAAAAGCTGCATGTTCTGTTGAGATATGTAGGTTGTTGTCACTGTTTACATGCTTTGTACAAACAAGTTCTCTGATAAGAACTTTGTATTAAACTTTTTTTTTATTGAAGAAAGGGACTGGGGGGGCGCCCTTAGCTCAGTTGGTAGGGCGTCCCCCCCATGGGCCTCGGCCAGCAGCGGACCCGGGTTCGATTCCAGCCCGCGGTTGATCTCTGCATGTCACTCCCCTCTCTGCCCCATTTCAACTCTGTCTACACTATCAATAAAAAAAAGCATAAAAATGCCAAATAAAAATCCTAAAAAAAAAAGAGAAAGGGACTGAGACAAGTTATTATTTCATTAATCAAAGTAGAAATTCAACATATTCAGTATGGATTCAGCACAGCGGAGAGTGGCTTAAATTGTGCCGGTGGGGAAGTTGTGCCACCCCTTGTTTCTAGAAAACCGTGGAAGAAATTGAAAATGTGAGCACATATTTAAGAAGAGCCATCCATTTGACTCATCCTGTTAAGAAGAGAGACACTAGGAATAAGATTAAAGCACATTTAAGCTAAAAAAAAGTGTTTTGCCTTTCAAAGTAAAATTTCCATGATCAAGGTTTTTTGATTATTGTGTCCGAACAATTATAGACAAGTTTGAAAACATTTGACACATGTTTTAGTGCTTTAGTATGCTACACTTTGAGTCTATACAGTTAGCACGATGTCAACCCTAAACTACTGCATCATGCCTATTATCCAAAATTCTGGGGTTGGGGTGATTTGTGCCAATGGGCCTAGATGAGTTATAAGTAAGTAAGTAAGTAAGTAAGTAAGTAAGTAAGTAAGTAAGTAAAATATATTTATAAAAGCACATTTATGACAGTTTGCACTGTCCAAAGTGCTGTACATAGTGCATTCAGTAGGTAAACAATGAAGGTAAATTAACAAAAATAAAAGACATAAAGCCCATTTAATTTTCCTTTATTTATTCTCGAAAGATCAATTGAGGGTTACCCTCTTTTACAATGACGTCGAGTCAATTACAGATACACAATATACAATGAGAATACACAACAAGCTTACAAAGAGACAACAACAATTAAAACATTCAGATCAATTGAATAAAGCAGAACAATATCCTAATTAAAACAGTTACAAGTGGAGTGGGGCTTATTCAAAATAATAACTTTAAATTGGTTAACAGTTATGAGTGTATTTATTTTAATTTAATGTTGTAGGCTGTTCCAGGAGTCAGGGGCACTGTGGCTAAAAGCAGTTTTACCAAGGTCAGACCGGGCGTATGGAACATATAACATGAGCATTTCAGTTGAGCGGATTTGATAAAGCCCATCTGAAATATGCAGCATTGTGTCAAATAGAGTGGTAGCTTTCCGGTCAGGGCTTTATATATAAAAATATGCCAATGTGCATCACGTCTCTCTTTAAGAGAGGACCACCCAACCTTTTCATATAAAACACAATGGTGTGTGTCATAAGCATCTCCTGTAATGAACCTTAAAGCAGAGTGAAAAACAGAGTCTAGGAGTTTAAGACATGAATGAGATGCATGCCGATAAACCACATCACCGTGATCAAGGACAGACATAAAAACTACCTCAATAATCCTTTTCCTACTGAACAACGGGAAGGTGGCTTTGTTCCTATAACAATATCCAATCTTTTGTCGCAGACGACAGAAAAGATTTTTTATGTGAAATTTAAAAGATACTTTTTCATCTATCCAGATGCCGAGATATTTATATTCAGTGACTCTTTCAATTTGAGATCCATTATTTGTATGAATATTAAGATCATTAAAATGTATAGTTCTTGCTCTGGAGAAACATATATTTTGTTTTGTCTGTATTAAGAACAACCCTGAGGTCCACTAGACAGTCCTGCAGGGTGTTAAAAGAGCTCTGAAGGTTCTGAACAGATTGATGGACCGAATCAGAAATACAATACAGTACAGTGTTGTCAGCATACAAATGGGCGTGACAGTTTTGTAGCGATGAAACAATGTTATTGATGTAAATTGTGAATAGGACTGGACCTAAAATTGCTCGATGGTGTTGATACCTTGCAGGCTACTCCCAAAGTAGCCTGCAAGGTATCAACGTTCTTAGCCAATCACGGCACTGCTCTTCTTAGCCAATCACGGCACTGCTGCCAACTGCCAACTGACCGGCTACTTTTTCCATTAACTTTCTCTGGACACGTAAGGCAAGTAGATATTTTAGGAGATTATTTTGTACTTCTTATTAGTGGATATTTTAGGACAGTATTTAGACTTTTTATTTGAAAATTTAAATTGCGTGTCCTTTAGTAATCTTGCTTGACAAGCCAACGATGGATTGCCTTTATGTAAACAAAATTAGCAATGACAGATTACTAATGACTCCTGAGATCTTTTTACAAATCATAGCATTATTTTAGGAAGTAATCTTTAAAATCTTGGAAAGAGCAATATATTTTTTCAAGGTTACACATCTGCATTAGTCCTATTTGGAGTTATGCTTACTTGGAGGACATGGAACCAGCAAAGCAATACAGATGCATGCGGGAAGACAGTCTTAATGGCTTTGATTTCTTTCTGGTCCTTATCAACCATAACACATCTAGGAATGGAAATTTAACAAGTGTTTAGTTCATAGCATTTTCACAATAGGTGGTAAAAAAAAGGTCAGATTTGAACCCAACCAACTAGAACGCTTAACCTTATATACCTTGGTGTGAGGTCACCTGCTGCCTCTTTGAGTGTCTTAAGGCAAGCCTCTAGAATTGATTTTGTCTCTTCACTCAAAATAAAAAATTACACTGGTACTCCTTTACCTGTGTAATTTTTTACCATGACTGCATAAAAGGCAAATCCATATTGAGTAATGCTTTTGTAGGTAGCATCCAAAAACAACATGTGTCCCCCAAATAGTTTGAGCTGCTCCAGCTGCCATCTTGAACTGTACACAATCATCAGGGGCTGATCCTCACTCTGCGACAGTGGTTGAAACAGTAAAATACTGTCTTTCAACTCAGACTGGATTAGTTTGTCAACTGATACACTGTCATTTCCATCCATTCGGATGTATCTGTTGAAGCTAGCTCTGATTCTAGCTATGTCCTCTGGAGAGACAAAGAATGTTCTGTCCATGAAATCTGTTTTTCCCTGGCTCTGAGACCAGTCAATGGACTTCAGAAGAATGGCGCTATTTGAGAGCCCTTGGGAAATACAACTGTGAATGAATTCCACCAAGTCCTCATTGATGCGATGCATTCTTTTTTCCTTGGAGTTAGTGACGTCATGGCCTATGTTCACACATCTGCCTCACAACACAACCCCTGAAGTTGGCAGTTGTTTTAAACAGGAAGGACACATATGCTGGACAGGAATTTGCCCTTGTCGTCATAGGGTCACCAGTTGAAGATCCTTTTGGACGGTGGGATCGCACACACCTCCACTGAATAATTTTTTTTTGCTTGTTCCTACAGGAGAACCTCCCTTTTCCATTCTCATTTAGGCCATCCAGGTGGCTCCTCATGAAAAGGTCATCTGGAATAGTCCCTACATTTTGTATTGTGCGCTCTATCCTCGGATCTCTCTCTTTCTTAAGACCATCCTCAATGGACTTCATCCGATATGTCTCCATACCTAAAGAGCACACGTACACAAACATCCTTATCTTGTCAACTATTAGCAACCAGTATTGCAAATCAACCGAGAAGTCAACTCATATTATTATTCTAAAGTTGGTCATACCAGCACCAACCATCAACAGAATGATTTACACCTAATTGAGAAAATAATTGATTGCTTATATTAGTGGTTAACCATTTGGTGTCTTATGCTGCAGGCCGGGGTTCGAGCCCCTCACATCCTAATGTTTTTACTTGTGTCAACCAAACCAATAACATCTGTGGTGGAGGTCCTGGATAAGATTTGTAGGCCTATTCTCTTCATTAAGTGAAGAATATCTCAACTATTATAGAATAATATGACCCCATTGAACAACATGGGATATGTGCCAAAATCAAAAAGCATTTATCTTAATATGAAGATTAATCTTATAGAAATGTATGAGGATATCTATTAAGAAAAAAAAGTCCCATTCAGCATTTAGTGTGATACTAGTGTAACCATATTACTCTATAACAGTTGAGATATTCTCAGCTAAATGAAACGCATACAAATCTTACCCAGGACCTAGACTATTATGCATAACAAGCTTGGAATATACTCATCCCTTTCCCCCTATATACAGGGCTGTAAGGGACAAACTTACCATCGTATGACTACTCTCCACTTGACACATGGCTTCCTAGGTTACTCCGCTGCCTCTGACCCTGCGGGCCGGGTTCGCAAACCATATTATAATGACTTTTAATTTTTTTACTTCTATTTCAAAAACGTTGTTCTCTGAATAAAACTTTTTTCCCACAGTAAACTCTTATAATCTTAGTTTCTTAATACAGTCACTCAATTAATGTTGAAAACATTTTAGGACAACAATGTGTTGATGTGTGAACCAGCCCAATAACATTTATGCATAACAAGCTTGGAATATACCCATCCCTTTTCCCCTATATGGATCCTTCTTCAACTACAGGCACTTTTGGTGTTGAAAGCTTTATAAAATTTAACATATTAATTTTAGAAATGTATTGATGTTTTAGTTCTCCATCTTGTGTAGACACATTTAATTGTTTCAGCAATATAAGCCAAAAAAATAAATGAGTTTATAACAACGCCATTGTAATTTCCATCACAGTCCAATCAAAAAATGAAAAAGATGATGGACATGACTGTTGTGGAAATTACATTTCATAAAGTATCTGCTAAAATATGGTGAACCCAAAGGACAGGTGTTATTTTAATAAAATAATACCTAAAATACTAATATTTCTTAAAATACATCATGCATTTAATTAAAATAGACCTTTTTGTATTATTAAATAATAATATTAATAAAGTTTAAAGTAATACTATATCAGTATTTAATTGTACAATTAAGCAAGGTTGAATGTCCAAAACTGGACCCAGGGACAAATGGTATATGGCCAAAAAAACATATAAAACACTTTTTGTATAGTAAAAATATTGACTGCTGTACCATTTATTTTAGGAATTTTAGTGTAAATGCAGTGTGACAAACATTAAAAATAAGAAATGTGTTTTTGTTTTTATTATATCTGCCAGGGACACAAAAATGACCTGAATTGGAGAACGGAAAGGACAAATTTAACATCGAATAGGTTTTCACCATATCATAGCTTAGTGAGAAGCCATCTTGCCTTTGATGTGGGGGGGGGGGGGGGGGGGGGTTGCAGTGGACTTTTAATTATTGACTTACCTTTCAAAAAAAAATTCTCTGGAAAGATCGTCCCTTCCCCTGGTAATATTAATGGGAAAGATTAATAGGTCATATGCCTATCTTGTGTGTTTGTCTCTCAGACTCTAGGTCAGCCTTGGAACCTGTTAGGAGACACTTAGGTCAGTTGTATAGATAAAGTCTCATCTCCTTCTACTCCAGAATGTTATGGTTCACTGTGTTCAGCTCTGAACCAAAACATTGGTACGCTTGGTGCCCGAGCCGGGGAGGTGATAGAGATAGCGCAAGGTTAAAACACAGCTCTAAGCATGAGTTTGTCAGAATTGAAGTGCAAGTCACAAGAGTTGCAGTCCGGTTCTCCTTGGCCAAGTCTGTAATAAATATTGCTTCATAATTCATCCAAGTCTCCTGAAATATTCTTCCACCTGAGTTGACCTCCAACCTTAACAGAACTTCCATCATAGACACCACTGATGAGAGTTCAGATGGCCAGAAAGACTTTGTCATTGTGAGCTTTCCAGGCAAAACCACCTAGATCTGCTAGGCCTTGTTTAAGAAAATTAACATTCAATCTTTGTAAAATATTTACTTTAAATAAACCTTAAATAAGTAATTGTCTTATGGATTTGTCTTGCATTACAGTTTATGAGATATATATATATCAATGGCACAATTTACCCCATGGTATTCTCCCTTGTGGCACAACTTACACCACACCGGTTAACTTAAACAGTTTATTCGAGATCCAAAGTTTTTATTGCCAGGGATGCACAACATCCTGAAATATATGTACATATTTGAGTTGGAGACATAACTGTCAAGGCCTCACTTTAAAATCACTTTGAGTAAAAAGTGGCACAACTTAGGCCACTCTCCCCTATACAGTATAGATCCTTATAAAAAAATCTTTTGACAATATTGACCTCCATAAATGCTAAATTGGAAAGATATGGTATCAGAGGGATTGGGATGAATTGATTGAGAAGCTATTTTCAACCATGTGATTTATATATACACTCACCGGCCACTTTATTAGGTACACCTGTTCAATGGCTTATAAAAACAAAAAGCTAATCAGCCAATCACATGACAGTATGACAGTACTATCACATGTACGTGATGTGGGCTCAGGTGGTAGAGCGGGTCGGCCAATGATCGAAGGGTTGGCGGTTCGATTCCCGCCCTGCCACCTGTGTCATGGTTGTTGTGTCCTTGGGCAAGACACTTCACCCGACTTGCCTCGTGTGAATGTGTATGACTGCTGTATGTTTGTGGTGGTCGGAGGGGCCGTAGGCGCTGAATGGCAGCCACGCTTCCACCACCGGTATGACTGTGTGTGAATGAATGGAACCTGGAACCCTGTAAAGCGCTTTGAGTGCCTAGAAAAGCGCAATATAAATCTAATCCATTATTATTATTATTATGACAGCAATTTAATGCATTTAAATGTGGTCAAGACAATGTACTGAAGTCAAACCGAGCATCAAAATGGGGAAGAAAGGGGGTTTAGGTGACTTTGAACATGGCATGGTTGATGGTGCACAGCAGGATGGATCCATACTTTCATGTTGTTTACGCCAAATTCTGAACCTGCCATCTCAATGTCGCAACCGAAATCGAGACTCATCAGACCAGGCATGATTTTTCAATCTTCTATAGTCCAATATTGGTGATCCTGTGAGAATTGTAGCCTCATTTTCCTGTTTTAAGCTGACAGGAGTGGCACCCGGTGGGGTCTTCTGTTGCTGTTGCCCATCTGCTTCAAGGCTGGTTGTGTTTTGTATTCAGAGATGGTATTCTGCATACCCTGGTTGTAACAAGTGGTTATTTGAGTTACTGTTGCCTTTCTATCATCTCGAACCAGTCTGCCCATCCTCCACTGACCTCTGACTTCAACAAGGCATTTTACGTCCACACAAATGCCGCTCACTGGATATTTTTTTTTTCAGACCATTCTCTGTAAACCCTACAGATGGTTAAGAGTGAAAATCCCAGTAGATCAGCAGTTTCTGAAATACTCATACCAGCCCTCCTGGCACCCTCAACATTGCCATGTTCAAAGTTACTTAAAACCCCTTTCTTACCCATTCTGTTGCTCGGTTTCAACATCAATAAATTGTCCCGTCCAGGTCTACATGCCTAAATGCATTGAGTTGCTGCCATGTGATTGGCTGATTAGTTATATGTGTTAACAAGAAAATGAACCTTACACATCGTGACATGCTCTACATTCAGATTAATAAACCTATTTGTATTGTATGCTTTTTAATGTCTGTGCCACTGAACAGATTTATGTCGGGTGGATTCATATAACGCTGCGGCTGCACGCAATCTTTACTGTTCACTTGTGCGATCCTAAAGTCACAGACGAGCCTCGTTAAATAGCCTAATATGAATATAAAAATTATATAATAATTTAAACTGTGATCACTTGAGGAAAATGGATCTGGTAATAAATCAATCAGGCTCTTCAATGGAAACTGTCACCTAATGTGTCTGATGTTAATGTCTTTCACTCCCCATTTAAAAGAAGCGACCATCTGTTTACTGCACAGTATTAGGCTATAGCTTGCCAACATATTATACAGCGAATATAAAACACTCTCAGCAATGCTGTGCGGCGCCAGCTTAATACTTTACTGCTGATATGCATAACTTTTTAAAATAGACTATGGCTTCTCATACGGAAGCAAAATTATTCTCTAGACAAAAAATGTTTGCTCTGTTTTTTTCTGAATTGCAGAGGAGATTAGATCAGAGTTATGAGACAATATCCCCGTTAATTCTTCTCCATACCATAAACTCATTCGTTAATATTTCTAACTCTAGTGGGAGGAGCGGAGATTTTTTTTTTCTTTTCTTTTTTGAGAAGTGGAGAAGTGGGAGGATCAATCATTTGTTTCTACTGTTTCCATGGTGAATCATGTTATCAGCGATCCATTGACGATGGCTTTTACGCACGTGATCAACCCAGAGTGAACACGCTCAGAGTTGATTAACCCAACGCTGATCCACTGTTCTGAAACCGAAAACCCAGAGTTGCTCGTCAACCCTGCGCTCTGAGTTGACCAACTCAGAGCGCAGGATTTAACTCAGAGTATGTAAAACCAGCTACCTGAAACAGGCCTCAGGAGACATACTGTAGCTTCACCTTGACAACATAAAATGCTGCCTATGTGTGCACTTTGTAATGGAATTGTAATAATATGCCATCAATCTGTCTGTTAGACTTGCTCGAACATGTGACGGCAAACACCTGACACAACATATGATGTAATTCATCTTTCAGAGAAGAAAAATGCCAGCCAAATTTAAAGTCAGCTCAAATTGCCAAGTCTTTTTATGTGTGTGTTAAACCAACTGCACCATCTAGTGTTCAATATTAGGTATCACAGTACATTGAGCCTGCTACTCACTTGTATATACAGTACTATCTATGACTGGAACTCATCAGCTTATTTGATTTTTTAAGTATCTCTAAAGGAATGTTTCTAAAAATATACAGACCTGGTTTTCTAATTGTTTTAATTAAAGCACATACACATGTAAATGTGGTAAAGGAGAAAAAGAAAAATTCCAATCCCATATAATGTGCCGTTTTTTTAACCCATACTTCAATACTTGCTTATCTCTCTTTTCCCACTTCAGTGCAATAAGCAGTTTTCACATATATATACAGTAGATACTCATACTCCCAAAAAAGGTACTAGTAAGTATAAGTGAATTAAATACCCTAGGTTCTTAAGGCATACTTTAAGGACAAATTTAATTTTTGAGATCATATTAAAGGTTCAGTAAGCGAAATGGTACTTTTAGCTAACCCCCTGTAATGCCTCGTTTCCACCGAGTAGAGCGGGTCGGATCGGAGCGGCTCAGAGCGGGACAGCTCACTTTTAAGAATCTCGGTGTTGTTTCCACCGCCGACCCTACCCTTACTGGTAGGGCGGGGTTTAGGCTGGACTGCGATAGCCGACGCCAGAATGTGGGTCAAACTATCGGGCTGTGGGAACAACTGTGGTCAAGCCAGCGGTCTCTTGTTTTTGCTTGGTCAAACCAGCCGCTTCTTTATTTATTCCCCCCGTGTTGTGAGCACAGAGACGGCTCGGTGCAACTGATAGAGACAGTGAGCGAACAGCACTGGCTGCGGCAGCTACGTGACATCGTAGCAGTGGGACACAGTGTAGCCAACTGATTGATTTAATGACGAGGAAAAACACCACACAATAAACAGTGCCGCGCTCACATTTTCGCCAAAACTCTCTTCACTCTAGCCGAGGTGACTACAAACGGCGGAGATGATTCAAACCAGCCGCTTCTTTATGTATTCCCCCCGTGTTGTTGTGAGCGTGTATTTTACTACTATCTATGGCGTAAACACACAGAGACCGCTCGGCGCAACTCATAGAGACAGTGAGCGAACAGTGCTGGCTGCAGCAGCTACGTGACTATGGGACACAGTGTAACCAACTGATTAATTTATTGACGAGGAAAAACACCACACAATAAACAGAGCTGTGCTCACATTTTCGCCAAAACACAAGACTCTCTTCACTCTTGCCGAGATCTACACATGGCGGAAATGATTCTTTCGACCAATCAAATGACGGCAGTGTGTAGCTCCGCCTTCTCATGCATTTTCGGCCCGCTTTCAGGCCGCTAGTACCCCTACGGAGGAGTACTGAGATCGGGAGCGGCTCAGAGCGGTTAGGTGCGCTTAAACCGTACCCTACCCAACTTTTGGCAAATGAAAAGCCAAACTACCCGGACCGAACCGCTCCGACCCGACCCGCTCTACTCGGTGGAAACGAGGCATAAGTGACTGCAGTTAGCATTCTCCTCCCTCGTCCCTCCGTCACCACATTAATGCACTGCGGTCTTCAAGCAGTGAATCATCTCAGATCTTTAAGTGTGAAACACATGATGAAAACCATCAAAACAGACATTTGGAAGGATTTTTTACCTGCTCCGCCATTGTAGGCGCATAAACATTCAACCCTCTGTCACTCTGCGCATGCACCGGCAGTGAGACGTGCCAGTTTGTAGCGTTCTCTCTTCTGATTGGTTATCAGTAGTGGGATCCCCGAAAAGTTTATTTGCCGATTACATGCACGGGTGACTGAGAGAACTGTGATATGAAACACGCACACTATATAAGTGATCACTGGATAAATATAGAGCAATTTAACACGTATATTAACATAAACATATCGCTCACTTCACCTTTAATAAACCCCTTTCAAAACTGTTTTAGGACACCTTCATAAACAGTGAATAGGAGGCTGCCATATCTGTTTGCACTAACAAGTCTCACCAGGAAGTCGTGATGGGAGAAGTGCTTTTGTCCAAGAATGTTATCAACAAGTAGCTGTCAGTCTGACATGATTAAGAGCAAGTAGCTGTCAGTCTGACATGATTATGAGGTCAATGCTCTTTTATAGAAGCAATAATGAGACATGAACCACACAGGAGGGAAGGTATGCATTGTTTAGTTTAGTTTAGTTACAGCAGATATGTTCTGAACAAAAAATCATTATTACATTATACAACGACAAAACTATTATTTAAAAAGGTGAAAAGAGCTGCTGTTAAACACACCGACATTCCTGAAAACTGGTTTCCAGAAATGCAACAGAAGCCCCTGAGCATGTCTGCCTCCTGACTGCCTAAAATATGTCCAAAGGGGGCACATGTCAGCATAGTTAGTGTGTTACCATATGGAGATGGCGGTCAGGTCTAATGTCTGATGGCCGAAAAACAAAACCTCCTATCTGCATTTTTTCAGTTTTTTTCTTTTTTCTTGAAATGACGAGAACAAGGAAGGCTGCTCCTCTTCAGTAGTTTTGCAACATTTTCCCGCCCTTCATTGTGACAGAAAAGTCATGACAAAAACCTCCTATCACGTTCGCCGGGAATATGTTGAAGTTCAAAACCTCCTATCTACACAGGTTCAAAGCTTGAGACTTCTGAGGTATGTAAACTAATCTTAATGTCTGTCAGATTGCAGTAATCAATTGTTTTCTTAATAAAATGTGTCTTCCACCTTTACTAGTGAAGTATTTGTTAGTAGGGGAGAGTGGCCTAAGTTGTGCATTTTGGAAGTTGTGCCACCCCTTGTTTCAAGAAAACCGTGGAAGAAATTGGAAATGTGACCACATATTTAAGAAGAGCCATCCATTTGACTCATCCTGTAAAGAAGGGAGACACAAGGAATAAGATATAAGCACATTTAAGCTCTAAAAACTGTGTTTTGCCTTTCAAAGTAAAATTTCAAGGTTCAAGGTTGAACAAGGTTCTTTGATTATTGTGTCTGAACACTTATAGACAAGTTTGAAAACATTTGACACATGTTTTAGTGCTTTGGTATGCTACATTTTGAGTCTATACAGTTAGCACGATGGCAGCCCTAAATTGCTGCATCATGCTTATTATCCAAATTTCTGGGATTGGGGTGATTTGTGCCAAAGGGCCTAGTTTAGTTATAAGTAAGTAAGTAAGTAAAATGTATTTATAAAAGCACATTTATGACAGTTTGCACTGTCCAAAGTGCTGTACATAGTGCATTCAGTAGGTAAACGATGAAGGTAAAATAACAATAACCAAAATAAAAGACGTAAAGCCCATACATCCACATAAACACAGATAGTAGTGCAGAGGTAAGATAGTTAATGGGGAGGAAACACCATATGGGTTTTGAGCCTTGATTTAAAGGCAGAAATGTAGAGGGAATCACATTTGTCAGGTGGCAGTTGGTTCCACAAGCACGGATCAACTAGTGCAAAGTACATTTCTGAGAGTTGTGCCAGTGGCATGGCTGTATACGCTGGTCACCAAAAGAAAGTGATTGTCTACAGTAGCTCAGAAGAGAGTGACATCTCAATTCCACTTAACGACACCACTGATGAGAGTTCAGATGGCCAGAAAGATGATGATGGTGACTTTGTCATTGTGAGCTTTGCAGGTAAAACCATTAGATCTGCTAGGCCTTGTTTAAGAAAATTGTCCTTCAATCTTTGTCAACTATTTACTTTCAATAAACCTTAAAAAAGTAATTGTCTAATGGATTTGTCTTGCATTAGAGTTTATGAGATATATAGCAATGGCACAATTTACCCCATGGTATTCTCACCAACCGCACAACTTACACCACACCGGGGGCAAGTTGTGCAACAAGACAACTCTTTTTCCGAAAGCTATATTTCTTCAACAGTTTATTCCAGATCCAAAGTTTTTATTGCCAGGGATGCACAACACCCTGAAATATATGTACATATTTGAGTTGGAGACTTTACTGTCAAGGCCTTACTTTAAAGTCACTTTCAGTGAAAAGTTGCACAACTTAGGCCACTCTCCCCTATCTCTGTCAAGTTTATGATGAGAATGATATGAATCGCGCAGGGTACCGTATTATTGCTATTATGCATCAGCGTATTACTGTATAAACCATAGATATCTATGGTATTAGTGCCCAATAGTGAACATTTTATTTCACCAAGATGGTGAGTTAATCTAAAATGTTATAGATAATACTTGAAACATCTCTGATCACCGTAAATAAGCGTTTTTGTTAACCTAGCTCTTTTTAGGTAAAAACCTTCTATCTACATGTAAGTAGCAAGGATCTATATCCTATCTGCATGTATGTAGATAGGAGGTTTTGGAGTTTAATATTTTGAACCTGTTCAGAGGTTGTCATTGCTGCTTTGATGTTTCCAATACCTTAATGTGATCTCTTATTAATTGCAGTTCAACAACACATGCTATGGTAACACAATGGCAGACAAAAACCCTGAGCACAAGTCAGGCAAAAAGAGGCCTCTTTCCAGGGGAATGATGATGTTGGAGTTGGCTCTCAAGAAAGGTAGTGGTATTGAAGCATTGTTGGAACCAGTTCCTGTGTTATAACATTATAATGGGAGTACATGGGGATATTGGAAATAGCTGAGAATAGAAGGTTGTATTAATAAGACACTGATGTTATATGCGGGGACATTATTTAGAGAACAAGAGATGGAAAACTGGGCAGGTCCCCCATGATAGTAATACTTCCAGCCCTGTACAACCACTATTTATAGTAAAAATGTATTAATACAGCATAATCAGAAGTCTAACTATGTGTCTTGATTGGCATATCAGACACAGGAAGTTTTAAAGATGATTTAACACAAAGACGCTGATAATATTGCATTTCATTTATAGGAAAAAAATGTGATCCCCCCGAGGACCAGTGTACAGCCTGATGGAGACTGGTGGAACCGCTCTAAAGCGGGTACAGCCACCACTTCAGACAGCCAACCGGTGACTGGCGGAGACTATGGTAGGCCTACAACTACCTTGAACCCCTATGTTAAGGATCTGGTAGTAATTCACATATTTAAAGCAAAATTAGTTTGACGGTCAGTGGTTATTTGATTATTGTAAAATAAAATTAAAATTAAAATTTAAAAACAGGAGATCGAAAAAAAGTGTCTGGCTGAAATATTATACTAATTTGAAAGTAAATTAAGGTGTGTGTGTGTGTGTGTGTGTGTGTGTGTGTTTGTGTGTGTTTGGCAGAGAGGCTTCAGCTAAAATTATTAAATTCAAGAGGCTTCACAATTTTCTTTCGTATATCACTAATGCTATATAGCCTTTGGACATGAACTTTGTTATCAATAATTATTGATTTACTGTTAATTTATTTGCGTGATGAAGTCTTCTGGAAGAAGATTGCGTCACTGGAAGTGTCAGTAGCCTATTCTATTTTGTAATTTGTGTGTGCGTTTCCTGTCTGAGATTGGCGCTGTCCTCTCTTTTATAGTCTAAAAAGGACAGTTCTGGATGCAGCCACTATCCTATATAGATATCCAATAAGAAGCTTGCTTATTTGTATTTTATTTTTTCTACTTATTTAAATGTTTAAATAACCACTAGTCTTTTAATCCTTTACTGAAAGGAAAATCCAATGACCAAAATATATGCTGACCTTTGACCTAAAATAGAGTTATCACTAGGGGTGTAACGGTACACTAAAGTCACGGTTCGGTACGTACCTCGGTTTTGAAGTCACGGTACGGTACAGTACGGTACGGTTCATAGTTAACGGAGAATGAACAGCTTTAGCTGTCAGTAACTAGCTGACAGTGTGTAACATACAAATAAAATGCAATTCTCAAATAAATAAAATACTTATTAAATACTAGTGTAGGTGCAGCATAAACTAAAATTGCAATGAAAACATATAGTGTTAATGCTCAGCAGGCTCTGTAAGCTGGTATGTAAAAAAAAGGCTGTCATCTTTAAGGGTCTTTTTGACTTTAAAAAAAATAAAATATTGCTGCAGCTCTCTTAAACTCTAAAGTGCTCTTATAAATATAACAATTATCAAATAAAAGTGCTCCTGCTACATTAATTGAATGACAGCTTGTTTATGTTCAGTATAAAAAAGAAAATAGTGTCTGGGTTTTGCCCAGCTCGTTTTTCTTCACGGTAATGGTGAGAGTAGCCAAACACCTGATGGTGCCTTTTCAAATGCTCATGCATGTTCGACGTGTTGCCTCCTACATAAGCGATCGCGGTGAAACAATAACCTGTGTGGCGACATTGTTCCACACGTCTATCACTGTTTTCATAATTCACCTGGAATCCGAAGTTATCCCTCAAACGGGATTTGAATGACAGGGGGGCGCCTGCGCGCTCCGGTTTCCTGTTGTCTTTCGCCATGCAGTTCGCTCTCTGTTCGAAAGCACTTTATAACATTTTGATTTGCACTACTCATAGACAGTAAAAGAGGGGGGGAACGCTGCTACTACAACTGCTAATAGTGATGCAAACGCAACACCAGAGCGGAGAGGTGTGTATCTCTTGCTCTGACTGCAGCTGGGAGGGACTGCTGCGTGAGGACTCGGCCGCCTGTCAGTGCTCTGGGAAGGGGGGAGTGGCCGTTGAGCACCCGCTGCTCGTTTAGAAGTGTTAAGAGCGATACATGCTTTAGCGACAGAGTCTCTAAAAGTCACCAATAACACCAGAAAAAGTAGCTAGATTGTTCGCTTGTGGCTTTTTTTGAAAAAGAGTCGCCAGAGGGGTCTGAAAAGTCGTTGAATATAGCGGCTAAGTTGCTAACACTGCCTGACCCTCATGCTCAGCTCACCATGGAGCTAATATACTCTCAATCGCTGGCTGCTACTGCGCATGTGCGAGCCGAGCCGGAGGCTAAATGGTCCGGGGGGAACTCCGACGACAAGTTTTAAGTTCCACACCGCAAAACAAGCCTGTACATTCGCCACAAACGGACCGCGGTCCACCTCTGTAACACCAAATACGTGCCTGTACCGTCACGGTACGGTACAAATACGTGTATCGTTACACCCCTAGTTATCACCACACACTCTATTGGAGATGAGATGAATGATTCACTATTTCCTATTTTCCTCCCAGGAACAGCACTCGAGACGGACGGAGCAACAGACCAGCCTGTAATAACAGAGCATCTTTGCTATGAGGACCTTGTGACATTCATAGATGAATCTGATTTAGATCTATTAGAGACATTCCCAGTTAATGATGCCGCTCTAGATGACTCCGACCATGATGAATGTGGGCAAGAAAAAGAACTGGCAGACGTTCCAGTTTTGAATCAAGTAGCTGAAAATATTGTGGAGGAAGAAGCAGACATAACACCTAAGAAGAAGAAAGGTGTCAACTACAGAAAACAAAATATGGAAAACAGAGAGCTGGGAAAAGAGTACAAGGGGAAAATGAAAGTGGGAAGAGAAATCAAAGAGGTTACTCATAATCCACGCTCCATAGGACACAGATGTCATCATGGCTGCAACGAGGGTCAAATCAGAAACAAGGGAGGACAGCAATGTGAGAATATGTCTGAAGAGCAAAGGCAAACGATCTTTGGAGAATTCTGGAAAATGACCTGGTAGCAAAGGAAGGTTTATGTGTCAGCACAGATTGAAGCACACCCTACAAAACGACAAACAACAAAAGATGGTCAATCTCGTAAGTCCAGAACATATAAGTACAGACTGCAGGTCGATAACAAGCAGGTACCAGTCAGTCACCAGACACAGGAATGCACCAGGCGCAACAGCAAATGCCATCAAGGAGCCACAGTAAGCAGGATGGTTCTGCACAAGCATTTCTTGACACACTGCCAACGGTTGAAAGTCACTACTGTCAACGGGACTCTAAAAAAATGTATCTGGAGCCACTATTCAGTACATTTTCCTCACTGTTTAGAGCAGGGGTTTTCAAAGTGTGAGAGAGTGAGCCCCCCCTCAGAGAACAAATTTCAGCGGAGCCCCCCCCCCCCAAAAAAAAATTATTATTATTTTAAAAATGTAAACATGTTTTTGAAACATTCTAAACATTTTTGTGCGTTTTTAAACACATTTAATACATTTTAACATCTTAATCCAGTGTTTTAATCCTGCTTCCTTTAAGCGTGGATAGTAGTGACTGAGTGTGCATCGGAGTGAGAAAGATAGGCAGACAGACCTGCCCAAATTATTGACTAGTTAAATGTCATTCACACTCCCAGTGTTTTTTCGCTAGTGCCTCCAATGTCCTGCTGGAGGAGAATAGTAGCCAGTGGAGAACCAGACCCTCCTAGGGGGGTCCGGGGGTATGCCCCCCCGGGAGATTTTTTTTCACCTTTTTAAAGTGAAATGCATGAATCTGGTGCACTTTGAGAGGACAATTAAGAGGCTAAGTATGAGGAATTTTGTGTGAACAAATAATTTGGAGACACTGGGTCTGAAGAATTATAAGCTATTGAAGAAGGACACATGGATTTTCCATAAAAATATTAATTTAAAATAAACAAAATGTATGCAGGGTCCTCTGGGTTGGGCTTGGTGCTCTTTTTCTTTAACGAGACCTATTTCTCTGTAATATAATGAATGCATTAAAATGCAGTGAGAGGAACGAAGCAGAAGAACTTGTGTCCAGCTATGCCGTGATCTTAGTATAAAAAAGAAAAACTAAAAAAAAAAAAAAAAAAAAAAACATTTTTTTTTTTTTAGTTTTTTTTTTACATATTCATCCGCGCCCCCCCTGCCATAACCCCGCGCCCGCGCCCCACAGTTTGAAAACCGCTGGTTTAGAGAATACCAGACCTACTGTGGAGAACATAGTCATGAAGCAGCCAGTGTTTGCACCCTCAGAACGGTCTTCAAACAAATGAACCTGAGCCTATTTAAGCCAAAGAAAGACCAATGCGACGTATGTGTGTTCAATATGAGACTAGGAAGCATATGAGAAGCATATCAAACTGAAGGATATGGCATGCAGGCAAAAGACACTGGACAAGGAAAAGTATGCAGAAGACGAATCAACTGTGGTGTTAACAGTGGATCTCGAAGCAGTACTGTTGGCTCCAGCACTCATGGCCAGTGCACTCTATTACAAAACCAAGCTAGCCTGTCACAATTACACAATCTACGACCTACATTCCCATTATGCCAAATGTTACTTTTGGCATGAAGGTGAAGGGGGGCTTGATGCTGACACGTTTGCAACCTGTCTTCTCGACTATCTGAATGAAAATGAAAGGTGCAAAGCAGCATCTACAATAAAAAAATCTGTCCCAAGCAACTACAAAACATACATCGAAGAAGTTTGTCAAAAGCACCCCTACAAGGTTGAGTACCTGAAGTATGGCTTCTGCAAGACATACACCGATCTCACATACTACTCCACAATCCGCCCTGGACACAAGGTCGGGGATCAAGTTGTCACTGACATCCGTCAGTTGAAATACAGAGACGGGTCTCTTGACTACTCTGAATCAGAGTTCCTTCCATTGCCTCAGAGGTGTACAGTAAACACTGGTTCGGTCAGGAGGAAGTACGAAAAAAGACCAAAAATCAAAAAGTCAAAATATGATGACTTACAAGCGCTAAAGGCTGTACTTCCTCAGGACTGCCATGCATTCTATGATGGTTTACCTCACAACTTGTGAGGTAAACCATCATAGAATGCACAACTAACAGGCGTTGAGTAGAGTCCATGATGATAATGACTATTTAGGTTCTGAAATGTTTAGAATAGGTCTGATAATATGTTTACTTAGGGTTTCGTTTACATTGTGACTGAATTTAGATGTTTAAAGCGTTGTTGAGTTTGTTTGCTAAAAATTGTGTTGACTAAATATAGTTCAACTGCTATTCCTCCACGGCCACTACAGTGCGCCATGAGACCACGTTTGAGGTTCGTTAATGCAAAATACATTGTGCTTATATAGGAAATGTTAAAGTGTTTATTTAGGCTTGATTATTGATATGTGTGTTATACTATGTAACTCTTTAGAGAGAGGGAAATTACACAGGAGTGGTACATGTACTAGTGTAATATTTTATTTATTTCTGTGCATTTAATTTGAGTTTGTGTAGATTATTACAGTACTTACAGAAGAAGTTGTATATTTTCTGCATTTTAATACTTTATTTTGAGAACATTGTACCAATGAGAACCTTTTTGAAATATGAATACAATTCTTGTCAAGCTACGACAAAGCGCACCGTGTCAAGAGTCATAATTTACTTTCCCCTTTTCAGGGTACTACACAACATTTTAGGTTAGCCTGTGATTACAAAAGTTAATGGTTCAATACTTCCTCGTCATACTGTACATTCAGTGTGGCTTTAATTCCGTGTTTTCTTCCAGAAGCACGCACACTGCAGGACTGCATGTTGACTATGTCTTGAAGCTAGTTACATAACTTGTTTTCCCTTACTTAAGTTCATTGAAGCTTTGAGCTATCAGGTGACAAGTATGTTGTTCAATTTGCTCAATATTAAAGGATTTTTTTGTTTGTTGCTTTTTATTCAACGGTTTGGAGAGGCCAAGATGAAATGGGATGTAGAGGGGAATGACATGCATTTTTGCTTTTTATTAGAAGGTTTGGAAATATAGAGAAGCAAATAGGTTGGAGAGACATGAATTACTGAAGGTTTTTGTATAAAACAAATAAAAATAGTATTACATGCAACTGTTCGTAATTGATTGTTTGTTGTTGCTATCACAGTTTATTTACAGCCAGTACTCTTTGAACTGAGTTACAATTATACACTTAAATAGTAGATGAGTAGCCTATAAAGAGAAGTCTATGCCAAACAGAAGACTGCCCAATAAAGGTGGAGACTTAGGTATAACCACACCAAATAATAATAAAGTGCAAAAGCACCTATCTGCTAAATAATACAGGAAAAGTGGGGAAAAACCTCCTATCTGCACTTTACAAGGCACTAATACCTTTTCAGCATTTTTAACACATAATATAGTTATACAGTATAGTCCAAAAACAGTGTATTGTATTAGGTTTCCTAAAAAAAAAACATTTTGCAAGAAAACCACAGTTTTTTTTATTATTGAAAATGCTTTAAATGACAATATTTTTATTGTGAATTTGGTAGAAATGTTGTTAGTAGTTTATATTATAAAATCAAAATGTTCATTTTACTTAAACATATGCCTAAAATAGTAAAACAAGAGACACTGAACATTTGGAGTGGTCTCTTAATTATTTCCGGAGCTGTATGATGCACACGGTACTGTATTCAGATGATGTTGTTAGGCAGCTTGGATCCAGATCTCATTGTGGTGAAAAAAAGACATGAGGGAATCATAGGTGGCAGCGCTGTAACCGTCGGGGTTGAAGGTTTTCCCAGCTTTAACCAAAGAGTCACGAAGCTTCTTTGCATTGTCTGCACCCATCCCGAGGACCGGATAACCACCAAAGACCCTGTTGATATGATGTGGAAACAGTGTGAGAGATCACACTGTTTTGTACAGTTTTGTTGATGGGACTTCAACATGCCAAATTATCTAGGTACTTACTGTAAATCTGCATTAGTAAGATGAAGAGGGTAAATTTGAAGTTATGGTAAAATCTGACCCCATGTAAGAAATAATATTTTTTGGATATATTTTTTCAGAAATATTTGAATAAATAAGCACATTTCGTTAAAATCTTTAATTGATTTTTTGCAACATATTAAGAGTCCAAAGTTTTTACAAAACACATTTTGGATTCAGCCTTTTTTCACTTTATAAATCAAAATACTTTATAAATATAATGTACAGGTCTTAAGAATACATTTTCTTAAGGAGAAATTTTATCATAAATCAGACTATTAACAACATATAAACAAATCATTCTGTAATAACTTTCAGCATAGTGCGAAGAACGATTATGGATGTTAAGTCAATGTAACTGTTTAGAAGTTGAGATTGTATGCAGAGTTTTGAAAAAATAATTGAGACCATGGCCGTCAAAAATGGTAGTATGGGAGAAATAAACAGACAAGGTTCAGTCAAATAAACACCTACATGTATAGTTTATTTTGGAGCTATCCTAGTATGAAAGAAGACATGTTATGGAAGCGTAATAGACACACATCTATCAACTAACCTGTGATTGAAAAAGTGATGTTTTTGCCTGCCGTGTCTGGCCTTGAAGGAAAACCCCCATTATAAAAGCAGCCACTGCTCACCTGACATAGACGGTGCCTGCTGGTCTGCTCTGCACTGTGACCAAAGCGTTGGTCTTTTCAGGCTTGACTGTGCCAGGTGGAAGGAACCAGGACATAGACATATTCCCTCCTTCTGTGACGGTGGCCAGCACTGGCCAGGTGTCAGTAGGGATGGTATAACCTATGGAGACACGCAGACAAACAGGCCACAGAGAAACGGTTAAGAAGCTTATGAGCTAAACGGCAGGCATAGTGTTCATGAATGCTAGTTCAGATCACTTTGTCAGCCTAGGCTTTGTAAACAGGTACTGTATGTAAGGAGGCCCATCGTAAGCAAGCAGGATCATGCCTGTTTATAGAGCCTAGGTTGTGTATTTACACTGATTCTTTTCCCCCAGTGCACAGCCAGTACAGACATGCAGCGGATCGTAAAGTGATTTAGACAACAAGCATTCTCCAGAATCACTGAATCCACCTTTAAAATATTTCCGCATGTCAAAACTTTTTTTTTTTGATTGTTCAACATAAATACTTTATTCCAATGCCCACTGATTCCATTCTCCACTCTTTGTCTTCTGTCATTAAAGGAATACTTCACCCATACGGAACCGGCGTTCTACCATTATAAAATCACTATTATAATATAATGAATGAGGTTTTTCTTCCCTCAGTCTTCCCTTGGCCCTATTATTCCTTACCCTACATTTTTACTGAAGTGATGTCACATTAGTAAAATGTAGGGTTAGACAGTGATACCGTAAAGCCCTCTTTCTGCCTTTTCTCAGGCTAGGATGAACCGATTTAAAATATGTCGGCACATTTATACTAAATAGGATCTCACAGTTTGATACACCTTCATATTCCCACCGGTGAAGTAGGTCTTTAAGCCTAAATAACCCTATCTGATGATTGCTCGGCTTGTTTACTACACTTGGGTTTCAGCAACGTAAAGTGAAGGCAAACAGGATTGTTTTGGTCTCTCTGTTGTTATCAGAAAGGCGTCTCAGCTCCTCCTTTAGTGAATCACAATGCAGCAATTGTTTTAAACAGTGGCCTTCTTTAAATATTTTGATTTTCCAGTCTTACTTGTTTAATTATAGCGCAGCAAGAGAACAGTCCACATGAATAATTAGCATTAGCAAACCCAAGCTGCTGTATGAGTGAAGCTGACAGGGTTTCTGGCCCGTGACATACCTGCTTTCTTCTGACTCTGACAGTAATTTTTTAGCCTTGAATGTGCAGCCGTTACAGCCAGGACGCCAGCGCTTTCAACCTTGGTGGTGATCCATTCAGTGGCAACATACAAGCGCTCCTCGAAGCCCTAGAGACAACAATAGCAGAACACTGTTTTTTCTTGAAGATAAGCATACCAATGTTGTAGGAAGAGAACACTATGTACTGAAAATAATACAGGACTCGGAGTAGAGATACCTTACTAGAAAAATAACTCCCTTAAAAGTAACAAGTCCCCTATTACAATATCACTTGAGTGTCTGATTTTAAGAGTAATAAAGTAACAAGAGTATTTGTGTAAGTATAATCAGGAAAAATTAACTTCAGTCTTAAAAGTAAACGTGCCTGTCCTACTATTATACATTAGATTAGTATTAGTCATGCATTAAATGTGCACTGTGTAACTTTGTGTGAGTGAAATAATGCACATTGTCTAAGGTATATTATCATAACTGAATAAACAAACTTTCTTCACAAGAAAATTGGATCTCAGGAACACTGTTTTAAGTGTTTTAAGAAAAGCTACCTTAAAGGTTTCTTTTTCGCTGTTGTTGTTCACTGTTGTTCACTGCAGCAGGGCCCAGTTTTGTTTACAAATACCAGTCTTATATTTGGTTCCACGAGCCACAAAATAATTAAGTTTTGATTTATGATGAAATAATTATTCAATTCGAATAAGAATTACATGATGCAAAAAAGTGTTTCGTGAACTAACTGCAGGCTCTGCACATTGTAAATAATTCCCCATTCCTTGAAACTTCATAGTGCACCTTTAATGTAAAAGCAGGTTTGTTGCTGGAAATAAACTAAGAATACATTTTGATTAATGATCGAAAGGAAAAGCAGGAGATTAATCAATTTGAGAAGTTGAAACCATGACACGTTTGGCATTTATCGACTCATTTCACTACCAAGCTAGTATACAACATTTTATAAAACTCTTCACATGTTCCGTGTGCAAGAAATCTTAAAGAACTAGTAACTTAAGTTATCAGATATAATGTAGTAGAGTAAAAAGTAGAATATATCCCACTGAGTTGTAGTGGAGTAAAATTAGAAAGTAGCATGTAAAACAAATTGTACTGAAGTACGGTACTAGAGTAAATAACATCTCTGGCTGTGTGTGTGTGTGTGTGAGATAGAGAGAGAGAGAGAGAGAGAGAGAGAGAGAGAGAGAGAGAGAGAGAGAGAGAGAGAGAGAGAGAGAGAGAGAAAGAAAAAGGGAACTGCTGTTAAACTTACTTTATTTGTCTCAACCACTTGGTATTGAGGACATTGACGCTGGTGGCAGAAGTCTGGAGCCTTCCATGTCTGTGCTGTGCAGAGGGGCAGCAGAGACAGAGACAGGAGCAGGACAAGCAGCTGATCCATGCTGAAGAGTAACTCCACACACACACTGCTCCTGCTTTTAAACAGAGGATGATGTCACACACACTCATGTTAACCAGTTTATCAGGTCACACAGACCAGACAACATTGGTCCTCTTCTCCCCTGAGCAGGCACATGAACATTCTGTATTGTAATAACAAGTGAACCAGATATACTCAATCAGGATATGATATGAAGTGCTATCCATCTTGTGTTTTACTCAAGTATAGTTTTATGATAGCATTAGAAACCATTTCCATCACCATTTTTTAGCTCAATTTTGAACTTCATTTGTAGTTTTTCCAAGTAGGCCTTAGCGCCCCTTTAAGAACCCATGGTGACACCCACGTAACACGTTATTAGCCGCTTAATTCATTTTGCTGTTTCAACTATTTTGAATTAATATATGTGCTTTTGTTCAATTCAAAGTACATTTGAACAAATAGAAATAATAAAAATAATGTCAAATTATTAAGTTATTAATAAAATATATTAGAAAACAAATTTTCCATATCTGTAAATAAAATAAACACAATTTACTGTCCTATGCTGGTCCCAGTTGAATGTAGGCTAATTGTCTTGTGTTTTTGTGTGTGATTAGACATCAACATAACGTCCGCATTCTGGCACAAATAAACACTGTGGTGGCGCATACAAACACACACACACACACACCGCGGACTGCAATGAAGTTGTATTATCATTATTCAACAACAGTTTTGTAACTATAATTTCAAGTCCCAAATACATTGGCACGAGGGTAGCACATCATCGGTTGAATGCACACCCACAAGCGTGTTGTATTATGTATGTATGTATGTATATGGAAAAAGGCCAATAGATGACGTCCTAAGTTTTTTTGTTGGAGACAGTTGTTCATCCTTAAACCTCAAGGCCCTTTTCTCTCAGTCTCATTGATACTGTTGTTGCTATTTCCAGCAGTGTGGATAAGATGTGCCTCTCCTTTACCATGTATTATAAAAGCTGCATGTTCTGTTGAGATGTGTAGGTTGTTATCAGTTTACATGCTTTGTACAAACAAGTTCTCTGATAGAAACTTTGTATTAAACTTTTTTTTATTGAAGAAAGGGACTGAGACTGGTCAAGTTATTATTTCATTAATCAAAGTACAAATTCAACATAGTCAGTATGGATTCAGCACAGCGGACCAACCTCTTGAGTTAATTCATTTCAGAAATGACTAATTGAACCGTCAAAAATAAATATACAGTATAGATCCTTAAAAAAAATATTTTAACAATATTGACCTCCATAAATGCTAAATTGGAAAGATATGGTATCAGAGGGATTGGGATGAATTGGTTGAGAAGCTATTTTCAACCATCTGATTTATATATTTTTTTACATGTTGGAAATCAAATAACATTTCAATCTAACACTTCACCAGTGTAGTTGAAGCTGCTTTGAATGTGTCATTTCAACTGTCAACTGAGAGGACAAACTATGAAGCATACTGGGTCCATTTCTAATTATAAAACACCTGCCCCTTTTTTCTGCAGTTCAACGAGGGCCATTTTCAAGGTAAACAAAAAAAACAGCATAGTCAAGTTTGGAAAAAATGTGTTGCTTTGTGTTTGACATTCAACAACGTGCTGCATATTCAAAACACATCAAACTTGTTTTGAAGTGTTTTCCAACATGTTTTTTCACAATCTGATCCAACTGTTAGGACTGCACTCTGTTAGGAAGATCAACTGGTCATAGTTCCCTCCACTAAACTAAAGCCACTACGAGTAACTTTTAAATATCTTTAAAACAGCCTCATGTTTCCTCTGACAATCATAAATTACCTTTAACAGCAAACGAGACCATCAGTGCAAAGAAAGACGTTTTAATATAGTTTTTATTACTGCATTTGGTCTGGTCGCACACCCAGTCCGATTTTCGGTTTGCGCATGCAGGCTCTATGGTCACATATTCGTATTGGTCGCAGATTTCAGTGTAGCGCAGCAACGCGATTTGAGAAGCCTATCCCTCCAGGTGAGGAAAGGGGAGCGCGACAGTGTTAATTTTGGCAGCAAATTCTGATTTAGTCTTAGTCTTTTGAATAGCACACCATTTAGTCTTAGTCCTATTTTAGTCATCTGAAATCTTTTAGTCTTAGTCTAGTCTTATGCTGGGTTTACACTAGAGGACTTTTAAAAGACTTTGAAAAGACTGAAGACTGAAACCCTCTTACATCTAAAGACAATCAACTCACACCTGAAGACAACTAGTCATTAGTTTTCAGTCACAAGCTGGATCTCAATTCAGGGGTCGCCGCCTACGTAGGCTGCAATTGAAGACCGATTGCGTCATAGCGGCGCGCAAAGGCTTGTTCCATTTGCAACGATTTGCAAGGCTCCTTCATATGCGGCCGATAAATGCAGCCTTCGTTTCACGGTTTTGAAGGCTGCAACAGATGGATCCTTCGCGGCCCTATAAATCCCACGATTCATTGCGGTTTCGTCAGAGATGGCATCTAAAGACGAAGTGCCAGCAGCAGCATGTTACGCCTTCAAATGTAAGTATTGGGTTTCAAGTAACTCAAATAACTAACGATACAAATGTAAAAAAAAAGTAACCTCATAAAACCTCTAAGTCCTTCAAAATAATTTATTAAGTAAGGTAACGTTCTAATGGTGTTAGTGACGCTAACTTTCAGGAAAATGTATTTAAAAAAACACACTTTCCGAGCTTTATATCTTGACATTAGGGATGGCCATTTAGAATTTTTTCTTTAACCGGTTAACCACCAGAATTAACGGTTATTATACCATAGTCTGTGTGAATACTCTATTCTGATTGGCTGAGAGCATTCCATGGGTGTGGATTAACCCCTGATGTATGGACACCTAGATGGAACTGTTTACATTCTGTCCACTTAAATGCGTTGCCGGCTTGCCGCTGATTAAACTGTGTTGATAAGGGATTTATTAGCCTATTTATAGTGAAATACATGAAGCATTATAGCAGGGCTCTTGACCTTTTTTTGTTCCAAGGACTTGCATATTAATTTAATAACCTGTTTTTGTGGAAAGTAACGTCAGACTCAATGCAGACTGACTCAGGGGGCTCTAAAACACTCTCAAAAAAAATGTCAAGCCTATACCTATCTCCCTTCTATTTTTAATAATTAAAACATAAGTCGATTCATTTTCAACGGTTTCAAGTTATTTTCTCAGCCTAGGAAAGGGTTAGACACAAAATTCTTGCACATTCAGGGTCGGACTCAGCCCAGGTACTCACCCATAATTTTTGGCCGTGATAGCGCCAGCTAGTGGTGTAAAAAAAAATAAAAAAAAATAAACATATATACTCAAAATGGCCTGAAACGTGCTCCTAAATAAAATTGGAAAAAACATTTTTGGACTAAGCACTTTTCAATTTTCAATTTTTTTTTACATAGGGGGTCAATGGCAGCTATATGAAGGAAGTGAGCTAGAACTCCGAAACTTTGCACACATGTCTAGGGGGCCTGGGGCACCTCCCATACCAAAGACCATCCCTGTGCCCATCTCCCTCGCCGAGTGGCACAACTTTGAAATTTTCAAATTCGATTTTCTATACCAAAACAAGCCACCAGGGGGCCAACATTTTGCACAGACGTAGCCCTCATCCATACCCACCACCCCATATAGTTAGAATTTCTTTGCCCATCTCACTGTTCTCATGGCAACCGTTTGAAGTGTCGTCCCATGTTAAAAAAAGTTGCCACTAGGGGCACCAAAAGAGGGGGCCCAGGGCTACCACAGGCACTATTCGGAATTTCTTTGCCCAGCTGTTTCTTCGAATGGCAGCCCTTCAAAGTTTTCAAATCAAGATTACAGTACCCAAACAAGCCACAAGGGGCGCCACATTTCTGGAGAGGGTCCGCCTGGGCCCCAGCTATCCGCACACTTGAACATACACTCCACATCAACATACCACCACCAGCAACTACTCTTGTCACCTCAAGCACTCCTCCAAGGCCCAGACGGAGGACCAACAGCGCAGACCCCCTTCCCCCCATCTTGGAGACGGAAGAGGACGGGGAGTTCCCCCATCTACCCCAACCCCTGAACCCACAACAGTTGGACAGGATATACCCAAGCCCACTATCCCCATCCACTCGTTCAACCCAAGCTAGCCACCACCAACCACAGTTCACCTTTAAAGTACCAAACCCTCCCCAAGCCTTACACCCTGTATACACCCAAGCTGCCCCAACTCCACTAGTCACCCGAGCCCCCCTGCCCCAGTCCCGAGCCCAGGCGTCCCCCATCCCACATCGCACTACCCTCCAACCTGCCATCTCCTTTCCCATACAGGCCCCAACAGATCCCAAGGCCTCCACTCCTTTACCCCAGAGGACGGGGGGACGGGGCACTGGGAGAGCAAGGCAACAGCGGCAGGGAAGCCCCACTGAGTTCCCTAACCCCCAGCTCTCCCCGGTATTATCCACTCTCCAGTCTAGCAATAACGCATCCATGGTAACAAATCTATCTACATCCCCCCTACAGCTCAAAACACCGGTAGAACAGCCACCATCTCCACCCAGGCCCGACGTCACCCCCTCCATAACCCCAACTAGGGCTGTGGAGGTGGAGGCCCAGGTCCACACCTCAACCAAGGTACCAAAACACAGCAACTCCAACTTAGAATCAATAAGCCTCAACAGTTCCATGTCGCATAACATGTCTAATGTCTCTGTATACAATTCTGACAACATATCTGCTTTTTCACCCCCTTTAGGGCGCACTGCTGCCCGGACCGGCCCGGCGACGTGGCGGAGCTCCCCTTCGTCTCCCATGCTCCCCAAAAAAACTGCTAAGGCATCTCCAAACGTGATGAGCGGGCCTCTGGAGGTCAAGCTAGACCCTAGAACCCATTCTGAGCCTAGCACTGGGGAGCATGGGACTGCTCTGTCACCTCGCCGGGTCCCTCCGGCGGCTGATGCGCCCACGGACCTGGGCCGGGACCCTATAGGGTCACCACCTCCCCCCACCACTACCACCCCCCCTACTGCAGGTGAGCAGGTTGCCTATGCTCCCCCCTCTTCCCCCTCCCTCCTTCTCTCCCCCCAACTTACTCCTCGTCCTATTCCGTCACCAATTACCACCCCTCTGCCAACTTACAAACCCGCCACCCACATAGCCAGGCCTCAGAGGACATTGATGGACTGGTTTATAACACCACGTAAACCGGTCCTGATCCTGGGGGACTCCAATATCAGTGGGATCCCAGCCCACAACAACCCACAGGTACAACTGGACTGCTACCCGGGAGCCAGTTTCTACCATTTACAAAAAATGTGCGAAAAAAACACGCCAAACCTCCACACTAAGGTGGTGGTTCTCTCGGTGGGGATAAACAACAAGGACCAGGACCCTAAGCAGACCTCCATCAAACAACTCAAGGCACTCTATAAACAGGCAAGGTCTACCTTCCCCGTAATCCCGTTTGAGGGATAACTTCGGATTTCAGTAGAATTATGAAAACAGTGATAAACGTGTGGAACAATGTCGGCACACAGGTTATTGTTTCACCGCGATCGCTTATGTAGGAGGCAACACGTCGAACATGCATGCGCATACTATCACCATTACTGTGAAGAAAAACGAGCTGGGCAAAACCCATACACTATTTTCTTTTTTATACTGAATATAAACAAGCTGTCATTCAATTAATGCAGCAGGAGCATTTTTATTTGATAATTGTTATATTTATAAGAGCACTTTAGAGTTTAAGAGAGCTGCAGCAATATTTTCTTTTTTTAAAGTCAAAAAGACCCTTAAAGATGACATAACCTTTGTTTACACCAGCTTACAGAGCCTGCTGAGCATTAACACTCTATTTTCTCATTGCAATTTTAGTTTATGCTGCACCTACACTAGTATTTAATAAGTATTTTATTTATTGGAGAATTGCATGTGTTATGCATTTTATTTGTATGGTACATACTGTCAGCTAGTTACTGACAGCTAAAGCTGTTCATTCTCCGTTAACTATGAAGCGTACCGTACTGTACCGTACCGTGACTTCAAAACCGAGGTACGTACCGAACCGTGACTTTAGTGTACCGTTAAACCCCTAATTGCCACATACTTCCCCTTCCTTGCAGAAATCCCACATGACACCTTCACTACAGTACAGGATAACATTCATTGGACCAAATCAACAGCAGTCGACATATTCCAATACTGGTGCAAACAATTAAATTTATAATTTCAACAGAAACCAACCCGGCACCCCCATCATACAAACAATTATGTAACAATAAAGCAAGCATCCTGTCAATTTCCACATCTGATAATTCTGTTACCCTACAACTGTCTACTAATAACCCTGTAAGTAATATATTTCCCTCTCTTGACCCCCCTGTACAGGAACCTGCGGCTGGTGTGGACCTGGGGTGGAGTTCATCATCTAACAATCTCAATTTATCCAAACTATTTGTTCCCTCTGCCCCCTAAATAGCGCTGCTGGAGAGGGGACTGTCATTCATCCCACGTCCCAAAGCACACGACTGGGAGGAACTTCAGAGGGACATTCACAAATACCACAGACGCATTAAAATACAGGACTATTTTCATTCACTACCCAAGTTTCATTACACCCCGTTCACACACCCCTCCAGCTGGGAACCTAAGGATTCCCAGCTGGACGTTAAAATACAGTCCCTCATTAAATCAGACAGGCGGGCTCTGCGTTCATATCGGCCTCCGGTGGATATCTCAGATAATCTACCGGAGGCCGAGCGCAGAGCCCTTACACCAGGGGTGGCCAACCAGTCAGAGACAAAGAGCCACATTTTTTATTGTGTTACTGCAAAGAGCCACATCGTACACACAGTGGCGATTCCAGGACATTTTGACTGGGGGTGGCCAAGGTGGGCCACAGAGTTAGAGTGGGGTGGCCATCGCACCCCTGAATGAATAGCATGTGATATGCTGTACAACCAATTCAAAGATGATTTATAATCCCAAATGCCCAAATCATGTTAGTATCCATTGTAATGTTTGTCAGAAAACTAAACCCCTGAAGGGGGGTCTGGGGGCATCCCCCCCCAGAAGATTTTTTGTGTTTTTAACATGTAATCTAAGCATTCTGGTGCATTCTCGCGAAGATAATAAAGGAAAAAGTCAATATTTATTTCAGCTCAGATGAATAGTAAAATTAGCAAGACAACATAACTTGCTAGCAGCCAGATGCCTAACAACTGGACAGAGGGACGGATGACCACTAGCTTTTGACCACATATCTTGCTAAAAAAATAAACCTTTATTTATGAAAGTCTGCCCTTGCTAAGAACATGTTACACTCGCTAACTACAAACTTTAATTTTTTTATTCAGATTTCAAAAATCTGCTGGGACACGTGCCTATACACATGCATGGGTGGCACGCATGTCACAAGCACACTTATGCTGTTTTCAAGACCTTTGCTGACCAGAGACCAGTTCTAGTGGCCACAGTCCTACCATTAATTTAGTAATTGAAAATTGCAAACTGATCTCATATCAGTGGATTGGAGTGTTTGTGTGATGAACTTGGCAACCACCTATCAAAAAAAGTTAAGAAAGAAAAAAAAATACATATCATCTCTGAACTAGGTTACATATCAGGGAATTAAAAATAAAATTAAAATAAAAAATAACATTTGAACTGGGGGGGGGGGGGGGCACTGGGGTTGCCAGTAAGATTTCAGGGGGGGGGGGGGGGGGGGCGTTTTTATTTTCGCGGGGAGCTTGCACATGCATGCACAAGCATTATTTATTTAAAAAAAAAAAAAACAGGGGGCCCCACACTAGGACTTGAAACGGGCCCCCAGATCGTTAAGGCCGCCCCTGTGATAATGACAGGACTGGACTCCTACAGTACTAAAGACGACAGGGCAGTCATTTTCAACAATGAACATTGTGTGCACTGCCTCACACACAAACTCTCAGTTCAACCAAGTCCACAAACAAAAATATAACAATTTAAAATAGCGTTTTTCTCTTACTATGCATGTTGCTTTGTGGGACTTACTTTTAGCATGGAGAGAGCTGAAGTGGCGCTGAAGATTTGAAGCCTTGAAATGCGCAAATGACACCTGGCATATAAGGCAGAATGGCTTGGCATAACGTTCAACAAAAAATATAAACTCTCCCACTCTGTTTCGGAGCGAACTTGACACAAATAGTTTACTCACGGAAAACCTCCCTCCAAGCTGAGCGGGCAGTTTTATGTTGCGTCCGCACCAAACGTTTGCGAACGTTATGTTGCGTCCTCAATTAAACATTTGCGAACAGGCATACACATAGGGCCTACACATTAATAAAATAAAAAATGAAATAATAGACAACATGTAAAACGAACGTAAGAGCCGCATGAAACGTTTGCGAAAATGCACACACATAGGCCCACACAAAAAAATATATATATATAAAAAAAAAAAATTATTATCACATAATTTGATATGAACTGAAGAGCCGCACGAAGCTGGGCAAAGAGCCGCATGCGGCTCGCGAGCCGCGGGTTGGCCACCCCTGCCTTACACAATTGAACAATAATCCCAACATAATCATAAAACCAGCAGATAAAGGATCGAAAATAGTCATCATGGACCGACAACATTATTTACTGGAAGCTAATAGACAACTCAACAACACCCAACACTACAGGCCAATACCGCACAGCATACAACTGGAAACACAGTCACAACTCAGAACTATCATTAACTCTTTATACCATAAAAAAACACATTACAGCTAAACAAAGAGATGTTTTATTCGGACCAGATCACCCACGCACCAGGCAATTTTATTTGCTACCGAAAATACATAAAGAACCACACACCTGGACCATTCCCTCTGAAGTTCCCCCCGGCAGACCTATAGTTTCAGACTGTAACAGCACTTCATACAACATCTCACAATATATCGAACATTATCTTGGCCCCCTCTCTAGCAGACACCCCAGCTATCTCAAGGACACCTACCACTTCCTGGATATCATCAGACCCATGGCTGTCCCCACCCATACACAACTATTTACAATTGACGTAGACAGCCTATACACCAACATCAGCACACCACTGGGACTTGATAAAATAAAATCCATCTTTTCCAAGCACCCAGACAGCACTAGACCGGACACAGAACTTTTACAATTACTTACCATCTGTTTAAACAATAATGACTTTTCATTCAATAACCAACATTTTCTTCAGGTCAATGGGACGGCCATGGGTCAGAGATACGCCCCATCATACGCAAACCTCTACATGAGTGAATGGGAGCGAGAACCACTGGCCAAGTGTGACTTAAAACCCCTCTTTTATTTCAGATTTTTAGACGACATCATGGGGCTATTCCCGGACTTCATCAACACACTTAACAGTCATCACCCATCAATTAAACTTAAATACATAATAGATCCACATCAGGTAAATTTTTTAGACACCACAGTATTTTTTCAAGCAATAAACCCCACGCAAAACAAACTACTCACCAAGGTTTACTTTAAATCCACCGACACTCACGCCCTTTTACATAAATCTAGCTACCACCCCAAACATACATTTAAAGGAATAATTAAATCACAGATCATCCGTTTCCACCGTATATCATCCCTGATTTCAGATTTCCATAACACCACCTCCATTCTTTTCAGTAGCCTCAGACAGAGAGGATATTCCAAACGATTTCTCCGTCAAATTAAAAACAGCACCTTGGCCGCTCTCGCTCCCATTCACTCCTTGGAAGCTCCGCCCCAGATGTCTGAGGGCGGGGGACGGCCTCCAACCACTGCACCAACTAGATCCTCAAAAACCCTCGCCCTCTACCCTAACCAGGGTGTATATCCCAACCCCCCTTGCCTCCCTTCCCTCCCCTACCCTAACCAGGGTTTGCATCCCGACCCACCCTACCCCCCTTCCTTTACAGCAGTGCTTGGAGGCACTCCCCCCTCTTTTTCCAACAGCCGGACAACGCACCAACCGCAACTAATCCCATTTATCTCCACATTTTCCCACAGGACTTCCAACCTACACCGCACCTTCAAACACAACTTTTCCCTTACACAAACACACCATCCAGCGTTACAAAACTGCCAGGTCATTTCAGCCCACAGAAAAAACAATAACCTCAGAAGCATTTTAGTCCGGTCAACCTTTAAAGCTAACTCACATTCACCACAAAGACAGCATGACAGTATGTACAAAAACTGGAAATTCATACATAACATACATAGCATGAGCATATCAAAGCTAAACTCACCAAACATCCTCAAATCAAGAAAGGGTTTGGGTTTTCTTCATTTAAACATTAGAAGTTTGCTGCAGCACAATAAATTAGACCATGTTAAGATTTTAGTGTCTCAGGCTGACCCAGATGTCTTGGTTCTGACTGAATTATGGCTGAAGAGCAGTACACATGACTCTATGGTGGCAATAAATGACTATAATTTATTCAGAATAGACAGGACCACACGGGGTGGGGGAGTGGCTGTCTACGTTAAATCACATTATTCTGTAACATTATTACATGCTGTCTCTGTTCGTAGCTGCTTTGAATTTATTGCACTGGAATTGTCTTATCATCCAATGATTGTTTTGTTGTAATTGGTGTGTACAGGCCCCCTTCAGCGCAGACTAGCTCCTTGACTGAGCTAGCACATTTAATCTCTCCATATGTAAATAGAGAAGTCATTGTGATGGGTGATTTTAACATTGACTGGCTTTCTGGTGCCTCTGAACCTTTCAAAGAAATCTGTAGCAACCTAAATCTTACACAAATAATAACTGAGCCCACAAGACCCAATCTAAAAAACCCAGTTAAATCAACTTTGATTGATTTAATATTATCAAACCAAATCAATAAAATAGTTTCTGCTGGTGTCTTTGACCTTGGGATCAGTGATCACTGCCCGGTGGCCTGTATCAGAAGCATTCATCTAAAAAAATCTCAACCTAAAATCATTATTAAGCGTAATTTTAAAGGTTTTAACCAGCAAGCCTTTTTGAATGAACTCCATCACAGTGACATTCATCTCACAACTGAAATATCTGATGTTGAATTAGCCTTGGATTTTTTCACCAATACCTTCACCTCAATGTTGAATCATCATGCACCCCATAAAAAGCACAGGGTAAAAAATAGATCGAACCCCTGGTTTACCAATGAGCTGTCTGACTTATTTACAGAGAGAAATAAAGCATGGTCTCTAGCCAGACGCTCTGGAGAAGATTTGAATTGGACAGTTTTTAGACAAATCAGAAATAGGTGTACGACCATGGTTAGGAAAACTAAATCGGATTACTACCTTGATTTAATTTCCAACTGCTACTCCAACCCTGCATTATTTTGGAAGGCTGTCAATTATAATAAAAACAATTCTAGCACTGTTCCCAGTCAGATAAAAATAAATGGTCCGACTTTAAATGACCAGAAAGAGATTGGTTTAGCTTTTAATAAACATTTTTTAGCTGCTGGTCAACTCTTTCAGAATGGAGGATGTACACCTTCTACAACCAGTAGTAACGTACCGCCTGTCTCTCAAACTCCTCTTTTTAGCCTTGTTCCAGTTCCAACAAGTGTTGTTGTAGATGCGCTTCTAGCCATCAACCCCAGGAAGTATATGGGAGAGGACAATTTGGACCCATTTTCAATCAATCTCTCTACACATATAATATCAAAACAAATAACCCATATTTTTAATCTTTCCATCTCCTCCGGTATTGTTCCTAAAGTTTGGAAAAAAGCTCATGTCATCCCATTGCATAAAGGGGGTGACAAAAGTGATCTCAATAATTACAGGCCAATTTCAAAACTCCCATGCCTGGCAAAAATCCTAGAATCAGTTATTAATAATCAGTTGAAAACCTTTTTATCCAGTGCTTCCATTCTGAGCCCATTTCAATCTGGTTTTAGGGCAGGTCACAGTACTGTATCTGCTGTCACTTTGGTCTTAGACAACATTGTTACAGCTATCGACAAAAAAAAGCACTGTGCAGCACTTTTTGTTGATCTGTCAAAAGATACTTTAGATCACCATTTGCTTTTACAGAGGCTGCATGATATTGGTTTTGATAATTCTACATGTAGCTGGTTTAGGGACTATCTCTCTAATAGACAGCAGTCAGTAAAACTGGGAAGCCACCAAACTGAGTTTTTAACAGTTACAAATGGTGTTCCGCAGGGCTCAATTTTAGGTCCAGTCCTATTCTGCAGGAACTGGTGGGGCAGCGAGGGCAGCTCTTTAGCTGCATGGGAATGTTTCAGGCTGCCAATTTTTCATCCAGCCTGGATGGCCTGGCTCCAGACTGGTCTGCTGACCTGAGCAGCATACTAAAGGCCCCGAAAGTGCTGTTCCTGCAGCTGTATGCTGACAGCCCTCACAGGAAGCTTTTGAGGGCCTTCCGCCACCCTGTGAGTGGCTGCATCACTACATGTGGGCACATGCACCAATTAACCAAGGGAAAAATGCTCCAAAGAGCCCACGATTACCTTCTACACATGGGGGATCTGGTGGAGAAGGTGGTGGGCCAGATGTCCATGAGGGCTGAGTATGTTTGCACATACAGGGCTGGTGTGGAGGGGGTGCCTGCGTCCTTGGCCCCGGAGGACCTTTTCGATATGAAGGCTCTTCGGTGCCTTTTAAGGACCAGGCCGCTGGTGGTCCCCTTTAAGGACACTGCTGACGGGAGTGGGGTGATGACCACATTAAAGGCGGTCACCAGCCACTATGTGGGGAAACTCACGGGCCTGTTGAGCAGCAGGACGGGACTCGGGGGGGGGGGGGGGGGGTGGGTTCCCTCTCAGCCTGGTCCGCGTACCAGGCTGAGCTGGCTTTGGAGGAGGTGTTCTGGGGCCACCCGCTGTGCCAGGAAGACAGGCTGTATTCGGTCAGCCTGGGGACCGCCAGCACGGATGCAAACTCCCTCACCCACGCCAGAGGCTTCCCTGCCCAGGCCCTCCCTTCTGCTGCAGCAGCTGGGATCGAGCCACCGCCACTTAAGAACTGGACCGGGGACAGGGAGCAAATAAATAGAATAGCAAGACTATTAAAAGTTGCCGAGTCCATCCAGGGGACCGTTCCGGTGCTGGGGGGTGCACTGTGGGTGGTCTTCCTCGAGGACATTTACACAAAGAGGCTGTCTTTCCAGCTGGGGGAGCGACGAGTCCCGCTGGGGGCGCTGCAGAGACCGCAGCCACCGGGCAAGGTTGCCAAGTCTGTGGAGCTGGGGAAGGTGGTAGAGGACCTCGCCACACGGGACTCCTTCCGCCACCCAAGTGCCTTTGGTCGGACAAGGGAAATGGCAAAGGCCAAAGGACATGATTTAAAAGACCTGCTGTCCCAAGGCCTGGACCAGCTGGACCTTAAGTTCCTGCCCCATTTCACCCTCAGGGACATGAGGAAAAAAAAAGTGCTGTCATGGGAGGATGGCAGGTTTGTGGAGGTGCTGAGACCAGGGCAAAAGCCATGCGATGAGAGCTGGGCAGCAGGCTTGACGGAGGCGGTCTGCAGGGAGATCGAGGCCAGGTCTCTCTCGTTCCCAAAGAACTTAGAAGTCTTCAGGGAGAATGGCTTCCCATGGATGCGGCAGCTACTACAGCGGCTCTCCCCACGGATGCCAGAAAAAAGACAGAGTAACCGTGCTAACATTCCTGTCCTGCGTGGGTATGTTAATGAGGGGGGTATGTAGTGTATGAAAACCTCAAATCCCTCTTGGCTGCACTCCCGATCCCCCAGTCGAGGATGGTGCAGATGCAGATTCAGGCTGGGTTCCAGATTCCCCAAATACGCAGTGCAACCATTTTCAGGCTGGCCGCAGACATCCTGATCAAGCACCAGGGCCTGGTCCACCGGCCACAGATTGATCCAAAGAGGGAGGAGGAGGAGGAGAAGGAAGAAGAGTTGCTGGAAGATGTCCAGGAGGTGGACCAAGAACTGGAGCACCCAGTCCAACAAAGGACACTGTCGAGGGCCGTACCAGCCACAAATGGAGGGAAGAAGAGCTACGACTGTGTGACTGGAACGAGCCAGATATAATGAAAGCCTTCACAGACTACTGTCGCCGCTGCGCTGAGGCTTCCATGCCATACAGGTCATTATCTGCATTTAGGAGGACAAGAATAAGACAGATGGACAAGAGGGGGGGACGCTGAGGCTGGACCTAGCGATAGCTAAGGAGGGAGAGCTGCTTGTCCATAAGAGACACAAACACACAACACCCACGACATTTACACACACTCCATTACACATTTGCCTTGAAGTTGGTCGCTGAGAGCTAGACTGACACAAACACACGCACACAGCACACTCTGCACACCCCATACTTTGACACAGGATGCACCATACACGCACAACACACTCTCCACACCCCATGCTTTGACACAGGATGCACCATACACGCTCAACACACTCTCCACACCCCATACTTTGACACAGGATGCACCATACACGCACAACACACTCTCCACACCCCATAACTTGACACAGGATGCACCATACACGGACAACACACATTTCACACTCCATACTTTGACACAGGATGCACCATACACGCACAACACACTCTCCACACCCCATGCTTTGACACAGGATGCACCATACACGCTCAACACACTCTCCACACCCCATACTTTGACACAGGATGCACCATACACGCTCAACACACTCTCCACACCCCATGCTTTGACACAGGATGCAACATACACGCACAACACACTCTCCACACCCCATACTTTGACACAGGATGCACCATACACGTATCTTATGAAGACCAGCAAGAAGAAGACGTCATCGGCAAGCCTCTAACACATAGTCAACCAATCAGAAATAATGTATTTGTTTCCATATAACACTATGTCCCACCATTTTGTCTTCAGTCTTACTGGGGACGCTTTTTGAGAATCCAGTAAGCTCCATGTAGGCCTACATGTTTCTGCTCACTCAATTTAGATAATAAATCTTTAAGCTTTGAAATAAATCTTCTACTTGTTTTTCCTTCTTAAACTCTGGTTTAAAGAACACAGGAAATATTTTCCTATCAATAGGTCTCGCTAGAAATCTTGTAATCTTTTTAGCTCAGGGCTGCCTATAGGCTCGTTTCGCATTCCTCGATATTGATTGGTTTGTAGAGGGGCGTGCGTCTGACGTCACCAGTTTGAATGAACGAGATCAGCTTTTTTTCCTGCAGCGCTGTGCAGTTCAGTATTTTAACTTTATCAAGCTGACAGAGTTGTTGTTAAACAACGTGACATTGTGTCTGTTGGTAAAAATGTTAACTAATTTACCTCTGATCATTTTCTTTTAGCTGTTTTGGACCGCAACTGTGCACGTGCGGTTTGTTTTCCCCCCAAAGGACAGAACATTGATCGCCGACCTCATCATTTATTAGGCTATACTATCTATGCATGGGACCCGATGTAGACTGAATGAATGAAGTAAAATATGAACAGATTAATTTCCTGTTCAGGCAGCCGCCCAGACAACGCACACCTCCCGCTCTGACAACAGTTGGATATAAAAATAAATCGCCCGTCTCCCGTCACCAACCCCTATTTGCAATATGTTCAATAAAACGTAATCACGGACAAAATACGTTTGTTAGCCAAACGTAATTGAGAATGCCAAATAGTTCTCTGGGAACGTGATTTTGATGAGACAGGGTTGCTCTCCACTGTCCACCGCATCATCGCTGTAGTGGGTTTGCAGGGCTGAATTGACGGCTGCCATGTCACTAAGGTTTTTGGAAAAGGTCAAGAATAAGAGTGCATACAAAATAATACTTCTTTCTTCTTTTTTTGACAAAAGAAATCTCTGCACAAATTACAACAAAACATTTTAAATTAATAGAAATCAAAGCTTTACAATTCTTTAACTTGTCTGGACCTCCTCCAGGGCACACACCTCTACTGACAGCTGGTCCCGCCAACTAACGGGGTCGGAGGGAGGCGGCAGTTTCACAGTTCATTTCCTATATAGTTGCGCAGTCAGTTTGGGGACATGACTGTTTATTCAGGCGCGAGACATAGCCTACTACAAACAGATCGCGGAAATTAGCCATTCCCCTAGACAACTACCCACTTTCTGGGGGGTATGCAGACACTTAGCAGGCAGCATTCAGTTCAAATGAATAGTAAAATGAGCCAAACAAGTTAGTCAGCCAACCTTCTCGATTTTACCCATACAACGTGTGTAGGTATTTACTAAGAAAAACGTTAAGAAACGGCTCAGAAAAAGCAACTTGTTGATAAAACTTGTGTTTCAAGTGAATGAGAGAGAAAATACATTAAATAAGACAGAAAATAACTTAGAGCCTCAAATCTATCGCACCAAATCCCTTACAATAAACTATTAAGATAGTGGCAAACAGGATTTTCATTATCATTGCTACACAACCATCAATCAAACACATATACACTCACCGGCCACTTTATTAGGTACACCTGTTCAATGGCAAAAGCTAATAAGCCAATCACATGGCAGCAGTTTAATGCATTAAGACGTGGCCAAGACAATGTACTTAAGTCAAACCGAGCATCAGAATGGGGAAGAAAGGGGGTTTAGGTGACATTGAACATGGCATGGTCTGGGCCGCCCATAAGGGGTAGAAAGTGGGAAGGCTTTCTAGGGCCCAGCCACTTGGGGGGCCCATGGTCTTTTGAAGCCAAGAACCTAACTAAGCTAAACTTTATTTTTAGATATTTATGTCAATATCTATTCAAAGTTGGGTGTTTACACAGAGCCGCGGCTCCGCTTACGGCCATTTAAAAAGCAGTAAAAAAGCTGAAATGTTCAAAATGTTTCAGATTGAGCACAGTGGAGTGTAACTGTTTCAAACATAATCCATCATATAAACCCTTTGTGTGCCAAATGGTGACAAGATTGGGTTTTGATATTAAACAGTTTTGTCTGGATTATATTTTATCGTCGTTCCACATGTGCATGCTACTTGTGTCTGGGTGTGGCATGGACATATAAAGAAATGGACACCGTATTGAAACATGGCGCCCATTCATTCCTATGAAATCTGCTCATTGGCGCAGGGAAACAACAAGGAAGTGACTTTCTGCTTCATGGGTGCCGAACACACCCCTAAAGCATGACACGCAGGGTGCATTTCACTGACGTTACTAATTCTCCAGCAGTGTAACTTTATAATATGTCCGTGCATTAAGTTAAGCGGGACGAGCACAGTTGCATTGATTATCGACCATGGAAGTATAAATTACTAATCCCCGATGATTCTCTATATGTAATATATAAATTACACCCCGTCGTTGTAAAGTAATATAGTGATAATATAGTTTGCTTTAGTGAATACTAAAGGAGAGCAATGTCTCTGTGAACTGATTATTTTGTAGAGATATGTTGATCTGTTAAACAATTGTGTGAGTGTAAGGGAATCAAAATAAATTGGTTGGTATGCTGGGCAGTCAGAAATGTGCTACTATTTTTAAAATAACTGTCCCTGCAAGTCCCTGGTTGACAAGATAGTTATTCTCTCTACAAATACATGTATGTGTTTATTGAGGGATGAGCACACTCGCATACATTGATACGAGTAAAGCATGGGTAAGGGGGGCCCATTGTCTGGATGTTTTCAGGGGCCCAGCCATTTGTGTGGGCAGGCCTGGGCATGGTTGATGGTGCACGGCAGGATGGATCCATTCATGTTGTTTACGCCAAATTCTGAACCTGCCATCTGAATGTCGCAACTGAAATCGAGACTCATCAGACCAGGCATGATTTTTCAATCTTCTATTGTCCAATATTGGTGATCCTGTGAAAATTGTAGCCTCATTTTCCTGTTTTTAGCTTACAGGAGTGGCACCCGGTGGGGTCTTCTGTTGCTGTAGCCCAGGGCTATTCAATTAGTTTTGAATGGGGGCCGGTTGGTGGAAATGATCCAAAATGAGGGGCCAGAAAAAAATGCCTAAAATTGATGAGCCTCACATCAATAGCTACATATATTGTAAAACACTACAATGACATAGGAGTGCATATATTGTCTTTATTTTATCAAATAGAGTTCAACAGCTTATAAAAAAAAAAATCCCTATTAGATTAACATAGGCTGCCTGTTGTTTAAGTGTTTAACAATCTTATCAGTTCAGGAAAACCCAATAGGTTAACTCTTCAACAGCTTATCAAAATACATAGTTATTGGTTTACTCAAGAGTGCAACAGTTTATCAAAATACATAGAAATAAATGTACTCTTAAGTGCAACAGCTTATCAAAATACATGTAGGCCTAGGTTTACTAAGAGTGCAACAGCTTATCAAAATACAGGTAGGCCTAGGTTTACTAAGAGTGCAACAGCTTATCAAAATACAGGTAGTACTAAGAGTGCAACAGCTTATCAAAAAACATAGAAATAAATGTAGGCTACTCTAAGTGCAACAGCTTATCAAAATACATATAATTAAATGTAGGCTACTCTAAGTGCAACAGCTTATCAAAATACATAATAATACATGTACTCTAAGTGCAAAAGTCTTTTAAAAAACAATCCTTATTTAATAAACAAAGGCTGACTGTTGGTGTTAACTGGCATGCAGTAACCCTCTTGGTCAAATGTGCCATCTAATGAGAAAAATGGCATTTGTTTGATTTAGCAAGAGCAGTGAAATTGGGAGTATATGTCGTCATGGCAATACGCATACAGTGGTGCAGGTGCTCGGCAGTGAGGGATGCGCGATTACTAGTTTTAATGGCATTCATGTGTGAGAATGCGGATTCACACGTGTAAGTCGATCCAAACATTGTGAGGACAAAAAGTGCAAGACGCCTTGAATGAGGGAATTTCTGGTGTCTGACTTCACAAGTCCAGATCTTTTCCGAACCTGCCAGCTGTAATGACTGTCGCAGGTCAGCTGATGCCTGAATGTCAATGAGTTCCAGTTGTAAACACGCCTCGTCCAATGACACAACCAGCTCCTTTGCTTTCACCCCAAACTCCCCCTCAACGTCCACACAGAAGGGGTCGTTCACGAATCTCATCACTTCAGTGGGGATACTGAAATTTTCAAACCTCGCTGCAAAGTTGGTTTTCAATGCATTTATAAATCCTGTCATTGTCTCAGTGGTTTGTAGACCTGCAGTGCGCAATGCTGGGAAATGGAGCATTTTTCTGGAACAGATCAGCGGAAAAAAGTGCCAGCCTTTTTTGAAAAGCCTGGAGTCTCTCCACAAGTTGCCCGACGGTTTTATCTCTGCCCTGCAGCTCCGTATTGAGTAGGTTCAGGTGGTGAAATACGTCACTCAAAAAGCAACGAGTGCGTGAAACTCAGCAGAAACGCCAGGATTTCTTCCTTAAGTTCACAAAATCGTTTCAACGCATTCCCTTTGCTAAGCCATCTAATGTCATTGTGGATGAGCAAATCAGTGTATTGAGCTGACATGTCAGACAACAGCTGGCGGAAAAGGCGGTGCTGTAAGCTGGACGTAGAACGAATAAAGTTAATAATTGCCATGACAGAGTCCATGGTTTCTTTTAACTCACCACTTAGTTTTGCACACAGGAGGCTTTGGTGGATAAGACAGTGCAGCGATCTCAGCTGTGGCGCCACATCTGCCAACCTAGCGGACAGTCCCCGTGTCCTGCCCGACATCGCCGGTGCACCGTCCGTAACCAGCATATTGATATGATCCAACTCCAACTGGTTCTCTCGGAAAAATGAAATTACTTTTTCGAAAAGTATCTCACCGGTCGTGTGTCCTTCCAGTGGAATTATTCCAAGTAGGTCCTCACGAAAGCACTCACCATCAAAAAATCTAACATAGAGGCACAGTTGTGCTACATAGCTGCCGTCGGTTGATTCATCAACAGCTAGCGACATCACCTCCGCTTCTTTGAGTTTGTCCAAAAGAGTCTCAAAAACATCCGATGCCAGGGTCTCTACTCTCCTTGATGTTGTCGTGTCAGAGATGGGAATTTTCTTGATTGAATCAATCACGTTGTTTCGGGTTTTCTCATCTGTAACCACCGTCTCAATCGATGCAAGCATACAGTCTTTGACGGTTTCAGCATCTGTAAACAGCCTTTTCTTTTTGCCTAATATCCAGGCGACTCTTAGTGATGCGGCTGTAGCTCTCTCTTGGTCGGAACAAGCCCGAAACAGGGTTTGGCATCTCTGCTCATAGCATGAAGTTAGCCCCAAAATCTTCTGGCGGCGAGCATCAGAGCCCAGTGGGAAAGTGCTGTCGAAGTTCACATGATTTGTCTTGAAATGCCTTCTCAGGTTATATTCCTTACACACCGATAGAGACTCGCTGCAGAGTAAACACACAGGCTTCCCAGTAGCAAATACAAACAAATACTTATGTGTCCATTCGGTATTGAAGTGCCGATTTTCTAAGTCAACCTTTCGTTTTTTTAAAGTAGAAAGCGACATTGTATTCAATCAGGCAATCAACACAGCATTAGGCGCGAAGTGGAGCGCGCCGGGCAGTTGAGAGGAACAATGCAAAAGCACACGAAGAAGAGTGTAGCGGGAGTGCGCGGGGAGGATTTTTGAGGCCGCGCGCCTTGCGGAGCAAGTCTACGCTGTGCTGCGCAGAGATGAGAGAATGGAGCTCATATCGGCCACTATAAGGCCAGCATTAAAAAAAAAATACCTATAGGTTTCCACTACAAGGGCCAGTAAATATTCCTTCGTGGGCCGGAACTGGCCCGGGGGCCGCCTATTGAATAGCCCTGCTGTAGCCCATCTGCTTCAAGGTTGGTTGTGTTTTGCGTTCAGAGATAGTATTCTGCATACCCTGGTTGTAATGAGTGGTTATTTGAGTTACTGTTGCCTTTCTTTCATCTCAAACCAGTCTGCCCATCCTCCACTGACCTCTGACTTCAACAAGGCATTTTACTTCCACACAAATGCCGCTCACTGGATATTTTTTCTTTTTCGGACCATTCTCTGTAAACCCTAGAGATGGTTTGGAGTGAAAATCCCAGTAGATCAGCAGTTTCTGAAATGCTCATACCAGCCCTCCTGGCACACTCAACATTGCCATGTTCAATGTCACTTAAAACCCCTTTCTTCCCCATTCTGTTGCTCGGTTTCAACCTCAATACATTGTCCCGTCCAGGTCTACATGCCAAAATGCTTTGAGTTTCTGCCATGCGATTTGCTGATAGGTTATATGTGTTAACAATAAAATGAACCGCTGTACTTAATAAAGTGGCCGGTGAGTGTCTCTCACACACACATACACACACAAACAAACACACACACACACACACAACTCAGTTGTACGCTGGAATGGTGCAAAATATGATAATAGTGGGAAACAGGTGAGTGTGTTTGGGCGCTGACCTGCTATAATCACTACACTACCATTCAAAAACTGTGAAAACAGCAATAGTCAAAAAATTGAGGTGACGTATAGATCTGCAGTGACAATCCGCGAGTCGCGGCCGATAATCAGTGTGCATTAATCAATACAATCGGCCATATAAAACAAAGGTTGGCAAACTCCGTGTACGGTGTATTTATTCATTCAGCCACTTTGAAAAGCTTTTTTCCATCCACGGAATCTTTCTCCTTCTCAATCTTCCCGATTTCTGTTTTGTGCCCCCGGGAGCTTTCTTTTTGCCTCTCCATCTGTAGGTCCCTGTCATCAGATGTGGGGAGGAGGAGGCGAAGGAGCGGGGGGACGCCTTATCAGTAACGTGCCTCTGTTACTGATCATATCATTTTTACACAAACGCTGTTAAATAAAAATGCAGACTCCAAATAATTTCCCCCTGATCGCTTTGGCGCCCCTATGCGCCGCATATAGTGCATGCATACCCACTTTTTGCGCCACTGCCCCTAGACAACGTTAACGGGCAGGATATCCCTGACTATCATTTTGTCCATCAAACTGCAGAGTTTTTCTGCACGGCGGCTCACTCCACCCGCTAACACTGGCGAGGTCTTCCGTAGATTTTGACCGACACAGGGCTGCTTTGCACTGATAGGATTTCTTCCCAACTTGTCGCACAAAAAGAGTAGTTCTGATTGGATCTCTTCTCCATTCGTCCCTCCTAACTTTTTCGTCTCAGTCTTCGACAACATCTGCCTTTTTATTTAGTTTTCGTCCGTGAAAAAGGTTTGTTCGACAAAAATTTGTCATGGTCTTAGTCAACGAAATTAACACTGGAGCGGGAGCCTTCTTTGAGACAGCTATCTGTCGTCATAATGACTGATAACGGGGTTGAACCATCAAAGAAAAAAAGAAAATGCAATGAAAAAAAGCTAAAAAGGGAGAGTGATAAACGGGCGGGAGGAGGGCGTTGCCAAGCAACGTGTACACAATTTCTAGTGAACTAGACTGCAGTGTTTACTCAATGAATGAGCGGTACTAAAACAAAGTTTACTTTGCTTCACCATCATCAGATGACCATTATTCATCTGAAATAGGGGAGAACGGGGTAATATGTCACACGGGTTGGTTATCACAATCGTTATATCTCGGAAACCAGAAGGCGCTGTCTGTGAAATTTTGGTATGTAAATATCCAGAATTGGGATCAGAGGTCACCTACATAGTCTTCCTTGGAGTTAGACTGATGAATTTGAGGTGAGAGGACTGTTTGTGTTTTTCATGTCAAATTGAAAATATTTAGCTCCTCAGTATTTTTCTTCTAGGTTTTTACACAATGGGTTTATAAAAAAAACACGTATTACCCATAAAAAGTGTGAAGGGTAAACTATAGTTTAGATTGCAGTTAGCAAGCTAATTAGTTGTCAGATGGTTGTTGGCCTTGATTCTAGCAGGAAATTCAAGTTGGGGTTGGTCGTCACATTTTTTGGGGTTTTGGTTGTCACATGTCATCCAAAGGCTGCAGCCAGAAAAGGAACCCAATAACGAAATAAATTGTTAAGCTGTATCCTCACTGACACCCCAGAGAAGGAGAGAATAGAGCGGGAAAAGGCAGCTAGCATGCAAATGACAAAAGGGCAACAAAATCAAAACAACCCAGTGCATCCCAAACTAGACCTGGGGCCTGTTTCAGGTAGCTGGTTTTACATACTCTGGGTTTAACCCTGCGCTCTGAGTTGGTAAACTCAGAGCGCAGGGTTGATAAGCAACTCTGGGTTTTCGGTTTCAGAACAGTGGATCAGCGTTGGGTTAATCAACTCTGAGCGTGTTCACTCTGGGTGGAGCGTGTGCATAAAAGCCATCGTCAATGGATCGCTGATAACATGATTCACCATGGAAACAGAAGAAACAAATGATTGATCCTCCCACTTCTCCACTTCTCAAAAAAGAAAAAAAGAAATCTCCGCTCCTCCCACTAGAGTTAGAAATATTAACGAATGAGCTTATGGTAGCCTATGGAGAAGAATTAACGGGATATTGTCTCATAACTCTGATCTAATCTCCTCGGCAATTCAGAAAAAAAAACAGCAAACATTTTTTGTCAAGAGAATAATTTCGCTTCCGTATGAGAAGCCATAGTCTATTTTAAAAAGTTACGCATATCAGCTGTAAAGTAATAAAGCTGGCGCGGCACAGCATTGCTGCTGACAGTGTTTTATATTTGCTGTATAATATGTTGGCAAGCTATAGTCTAATAGCCTACTGTGCAGCAAACAGAACAGACTGTCGCTTCTTTTAAATGGGGAGTGAAAGACATTAACGTCAAGACACATTAGGTGACAGTTTCCATTGAAGAGCCTGATTGATTTATTACCAGATCCATTTTCCTCAAGTGATCACAGTTTACATTATTATATCATTTTTATATTCATATTAGGCTACGCCTTTAGGGAGGCTCGTCTGTGACTTTAGGATCGCAGAAGTGAACTGTAACGATCGCGTGCAGCCGCAGCGTTACGTTAATCCACCTGACATAAATCTGTTCAGTGACACAGACGTTAAAAAACATACAATACAAATAGGTTTATTAATCTGAATGTAGAGCATGTCACGATGTGTAAGGTGGCCGCCTATATGAACGGACCGAGGGCTGAGAACAAGGCTACTGATCAGATAAATGATCGGTCAAACGTAAAATCATCAGGAAATGATAAAAACATCCCGATGGAGATTTCTATAGAGTGATTTTGCTTCAAACTGTACAGGGACGCGTGTGACAGTGACACTCTTTCTTCAGTCGGAGCTGCAGCGTAAAGTGAAAACAAACTCGGGTAGGTCTAACCACCTACCCAGCAGGTTAGACCCACGGCGTATGTTGCCGCAGTAACTGACTCTCGGTTGCACTGAACCTGCTACCTGAAACGGAAAACCCAGAGTTTCCACCAACTCAGAGCGAACAAACTCTGGGTTGCCTCAAAACCAGCTACCTGAAACAGGCCCCAGCTGCCAAGGCAACAGTAAGTTATGTAGGCCTATTTGTCAACTTGCAATTCAACTCTCAAATTTATTTCTGCTTTCTTTTTAAAGCTCCCATATTATACACTTTTCGGTTCTATTATACACCATATTATATGGTCTTAGTGGTCCCTAATACGTTTTTCTTTAATTGTTTGCTGAAAAAAACTTTCAGATAATTTATTGTACTATGCTGATGTTCAGCTAATCTCACAATGGCCTATTTTTTAAAAAAGAGTTGCAGGTCCCCTCGTAAATATACAATCTTTGAGCTCCCCCCGCCCCCTGTCCGGAAGCGAAGCCAGATACGCCTCGCCCTCTGTCTGTCAGGGCCGTGGACCAATAAGAAATAGGGGTGTGTGCTGCACAGTGGAAGCTTCTGGCTTTACGGTTTGTGAGGTCAGAAAAGGGGATAATTCTGACTGGAGTGTTTTTGGGGGGAGGGGTGGGGGTTTCAGAAAAGGGGAGAGTGAGAAAAGGAGAGATTGTTATTTTTTTTGATATTTTGGCAGTCTCTAGGCACACCGTGGACGCATGGATATGTTGGAACACATTTAAAAAGTGCATTTAGCATAATATGGGACCTTTAAGAGTATTCCCAATAAGATAACATTGACAAACAACCCTAGCGTGTGAAAACCGACCCCTTGATGGGGTTGGTTGTCACAATGTGTAAGGGTGTCTTTGATGATTAATTTATTTTTTGATTACAAAAAGTGAGGGGTACACATTTCAAGCCAACACCTTAAAGGCCTACTTCACCGGTTTGAATATGAAGGTGTATTGAATTCTGAGATCCTATGTAGTATAAATGTGCGAAAAAAATTGAAATCGGTTCATCCTAGCCTGAGAAAAGGCAGATAGTGTTTTTTTTAACCCTATATTTCTCTTTCTCGTGACATCACAGAAAGAGAAATATAGGGTTAAAAAAAACTTACTTTGTAAATATTACTGTGATGTCTTTTACTGTGACATCACAGTAATATTTACAAAGTACGTTTTTTTTTTTAACCCTATATTTCTCTTTCTGTGATGTCACGAGAAAGAGAAATATAGGGTTACTCTTTCTGCCTTTTCTCAGGCTAGGATGAACCGATTTCATTTTTATTCGCACATTTATACTACATAGGATCTCAGAATTCAATACACCTTCATATTCAAACCGGTGAAGTAGGCCTTTAAGCTTCAATTTAATGTAGGAATGACTATTGAAAGATGCTTAGGTGATGAGCAATTCTCACTGGAGTAAAAAGTGTGCCTACTTACCCCGTTCTCCCCTAGTCATTATTTACAACAATATTATAAACACATTACCTCATCGTGATCCATACTAAATGCCCTCTCTCGTTCATTCGCTTTCTGTGATGACAGCTCTGTGAGAGTGGTTAGTGAACCTGCATGAACTCATTGCGATCAGGTGTGTGTAGCACTGACTGGCATTAGTTGATGACGAGTCACTAACCACTCTCACGGAGCCGAAAAAGCGTGCCCTCACACTTTCAACACACGGACATGCGCTATATTGCATCCTAATCCTTTGACACTCGCACGGCCAGCACGCGCTAGAAAACAGCTTTACGACAGCTGGCGTCGTAAAAATACTACTGCTTTTGTCCAAAGGGGCTGCCAACCGACAAAGTTACTCGTAGCCACTTTAATGTTAAGCTCATATAAAAACATCTCCTTGAATATTATCATTATTACAAGATAACATTTGAACACATCACGTTATAATTTAACTTTGCCCGATAGTAATGTTAACTGTAGAGACGTGAACGCATCTCCATGTTTCCTCCGCTTATTTCCGTTATTTAGACAAGCGTCATCAGGTGGAGTAGGCAATAGACCGGAGCTTAAATGTGACATATTAGGAAAAACTGACTTTTCCAGTGTGTGGGCACACTTTTAGGTTTATGGGGTTCCTAACAGCACACACAAGCTTCTAAAAGACAAATCTCAGTCTCTTCTGGGATGCTTATTTTTTTTAAAAATGGTAATTTGATACACTATACCTAAAAATACTGAATAGTGATGCAGGTAATATGCCCGTTAACATATTACACTCCCACGGGAAAGCTCGCCAGAAACTCTGCAGATTGGCATATCAACATGCCCCCGTAGGTAACCACACGTGAAGCTCCACTTGCTAAGCTAATGTGAGCAACGGAGAGTGGAAAAAAGCTGCACTGTTAGCTCATCCTCACATCAACCATTATCCCCAGCCTCCAGGGGCCTCATTTATAACACTTTGCATAGGATTCACTTGGAAAGCTGGTGTACGGAAGAAACAGGAGAAAGTGCTTGCAAACAAAAAATATTCGGATTTATAAAACAGTGCGCACTCAAGTCCTTCGCCTGTTTCCCTTTATAAATAACAATCAGCTCCAAATGTGGCGCAGCCTTTGCGGGGCTACATGTCACGCCCATATTAACAATGGCAATCTGTAACTGTGATTTTAGCGTTCACTGGACTGTTGAGGAGACTGTGTGCCAGGAAGACTGAGCAACACCACCTCTCCGAAATGTAAGTGGTCCATTTTCAAAATGATAATAATAATAAAGCAAAAGGCAAGATCAAGGCGCAATGTTATGATGAAATAAGAGAGTAAAGTATGTCCCAATAGTATGCCTACTGCATCCTAACTAGATTATTTTTATCGTCGGATGTAGTATGTAGAATAGAAAATAGAAAAAAGAAAGAGTATGCGATTCGGAACGCAACCTGGGTGTCTGAAGGCATTTTAAAATAGTCAATGATTTGGGCAGCGCTAACATTGGAGAGGGGCCCCATAATCAAATTCTGCTTAGGGCCCCTTTGAGGCTTCGGCCGGCTGAGGGGAAGTGTGTCTGTTTAATTTGCAAGGAGAGTTTTGCCGTGAAGAAGGATTACAATTTACGAAGACACTATGAAACTAAACATCAGAGCAGCTACATGTCCTGATAAAATGTGTTATTTTCGCCAAGTGGCCCGGCCCTTCGTAGATTTGACACCCCTGCCCTAGAGGTTCTAACTCTCTCTAGCTCTCTCTCACACTAAGCACCAAAATACAACCTATAGGAGTTGCATCCTTACAGTAAATGATAACATTACCATAATTGATTTATGTATGGCAATTTTTGAATATTTACACAGACTAATACTTTGTTTTTCTAAAATATATTTTTACAATAGGACGCAAAGGCTGCCCCAAGCAGGGGGAGGGAATTTTTTCAGATGCGCAGGAAGATGCTGTTAGTTGTCAACAAAACAATAAAACCGCGGGAGATTAAAAAGAGAGTGCTGGCTGATAATGACATATTTGGAGATGTTAATTCTGTCAGCACAACAACAATTGCTCGAGTCCTGAAGAAACATCAAGTTACGATGAAACAGTTGTACACTGTACCGTTTGAAAGAAACCATGTACGGGTTAAAGGGCAAAGATACCATTATGTCCAGGTAAGATGTTTGAGGTTATATACACAGCTTTAACATTTTTGAAAAACCCCAGCTGTTACTACAACAAAACGGCCCTTTCTGTTTTTCAGAGAGTAATGGAGGTGAAGGCGATAGAAACACCACATTCATTTGTGTTTATTGATGGGTTCAACCTGGCCAAAACACACCGCAGAGGCAGAAATATCATAGGTCGGAGGGCCACTGTGGAGGTTCCAGGCCAAATAGGGGGGTAATATAACAATGTGTGCTGCAATGGGCAATAATGGGTTGCTTCTGAACACACCACTCATTGGCCCATATAACACTGCAAGACTTTTAGCGTTCTTAGAACAGCTTCACACCCAGCTGGTGCCAGAAGAACTAGGGGGAACTAGTACCAAAACAGCCAAGTCTTTGTCATTGTCTGTGACAACGTTGCTTTCCACCACACCCCAGATTCATGGTGTTATACCTGCCTGCATATCCCCCCTTCCTCAACCCAATAGAGGAGTTGTTCTCTGCCTGGAGGTGGAAGGTGTATGATCACCACCCACATGATCAGATGTTGCTGTTTGAAGCAATGAGTGCCGGATGTGGGGACATCAGTCCAGAGGACTGCCAAGAATGGATAAGACACTCCAGAAGATTCTTCCCCAGGTGCATGGCACGAGAGGATATCCCATGTGATGTCAACGAAAACATGTTGCCTGATGCAGAAGAGAGGCATGATTAGCCCCACAATTCATTGTCTCTATTTGTTACAGTTAGCGGCAGGCAAGTATGGACCCAATAGCAGACAGTTCAGGTAAAGGATAATTTATTAGCTCCCAAAAGGCAGAGAATACTGAGAACACACAGGCCATGAATCACCATCAAACCACAGTGCTAAGGCTAGACACAAAGGAAAGAGTAGGGCTATATATACCAGACACGGAGACAACGAGGAACAGGTGGAACACATTAGGGCGGGGCCAGTAATCACACAGGAGGGAAACTTGACAGGACATGAGGAGAAACAAGACAGACATACTAAAATAAAACAGGAAACACAGGGAAACCACCAAAACAAGACAAGAAAATATCTTATTATATATAATCATGACACTATTAGGCACATTTTTTATTTTTTATATATTTTATTAAATTAGTTTTTGTTGTCATCAATTAGAAACTGTCCCTGGAGTAATGCCAAATGGAGATGCACGGTCCAGCACTTTTCAGGTCCTTCAGAAGTTGGGAGTGGAGTGGAAATGAGGCGAACATCTTTTACAGAACTGCTTCATCTAGAAACTTCTCAAAATGCTAATAGAGTAATAGTAAAAAAAAGGGATTTCATGATGGCAAACATTCCAGGCACACTATAAGAATGATCTCACAGGCTGTCAAAAGGTGAGATCATAAGTATAACTACAGAGTAATATACTCACTCACCAATATACTCACAAGATTTTTTTCTCTCGGTTGACACGGGGAGCTCTGCATTTCTGACAAATGCCTTTGTCTCTGCTCCAATGAAGAGATCTTCATCTGCCAAACTGATGTCCCAAGATGGCCCTAGCTGGTATGAGGTATAGCCCAGCTGGAATAACCTGATCAGCCTCTTCAAGCCTGTGAATCTATACTCCCTCTGACTGTAGACAGTACAGTCAAAACAGTGTGTCACAACAAAATAACAGAAAAAAAGAATATGCATAATCATTTTTGTATGTATTGATAATAGATTATTATTCTGACATTTTACCAAGAAGTTTACTTTAGTTTGTATGTCAGGGACCATGAACCAAAAGATCATCTCGGAGTCCCTGTGCAGGTCAACACAGTATACAATATACAGTAAAAAATATATCTACGTATCAAGCACATATGCTACACATGAGATAACCATTTTCCTTTTCAGAATTACACTCATTGAACTAAAGTCAATACAACAAAAACTACTTAAATAAATGTGAGCATGATTGGTTATTCACAATCCATTTCTTGATTTGGCATGAAAACAAATAGAAGTCTGGATAAATACTTAGGCCATGTGGAATATTGTTCCATTCTCCTATATCTCTGTCTAAGAAGGACTAAGCAAATGCAGATCCTTTTTTTTCTCGACACTCCCCTCTAGTGGTGGACATTGTAGCTTACCAATTTCCAAAGTTTATTGTATCAAGAGAGTATTTGACAGTGGTGATAATGTTGTGAATTTCTGGCAAATATTTTCAGGGCTTGTTCATGCAGACTTTCCGTTGATTTTAATGTTGACTTTCTGAAAGGCTATTTTAAATTCAGCTAAAGGCTTAAAGCAGGGGTGTCCAACATTTTTTCACTAAGGGCCACATACAGAAAAATCTACGAAGGGCAAAAATAACATTTATCAGGACATGTAGCTGCTCTGATGTTTAGTTTCATAGTGTCTTCGTAAATTGTAATCCTTCTTCACGGCAACACTTTCCTTGCAAATTAAACAGACTGTCTATAACATCAGCTGACACAACGCTCGTCACAGCAACAGCTGACGCTTCTGAAGAAGACTGCAGGAAGTAGTCGAAACATGTCAAGGTACAAACAAATGAATAGTAGTCTGTTTACATGAACATACAAATTAAACAGACACACTTCCCCTCAGAGCCGGCCGAAGCCTCTAAGCAGAATGTGATTAGGGCCCCCTCTGCAATGTTAGCGCTGCCCAAATCATTGACTATTGTTAATTGCCTTCAGACACCCAGTGTTTTCTGCTATTGCCTCCAATGTCCAGCTGGGTGAAAATAGTAGCCAGCCGAGTTCCCAACCTTCCTAGGGGGTTCTGGGGGTATGCCCCCCCCCACCCTCCCCCTGTGAGATTTTTTGAAAATTAACACTAGTTAACACAATTTGACCCGTGGCGGTTTTCCAACTGCCCATAACTATACTTTTACGAAATATCAAAGCCCCCAACTCTTTGACTTTTCCTAAAATTGTGTTGTGGTGCTCTCCCTATTACGGATGGGCACGAGTAGTAAATTCCAAACTCGAGTGATCGAAGGAATTCCTCGAGGAGCAATCGAGTACTCGTTAAGCTATTAGCCTATCTATTTTTAGAATGCAACGCATCTGCAGCAGGAACAGGCCTATGAACGGCAATATAACTAATCCAACCTTTAAAGCCACTACGAGTAAAATGGCACGTTGGCGTCCCCTTTGGACAAAAGCGGTAGTATTTTTACGACGCCCGCTGTCGCAAAGCTGTTTTCTAGCGCGTGCCAGGCGCGCGAGTGTGAACTGAGGAGGGCGCAATATAGTGCATGTCCGTGTGTTGAAAGTGTGAGGACTCTTTTCGGCTCCGTGAGAGTGGTTTTGACACTGCATCAACTAATGTCAGTCACTGCCACACACACCTGATTGCAATGAGTTGATGCAGCAGTGTCACCTAACTACTCTCTCTCACGGAGCTGAAAGACGTGTCCTCACCATAGATAGTAAGGTCCTCACAGAAAGCGAATGAACGAGAGACGGCAGTTAGTATGGATCACGATGAGGTAATGTGTTTGTGTTGTTGATGTAAATAATGACTATTTCAAATAATGGTTATCTGATGATGGTGAAGCAAAGCAAACTTTGTGTTAGTACCAACCGCTCATTCATTTAGGAGTAAACACTGCAGTCTAGTTTCGCTCTCGTGAAATTGTATACACGTTGCTTGGCAACACCCTCGTCCCGCCCACAAGTTTTTTTTCCCTAGGATGGTGAGGGAAGGTTCGTTCTTGGCCACGCCCCAAACTCATTTCATTGGTCGAACGTGTTGTCCCTCCCTGAGCTCATTTCATTGGTCGTCGATCAGAAGCAGTGCCAGTCAAACTTTACCTATGACAATTCTAAGATATCACAGCCAGAGGGCGCTGGTTTCTTTATAGGTCCATCATGGTAACTTATATTGATTTGTTTTTGGGTTTGCTTTAAAGATATTGTTTTCTGCATTGTGGTGACTTTAAAATAATAAAAATAACAACAAAATTAGTCAATTGAAACGTAAATTTTTAGTTAAATACTTTCATTTCAATACATTCATACCTGCAAACTCGTCGCTTTTCGGCGAAAATCGCCGTTTAGAATCAAAATATATGACCCACGTGAATCGTATAGATCCGAAGAGTTTTTGTTTTTGGGGTGGGGGGGGGGGGGGGGTAGCGGCAGCTGCCAGAGAAGTCAGCCAGCGCTTCCCAGACTGGACTGTGTGGGCGAGTTACCGTAGTGTGAGACAAGGGAATATCGTTATCTTGGCAATAAAACATCTTTGGTAGACGTCATGAGTATTGTCCAATCAGCGTTCGCTGTGTGTTCAGACTTTAGAATTGGCTAAAAGTCTCAATCAAAGCCCTTTTGATAATAAAAAAAATAGAGGCTTTGATTAAACACTGTCAATGCTTCAGAGGTTAATGTAACAGCCTACTGAAACAGAAACTAACGGAGGGACGCAGCTCACTGTACAGTCCCTTTATTTAGTCGCGCTGTCAGTTTGCCGACATGGCTCTATGTTAGACTCGAGACGTAGAAAAAGATCGCGGAAGCCGTTCCCGTCTCACTCGCTCACTGGGTCTCCCGCATGGACATATAAAGAAATGGACACCGTATTGAAACATGGCGCCCATTCATTCCTATGAAAGCTGCTCATTGGCGCAGAGAAGCAACAAGGAAGCGGCCATACTGCTCTCATGAGAGCCCCCCCCCCCCCCCCCCCCCAATTTATTTTTATTTTTTAGTTTGTGTTTGATATTAACATCATATTATTATATCATACAAAAAAATGAATACAATGTTTTGATCTAGATAGCCTAGTTAATAGCCCAATAATTTAATCAGTTCATCTGGGAGGTAATCCAAGTTTAACTGATCACGTCACGTTCACGTCCAGTGTGTATTGAGTTTATTTAAAAACATTTGGAAATGGGGCTCAGATGCCCATGCACTGTATAACCTATTTCAGCCTCGTCTGTGGAAAAAAAGATAGCTGGACAACAGAGTTCTTCTGCTTCATTCCTCTCACTGCATTTAAATGTATTCAATATATTACAGAGAAATATGTCCCATAAAAGAAAAAGAGCACCAAGCCCAACCCAGAGGACCCTGCATAATATTTTATTTTAAATGAACATTTTAATGGAAAATCCAAGAAGCTTCTAATTCATCCGACCCAGTGTCTCCAAATTATTTGTTCACACAAAATTCCTCAGATTTAGCCTCTTAATTTCCCTCTCGAAGTGCACCAGATTCATGCATTTCACTTTAAAAAGTTTAAAAAAAATCTCCCGGGGGGGCATACCCCCGGACCCCCCTAGGAGGGTCAGGATCTCAGCTGGCTATTATTTTCACCCAGCTGGACATTGGAGGCAATAGTGGAGAACTCTGGTTGTGTGAATGATATTTAACAATAGCCAATCGCTTGGACAGCGAAAAACACCCGACCCCCCTAGAAGGGACGGGTGTTGGTCACCTTTTTCACCTCCTATGAGTTTGCAGGTCTGTACATTACATTTAATTTAATTACATTACAAAACATTTGATTTCATTAAATAACATTTCATTACATCACATTTAATTTAATTACATTACAATACATTTAATTTCATTGCTTTACATTTAATTTCATTACATTACATTTAATTTCATTACATTTAATTTCACATCACTGACGCTTTTATCTAAGTTAGCTTATTTTTTTAAAATAAGCGATAGGGTTTTGCAAGCTTGTAACCTCTAACTTTAGTCACCATGCCCTAAACACAAGCACCAACCCCACAAACACAAACACAATATATGCTTTGCACTGTGTTTGAAATTCTCCAACACATTTCTTGCACAACACAACACATTGTATTTTACATAATTGTATTTTCAAAAGGAAATCTCCTGAAAAAATAAAAACGCAACTAAAATTGGAAAAGCACACAGACTGAAAAAAAATAAATGTAATTGAATACCAATCAGTGTGAGCCTTATCATTACAAAAAGACCCCAGGTGAGCTCAACTGCTTTGTTAGTAAGAGTCAGGGGAGGAGGACGAGAGAGAGCTGCAGGAGGACAATGACAAAGGAGACCACAGACAGAGACACATACAACTGGGTCAATATAGTGGACCACATTGTAGATCATGGCCTAACAATAAAGGCGGCTTGTCTGAGATTCCAGCCCAACGAAACATTAGCTCCCTAATTATGACATTTAGACTGGATATCAGGACTATTTTCGCTGTTGCTTCTCAATGGATGACATTGCATGTGATGTTGATGAGGCGATAGGGCGATGTGGCCAGACGCAAACAGGAGGCGGTATCCATATGAGGATTCATAATCCACCCGCCCCATTACTTACAACACAGTTTTTTTATTTTACTGTAATTTTTTATATAGTGACACACTGAATTGCTTCTTGAGCTGTGATCCTATACCTACCTATTTGTTGTGTTTTTTTCTTTTTCTGGCCAGAACAAAGCAATTGCCATATAAACTTTTTTTTCAGAAGCTTTTCTATATATTTTTCATGTGTCTATATGACAATATAGTGGATCTATATTTCCAAAGAATTCTGCAAGAGGTTGGATACGGCATGCAAGGCGATATTTCCCCCGTTGCTTGGCAAGGGAGGACATTCCCTGTGACGTGGATGAGGTGATGTGGCCAGATGCCAACAGGAGACAGGATCCATAGCCTAAATGTCTTCCAATCATCGTGTGTCCGTCCTGTGTGTGTGTGTGTGGTAAGGTGCACTGCAGGTGAGTGTCCGTCCTGTGTGTGTATGTGTGGTAAGGTGCACTGCAGGTGAGTGTCCGTCCTGTGTGTGTGTGTGTGTGTGTGTGTGTGTGTGTGTGTGTGTGTGTGTGTGTGTGTGTGTGTGTGTGTGTGTGTGTGTGTGTGTGTGTGTGTGTGTGGTAAGGTCCACTGTAGGTGGGTTGGTATTAATGATTGCCCCCGAGTGAAGTATTTTCCTCCAAACATTTCGAGAACGAATGTGGTGCACCTTTCCTGCGCTGACTGTTTTTAGGATAGTCATGCTCCTTCATCGAGCTCTTTGTGGGTCGCCCAGGTATAAGCGCACGTCTTCCTCCAAGTGCTGCCTTACGCCTCGCAACTGCAGTCGGCTGCACTCCTATCATATAGGAGGACTGCAGATTCCTTGATTTCACACCTCCAACCTTGCCAAAGCAATGGAGGGCTGATGTGAGGGCACTGTCGTTCATTTTAGAAGCGGACTGCAGGAAGGTGCTGATTGGGGCAGTAAAGGTCTGTGGATCATCCAATATTTTTTTTTGGAGACTGCAGCAGAACTGTTGAATTAAATTCTTTAGCTCCCCAGATGTGCCTTTAGGTGAATACAAACACCAGTAGTATGATTAAATTATTATTCAGCAAATTCCCAAAAAAATTTAATGATAATTGAGAAAATACTGGTAAATAAATTTTACCTGCATTATCTACACTACACTCAGAATATCATTCACTGTGTATATTTGATATAGCATATTCCAATTTAAATAGCTTTCTATACTGTATACTGTATATATCTTGTCTAAAACACACTTTTCAGTGTAAAAAGAATATATAGTAGTTTACCTTGTTCAGGATTGGCATGAACGTTGTTGCTGTCAATTGCTTCTGGCAAAACTGAATAAAGAGAGAGAGAGAGATTATAGATTATTCATAATTTTGTTCACATATTTTCTCTTCTTGATATCCAAGGTAAAAACTCAGTTTTATTTATTTTATTTTTTTGGATTACACGGAGTCTTTTATTTTTGGGTATTTTTTGTGGTTACTCACTGCTATGAGTCCATATATTTTGAGGGGTCGCTACCGTAAACAGAATGGCACATACTCTCAAATTAATAAGCAGAATACATCATCAATATGTCTTCTGTTTTCAACTGTCCCCCAAAAAGAAATGCAACATTCAGTATACAACCAACTAATACAACTTCACTGACCCAAGGCGCAAGATTTGGCCATTGAAGGACCCTCATCCATGCTCTCCTCCTGAGTACTGCCCAAACCTAGAAGGGCCATACAATATAGAAAAGAAAGTTAACTGCCTTCTTCAAAGAAACATATAAAAGACTATTGTGTTACTATTACATCATTAATACTGGAGTTCTCATGTTATGACCTAAATACATTTCGAGGTCACTCACATGGGATTGGTGCACAATTCAGTTCCACTGTCTGGAACCATTCCTCTTGAATGACCATAACTGAAAAATATGTTAATCAATATTTTAAATCAATGCATTGTGCCCCCGTCACACCAACTGCACAAGTGCAGCATCCTATGGACATGTCCACATTATATTCTGCCTCGGACGTTGCACTTGGCACCACATAGTGGTTCTGGTCAACCTGTAAAAATAAGGCCAACAATGCATTCATTTTAACATCACAATTGTCAATATTACATCATACAAATATAATTACAATCCCTACCTGTACAATGTTCTCACTGCCTACAGTTTGGCCAGCCTTTGCCCTGTGGACCCCAGAGACTCTGTTGTTCGCCATGTCAGTGAGGCGACGGATGTAGTAGTCCTCCATCCGTGATGTTACAAAATCGACCAGCTGTGTGACATTGTAGGCCTTCAGTCTGTGGAGGACCTTCTCCTTGAACACTTTGAACGCACTTTCAACATAGTTGTTAGTGTTGTTCCCCCTTGTATTTCGTTCACAGATGGCCCACTCCTCATGTCTTCCAAACACCTATGGTGGTTACAAAACAGAACTGAAGTCCACAATTTTCATGCTGTTGGCGATAGCTACATTATTTAGGAAAATGGTTATAGTATGTTGCAGATATTGTGATAAGGTGTCATCAAATTGCTCAAGAAAAACAACACACCTCTTCCAAGTGGTGGAGACATTTTGGGTATTGCACTGCAATTTGGTCAGCAAGACATGCATATACTGTGTTGTCAGTGATGGCCTTGACTCAGCGTATATCAAATTTTTGAACAAAGTCATGAGCTGAGGACGGTCTTTCTTCACCACATCATTCGATGCACTCCACAGCCATCTCCACATTGCCTGCAGCTGGTGAAAGACACACAGGAGCAGCCTGGCTTCCGGAAAAACAGCCTGGAGGGACTGTCAAAGGGCTCTGCAGTCATCGGTCATGAAGACTGCAGACTGTTCTTGTCCGAAAAAGCTGCCACTCGGCAAGAGGGTTTGGAGGAGTTTAAGTCCAGATGTTATCGTGGACTGGCTCTCAGATGTTGTTACGATCACCCCCAATGGAAAACCCCCAGCAGTGGAGTGCATCAGCAGCAGAAATATCCGGTGGTTCTGGCGGTCACAATTCCCAGATGAGTCTATGAAGACTATTTCCCCACTCTCTCGCACCTTTGAGTGCACCCTTTGCATGACGGGTGCAAACTGCAATGACCAGCTGCCCGTCAGTCGTCCTTTCCATGGCGGCACTGGACACTGCTTGAAGCAAGTTATAGCTGTCTAAACTGGCCTTGAGGTCTTTGAGCATCGCCTCCCCTGATGGTGCCCCATATGCTTTCTTAAAAAGCTTATAGTAAAGCCAGAATAAACGCAGACAGAAAGAAAAAAATTAAGCAGGAACAATTAACCTTCTAGTGCCAAACCATGCATATAATTGTCTTAAGATGCTGCATATCACAGTTTATACACATGCAGACGACAATCTATTCAATTTAGGTGGGGGGTACTAGGGAGTATATATATAAACCCTGAAAAAAGTGTTACAATCAACTATGTAGAAGTTGATTCAAGGCTGGACTTCTTGCTGTATACCCTTTAAAATTCACCTGTATTAATAATATTCTTTATTTAATGGCTAGCTTTATCAGTAAACACTATATTCATCGTATTAAGTGTTTGTATAATGCTTTTCCAACTCTAAAAGTACTGTACTTAAACATATTTCTAACCTGTAGCAGAACTGCACATCTGGGCAGATGGAGCGGTCTGCAGCAGCATATATGTAGTCTTCTCCTTCCTGCTCCTGAAGATCGTATTTGATGGTCTGAAGTGCAGAGGACGGGGAATGGCCACTCTCAAATAACTTCTGCAGTTTTTCAATTGTCTCACCCGAGACATCTCTTTTTTTTGCTGCATCTGCACATGTTAGCCGGTGGTTGTGCTCATTCCTTAGGGTAATATGCAAAAGGAAACCCTCCTCAATATGAGGATCCCCAGACCTAAAACACAACATCAGAATAACTCATTAATCACAACATTTAAATTAAGGGGACACACTTTTAGAGTTAGTTGGATAATATCAAATCAAACTCAAAGCAGCTCAGGGAGGTCTAGATGGCAGTATTACATTACATTAAGTAGGAAGAGAGTGCCACCTGCTGGACAATGTAAATACTGCATGTTGATATACACATCCTACAAACTTGGATCAAATCAAACTCAAAGCAGCTCAGGGAGGTCTAGATGGCAGTATTACATTACATTAAGTAGGAAGAGAGTGCCACCTGCTGGACAATGTAAATACTGCATTTTGAATATGCACATCCTACAAACTTGGATCAAATCAAACTCAAAGCAGCTCAGGGAGGTCTAGATGGCAGTATTACATTACATTAAAGGCCTACTTCACCGGTTTGAATATGAAGGTGTATTGAATTCTGAGATCCTATGTAGTATAAATGTGCGAAAAAAATTGAAATCTGTTCATCCTAGCCTGAGAAAAGGCAGAAAGAGTGTTTTTTTTAACCCTATATTTCTCTTTCTCGTGACATCACAGAAAGAGAAATATAGGGTTAAAAAAAACTTACTTTGTAAATATTACTGTGATGTCTTTTACTGTGACATCACAGTAATATTTACAAAGTATGTTTAAAAAAAAAAAAGCCGCAGCGCTACATTGCAGTCCACAATCTAAAATCAAACGTAGCAGTCCTTTTGAGGTTTTGTCATCTCCAGGCTTGATGAAGGATCTGAACTGAATAAATTCATTGCCCAAACTTTCATTTAGATAGGATGGCTAGGCTGTTTCCAAAACTTTGGCCTTCTCCATTACTGATGCCGGTAACGCGTTACTTAGTAACGCGTTACCGGCATCGGACCTCTTTTTTCAGTAACGAGTAATCTAACGCGTTACTATCTCCAAACCAGTAATCAGATTAAAGTTACTCATCAAAGTCACTGTGCGTTACTTTTTCTGTCATTTTCCTTAGTGAAACATTTTACATAACTGCACAAATGACTGCGATTGCGATTTAATGTAAATAAATGTGCGCGCATGTGTCTCTAAACCAGGGGTGTCCAAACTTTTTTCACTGAGGGCCACATACAGAAAAATCTACGAAGGGCCGGGCCACTTTGCAAAAATAACACATTCATCAGGACATGTAGCTGCTCTGATGTTTAGTTTCATAGTGTCTTCGTAAATTGTAATCCTTCTTCACGGTAACACTTTCCTTGCACATTAAACAGACACATTTCCCCTCTTGCTTATATGCCAATGATACATCCAGTGTTTTCTGCCTTTGCGTCCAATATCCAGCAGGGTGAAAATAGTATCCAGCCGAGGTCTCGACCCTCCTAGGGGGGTCCGGGGGTATGCCCCCCCGGGAGATTTTTTTACGTTTTTAAAGTGAAATGCATGAATCTGGTGCACTTTGAGAGGGAAATTAAGTTTTAAGTATTAATTTTGTATGAAAAAAAAATGGAGACACTGTGTCAGATGAATTAGAAGCTATTGGAGAAGGACATAGATTTTCCATAATAATATTAATTTAAAATAAAATATTATGCAGGGTCCTCTGGGATGGGCTTGTAGCTCTTTTTCTTTTATGGGACATATTTATCTGTAATATAATGAGTGCATTTAAATTATTTAAAAATTAAAAGCGCCATATTACATTATATTTTTAAAATGTGCCACAGGCCAATCAATCAGTGTTTGACACCCCTGCACTAGTGGGTTAACTAAGAAATGCAAAAAAAAATAAATAAAATTATTATTATTATTATTTTTTTTAAAGGGCCATATTACATTATATTCTTAAAATCGGCCGCGGGCCAATAAAAAGCGGGCGGCCCGCGGGCCGTAGTTTGGACACCCCTGCTCTAAACGCTCCAACTGCTCCTCTCGTCTTTTTGGTAGCGTGTGTGTGTGCCTGTGTCTGTGTGTGTGTGTGTGTGTGCAGCAGCATTACGGCCGAGTCTAAGCTGAACTGTGGCGCAAAACAAAGTTTTCCCCCCAATGAAATATAGCGTCTGCTGGGGATATTTAGGATTCGGGTACGGTGACGTTGAAGAGATAGAAGTGTTTAAAACTTGGAAACTTATATGTGGCGACCGGTGGCCGCACACACCCAGTCTATCAACCTATTATTTACTATCTATGCTATCAACACGTGAGACATCGCAGAAAAGTCAAATTAATGCATGAGAGTGAAGGGCAAAGCACCTTAACTTTAAAGACACTGCTACTGTCTTTGCACTTTGGAGGAATGCATTTATTTTCATGGGGGGAAAAACGTTTTTTTTTATTACATTTTTCAAACCATAATTTTTATTATTTTGAAAACAGTATGCCTATAGGCTACTAGCCTACAAGCTTTATTTTATATATTTTCAATTATTCTTAATATGTGCATGTTTTTAAATTGAGATGAGTTTCAAAACCTATAAAGTAACGTTTAAAGTAACTTGTAATCTTACTTAGTTACTTTTAACATCAAGTAATCAGTAAAGTAACTAAGTTACTATTTCAAGGAGTAACTAGTAATTAGTAATCGGATTACTTTTTCAAAGTAAATGTGGCAACACTGATCACGATGAGGTAATGTGTTTATGTTGTTGTAAATAATGACTATTTCAGATAATGGTTATCTGATGATGGTGAAGCAAAGCAAACTTTGTGTTAGTACCAACCGCTCATTCATTTAGGAGTAAACACTGCAGTCTAGTTTCGCTCTCGTGAAATTGTATACACGTTGCTTGGCAACGCCCTGGTCCCTCCCGTAGCCTATATCACTCTCCCTTTTAGCTTTTCTTCATTGCATTTTTTCTTTGATGGTTCAGCCCCGTCATCAGTCATTATGACGACAAATAACTGTCTCAAACAAAGCTCCCGCTCCCCTTCCCTCACCTGGAGGGATATGCTTCTCAATTCACGTTGCTGCGCCACACTGAAATCTGCGACCAATACGGATATGTGACCATAGAGCCTGCACGAGCGAACCGAAAATCGGACTGGGTGTGCGACCAGACCAAAAGCAGTAATAAAAACTATTTAAAAACGTATTTCTTTGCACTGATGGTCTCGTTTGCTGTTAAAGGTAATTTATGATTATCAGAGGAAACATGAGGCTGTTTAAAAGATATTTAAATGTTACTCGTAGCCGCTTTAAGTAGGGTGAGTTGCCCTAATGTGGGACACCTAAGGTCTAGAGCAGGGGTGTCAAACTCTGGCCCGCGGGCTAAATCTGGCCCGTTTCAATATTTAATCTGGCCCGCGAACCAATTTGGTAATTCCATTAAATTCGGCCCGCGAATTTTTTTTTTTTTTTTTTTTTTTTCTCTCATGCGGAGCCTGTGCCATATCCCCATGTCGCACACGCTCCCAACTGTTAGGACACTCGCACAGCTTACCACTAGGAATGTCTGCTGAAAGTTCTACAGCTCAGGATTTTAAGCCATGAATTGATGAACTTGCATTGAAGAAAATATGTCAGTTTTCTAATGGCTGTAAAAAGGCCAATCTATGTGGCTAAATAGCATGCTAACATGATGGTTGATTGTGTCAACTATCTAAGGAAGAATGCTAACATTATCTGGTTTCTAACTTTTGCCTAAAGTTACAATATAGCTCACTAGCTAACGTTAGATAGCCGCTGATAGCTCACCCCTTTCATTTCCAATGGTGGCTTTGCATTTCATTACCAATGTAAAGTGTCATAAATAGTTAACACTGGTGCTGGGTCATGATTCCTATAAAAAAATAAAATAAAAAAACGTGATGTGTTTTGAAAGTGCAGAAAGTTTTGAAAAATCCAAGAGAAAACATATTGTCGCTCAATCCAGGATGCCTGAGAGCCTTACTGCATTATAGCCTTTATAATTGTTTCACCAGGAACCTGAATGTTGTCTTTTCATTTAGAAAAATAAAGACATTTCCACAATAAATTGATGCAGAAAAGGCACAGAAAACAGAAACATCTACCAGAATACAGGAAATTAAGTGTTTGACGCACAAAAATTTCTGGGGGAGCACCCCCATACCCCCCACCTATAATTTGTCCCCCAAAATATGTAAACGAAACCTAGCCTATGCCCCGTATGTACGCAGGTTATATACCTAGATATGTTGTTTGATTTTTGGAATAAAAAGAAGGCATGTCAGTAAGCGACATGTCTGGCCCTTCGTGTGATTATCATGTCGTAATTCGGCCCTTTGTGAAAATGAGTTTGACACCCCTGGTCTAGAGCATTTATCTCTTATTTCTGACAGATGTAAATAGATAATATTGTTGTCAAATCCAAGCAGGGATAGCCTGTGATTGAAATCACATGACTTCACGATTTTGATTATAAAGATAGGGGAGGGGCTACAGCCAAACCGGAAGTGCACAGTGTGAAGTCCAGAAAAAGGTCAGTAACATAGGTTTTAGAGAGAATGCTAAGGCTATAAATTTGTTATAAACAAAAAAAAATCCTATTCGTTATCAGATTGTGTTTTTGATATAAGTATGATGCAAATTATGCAAAAATATTATGACATTTTTTATTTATTTTTTAATTATTTATAAATCTTTAGCTGCCCCACATTTGGAAAGGTGTTTCCGACTGTGGGACAGCATGATTTGCCTAATCTGGGACAGTCATGTAAATTGGGATAATAAGCATTTAACTATGTAATATGTATTTAATTAAGGGTTTATTAGTACATTAGTGTTGTAATGCAGGCCAAGCAGTCTTGATGGGCCAGTTAATCTAGCTAAGTGGACTATCTATGTTAAAACACTAGCTTTAGTCACACTAAAATCAAGCTAGCAAGACTAGCTATGACAAATGCTTTTAGTCACTCACACATCACACACACTCTCTCTCTCTCACACACACACACACACACACACACACACACACACACAGCTAGAATAGCTAACCGGGTTAAAAGCAGTCTTCTTTAGTCACACACTGATACAAACACACTCAATACACTCTCTCTCTCTCTCACACACACACACACACACACACACACACACACACACACACACACACACACACACACACACACACACACACACACACACACACACACACACACACAGCAATAATAGCTTCCCAGGTTAAAAGCAGTCTTTTTTAGTCACACAGTGATGCACAACACACACACACACACACACACACACACACACACACACACACACACACACACACACACACACACTATAAGTATAAAGCAATCTTAAGGAAAATTAAATGTAACTTAATTCTGTGCAAATCATATTGCAATTTTCTCATATTAACAATGCAATGTATTACAGATAAGGCTACAATGGCAAAGCAGAAAGCAGGGAAAGAATGCAGAAAAGGAAGACAGGGCAAGAAGCTCAACCAGTGGAGGCAAGAAAGAATGAAGGGAGCAATAGATGAGTTCAGGGAGATTGTTGAGGCCGGTGGGGTCCCTCAGATGAGGCTGTTGGCCAGGGCCTGGAGTGTGCCAAAGTCCACCCTCCAGCGTAGACTAAAGGGAGTAGGCCACCATCACCACACTGTCGGCCGGAAGCCACTTATTGCTGCGGAGGACGAAGCTGAGCTGGCTGATTTAGTTAAGACCCTCGGGAAACGGGGCTTCCCTCTAAGGATTCCTGACATTCAAAAACTAGCCTTCCAGTTTGCTCAGAAGAAGGGCATCATTGGTTTTAGCGAGAAAAACCAGAAGGCTGGTTATCGCTGGTTCTGGGGCTTCATGAGACGGAACCCTAACCTGGGAATTCGCAAACCTGAAGCCCTGTCAGCAGCGAGGGCGGTAGGCTTCAACCCCACTGTTGTCATGGGCTGGTTCCAAAAATTTCAAGCCCTCATCAAAACCCTGGAATTAGAGGATGTGCCCAGTCATATTTGGAACTGTGACGAAACAGGGCTCCAAAACCACTTCCTCTCCACCAAGGTGGTGACTGAGGTTGGAGAGTCATGCTATGAGGTCACTGGTGGGGAGAAAGGGGTGACAACCACCTGTCTGGCCAGCCTGAATGCTGCTGGCGGCTTCGGGCCAACCATGATCATATTTAAGGGGAAGAGAATGAAGCTTGAGTGGCTCTTGGGGTCTCCCCCCAACACATTTGTGAAAATGTCTGACAACGGCTGGATTAACAGTGACCTGTTTGTAGAGTGGGGTAAACTTTTCCTTTGTAGCCTACCAATAAATGATCCTCGACCCCACTTGCTCCTTGTAGACGGGCATACGTCCCACGTCTACAACTTAGAATTTCTGAAGTTGATGAAGGACAACAATGTCTTTGTATTCAGCCTGCCCCCCCACACCACTCACTATCTGCAGCCTGCAGATAGGGCACTCTTCAAGAGTTTGAAGCACTTCTGGAGGCTGGAGGGGAGGACGAACATAAGAGAAAGTGGAGGAAAACGACTGGAAAGGGTGTTGTTTATGCCACTGTTTGCCAAGGCCTGGGCCAAGGCAGCCACAGCCTCAAATGCCATGGCTGGCTTTCGAGGCTCCGGGATTTACCCTTTCGATCCGGCTCGGATTAAGGAAAGCTTATTCACCCCAAGCAAAACCACTGAGCGACCCCTCCAGGAGACCCCAGTGGACATGCCAGTAGTAGAAGCGGCAACTCCAACCCATCACCAGCCTGCCCCTGACAGTCTCTGCTATAACCATGTCGAATGGAATCTTATGGTCCAGCCATCCCATCCTCTGCATGATGCTGTCCAGCCATCCCATCCAGTGACACAGCCAGAGAGAGAAGAGGTCTCCTTCATTAGTCTGACTCCTATTCCAGTAAGAGAGCGACCAACAACCAGCCGCCAGAGAGTCAAACCTCCTTCCTGGAACTTAACCAGTGAGGAACATTTTGCATATGTCGAAGGAAAGGGGGAAAAGGGCAAAGGCAAGGGCAAGGGCAAGGAGAATAGGCAAAACACAAAGAAAACCAATCAGCAGGACCAGGAACCGTGCACGGTCTGCAAAAGTGCATACGGGGACAAACAGGACCCCAAGAGCACAGAGGACTGGCTTGCATGTTATATCTGCATCCGCTGGTTCCATCAAAGCTGTGCAGAGGAGAATGGGATCTTGGACGACGATGGCTCCCTGACATGCAAGGACTGCTTGTTTATTGAATTGTAGTAAAAAGTGTTTAAGAATGTTTAATCGGTTACATGTGTTACATTTTTATTGTAGGTCCAAGTCGATACACTGTTAAAAAAAAAGAAAAAAAACATGTTGCTGCATATGCTTGGACCTATATTACAGGTCCCAGTTCCATGAAATTATATGTTGTACTTTATTACTGTAGGCCTATATGTTGCATTTTGTATTTACTGTAAATCCCAGTTGGATTAAATAACATTTGATAAACTTTTTGTATTTGCTGCTTATTTTCATTAATTAATGTATACAGTATATATATATGTATATATTTATAAATGAATTGTAGTAGTTGGTATCACAAAACATGGGTGCACATTTGACCATGAATATTCATGAGCAGATACATTTAAATTAAGGTGATTATAGGCTTTTTTGTTCCTAATAATGACTGTCCCAGATTAGGCCACACACTGTCCCAGATTAGAGCAAACACATTTTCTTGAGCAATTTTGCACATGTAACACTAAAATATCTGCCATTTCTTCTCTGAGTATGATACCTGCATTGTTCGGGGCGTACAATTCTGACCAATGAAATGAGTTCGGGGCGTGGCCAAGAACGAACCTTCCCTCACCATCCTAGGCAAAAAAAACTTGCGTCCCGCCCGAAGCCTATATCACTCTCCCTTTTAGCTTTTCTTAATTTTTAATTTTTTTCTTTGATGGTTCAGCCCCTTTATCAGTCATTATGACGACAAATAACTGTCTCAAACAAGGCTCCCGCTCCCCTTCCCTCACCTGGAGGGATAGGCTTCTCAAATCACGTTGCTGCGCCACACTGAAATCTGCGACCAATATGGAAATGTGACCATAGAGCCTGCACGAGTGAACCGAAAATCGGACTGGATGTGCGACCAGACCAAAAGCAGTAATAAAAACTATTTAAAAACGTCTTTCTTTGCACTGATGGTCTCGTTTGCTGTTAAAGGTAATTTATAATTATCAGAGGAAACATGAGGCTGTTTAAAAGATATTTAAATGTTACTCGTAGCCGCTTTAATGTGTGTTCTCAATGAAGTCTCAGTCAGAGTTATCAGAGTATTAATTATTTATTTTTGCAAACGTTCAAAAACACATTTTCCTTACAAAAATAAATAAATATGCGCCTCTCAATTTAGATCACGTCGAACCAAGGCATGTAGGCTAACGGTTAAAAAATAAAACGAAACAAGTAGCCTAACCATTGCAAATAATTTAAAGTTGCAAATAAAACGGCAGCAAATGAACTACAAAAAATACAATTTAAATAAATATATGGGGCGGCGGGGCCTTATTAATCCACCAAACAATACAATATTAACTGAGGCACTAGGCCTACTTTACACTTTTACAAAAAAAAATATCCAATGGAAAATGATTCTCCGAAAACCGAAATCAATTTTTTGTGAGAAAAACCAACATATCGACGTGCTCTGGAGACAGGCGAGAGCGCATTCGGTTCACAATCAGTCCCGCGGCGGAGAACACTCGCTCCGCTGGCACGGAGGTGGCGGGGATGAGCAGGTGCTGCTTTGCCAGAACGCTGAGCTCTTTAAATCGCTCCCTGTTGATCTTCCACCACTCCATGGGGTTTTCCTGTGGACGGATGCATAGCTCCCTGAAATAAGCTTCTAGCTCGTTGACTTCAATATTTGAGAAGTAGTCCTCCCCGAAGAGGGTGTCAAGTGCCTCTGAAGTGCTTGCGGTGCTGCGGGCTTCACCGCTTTCCCCCTCCATGTCATCTGGGCCTTGCAGTGTAACCCTGTCAAGCAGTTCCGACAGCTTCTCTTTGGTGCTGAGGCGAAGTGCTGGATCCAAAAACCGAAGGTGTTTGTGTCTCGGGTCAAGCGCTGAAGCAAGGATTGCTGCGCGAACACACACACACACACACACACACACACACACACACACACACACACACACACACACACACACACGTTAAATAAATTAATGAATGTTAAATTGTTTTAGTGGCAACACACATACATTTTTAAAGAGCAAAGCAATAATAACACATAGCCAGAGGCTTAATTAATTACCTTGGCTGATATTTTCTTCAAGCGGCCTCACACGGGTTTCGGAGGGAGCCGGCGACGGTTCTCTTGAAGTCTGCTACAAGCTTTGATTCCCCTTCCATTGGCTCCAGGTGCTTTTCAAGCAGGCTCTTCGTGACAGGGAGCACCATGGACAGAGACACATGCGTCTCACTACAGAGAGCTGTGGTGGCGCATTTGAGGGACTACAGTGATGGCAAGATCTCCTCAATGCTCTTCCACATTTCGTCCGCCAGCTCAAGGGTCCTCGCATCGGCCAGCTTCGTCACCGTCCTGTCCGATAGCGCTGCGGTCACAGCCCATCTTTGCTCGTGCAGTCGCTCCATCATATCGAAAATCGAGTTCCAACGTGTCCGACAGTATTGGATCAATTTGTGTGGTGGGAGGTTTTGAAGAACTTGCTTTCTCTTTAAAGCATTAGATGCCACCGTGCTGTGATGGAAGTGAGAGATCAACCGGCTGCATGCTGCGACCACACGGTTGATATTCTGATTTTAAAGCCGTCATTAATTGCTAATTGTAGCGTGTGGGCGAAACAAGGAACTGATTCCCACTGGAGCAGCTGCTGGTTTGCCAGGACCATGTTGCGTGCATTGTCATGCACACATGCGACAACTTTATCGTGCACTCCTCAGTGACAGCTCGGAGATGAGCAGCGATGTTCTCCGCTCTGTGCCTCTCATCTGAGCTGCGAGTCTCCAGCACCGCTGTCTTCAGGTCCCAGTCCTCTCCCACATAGTGACAAGTGATAGTTACGTAGGACTCAGTTGTGAGGGAAGTCCACGCATCAGTCGTTATTGCAACCTTGTCTGCTGTCACCAGGTCGGCCTTTAGCTGCTCCCTTTTCTCCGCATACATTTTTTCAACCCGAGCAGTGATGGTGCGCCGCGATGGCACCGTGTAGTCGGGCTCTATAAAGGCCATGAGATCGTGAAACCCCTGGTCATCTACCAAACTCAAAGGCAGCATCTTTTTTGTGATCATCGACGTAATCAGCGACGTGATCTTCTCTCCACGGCCGGGATTACAGCTGCGTCTTGCGGCGGAGAAAATAGCCGACCCGCTTGGTTGCTGCGGGTCTGCTTTCACAAACTCACCGTTATGTTTGAGGAGCATATGTTGCCGCATAGTACTCGTAGTACTTCGGTAGCACAATTTGGCCTGGCATAGTTTACACTCCACCTTATTCTCTCCTATCTCTGTAAAGTATTTCCACACTTTGCTGCGCTTTGCTCTTAAGGTGCGAACACACCAAACGCGTTGGGTGCGGTGGCCAAAGCGCCCAACACACCTGATCTGGCGCTTGGTCATTTTGTGTCAAAAAATGGTTCAACGCGCCCAACGCTACGCAGCTAGTCTCCCCCGATATATTTATTCCCCTAATCAACCATGGCTGCGATCAGACCCGACCCGACACAACAGCGTTCATGTCCACACAAAAACAACAACAACACGGCCAACAATTGTGCCAAAAGACAAATAAACAGCAACTGAACGGAACAAATAGCCTTAAAACAGCATTGCAGATTCACGCCACTCGGAAATGAACACAAACAGCAAGGCAGCACCATACCAAACACATTTACAGCAGCATTGTGCACAGGGCAGTAGAAAATAAAGGCAAGTAGCCTACATTACCCTACTGTGACGGGACCGTGGCTGGCGTAGATATAGGCATAAACACCGGTGCTTCGCTGTACTTGTTGTGAAAGTTCCCCGGACTTAGCCGTTATGTTTGGGTTCATTATGGAGGTGGTGGCCGCACACAACCGGGTGAGTTAACTAACGCTATCCGACCGGTGCTAACTTGGTTTATCGGCTAAAGCACAGCCGCTATATTCACTGAATTAACCAAGAAGCCCATTCTCCTGGCTCACTTTCCCCACGTCTTCTAACCCAACCCCGAGCGGCTTCATATCACCAGCCAGCCGCATTTCCTACTCAGTGTTTCTCAGCCTCTGTGTTGTCCTCCCACCCATGCTCCCACCGTGCCGATGTCCGTGACGTCGGGTCAAGCTCACCGCTGATTGGCCAACGCGGCTAAACGTCACGCGCTGGACCATTGAAAGTTCAATTTTTTCATCTCGGGCGATGGTGCGGTGACGCTTTGCCGTGGCCAACGGATCATCGCGCCTAAACCAATGGTTCCCTATGCAAAAATAGGATTTTTCAACGCCGCCACCGCACCTAACGCGTTTGGTGTGTTCTCACCTTACAGCCATCTCTGAACTTTTTGAATTATTGTTGTGCACGCGGCACGGCACGCGCCACAACGAAAATTGATACATTTTCATTTGCTTTGTGCACACGGCACGCGCCAGCTGCGTGCGCCTCACAGAAAATTGATACATTTGCTTCAGAAAACTTTATTAGATTACAGGAGTGTGTATAATGCAAGCTCAAGTTCGCGTCTCCACCAACCGAGTTCATTTGTAACGAGGAGTACTCGAGTAATCGATTACTCACGCCCATCCCTACTCCCTATGGTTAAATAAAGTCACAATTAAACTGGATTAAAAAAACAGGCATTTATACCTAGAACCGCTGCACTGGGTCAATTTGACCCACACAGGAAAATGGAATATTTTCGAGCAGGTTGCTAGGCAAAGGCACTGTTTGGGGTCCGAGATCTGACAACTGTACGTGCAGTCATTCATAAACACAATAAATTAGAGATGAAGATACATACCTAACAACATTAGAGTTACTAAGTGAAATGAGTGATGCCAGTCTGATAGCGAGAGATCAGAACTGAGCGCTGTGTTCCACACACCGTGGCTCGCAGCTCAACTGACAGACAGCTGAGTGCTGTCTGTGAGCCGGACAGAGAGCGTCGGAGGGATCCTCCGCCTCAAAACATGTCAACGTGGGGAAAAATGAATGAATAATCAATTAGAGCTTACCTAAAAATAAGTTTGCCATGTTAATGTTTATTGTATTTAGGATTTTAGCTCATTTGGGCGCTGTTTTGACCTTCTGTTTTCATTACTATACTTGCGATATTATATCTACTTTCAGTTTCATTACTGAGTCGCCACGAAACATGATTAGTGTTCTTAAAGATACTTAGATTATAAAAGGTCTAAAACACAGATGATTATTAAACAAACTAACTTATGACTTTATACCACACTAGAAATGCACGGGTCAATTTGACCCGCCTGGCGGTTCTTGGTATAAATAGAATGCTGGCGGTTCTAGTGTTAAGAGGCTTAATCTGAAGAATTTTGTGTGAAAAAAATATTTGGAGACACTTTGTCAGATGAATTAGAAGCTATTGAAGAAGGACACATGGATTTTCCATAATAATATTAATTTAAAATAAAATGTTATGCAGGGTCCTCTGGGATGGGCTTGGTGCTCTTTTTTCTTTTATGGGACATATTTCGTTGTAATATAATGAATGCATTTAAATTATTTAAAAACTAAAAAGGCCATATTACATTATATTTTTTAAATCGGCCGCAGGCCAATAAAAAGCAGGCCGCAGATGGGCCGCTGGCCGTAGTTTGGACACCCCTGGCTTAAAGGAATACTTCACCCATATGGAACCGGGGTTCTATCATTATAACATCGCTATTATAATATAATGAATGAGGGTTTTTCTTCCCTCAGTCCTCCCTTGGCCCAGCTGTCCTGTCAATTCTCACCCTACATTTTTACTAGTGTAATGTCATACAAGTAAAATGTAGGGTTAGTGACCATAAAACACTCGTTCTGACTTTTTCTCAGGCTAGGATGAATCGATTTCTAGAATGTTTGCACATTTATACTACATAAGATCTCAGAGTTCAATACACCTTCATATTTCCACCAGTAAAGTAGGTCTTTAAGGGCAACACTCAGGAACATGAAGTATGTCTTTATGACTGGATCACAGACATGGCTTGCCAGATCACAAACCTTGGCATGCCTCTACACCTATTCAGGACTGTTAAAATATGTCGATATAGGGTGGCAATATACACTGGAAAAAATGGCATAATTAACTGTGTAGATATCTGCTGAATGGAGTTTATTAATACAAGTCTACCTGAGGGCATCCCACTGATTTAGTACTATTTGTACACATGTAAGCAGACTGAGCCATAGTACTGCAGTACCTCAGGAGCACCATATATTCAGAGTCTGCACAACAGCTTTGTAGAGTTCACAACTCTTTGCACTGAAAAACAAAAAATCCTTTCGAAAGTGGTCTGGGATTTCTGATAGTGTGATTATGAGATTAGAGTTAATGTATGTGTGTGGTCTGAAGGAGAATGTGTGTGTGTGTGTGTGTGTGTGTGTGTGTGTGTGTGTGTGTGTGTGTGTGTGTGTGCATAATAAAGATGGAGGGAGAGACAGAAGGCACAGAGAAATAAAGATAATTTTTGTTTACATTTAACTTGTCAAAGTGGGTGTGTATATCCCTAGCTTTTATTCTGCTGATAACAAAACGTTGTCTGTGTTTCATGACACTAGTGTTACAGAGTTAAAGGCTAGGAGGTTCTCCCATGGAATGCCTCATTTACTATTGGAAACGGGTGGGAAAAGACCTCTTAGACAAAAGATGTGTAAACCTTTATCAGACCAAGCAAACTAGGTCAACACAGTCCAATTCCCACCCCATAATAAAAAAAAACAGGACAATAAATAAAACACACAATACATAAAAAGTCCCAAAGGCACCATTTCATATCTTTAAAATAACACACTGTTGGCCTACGGACGGGTAGCAGATTGTGAGGAAATATTCACTGATTTGATTTTTTTTTAAGTGATTTTGACAACCAGCATTCTACAGAATCGCTGACCCTAACTTTCAAGAAGAAAAAATCAACGTATTCTCTTATCTGCCGACACTGCCCCCTTAATGAACTACAGAAGGCTTATACTTAGAACATGGAAACATCAGCCTGCACAGCGGCCTGATACGATAGAGTTCCAGCAGATGGCGCAACAAGACAGTGAGGGGTGAGGAGAGATAGCGCGTGATGGTAGCAAGAGTCTGTTCTCCACAATTACGCACCTTTAGCGTCCTTGTTTCCGGCTCTGCACCTGCACCCTTCCCCTGGCAGCCCCAGCCCTCCTCTTCCCCCTCTCCTCCTCCCCGGTGGGCGGACAGCGGTAGATGCGCACTGAGCAGCGGGAGTGCGCGAGGCGAACACCGGCATGAGATAAACCACCCAAGGGCTCAGCAGCAGCAGCATGCAGGCACAGCGATGCTCAAACAGCGGGAGTATAGCAGCGAGCCATGGGCGTGTTAAGAGACGCACAGCTGAAATGAAAGCGATGTAGCCTAAATCTTCCGCTGACATAAGAAGGGAGGGAGGGAGGGGGGAATCCTACTAGCGTTCGGATCAGAGTTTCTGGGGTTGCTTGGATTTGGTTGTGTTGTTCTCTCTCACCCAAAGACACTACTTTTTTGTCAACCTCCACTGGAGTTGATACAAAGATGGATAAAGCTGGCGCACCGCTGCTGCAGCCGCTGAGCAAGAGCGCAGAGAGTCCGGCGGAGGACATCTCCAAAATCCCCGACGAGGAGCTGCTGAAGTGGGGCAGGGACGAGCTGGTGCGGCGGCTGCGGAGGGCAGAGGCGGAGAAGAGGGGCGTCATAGTGGAGCACGGCAATCTGATGCGGGAGGTCAACCGGAGGCTCCAGCAGCACCTCACCGAGATCCGGAGTTTGAAGGTGAGATGGGCGGGGGGTACCTCTGGGCTTCGATACCAGACCTGGACATGATCTACAGTAGATATGGTCCAGTTTATATATAGTCAGTTAAGGGCAAAATGGTCACTGAATCATCAAGGGTATACCATCACTAAACCTGTTGCATATGACAGAATGCACAATGACAGAGGCACCTGTGAACACCTTTTTAAAGTGTTAATTTCATGTGAAATGTAATTTGGATTATATGCCCTTTTTTAGACGTACAAATTATGAAATCTAATCCTAAAATGTGCTAATATTTGCTCATAGTAGCCTATAGCAGTAGTTTGCTACACATATAGATAAATTATATATATCTATTATAAATAGATGAGGGAAGAATTTAAAGAATATAAAGTAATTTAACCCTAGTCAAGACACAGGGCTGCACATAATCTTCATTTAGAGCTAAAATCATTAGTTGAATAATTAGTTAAAGCTGGGGTGGAGGATTTGGAGAGAAAATGGCAGTTGGGATAGAGATTCAATCCAAATACCTCAACCGACAGCTCTACACCAACAAAGTCGTGCCAAAGTGAATGGACAGTCCCAACAGCCAATAAGATCAGAGAATCGAAGCCACGCTCTGATTGGTCAAAGTGTACAGCTCATGTTAATTTTGACCAATCAGAAATCACATACCCCAGCTTTAAGAGGAAGAAAAATAATCTGCAAATATTTCATAACAGTTTTATTGTTAAAGTCATCATCCTATTATCAATATATTATTAAGACCTTATTATGCCTTTTAAACTTTTATGACCTATAAACGTTGTTATAATGATTTTTAGTCATGTTTAACCATACTAAAGTGTCAAGTAATGACTTAAATGCATTTAGACGTATTCCCTGCTGACCGTCTGGGGTGGCTGTGCAGAGCGCTAAACACTAGGGCGAGGGGGCGGAGATGCACAAAGCCGATTGTGGACAGAGAATGCTGAAATCGCTGAGATGAGAGAAAGAGCTTCCCGAAAATCTACATGTTTTTTTGTGCTGTTATAATGGATTGGATTTATGTAGCGCTTTTCAAGGCACTCAAAGACGCTTTACAGGTTCCATTCATTCACACACAGTCATACCATAGTAGCCACAGCTGCCCTGGGGCAGACTGACGGAAGCGTGGCTGCCATTCAGCGCCTACGGCCCCTCCGACCACCACCTCAAACATACAGCAGTCATACACATTCACACGAGGCAAGGTGCGTGAAGTGTCTTGCCCAAGGACCCAACAACCATGACACTGATGGCAGAGCGGGGATCGAACCGCCAACCCGCTTAACCACCTGAGCCACGGTTGCCCACATGATTCGTATCAGGTTGCTCTATAGGAGTCATTAATGAGAAATTAAGACCAGAAAAGTAGGATAATAGGAGATCTTTAATTTAAAGGCATAACCTAGGGACATTTTTCCTCACTGTCTTTGGACACTAAATATTCCACCAGTTATTAAAGATTCAACATTGTAAACAGTAGTTGCAGACCAATTCGGACAGAAATCACCCCAAATATCATAATTGGTCGACAATCTGACATTTGTTGTCAATTAACTGATTCATTGTTTTGCCAATCAAACAAAGGGCCCATCACTTTTCAAATGGCTTGTTTTGGTCCAGACCCCAACATGTTTACTTTTGCATCATATTGTTCGCCTCATAGCATAATTGCCTAAATCATATTTACTCTACATCTACTCTATTCTACATTTACTCTACTCTACATCTAGTTTACCCTATAATTTAACCCTTAAAATATGACTTAGGCAATTATGCTATTTGGCTAACGAAAAGTAGATGTAGTAGTAGGTGTGGAATAGAGTTGATGTAGAATAAAAGTAGAGTAGAGTAAATATGATTTAGGCAATTATGCTATGAGGCTAACGATATTAGACAAAGAGCAAACACACAAAGCAGATACGTCACCTTTGGAGGAGCTGGAAGCAATGTCTGGCATTTTTGCTGAAAAAGCAACATAGGATTATCAGAGTAGTTTGGGATTTATTTTATGTCGATTTTTTTAAAAAGGTGGCATCAGCAATTCTGGAGAATGTTTGTCGTCAGAACACCTTTTTGTCAAAATCAGTGAATATCTCCTCACGATCCGTGTGCACTGGAAGAAAATCCAGCACAGCCTAGGCTCTGTAAACAGGGATGTTGCCAGCTATGGTGGCCACTTTTGTCTACAAACCAGGCTGTATTTGACTGATTCCACCTTTTAATTGTTTCAGCTCTACGAGAAACACCTTACACACGTGTAACTGCATTCAGGGAACATTCCCCTCATTCATCAAATGATCAAATCCTATCAGGAATGTAGTCCCTCACTGTGCTGCTCTGTGTGTGTGTGTGTGTGGGGGTGCACTTTTTTGTGTGTGAGTGTGTTTGTGCTTTTTTCATGTGTGTGCGCCTGCCTGCCTATGTAAACCAGGACGTGAACCAGAAACTGCAGGAGGACAACCAGGAGCTGCGGGACTTGTGCTGCTTCCTGGACGACGACCGGCAGAAGGGGAAGCGTGTGACACGCGAGTGGCAGCGCCTGGGCCGCTACAGCGCCAGCCTCATGAGGAAGGAGGTGGCCGTTTACCTGCAGAAACTCAAGGAGCTGGAGCAGAGGCAGGCCGAGGTCATACGGGAGAACCTGGAGCTCAAGGAGGTGTGCCTCATGCTGGACGAGGAGAGGAGCGCCGCTGTGGCTAAGGCCGGCCCTGGACGTAGGAGCTCGGTGGACAGCCAGAGCAGCTCCTCTCAGGTGGCCCCCGGCCTGCTGAGGGACGTGGGAGACGGGAGCAGCACGTCCAGCGCGGGGAGCACAGACAGCCCCGATAACCCCCACCTCAAACCCAACGCCGCCAGCCCGATGTCTGGGTCTAAATGCGTCCCCTCGGAGCACTACTACCACAAACCAGAGAGCGTGTGCGAGTCAGCAGGTGGCAGGCGGCACAGCTCCACGCCAGAGTACCACACTTTCCCCCAGTCCTGCCGACCCCGCAGGGGATCGCTCAGCCACGTGGACCCTCCTCAGGGGCTTCGAGGACAACACGGCAGCCCGGAGAAACACAGCAGCAGCAGCAAGTCCCCCAGCAGGCTACCGTCTGACTCCCACCCCCCCAAACCGTGCTGCAGCTCCGACCCGCTAGCCCAACCCAAGCAGCTATCCTCCATGTCGGGCCAGGTCTGTGGCAATGGCTCAGCCAAGTCCAGCCCAGAGCTGAGTCAGAGACAGCGGGCGTTTTACACAGGGGCGGGGGGGGCCGGCTGTGGGAGTCCCGAGGCCAAGCATGGGGGGAAGATGGGGACGCCCGAGCACCTCAGGAAAGGCCGGGTGATCGTGGGCAGTCCAGAGTCCATACGCCAACACCAACACCACCGGCACTACCAGAGTCAGCACAGCCCCGGGCCGGAGCACGCCAAGGGGAGGATTAACGGCAGCGGCTCCCTGGGCAGGGACGGAGCTCAGAGGAGGGAGACGCCAGGAGACGAGCTGGCCCCACACCACCAGAGTCTGTACAACGGTAGGCACAGGGTAACTTTGTTTTTGTCTTGTATTTCAATTCCTAAACCCCTCCTTCATGAGCCATGGAGAAATTATGTGTTTGCATTCACAGCAAGTTGGTATGAAACGTTCAAACTTGCTGTTAGATTCAGGGCCAATCAGAGCAGACTGGGCTTTTTTGGATGGTGGGGCTTAAAAAGACAGGCTCTAAAACGGACTGTTTCAGACAGATCCTGAGAAGAGGAGATTCAGCAATGGCACTGAGGGATATAAATGTTTTTTTTGCACACTACACCATGAAAATAGTCACTAGTAAAAACCCAAATTACAATTTCTAATCTGAAAATTAGCATAATGTGACCTTTAAGTGTCTGATTTACAGTTATAGCTTAAAAACCACATCACATGATATTCACATGAAAGTAGAAAATCAGATAGCAGCTATTGAGATTTGCTAAGCTAACTAACAATTAACAATAGTTTGGATACTTTTTTTTTTCTTTCTTCCTCACATCACAGTGTCTCTTCCTGTCTCTTCCCACTTCCCTCTGGGTATTGCGTGTGCACATGCAACACATGACATGCATCAATTCAGCTGATTGGCACAATCAGGGAATTAAATAGAAAGAAAGAGTGTACACTTTGTCATTAAGTCACATTTAGAAATGATCCATTTAGCTTAAGATTTACCGCATGGAAATTCATGCCTTTTTAAATAATGCTTTGAGAATATTATATTAAACACATGGTTTAATAATAACCAGTGTTTCCCAGTGCTTTCAACTTATCCCCACATGAATAACCCACCTGTTATCATGTGACCCAAGTTCAATAGATTGCAGTGCAGTTTGTTACCGAGGCTGCTGACAGACTTTGGAAAGGTGTGTACTGGGTATTCATTCAGTGATCAGGGTTTTAGTATACACTTAAATGTGTTTTACCATGTATCTCTGCATTTTAATTCTTTACTCCAACCTGTTGTTCTCAGTGTACCTATTGTTTTGCCAAAGTCACACACATCAAATGTCCACACAGTATCAAAGTGTGTGTGCGTGTGTGTGTGTGTGTGTGTGTGTGTTTTAACATACTCTCTGGCTTTAGTGTGTTAGTGTAGAGCCACAGTTATATGTGACCTTGGTTTAATGTGTGTGAGGAAATACAAGGTCAGGTTCCCCCACTCAAAGAAAGAGCACCACTGAGCTAAGACGTACAATCTCACTCTCTCTCTCTCTCTCTCTCTCTCTCTCTCTCTCACACACTAGTAGTAGGACAGTGTGTGATTGCTTGTAAACAGGGTCTGATGCAACTCTCCAGAGTGTATGGGTCACACATGTACACTGGAGGTGTGTTCAGGGCCACGCACAAACACAAACATACCTTCCTGAAACAGAAGTGAAAGCGGAGAGATGCAGTGTGTACACACACGCATAAGGAAAGAAAGGCCAACACTCAAATGTGTGTGTGTGTGTGTGTATCAAGATGATACAATGCTCAAGATAGTGGATGTATTATATTTGGATCCTTTTTTTCATGTTCTGTAATGAACTGCTTTGGTATGCTATTGTTTTGGTGAAAATAGATCAAAATGACGTCTCGACCTGAGAAGTAGTAAAAGGAATCGTCGATTTGCCTCGCCCCTTGAGTCAAGCATGCATAAAATAAAATAAAACACGGCACTCAGCCTCTGCCTGTCAGTTACCCTCTGTAACAGCAGCTGCAGCCCAAAGACACCATGGCAACTGCTGACAGTCAGATGTGGAAGTGCTTTGTGTTCCTGGTGAGTTTACAACAGTCTGTAAGCTAAACTATGCATGTTTAACATGCTACCAGACCGAACGTAGTGTCCACTGGCTTGTCGTCTGGTGTTGTGTATTAATTAAACACCCTGGCCCTGCCGTGAAAAAGTGCTTTAATTCCTACTGAAAACAACCCTGCGTTCCAATCCCCATACTTCTATACTATTTAGTATGCGAGCAAAAGATTTAGGATGTCCAAATACATGCAGGTCAATTTTAGTATGAAAGTATATGAAAAAACATAAATGCCCTACTAACTCCAATAGCATTTTGGAGTGTTCGTCTTTATTCTTGACATTTCTCGACATAATGAAAAGAAAATCTTCCTTATCAATTTATTTTTCTCTCCTGTGGCCCTACAATTCTTCTGTACTTTAGTATGTAGTGTAGTAAAAAGAGTATGTGATTTGCAACGCAGGGCAAATCTCTGCCCCAGTGCTGCAGCCAATTATATAGCCTACTAGAGCAGTGTTCCTCAATCCTCTCCTGTCCAACTTGTCATGAACATTTAAGACCGTTCCCAGTCCCGCCTCCAACAGCTGATTCTAATGATCAGCTCGTTATCAAGCAGCTTCAGGAGTTTATAACGAGTTGATGATTTGAATCAGCTGTGTTTTAGCAAGGTGGCAGGTACATTTATGATTTCCATTAATTTGTTTCCAATTGACTGGTTATTGTTACATTCACATTGAATATATAAATGATTTAAATTGGACAATAAGGCCTGTTTATTGTACATTGCAAATAATATTAGCAAACTGGAGTTTATATCACAACACCATGTACTATCTTGAAAATATTAATTAATTAAATTTAAAAAATGTAATGACTAATCATGGCATAACACCACTGATCCAAGTCTAGTATAGACTTAAAGGGCACAGCCATCTGTGTAAAGAAAAATCAAGAATGCTAAATGGACTTGACTTATATAGCGCTTTATAGCTGATCTTCTCAGCCCCAAAGCGCTTTACATTTCTTCCCACATTCACCCATTCATACACACACTCATACACCGATGGCAGTAGCTGCCATGCAATGCGCCCTCAGAACCATTGGGACCAATTTAGGGTTCAGTGTCTTGCTCAGGGACACTTCAACATGTGGCGGGTAGGCGGGGGATCAAACCTCTGACCTTGCACTCCAGAGGCGATCTCCCTACCCAATCGAACATTTAAAAACCAATAGAATCAATGATTTGGAGAATCCTGACACCCCTAGTATGGAGAAATGAAATGATAAAATAGTGCCAAAAGGGGGCTGCTGCTTTTGGACAGCACATGGCACATGTTGTGCTCTGAAACCACGGAGGAGGAGATGTGAAACAACATTCGCTCGACTTCTAAGCTTGACTTAATGCTGCTGCCAATACATATTCCAGTTGGCTCTCTGGCTGTTTTTTTTAGTGTTATTTGTTGATCTGTTTTTAAAGAGTTTTTGCTTTGAGTCTGATGATTTGAATTCCTATGTTGTGTCCTAGGAGACCGCCTCAACCTTACTTTACCCATCTTTTGAACCGTGGAGCTGAACTGACTTCAGTGTGTTTTTTTGGGGGCTGTTAATACACAGGAGGGCTGTTTTTGGAAAAAAAGCTTTGTATTGTGTGTGTGTGTGTGTGTGTGTGTGTGTGTGTGTGTGTGTGTGTGTGTGTGTGTGTGTGTGTGTGTGTGTGTGTGTGTGTGTGTGTGTGTGTGTGTGTGTGTTCATTGGTTGTGTGTGTGTGTGCGCACGTGTGCGTGTGTTCATTGGTTGTTCATGTGTGAAGCTTTTTGAAGTTTGCGGTGCTTAGAGAGAGAGAGAGAGCGATTACACAGCATAACCCCAGAGCCCTGCGTGAGAGGAAGCCAGTGTTCAGGCGCTACAGGTCGACTCAAACACGCACCTCTACATTTCAGAGACAAGGCCATCTGCGCTCTATATACAAAAAGACACTGAGCCACTCTTTATAACCATTCAATAGCAATCACCCAGGCTGCTATTCACCATCATTATGTGAAATACTGACTGAATAATGATTCTTATACTTACTTTATATTTATTGTTACTTGTCTTATTGGCTGTGTTCCAATACCCATACTTTCCTACTATTTAGTATGCCAGAAAAAGATGTAGGATGTCCCAATACATGCACATGTGATTTGGAACGCAGGGATTGTTTTTATTCAATATCCTGTGTTCTTCTTTGTGTATTTTTTCTGCTACAGAGTTGCACTCCCTAATTTCAAAGTATGTAGTTCTTACAATGACAATAAAGGCATTCTGATTTTCATTACCCAACTGCTGGCTGCACTAATGCGCAGTTAGAGACAGAATTATTAATCACACTTATAATAAAGAAATGATCTTCTGCAGACACTGCATGCTGCCTCGCCAGTGTGGCTGATGTGGAGCATTTTTTAAATACATTTTTAACCCAAATATTTTTTATAATTACAGACGACCTGGACAGAAAGTCCCACAAGTCCCTTATGGCAATATTTTACAGAGCTAACACCAGGTGAAGCATAGTGCATCAGACGTCGGCTACATTTATTTAATACTTTTTCATTTTAAGTTAAATTTTGTTTCTCATTTGTTGATATTGAATTTGTTATTTATCAAATTTATCAATTTAAAAAAAAAAAACGTGCCAGAGGCATTATATAACGGCCAACCTGCTGTCTAAATATCTGTATCGGTATCGACTATTGAATAACCAATATCGGTCGCCCACTAATGCACAGTAGTGTAACCACAAACATGTGGGCAGTGTGTTTTTGGTAATTGTAATATGTTGATTATATACTGTACAGGTTATGAATGAAAGACCAAACCAGCATGGACTGTGTTAAGAGAAGTATTCCTAGCCTCCAACACTCCAAAACAGTCTCAATGCTCTTTCATACAGTGCGTTTCCATGGTACATTTAGATTTGATTAAGACATATACTGAACTTACCACTCGAACGGACAGCGTCATTTGTCTGAGTATACATGGCCTTTCAAAGATTCGAGGCTGGAGCGTAGCTGACTCCGCTATGCTAGGTGGCGCTGTAGCCCTTTCAACAAGTGGTTATAAAGCCACGTCCTGTTCCTTTCCAGCAACAACACTACTATTTATTACGTTGTCTCCTTCAACTTCCTTGTGAAATCTGCAGCAGGGATTCTTGAGCAAGCGCAGAACGAGAACTCCGATATGCTATCCTGTATACATGCAGATATAATGCCGACTATGAACAAGTTATCTAGGTGTTCTTATCCGACTTTGTCCTGTTGAAGTCTTATTTGTTTATTTTCCCGATTATGAGTGTGCATGTAAACGCACTGATAGATTCAACAGGAGTGTGGGGCAGTGTTGGAGGGATGAACAGCGACATTTGGGTCTGGTACAAGACAGGCACAAGCCTGCAGTTGCTCCAAACCATTACTCTAAACTGCAACTTGCCCGACTCTTTTCTTGGCAAGCAGGGACTTCCAGTGGCTCTCATTTATCAAATCCTGTGTAGAACAAGTAGGAGATGTCTGTGTGCAGGAATTGTCCGTACAAAGAAGGACGTTAGTATTAATGGAAGTAGTGCAACTAGAAAAAAACGCATCCTAAATGTCAAGTAGGTCAACACATCCCTGTGACAGTCCGTGTAGTCTTAATGTAGAGTTGCATGCTGTGTACTAAAAGTAGCGGCCGCGGAAGATAAAGGCAAAAAAATAACATCACAGACAATGGAGTGGAAAGCTTCCCAGCATGCACCAGGCACCAGACTTTGGAGACACATTTCATGGTATGTTTATGTTATTCTGCATTGTTCTTGGTTCTTTTTGTATTTTTACATTGTGCTCTGCAACGCTTCAGTTAGGTGAATATAAGAAAGAAAAAAGTGTAAAGATTTAGTATGCAGGCTAGTTAACTGCTATCTGGTTGGATGTACCCACAAGCCCCCTAGCGCAGAATAGCTGATTTAATAGTTAGCATAGAATAACAAGTTGCTATATATGTATTAGTGGAGCCCCTTCATGCTATATTTATACTATACTGATATTGAGACAGTGTTTTCCATTTGTTGATGGTAAAAAAAAGCACTTCTGAGTATTTAGAGAAAAGATTGGAACAATTGTTTTAATCAACTCATCCAATAGGGATTTATTATTTTATTCCCTTGTAAAGGTCTGTCTGGAAAAGCAGTCAAAAAGGGTCAGGCTGAATGAAGCATACCAGAAATGAATGCACCATCGCTGACTCATTTGTGAATCCTAGGCCGTTTTTGAAGTTGACACTCTCCCCCCTTGTTCAGTGCACTTTACAGCCCACTCAGCACTGTCTAATGCAAACTCTTCAATAAGGCGCTAGTTGTATCTTCTCTGTTGTAGAAACGGTGTGCAGATACAATCGGAAAAGGCTTCATTCTAAAAGTCAAAAGCAAAGCAGGGGGATACACAATCTAGTCTAGTGTTTTGATTTTGTGTCGTAATTTGCTATGTAATGATGTTGTCTTAGCGCCCGCTAGGTCTCTGTTAATGTCTCGATATTGAAATGTAACAAGTAACAATGTAGGTTATCTTAAGTGCTTGGACGTGCTTTGATTAAATGAAACTGTTTAACTCCAAATTGTTGGCCATGTAATGAGTATCGGAGTCATTTGCTGGTCATCGACTTTTCATTGAACTCAGACACATTGTTTTTTCACACTGATTGCAGGACGACTTGAGGAGGGCTGGGGTGGATTTACTATTACTTTACTTCTAAAAAGCATAGAGTGTGCTGCAAAATGGTATTAGGGTGTATACATTATATATATATGCATCATCTCAGCTTACCGCACACTGTACATCCAGCCACTATTGTTTTCAGGTAACGGCTGAGTCAGTGCTCCTGCCAGGTCCAAAAGCTATTTCCCTCATGGCCTCAGCTGAAATCTAGAGCACGTCCACTCAGCACTGTGGAAATCATTACCTGCTGCCGGACGGACACACAGCAAAACAGCAACGGGAGACAGATACTGTGATGCAGCGGGAAATGTGAATGTAAAGACTGACCCTGCATTCCAATACCCATACTTCCCTACTATTTAGTATGCCAGAAAAAGATTTAGGATGTCCCAATACATGCACGTCAATTTTAGTATGCTGAAAATACATAAATGCCCCACTAACTCCAATAGCATATTGGAATATTCCTCTTTCCTCTTGACATGTCTTGACATAATGAAAAAAAAATCTTCCTTATCTGATTTTTTTCTTTCTCTCCTGCGGCCCTAAAACTCTTCTGTACTTTAGTATGCAATGTAGTAAAAAGAAAAAGTATGTGATTTGTAAGTATGGGGTTGTATGAGGTCTGCATATCGTTAGTCTCATAGCATAATTGCCTAAATCATATTTACTCTGCTCAACTTTTACTGTACATCTACACTACATCTACTTTACCCCACTCCATAATCCTTAAAATATGATTTAGGCAATTATGCTATTAGGCTAACGAAAAGTAGATGTAGAGTAGACTAGATGTAGAATAGAGTTAATGTAGAGTAGAGTAAATATGATTTAGGCAATTATGCTATGAGGCTAATGATATGAGGTGTGAGCTGGCCCCTTCTGCAAGTAGTACAAGGCTGACTTCTGTTACAGCTACGTCTCCGCCAAACTCCTTAAAATGACGGTGCTGACCGCCACCTACATAAGGTAACAGACGGTACCTATACAACCCCCCACTTCAAAAATACTAAACTATCCCTTTAACATCTGCCTGTTCATAACTATTCTGTGCAGCTCTCCCACCTCGCACACAGCCAGCGTGAATCTTCATTAAGCTGCCTCCATCAAAGGCCAGCGCTCTTTTACAAATTGAGGTCATTAACTTCACTGGTCCCTCTGCACGGTTGCCTTACTGCCCTAAATAATTGAAAAGGCCCTGTGTGATTTTTTTTACCCCCCATTTATAGTAGTAGGCCCTATACTGGTTTGAATCAATACATGCTGTTCACTAAACTAATGTGGCCCTCAGGCTGTCCATAGGGGTTACACTCTGCTTCAGTTGATGCTTGGCCTTTGATTGGATACCTGTGCCCGTCCACATATGATTAAGGATTGATGTTCAGTATAGTACACAGTAAAAAGATTGTGGGGTGCTATTGATGGATGTTTTTTTACAGTTCTGGGGATTCGACAATAACAATAATACATTTATTTTATGTAGCGCTCTTTAAGGTACTCAAAGACACTTAACGATACCATTAGTACACAATGGCAAATGCACTGTGTGGCGTTACAGCTCCCATAAAGTCCTGTTGAATGAGATGACTACATTCTGAGGATCGAGTTACTACAGATTTTCCTTCAAAAAGATCATGTATATGATAGGTGGCTACTGGCTAGTGGCTACTTTAGCTGTTTTATGTCACAGCTGTCCTGTTAGCTGGGACAAGAACAGTTAGGTATACAGTATGTGTTTAGTCTAACTGCAGCAAAGTTATGGGACTGTCCTAAATGAACAAATTGCTCGATAGATTTTTGCAAATTCTATGATCCCTTAAAATGTGTTTTTTATTTTTAAACCTCCAAGCCCCAAAAGGAAAATCAACATTTGCTCTTCTCCCGCTACAATATTTGTTATTGAATCTTAGTTTATATTTACCCACATTTTTTAAATATGTGTAATTATTAGGAGCCTTGCAAGTTTTAGGCTAGCTCATTTAATTTTCTAACTGATCTGCTCAGACTGCCAACAGACTCTTACTCTTTTACGTTTCATCCTTTTGCCTTCCATCAATATATACTGTATATTACTAACAGTTTAAAAGGGGCACTCTTTTGCCCTTTTTAAATTTTGTGTTACACCATAGGCTAAAGTTGGGGAATTGGCAAGGGATGGATAAAAAAGATAATAATAATAATAATAATAATAATAAAGAAGACTGAGAAAACCTTACTTTTTGTCCCGAGATGTTAAGCCAAAACAAATGTTGTGTTCATACAATTAATGTGTATACAGTATACTGTATATACACTGATATTTGAGTTAATAATTTGTGAAGTTCCATTTAAAAGGTGAAGAAAGTGATTTATTTATGATAATATAAGTGTGAAATCGCTCTTTATTCATACAGTGATCACTTATATAGTGTGCACGTTTCATAAAGCCGATCTTGCAGTCACCCGCTCTGCATGTAATCGGCAAATACACTTTTCGAGGATCCCACTACTGATAACCAATCAGAAGAGAGAACGCTATAAACTGGCACCGGTCTCACTGCCGGTGCACGCCAGAGCGTCAGATGGGTGAATGTTTATGCGCCTACAATGGCGGAGCAGGTAAAAATCCTTCCCAATGTCTGTTTTGATAGTTTTTATCATGTTTTATCACACTTACGGATCTGAGATGATGCTAGATAACTCGCTGCTTTAAGACTGCAGTGCATTAATGTGGGGGCGAGGGAGGGGACTGCTTACTGCAGTCGCTGACAGGAAGTTAGCTAAACTGACCATTCCACTCACTGAACCTTTAAGATGCTGAGCTGAGAGACATATCCGTTATTACTTTTGCCTCTCTTTGTGTGGGAAGCTGTTCTTTTGAGCGCAGCTGGTGTTCTGGGTGGATAATGTGCTGAATCAGATGGGAAGCATTAGTGTGAAAACTCATTAGGGGCCTCTAGTCTGTACATAGCCAGAACCCAGGGCTTTAAAGGCTCCAAGCACAAATCACTGTTGATCCGGGATATAGTATTTCGTCTTTGTTCATCGCTCTTGATTGAAGTTTACATAACATTGGAACACAAACAGCTCCTTTTTAACACAGATTGCTTCATACACAGATGTTTGAACACACACTTGGCACACTTTCACACACTTTCACACACACACACACACACACACACAACAAACTTCATCATAGACATGTCAGCATACCCAGTCATCCACTAGATAAACATTATTCAGTGATGCATATACATAAGCACTTGCTCACACATTAAGGCAAGTATACACACACACTGCTACGCTGGTGTGCTCGACAGTGGCGTGCACACTAAAATGTGTGAGCTAAAAAATATGTTGTATCTTTTTGGACACTAATTAATCTCTTATGGTATTTTGTGTCAAAATATTTAATAAATGGACACCTATTCTGCTGTCATAATCAGTGTGGATAAGTACCTCCTACAACCCCACTTAAAAAAAACGGAAATATCCCTTTTAACTGACATTTTATTTATAAATGCACCTTCTGTTGGCAATTTCGTTGTACAGGTGACTGTACAATAACAATAAAGGCTATTTTAAATGTTTTTATATTAAGGGATGTCAAAATCCTATGAAAAAAAAGTGTTAAACCAATCATTCAAATAATAAGTGAATGTGTAAGAAAATCAAACATTTCTTATGACAGTCGGTGTATGTAGATTTGTGTTGCAGTAACATTCAGAACTGAACCCAGCTGTCAGATATTTCAGCATCGTTCATGGAAATGCATCTGTAACATGTGTATAATCACAGCAGCTCTGTAAACAAAGCCAGAAGGCTGCCAGGATAGACAGGGAGCGTGGTGTGTGTTGTGTCCTGGTGTTCACCCCCTCAGCTGGGATGCGAAAAAGTCTCATCAGTAATTCTCTATTCATGGTTTCCTATTAACACTGGTATTTTGACATACAACATGCCCTCATGCCAGATTGGGTTTATGCTTTAATTATCTCTCTCTCTCTCTTGCTCTCTCCCTCTCTCTCGTGTTCTCTCCCTCTCTCTCTCTCTCTCTCTTTCACTCACACACTCACACACACACACACACAGGGCTTAAGGGCTCCATGTAATGTAACAAGCTTGCGCCGTTCTGATAAGCCCATTTAGTCAGAGCTCATCTAATTGAATTTGTCTGCTCCAGACTGAAATGAGTGCGATTTGTGGGGTGTGTGTGTGTGTGAGCGAGTGTGAGGTAGTGCAGAACGTGTACCTGGACTGCTTTGGTGTCAAACTGGAAAGTAATTTGTGCCCTCCAGAGCTCTTGCTGTAGGAAGGAGGGAGGTATGGAGTGGAGGCTCTGTGTTGGTCTATCTTCTCACTGACATTTACCATCCAGGATCCCCCCCCCCCTCCTCCTTTTATTTCCTCTCTCCTTTTCTATATCAGCCTCTCTTCACTGTTCAATCGGCACTCTCTATGAAAGAATCCCTGCGTTCCAAATCACACATACTTTTTACTACACTACATACTAAAGTACAGAAGAGTGTAAGTGCCACAGGAGAGAAAAATAAATCAGATAAGGGAGATTTTTTTTTCATTCTGTCATGAAATGTCAAGAGTAAGGACAAATACTCCAAAATTCTATTTGTTAGTGGGGCATTTATGTATTTTCAGCATACTACAATTGACGTGCATGTATTGGGACATCCTAAATATATTGCTGCCGTACTAAATAGTAGGGAAGTATGGGGATTGCAACGCAGGGTACGTCTCCTATCGTGGTGCCTTCTTTGTCTGTGTTGCTTTCAATTCATGCATTTCTCATGAGCTGTTGTGCTTATATACAAGAACTTAAGGCGCAACTAGGTTCCTCGTTCCAACGTTAGAACGATTTGAGAAAAGCCCAAACGTTTTATACTAATGTGTGTGGCAAACTCATATCAGGAGCACTCCAATTGATCTGTTTTAAAGAGGCCCGACCCCTAAATTGAGAACCCGGAACTAAACTATCTTTCAGCATAAAGAAACAATCCAATCCTGTCCGCTACCATAAAACTAGAAATACCGTCTGGTGTGTATATGCGTCCGTGAGCCTTACAATTGCCTAACGGGTAAAGTACAGTGGTAGTAGGCAACGCTTTAAAGAAGGTAAAGCTCTTAAGTAGAATACAGTATTGTACATGGTCACTGCAACCTGACAATATGTAAGGTCGCAGTGTCCTTAGACCTCTGATGTGTGAGTTTCTTCCAAATTGACAAAAAACCTTCAACGCGTTCTTGAGATAATCCCTGCTTTCCAAATCACATACTCTTTCTTCTTACTACACTACATACAGGGCCACGGGAGTGAAAAAAAATCAGATAAGGAAGATTTGTTTTTCATTATGCCGAGAAATGTCAAGAATAAAGACGAATACTCCAAAATGCTATTGTAGTTAGTTGGGCATTTAAGTATTTTCAGCATACTACAATTGATATGCATGTATTGGGACATCCTAAATCTTTTTCTGGCATACTGAATAGTAGGGAAGTATGTGATTTGGAACACAGGGGCCCAATCTAGATCCACCCCCTACACCCTAACCCTATCCACTATCCCTCCGTTTGCGCGTTCGCGGGGAGGGCCCGCCATATTGAGTGTCGTCCCAAACCATCGAGCCTCGAGTGTAAGTGGGTGATAAAGCCCTCGATCACCGAGTCTGCATCGACGTTGGCTCAGCCCTACGTTTGACACAGGTGTCCGCCAATCAATTATGTCCGGAATGGAGGAGCTAACTTACAAATGAGAGTTCCAGGGAGTTTGTTTCCCGAATTATAAATGAAACGTTCTCTTACCTCAAACAGACATTTGATTGATTATTTTTATGCATAGCCCTAAATGACGGAACGAGAGGGTAGCCTACAATATCGGAACGAACATGTTGTTTTACACTTGTTGATTTGATTATGCCACTTGTCTACCGTTAGTGTATTTTCAAGGCGTGGAAAAAGATAAAACGAAGCAGATGAAGAAAATGCCCACAAGTTAATAAGGGACAGTGATTATTATTTCCTTAAATTGTTAGTAAGATTTGTGTTTCTGTTACAGCCGATGAGGGGTAGTAATAGCGGCGGTGACGTCAGTCAGCTGGAGCGCATGACTTTTCTTATTTATGACCACCCTTGCAGTGCATTATAATTTATGCACGCTAATTAACTGCCGCGATTCGTCGGTCGTAATGGCAGATCATGACAAGTGGAATACATGCTTTAGCAGACTATTGTTCTTTTCCCTGGTTTTGTATGCTGTGCATGTAAAAGGATAATTAAACAGCGGATCAAACACCCACCAGTTTTCTCCACTACAGACTGAGCTGGTAAAATTAAGAATATGCAGTTACAAAATGTTTAACAAAAAATTAATTATGCAGCCAAAAAATCATGGGAGTGTTTGTTTTTATTCATACATTTTACTCTCACATGCGTAGCTGAATATTAATGTTAAGAGTGTTTCAGGTCAAATATAAATGTGGTGGAATTTTATTTTAGGGTGAGAAATAAAGACTTAACAGTTTAACTTGTGTTAGTTAGTCTTCCTGTTTCCGTCTGACAGAGGCGAGGGCTTGCCAAAGCCGCGCCGTTGTTATACCCTACCCTTAATGATCGAGTGGCACTTCACAGCCGCGAGGGTGACTCCACCGCAAGTCACACTCGCTCACGGAGTGGGAGTGCCTAGGGAGTCGTTTGGGAAAGGGCCAGGGAGTGCGTTCATGAGGTCACAGTGACCTTGACCTTTGACCTCCAAAATCGTATCTGTTCATCCTTGAATAAGAGTGGACAGAGTCTGAAGAAAATCCCTCAGTAAACTGGGCTATTTCACTGCAGAACAAGTATTTTTCACTTTAATACTATCAGCTCACTTTTGTTTTTTAACCTCAGTTTGATCCTAAACGAGGGTTGAATGATTTGGGGGAAAATATGAAATAGTTTGTGTTTTTGACAGATATTCTCATTGCAATTAGATTTGTGATTTAATTTTTTTAATTATATATTTTATATATATTTAATCATATCCTACATTCCGTGTACAGTCATGTGTATGCCATATTGCATCTTTTATCCAGCGCCCATATTTATAAGCGGTGGTTGTCTTCATTTTCAAGTCGATTAATTGCTCAGCCCTATATTCTGTTACAGGAAAATTAAATTCTACACCACTGCAGAAATGTTGTTTGAAAAATTCAGGGAACAATGCTTGTGTAAAGGCAAAGTAGGAGATCAGTTTGGCATCACTGACATCAAATCTGAACCCCTATGGTTTTACACTTGCTTTACTTCCCGCCGTCTTCAATATTTCTTGTGGTTCTAGTTCTCCTGCTCCTGTGTTGGTAGCTCACACACTTTATCATGCCCATTCCTCTTCTTCCCATCACTCCATCCACGTCTGTCCTCAGCTAACACACCTCCCTCTCAGCTCCCCTGTTCTATTGCCATTATTACTGTCTCCTAGAAACTGCAATAAGTTAAAGTAAGCAACAAAAAAAGGCCCAATACCTGCTGCTGACATTTGTTCTAATGAAAGCTTGTGCCTTGGAAGTGTTACAGTGGTTTATTTTCTTACTCTTTTCTGTGTCCGTCACTGATTTGAGTCGTGTATGTTGCCCACAGCTGTAAAGCAGCATATACCTGTATGTTAGCCCATGTCAGTGAGCAGTAGGGGCTGTCTTATAAATGAATACCGGTTATTTCATTACATCCTTTACAATAAAAGGTAAGGCTTATTTTTTTTTAAACATGCTCAGTCCTCTACAATGGTCTATGGTCTAGGGCAGGGCTATTCAATAGGCGGCCCGCGGGCCAGGTGTGGCCCGCGAAGGAATATTTACTGGCCCCCGCCTTGACTACCGACCGAACCAAACATTTTTTTTTTTTTTTTTTTTTTTTTTTTTAGTGGTGCACAATCAATGTACTAGCTCGTGTGATGTGTGCTTTTGCATGGTCATAACTGCACGAAAGGCCGCGATCTGCAGTAAATAAATGTGCACATGTGTCTCCAAGCTTTTCTCTATCAGCTGCTCTGTGTATGCAGCTTTGCGGGCGCGATTGTACCGCAGTGTAAGTGTATGGTCCATTATTTGTATTTAGTGTGTCTGCATAATATTGCACCAGTAGAACTTTACATGTTTGCACAAAATTTGTACCTTCACATAGCAAACAAAATTGCACAACTGTAAAGTCAGTGTCTGTAGTTTTTTTGTATTCAAATAAGCAGTTGTTTATTTCTGTACTGTGCATTGGCATCTTTGAGCAAAATACAGCCAAAAATGTTGCCGCGGCGCACTGCGCCGCGCCTCCCATGACCCTGGACAGTGACCCCTTGACAAACACATTTTGGGGGGCGACCACTGTAAGGTGTTGCACTTAGAGTAGCCTACATTTACAGTCATATGAAAAAGTTTGGGAACCCCTCTCAGCCGGCAGTATAATTGACTCTGCTTTCACAAAAAAAATATAAAAGTGGTATGTCTTTAATTTACCAGGAACAGCTAAGTACTGGGATGTTTTCCAAACAAAGATTTTTTGAAAAGCAGTATTTGGTTTTATGAAATAAAATAAAATGTGAAAAACTGGCTGTGCAAAAATATGGGTACCCTTGTGGTTTTGTTGATTTTAATGCCTGTAACAGCATGTAAAACTGATGACTTTAAACACAAAGTTGGTTGGATTATGTTGTTAAGCCTCGAACCTCATAGAAATGTCTGTTTAATCATGAGAAAATGTATTTTAGGTGCCTAAATGCAAGTTGCACTTCTCTTTGACTCTCTGCTGAAGTGAGACAGAATGGGATCATCAAAACAGCTCCCAAAAGATCTGAAAAACAAAGATTATTCATTGTCATGGTTTAGGGGAAGGCTACAAGAAGCTTTCCCAAAGGTTTCAATTGTCAATTTCGACTGTAGGGAACGTTGTCAGGAAATGGAAGGACACAGGCATAGTGGCAGTTAAACCCAGGCATGGCAGACCAAGAAAAAACAGGAGCGGCATAGGTGGAGGATTGTGAGAATGGTTGCACACAACCCACAGATCACCTCCAAAGACCTGCAAGAACATCTGGCTGCAGATTGTGTATCTCTACATCGTTCAACAATTCAGCGCAATTTGCACCAAAACATCTGCTTTTTATAAAGACCAAATAACTTAATTTTTGTCTCATCAGTCCAAAGCATTTTCTTCCAATATGAAGCTGGCTTGTCTAAATGAGCTTTTGCATACTCCATGCAACTGTATCTGTGGCGTGGGCGCAGAAAGGGCTTCCTTCTCATCACCCGGCCATACAGATGTTTTGGTGCAAATTGCACTGAATTGTAGAACCATGTACAGATACACAATCTGCAGCCAGATGTTCTTGCAGGTCTTTGGAGGTGATCTTTGGGTTGTGTGCAACCATTCTCACAATCCGCTGCATATGCCGCTCTTGTACTTTTCTTGGTCTGCTAGACCTGGGTTTAACTGCAACTGTGCCTGTGTCCTTCCATTCCCTGACAACGTTCCTTACAGTAGAAATTGACAATTGAAACCTTTGGGAAAGCTTCTTGTAGCCTTCCCCTAAACCATGACAATGAATAATCTTTGTTTTTAAGATCTTTTGGGAGCTGTTTTGATGATCCCATTCTGTCTCACTTCTGCAGAGAGTCAAAGAGAAGTAGAACTTGCATTTAGGCACCTAAAATACCTTTTATCATGATTAAACAGACCTTTATATGAGGTTCAAGGCTTAACAACATAATCCAACCAATTTTTTGTTTAAAGTCCTCAGTTTTACATGCTGTTACATGCATTAAAATCAGCAAGACCACAAGGGTTCCCATATTTTTGCACAGCCAGTTTTTCACATTTTATTTAATTTCATAAAACTAAATACTGCTTTTCAAAAAATCTTTGTTTGGAAAACATCCCAGTACTTAGCTGTTCCTGGTAAATTAAAGACATACCACTTTTATCTTTTTTGTGTGAAAGCAGAGTCAATTATAATGCCGGCTGAGAGGGGTTCCCAAACTTTTTCATATGACTGTATTTATATGTTTTTTGATAAGCTGTTGCACTCTTAGTAAACCTAGGCCCACCTGTATTTTGATAAGCTGTTGCACTTAGAGTACATTTATTTCTATGTATTTTGATAAACTTTTGAAGAGTTAACCTATTGTGTTTTCCTGAACTGATAAGATTGTTAAACACTTAAACAACAGGCAGCCTATGTTAATCAAATAGGGATTTTTTTTATAAGCTGTTGAACTCTATTTGATCAACTAAAGACAATATATGCACTCCTATGTCATTGTAGTGTTTTACAGTATATGTAGCTATTGATGTGATGCTCATCAATTTTAGGCATTTTTTTCTGGCCCCTCATTTTGGATCATTTCCACCAACCGGCCCCCATTCAAAACTAATTGAATAGCCCTGGTCTAGGGAGTCCCACAGAAATAAACTGTGTGCATTCACACACACACTCTTTCCACAGTTTTACTAATGCAGCTCAACATAGACTTGATGGACACAACACCTTGGCTGCACTCTCACGTTGTGCAAAGTTGCAAAATTACTGCCCTAATTAATTCTTGGCTGGTTGTGTGCCTGTGTGCGTGTGTGTGTGTGTGTGTGTGTGTGTGTGTGTGTGTGTGTGTGTGTGTGTGTGTGTGTGTGTGTGTAAATGCATTCTTGGTGTGTAATTGTTTGTTGTACAAGGGTCAGGTTTGGTGTTAACTGCAACAGATGGCCTGCATGAATGTTTGTGTGTGTATGAATGTGTCTGTTGTGTGTTGCTACGTGTGTGTGTGTGTGTGTGTGTGTGTGTGTGTGTGTGTGTGTGTGTGTGTGTGTGTGTGTGTGTGTGTGTGCGTGTGTGTGTGTGTTTGTATGCGTGTCAGAGCCAAAGGTCCAACTGAAAATACAGCAATTTCTGTTGGACTCAGCCGTCCAGAGCTCACATTACTGTGCATAGGCAGAAAGTATCTTTATGGTGAGCTCAAAGTACGTACACTTACACAGCACACCACACACACACACACACACACACACACACACACACACACACACACACACACACACACACACACACACACACACACACACACACACACACACACACACACACACACACACACACACAATCATCCAGTTCCTGTCAAAGGAGCACTGATGCTGCTATGAATAAAGATAAAGCACATACAGTACTTTGGGATACCTGCAGCTTTTGGGCTGTCACTGGAATAATCCTGGGCACAAACACACAGCCCTTTGACCATTTGAACTGCTTTACCAAAGCTTGCTTTACATCGTCAGGTATTTAAAATTCACATTTAAGGTATTAACATTACCAAGTCATTTCCATATTCAGTTAGCGACCTTACTTTTATTAGCACAAACAGTTGGCCTGCCATCACTGAGAGGTTGGCAGCCAGTATGGGTTCTGTTGGTGATTTTCCTTCTGCATAATCTTCATACTGCCAGTGGAGATTGCTTGCGGAGCAGTCTTCCTGTTGTCAGTAACACACATCCGACTATATTGGTACAGCACACACCCTTTGGCACTTGACTGTGAGTTGTGCTCCACTGCTGGGTTTAATTAATACATGGGTTAATCACTGTGCTTTGTTAGTGTCAACAGGTGGATTTCTTTTTCCTTTATGCATAACCTGGCTGACATTCAACCCTGTTCCCAGTATGTGTGCAAAATAAGCTAAGCTAGCAGTCTCCTGGCTATAGCCTCAAATTCATCTCCAAGCCATGACATTCGTATTTGTTTTTCACCACAGCTATGTTCCGCAGCCTATGTCTTCCAGCCAATTGATATGGTTTTCAATCTTCATTGTGAACTATACGTAGTCATATGGTGTACATACATATGATAATAAAAAGGTAGAAGGTACATGGTCTCAAAATATGGGGATAACAGCCACCTTACCCTTCTTTTTGTCCAGGTATAGTGAACAAAATAGTTCCCATTATATAAATAAAACTCCCATAATGCTTTGCCTTGCCAGGGATGGGTTTTATCTGTATGATCAATAAGGCTTTATAGGGTTGAAGAGGATGGTCACGGAGATTCAGAAGCCAAATATCTCAATAATCAAATGATCCTAATTCACCAGCAATGGGAGATTTCCCTAAGTGCCCTAGAGACAGCGTGACGCCCCCGCCATCATCAAAAGTGATTTGCGTGAAATCGTCTCTAATGGCAGAGGATGACTTTGATGGCCTGAGGGAAAGATAAGTGGCTATCTAAGGATGTTGCAATTGTAGATGTGAACATTGAATTAGATACACAGTCTGGATTTCTAGACTAGATATGTCATAAAGGGGTTTGACCAAATGTGTCCGAGAAATTTAGTTTTGTATTCATCAGAGGGCGCACTCACACTCAGGCCATCCGTACCGTGCCCGAAAGCGTGCCAAATTCTAGTTGGTTTGACCAGTGTGAGAGTTCCGTAACCGCGGTACATTCCCTTGGCCTGGTTACATTTTTGCACGGTACGGATGCTCATGCATAAGCACTTGAACACCCTACACTTCACACTTTATTACACCTCATTACTTATTCCTATTATTGATGCTGCTACTTATTTTATATTTTGACTTAGTTTTTCTCATGGGTTCTTATCTGTATTTAATTTATCTTGTACTGTTGTTGCTATGTGAATGTTGAGGAACCAAGCCTAAGAATTTCACTCTTGTGTACTGTACAATAAGATGTAATAAAAGTGATTCTGATTCTGATCTGATTCAGAAGTGTAGAAGGCGGTCCCGGACCGGTGTCAAGTTATATGTTCCTGTTGTGGCTTTAGATAGTGATTCTTCTCAAGTATGTATAGCAGCATCCTGAACTGTTACTAAACCAGGGAACATCCATCCATCCAAAAGTACTACTAGAGGCGATTAAATGAATGAAACAGTAAGAGTCACTTAGCTTCAGGCTCCTTTAATTGTGTTTTAAAATTTGTGCGGACAAGTATTTGAATCATATGTACAAATAATAAGCAGGAAAAGAAGAGTTGTTTCTGATCTAATAATGCAGTCACTGAAACAGAGTCTCATTATCTTCCTTGTTTTATTCATTCGTATTGTATTTTCATTTGTTGATTTCATAATTGAGAATTATAAATCTGCTGCTGCAATGATGAGATTTCCTACCCTGGGGCATCATTGAACCTACATGTGATCCCATCTCATCTGTGTGTGTACATTGAGTCATCACCCATCAGTTAAGCCCCTACAATCTGTTCCCCCCGGCCAAACTGGACAACTGGTATATGTCTGAATTTATGTTTGATAGAAGAAAAAAACTAAATCAATTTTCTGTATGAGTTTCCGTGTTACAAATCAAAAGAAAGAATATGTTGTTGAATCTGGACTGTGGGATGACTAACAATGTGAGTGACGCAAGTTGATGGGCTGACGCAGGCTGTGTGTGTGTGGTTGTGTGTGTATAAAGAACAGTATTTACCTTGCTGATGTGTCATAACAGCAATGTGCCAAGCTGAAGGTTGCTGCGTCTTTCAGAACCCATGTGATTAACTCTGAGGCACTCACATCCCTCCCTCCTTTCTCATTCTTTCTCTCTTTTTTTAACTTTTTGCCCACACTCAAAAAACTGTCCTTATTTCACAACTTCCTTGCACTAATAACAGTCTTATTTTTTTTTTTAAACATTGGTGTTTCATCAGAAAGCAATGATGCACTGTGCCCAAGACAAATTTTAACCTAACCTAACCTAATCTTAGATTCTGTAAAAGATATATTACCAGTGTTTCCCATTAATGACCTAGAGACTGTGTTGGCCTGTCATAGTCTAACGTATCTCAACTCAGTTTGATAACGAACCCAAAACATCTTCACACTTCTCGTCATAAGATGGTTTGGTGTCATATGCACAATAATGACAGCAGCCGTCATTGGCAATAAATTCCCAGGTTCTTCTCAAAAATGCAATATAGAAGAAAAAATAATACGTTATGTGTACTTTTCGTTGCGTTGCTTGGGCAAAGCCTCTGTCACTCCCAGTCAGCTCCCCTCCCTCACCCACAGTATCCGAGCATGGATAGAGAGATAGTATCTACTAAACTCATCCACTAGTCCAAACAAAATCTTATTCCAATCGATGTAAACCTAAAGTCAATGCAGAAGTTATTGCTAATAATTAAAGTCAATCAGACTTCAGTTTAGTTAGTTCACACTAACGGGAATGTATCTGACTATTGTCTCCTCACCTTAAAGTAATGAACTGTTGAGTATTGTTGAGTTTAAAGTGTGAGTAGTTGACATCAATGTTGCTTAAACACCCGGGAGATTGTTTCCCCCCTCAAAATACGATGTCATGCTCCAACATGAGCTTCTGTGATTTTGAAGTTTGCCAATTAGGATGTAGGGAGATATACATATAAGCCTATCATGTCCCCTACCTCACTATTATAAATCAGTATTAAAGGCAACTATGGACTTTATGGATTTTGGGTTTCTATTAGAATCTGTTTTCATGGTGTAGTGTCCCAAAAAATATTTCTCATTCATTGCTGAATCTCCTCTTTTCAGCCTGAAACACTCTGTCACCTATTAATCCCCGCCTTCCAATACATCCAGTCTGCTCTGATTGGCCCATAATCTAAGTGTCTGTTTGAATCTGTCTGCCAGTTAGATTCAGGGGTGTGCTTCTTGCAGGTTGGTAATCAGTGGGTGTGGTTTTTTCCCTAATGGCATCATAAAGGGAGATAAATCAGACTGGGATTTTGGAACACAGGTTTTAAGAGAGGTGGAGAAAAATAGAGAGGGTTGCTTTTTCTCGTACGTTGGGGGTCTCTAGACATACCGGTGGTGGCCCATTTTTTTGGGGAAAAAACTGCTGTAGTGCTGTATGCATAATAGGTGACTTTAACGGATAGATGAGTCCAAATTGTTACATATTTCATTTATGAAAAAAATCCAAACAGATTTCTGTTGACACTGTCTTTCTTCTCTGTCACAATTTAACTAAACCGCAAAGTGTGACTCACATCATATTAAAATGGCTTGCAGTGATTAAAGAAAGAAAGTAGGTTTGAGTAGAATGAATTGTCAAGGTGCATTGATTTGGCACTTAACAGAGGCTTGACGGCTGAACATAAACCCTGTCTGTGTTACTGTCTGCAATTGGTCTGAAAAATCTAAATTTGTTTCCTTCTGAGAATGTATGCTACAAAGCTGGTTCTGACCTTGTAATATAATGGTGCCACAATATGGATGCAAGTGGTACAACTTTGTATTTATATTTTTTAATGCGTTTTGATTCGGGCCAAGTCTTACAATCTTGTCAATGTTTTGCCATTTCAATTGGCTGATGTGAGAGAATGTATGTAGTAAGAAATAGTATTGTGGTTCTTGTGGATTGTGTTTGGACGACATAGGCTGCTGTTTTGATATACATCTATGTGATAACTGACTGACTGATAACAAAATGCTTTACCACAAATGTATCTGGTTGAGTGAGTGAGAGTTTTAACTGTATGTGTGAGCGATGGGGAGTGTAGTTTTTTTCAGTGTCAGTACATAGCGTAGGGCAGTGATGTGTGGGGGAAGGGAGCGCACACCTTTCACTTCCTGTTCACACCGTCAGTCAGCTCTCCCGTTGTATCAGTGCAACATCACTGAGCACAGATACATGGGCAACATTTAAGATAAAATGGGCACCATTGTTCATACCAACACATGTTTGTCGTTGCAGTTTTTCTTCCATAGACAAATGCATCCACACTTGTATTATATAATGGTAATAATTGTTATAATGTGAGGACCATTTGAGGTTAAGCTGGATAATTAGAGCATAAACCTGGAAGTGTCCTCTTGGGGTTGCTAGGCAACTGCAAAGTCAGCTGTCAACACATGTCATTTCAGGTCTCTGCTTAGTTATTGGCTAAGACACGAGACTTCATTAGTGCAATGTCACAGTGCACTAGTTGTTGCAACAAAACCAATTCATTTCGACTAAATCAGATCAGCTTATGGGGGCAAAAGTATCACTGCAAATCTTTCCTGTCAAGTATCAGCTATTGACAAGTAGCAAACCACCTTGACGGGTTGACCTTGGAGGGACCGGAGAGTGGCTCAGCCCAAAACAGGAATCTGGAATAAACTCCCTGCTGGCTAGCATGCTAGTGGTTAAGTTCCCAGCTACTTCCCTGACTAGCTACGTAGTGGCTATGTCACCTTGTTCACAGTAATGCTGGAATAAAGTCATGCTCACACATCTACATGTGACTCTTGTAGGATCTTTAACTGTACATGAAGCACATGCTATGACCAGACACAATACATAGTAACCCCTTACATATATTTACATCTTCCCTACAAGTAGAATTTCAGTGAAAAGTAAAGAATACTTCCAGTACTTTATTTTTCAATAATTGAAATTTTCATAGATTCTAGATTGATTACACAAAGTGAATTTAATCTAGACATGTTTCACTTTGGGTAATGGATCTAGGGTACAAGAAAGTATCTGCTGTTTGCTCTACAATCAGTTTCAAGAGGATTAGATATGTGTCATGGTAAACTGGCTGTGTCTTAACGGACTCACATATTCCTGTGAGTTGTTTATGCTTTTACAGTGTATCTGGATATCAGGCATAATACAGTATGTACATTTAGATGCACCGCTATCTATCTAAAGAAGGAACACACGGTCACCACTGGTTCCATCTCATTGGACAGCAGAAACGCAAAGCAAAAAAGTTATTTAAAGTCATTTTAGACAGTACTTTCATAGTGTGCCGCATAGTGAACCGCAAAGCAACTAATGGCGCTTTTCCACCGCACATGTAGCTCGACTCGACTCAACTCGACTCGACTCAACTTGGTTTGGTAGCAGCACGGGTCGTTTTCCACCGCAAATAGTACCTGCTGAACGTGGGTGGGGTCGTCGTAAGGGGCTGAAAGCCTACTCCGGAGCAAAGTAGCAAAGCAGAAATTACGAGCAGTTGTTGCACTATTAACTGAACCAACCGCCAAAAACACGGATGAAAAATGTTTAAGAAATACTCCCCTTGTATCTGTTTGCTAAAAGAAGTAGAAGAATATTGCTACGGGCCATTAAAAGGGATGGTTGTTGTCCCGATGTGTGACTCTGCCACACAGTCAGCTGTAGGGATGCGTCACGTACATCCCTATGCACGTAAACACGGGCATGATAAAGTTGACTGTTTAGTACTTGTTTCAGGATACGTGTTTTCAAATGCAAGCCGTGTCTCAGCCTGAATATTTTATTGAGGTAATCAGTTCAGTCCGAGGCTTGTAATGTAATCGCTCGCTATCATGTCTGTCCCAGCTGGCTACTATTTAGCCTAGCTGCTAGCTGCCCTACATGTCTCCTCTCGTATGTAAGTAACTTCCCCAACAACCAACACTGGGTGAGCTTAGCGAATATATGGAAAATAAATTCGGATCTGTGATGCAAATCAAATGAAAGAGAGCCAGAGAAGGCTGCACGCGGCGTAAATACACTCAAAAGTCCCGGAGAGTTGGGGAGAATAAACAACAGAATGAAGCCGGCCGTCTCTGGCCACTGATTGGCCAGACAATAGTCTCTGGCCAATCAGTGGCCGGCCGTCTGCCGACGTCACCTTTTAGCATCGGCTCAGCTCGCTTGGAACCTAGAGCGAGGCGATACCAAAAAAGCAGCCGCTACGTGGTACCAGGTACCATGAAATTGCGGTGGAAAAGCCAAAAATGCGAGTCGAGTCGAGTCGAGCTGATACCATGCGGTGGAAAAGCGCCATAAATTAAATGCAGCAGATTAAGCTGAAAAATCAGTTTGGTGTATTACCAATTGGAAAATAACCAATAACAGAAAGAGAATCAATAACATTATCCCTATAACCACATTGATAGATGTTAGGTAGGGGTGTAACGGTACACTAAAGTCACGGTTCGGTACGCACCTCGGTTTTGAAGTCACGGTACGGTACAGTACGGTACGGTTCATAGTTAAGGGAGAATGAACAGCTTTAGCTGTCAGTAACTAGCTGACAGTATGTAACATATAAATAAAATGCATAACAAATATAAAAATACTGCTGCAATTCTCCAATAAATAAAATACTTATTAAATACTAGTGAAGGTGCATCAACTAAAATTGCAATGAAAAAATATAGTGTTAATGCTCAGCAGGCTCTGTAAGCTGGTGTAAACAAAGGGTATGTCATCTTTAAGGGTCTTTTTGACTTTAAAAAAATAAAATATTGCTACAGCTCTCTTAAACTCTAAAGTGCTCTTAAAAATATAACAATTATCAAATAAAAGTGCTACTGCAGCATTAATTAAATGACAGCTTGTTTATATTCAGTATAAAAAAGAAAATAATGTCTGGGTTTTGCCCAGCTCGTTTTTCTTCACAGTAATGGTGATAGTAGCCAAACACCTGGATGGTGCCTTTTCAAATGCGCATGCATGTTTAACGTGTTGCCTCCTACATAAGCGATCGCGGTGAAACAATAACCTGTGTGCCGACATCGTTCCACACGTCTATCACTGTTTTCATAATTCAACGCTTCTACTACAACTGCTAATAGTGATGCAAACGGAACACTAGAGCGGAGAGGTGTGTATCTCTTGCTCTGACTGCAGCTGGGAGGGACTGCTGCGTGAGGACTCGGCCGCCTGTCAGTGCTAGGGGACGGGGGAGTGGCCGTTGAGCACCCGCTGCTCGTTTAGAAGTTTTAAGAGCGATACATGCTTTAGCGACAGCACAGGGTCTCCAAAAGTCACCAATAACACCAGAAAAAGTAGCAAGATTGGTCACTGGTCGCTTTTTTTGAAAAAGAGTCGCCAGAGGGGTCTGAAAAGTCGCTGAATATAGCGGCTAAGTTGCTAACACTGCCTGACCCTCATGCTCACCATGGAGATAAGACTCTCAGACGCTGGCTGCTACTGCGCATGTGCGAGCCGAGCCGGAGGCTAAATGGTCCGGGGGGAACTCCGACGACAAGTTTTAAGTTCCACACCGCAAAACAACCCTGTACATTCGCCAAATAATAACGTTATGTACTCCACATACGGACCGCGGTCCACCTCTGTAACACCAAATACGTGCCTGTACCGTCACGGTACGGTACAAATACGTGTATCGTTACACCCCTAATGTTAGGTGCCTTTGCCATTGGGCACTGGGTGAAATATGGTATAATACATTTAGTTCATATCAGATTATTGCTCACTTTCCCTCTCTGTCCAGCCTGCTATGCAAATGTTTGTTTGTGTTTGAGAATACCCTGCAGAAACATATTGCTTTGTTGCTAATGAGGGGGAACATTACACGGGAACATTTATTCGATAGCATCAAGGCAGAGAGAGAGAGGCAGTATGTGGGTGTGTGCTATATTGATAACACTGTAGTTTGTTGCTTTAGGCTCACTCTATCTGTGTGTGTGTGTGTGTGTGTTATGCTCCACTGTTTTTTTTTTCTTCTTTTTTTTTCGCCTATTTGCTCCACAGAAAGGGAAAACAGAGTTAGGAAATCAGCTTGTCAGGAGAAGTTTATATTCATGGAAGCAGGATTACTAAGAGTAAGGGAGAGGATCTAATGTGCTGTTCCATTTTGGGACTCGAGCGTTTGCTACAACACATTTTCTCAAACTCCAGCATTGAAAGATACCACCATGAATTATTCTGTAACTTTTTGTGAAGAATCATATAGTGATGTTTAAGTTTCACGCAGTCCTACTTGTTGGTATGACATCTTCCCTGCGTTCCAAATCACATACTCTTTCTCTTTACTACAATACATACTAAAGTACAGAAGAGTTTAAAGGCCTACTTCACTGGTTTGAATATGAAGGTGTATTGAATTCTGAGATCCTATGTAGTATAAATGTGCGATTTTTTTTTAAATCGGTTCATCCTAGCCTGAGAAAAGGCAGAAAGAGTGGTTTTTTTAACCCTATATTTCTCTTTCTCGTGACATCACAGAAATAGAAATATACGGTTAAAAAAAACGTACTTTGTAAATATTACTGTGATGTCACAGTAAAAGACATCACAGTAATATTTACAAAGTACGTTTTTTTTAACCCTATATTTCTCTTTCTGTGATGTCACGAGAAGGAGAAATATAGGGTTAAAAAAAACACTCTTTCTGCCTTTTCTCAGGCTAGGATGAACCGATTTAAAAAATTTTCGCACATTTATACTACATAGGATCTCAGAATTCAATACACCTTCATATTCAAACCGGTGAAGTAGGCCACAAGAGAGAAAAAAATCAGATAAGGAAGTTTTTTTTCTTCATTATGTTTAGAAATGTCAAGAACAAAGATGAATACTCCAAAATGCTATTGGGGTTAGTTGGGCATTTATGTATTTTCTGCATACTACAATTTACGTGCATGTATTTGGACATCCTAAATCTTTTTTTGGCATACTAAATAGTAGGGAAGTATGGGAATTGGAACACAGGGCTTATCTCTCCTAATGCGTGCCTAATTGTAATGTTACCTTCCTATGGCTCTTACTTGTTAAAATAGGCTAAGGCGGTTACACATATAGTCTGATTAAAGATGGCTTCCTTGGTTCACACCAGATGCAAATATCATAAATTGTTTAGTTTGAACAACAGGTTCGGTTCACCTATCATTTCCTCTGGTCTGAATGCAAAGCCAATTTTCACATCACACATACTTCTTCTGAACTGCTTGCACAGTCTGTTTGGTTGCCTCAAACAGCCCAAGGACCTTTTCATTATTTTTACATGCACAAAGCCCATTTTAAGCCTAAAGCAGAAATAAATAAATATGGTGAAATAAATAGGGAATTGCTCCTAACATCTATTGGCATTAACCCTTATTAGTCAGTTCGGTCACGGTGGACCAGGACAAGGCTTTAGCAAACCCTAGAACAAGAACAAGTCAATTCCTACATAATAATCCAGCCTCCTTCAGATTAACTGTGTATGCCATGTAATGCGGGCCTTTTTTTTTACGAGGGAGTGGGTGAGGAAGGTAGTGGGCTCTTTATTTGGCAGGAAAGTCATCAAGTGTTGACCTTAGGGGCCTGCTTGATTATTGGATGCTATACGATACAGCAAATCAGGGACAAACACGCATGGGCCAAGATGAGAAAATGGAAGGGCACACACATTGATAATAACACACACACACACTAAACACACACACACACACACAGTGACAGACAGTCTGGGAGGTCAACAAAGGTGTGTTGCAGAGTTCGCTTGAAGCTGGCAGCTTGCGGGGTTAAGTTTGTATACAGGCTGTGTGCTAATGCGTGTGCATGAGCATGTGTAATAGGTGGCAGTGTGTGTGTGTGTGTGTGTGTGTGTGTGTGTGTGTGTGTGTGTGTGTGTGTGTGTGTGTGTGTGTGTGTGTGTGATCAGAGGTCTTGTGTTAAGGACAGGCCTGCTAACTAACTAGGCCAACAGCTGCTTCCCTGGCAAATCATCTCCAGTCAGCTTTGAAGCCTTTTTTTCCTCCTATTATTTCAACACAGGAACAGGCTGCATGTTAATGGGGCTTATATTTTAGTACACTGTTGACCACACATACACACACTTGTATTTAAAATCCCTTTGTAGATTTAAAAAAAAAACACAAGTGTCCAGGTGCCGGCTCCAAGCGTGCTTAATGTGTTATGTATTCAAATAGATGCAGCATATTGTGTTTGTAGCGGCGTGGGCGGCTATGATTTTGCACCACATAAATTAGACTTTATATTCTGTTTAAAGCTGCTGCTCTGTCTCTCGACCCACCTAGTGTGTGTGTGTGTGTGTGTGTGTGTGTGTGTGTGTGTGTGTGTGTGTGTCCAGCCTTTGATGCTGGACAAAAAGGCCAGTTCTCTCGTTCAAAGAGATGGACAGTTTCTTGTCATCTCTATTCTGTCTATCCTCAGCAACAAAAAAAGGAAGAAAAGAAAGGAACTACAGAACAAAAAGGCTGGAAGATGAAACATACATATTCACAATATTCTTCTTTCTCTCTCCCTCCATCCCGTCCTTCCTCCTTCCGTCCATCACTTTACCTAACCATGGCACACACACAGTGAGGTTCAGTGAAGCAGAGCAGAGCACACAGCTGTGAACTCTAGCCCCACAGGCCTTTCCTTCTGTGTGTGTGTGTGTGTGTGTGTGTGTGTGTGTGTGTGTGTGTGTGTGTGTGTGTGTGTGTGTGTGTGTGTGTGTGTGTGTGTGTGTGTGTGTGTGTGTGTGTGTGTGTGTGTGTGTGTGTGTGTGTGTGTGTGTGTGTCTGACAGCCTGGACCACAGAGACACAAGCAAAGGCACAAGCAGGTCAACATGAGAACAAGGGCAATACAAATGTATGGGAAATACAGGTTGGTCCAAAGAAGTTTGTCTTTGTTCGCACTTCCATTAGAATATTCATCACCCTGTCACACACACACACAGGCTGTTTGAGGGTTGATAAATGGCCACAGTCAGTGGTCAGCTGCTCTTCCTCTCCAGCTGTTCTGCCACATGGTCAGTTAGAGTGGTAAAACATGTACAGTAGGCCTCTAAGGTAAACGACTGGTTATTCAGCAGCAGCGTGTGTGTGTGTGTGTGTGTGTGTGTGTCCACTGCAGTCCTAACAGAATCTCCCTCCCTTAGCGCTGGGACACACTGCCACGCGGGGTTTGGTGAGCTTCATTTCACATGTTATATGCGTTGACATACGAACAGAGGACATAGTATCTGACAAGGACGTACAGACTGACTGTTATAGCATGAGAAAAACATCATAGACTCATTGTACCAAAGCATAACAAACTGTAGGTCAATATATGATTTCATTTGATAACTGTAACCAAAGCCAATCGCAACACTTTACGCAAGAGTTTTATGGCCAAGGGAGAGCAAAAAGAATTAGAGAAGGATTGTTATTTTTTTTAAATATGCACAAAGTCAGTTCCCCAACGTAGGAGTGACATAAACAGGTCTGACCTGAATGCAGGCCAGAAAGCCATTCAGACACAGAACTATCTATGGTAACTGTCACAAAAAAGAAGCGACAGGAGAGGATGATGGGTAACAGGATGTGCCGCGGTCGGCTGCTCGTCCAAGACAGGAATCAAAGATCAGAAGAAAGGGAAAAAAACAAGTGAAACAGCTCAGTGAGGATATACAGTACTGTACACCTCTCTCCTCACTGGTTGTATCCAGCAGCATACTGATGACTCCATCACACACACACACACACACACACACACACACACACACACACACACACACACACACACACACACACACACACACACACACACACACACACACCTGAGAATGAGTGCTGCTGATTTGTTTATTAATGATGTCCTTTGAAATCTCTTGCAGCTCTGATTTCTGCTGGTTGCTGCACGGCCGCCTGTAGGAGTGTGAAGCTTTGGGACAGGTGAGTCCAATGCACACATGTGAACACAGTACAATGGAAGGCTAGCAAAAATGAATGGTGAATGGATTTATTTGTCCACTTAAAGGGATAGTTCCGTATTTTTGAAGTGGGATTGTATGCGGTACTTAGGTAAATATAAGTCCCTTACCTTATGGAGATGGCGGTCAGTGCAGTCACTATAAGGAGTTGGTGGAGAGACGTCGCTGTAGCAGAAGTCAGCCTTGTACTGTAGCAGAGGAGGCCAGAAGAAAACCGTTTTTTTCCCTCCACATATATAAATGCTAACTTAAAACCTAAATATAAGTTAAATTAGTAAATGGTAAAATGGGCTTGACTTATATAGCGCTTTTTAGCTGATTTTCCCAGCCCCAAAGCGCTCTACCACATTCACCCATTCATACACACTCATACACGGATGGCAGTAGCTGCCATGCAAGGCGCCCTCTGAACCATCGGTAGCAATTTGGGGTTCAGTGTCTTTCCCAGGGACATTTCGACATGTGGCGGGTAGGCGGGGGATTGAACCTCCGACCCTGCACTCCAGAAGACAACCTCCCTACCCACTTCGCCACTGCCGCGATTGTACGCTAAACTGAGATATTTTCCATTGCTTTAGTTTGCCGGCAGACAGCCGGCTGTTTATTTTTGTTTCCCTTGTGTCTCTTATCCAATAATCCGCAGGGTCGAGTAGCTGATTGGGGGAGTGATAGAAAAACAAATCCAACATGTGTAATTGTAGAAAGTGAATTGCTCTCCGGGTTGTTTGCATCAGCAGATGCCCATAAAACACCAAAGGGTTCATGACCTTAGTGTTCCCAGTGGGAGCTTCGGCCCTGACGCATGGACCAGTGTTTAGCCCCTATCTCACTGGGCTGCGACAGTGTGCAACAAGTTGGAGACACAAAATTGCGACAAAATATGCAAATTAGCGACAAATTTCACTTGCAGTCTCACTGAGTTGGTTCCTCACGACACGTTTGCGAATGTCCTGCCCAACACTTGCCAGGAGGTCGCATTTATGTCTCGCGAACGTCTCACGACCGTCTCATTTTTGTCTCAAATCAGTCGCAATTTAGTTTCATATGTCGCCAACCCCTCGCAAAGTTGTCTCACATTGCTCGCACTTTCTGACTCGCGGAAACTAAATTGAGAAGGGTTTGCGACGCGTGCGACACACCCGCGACCACTCTGAGACTATTTTGAGACAGATTTGTCGCACACTTTTTTTGAACATGTTCAAAATTCATGCGACAGGACTGCGCGGCTCTGCGACTCATGCGAGGAAATTGAGACCTCCGCGAACGTTTGGAGACAGTTTAGAGACTCGTTTGCGAATGAAGTCTCCAACTTGTCGCAAACAGTCGCAGCCCAGTGAGATAGGGGCTTTTAGGTGAAGGTGGATTGCGGTTAAGGAAAAGGCAAATTGCATGTGTGTGAGTGCGTGTAAGAATGAGAGGTCATCCTAGTTTGACCCGCACTTTAATGCATTAGCCGCAGGTTGAGTGATGGCGCTGGGGTTAATATTTAATGATCAAGCCGTTCTTAATGGTGCAATAAGTCAGCCTCCATCTTTAACCTGGAAAAGGACAGATCCCAGCATTCTGCTGAGCACCGGGCTCCAGACAAACACACACACACACACAGTTGTGTATTACTCATGTTTTGTGGACATTACATAGACTTCCATTCATTTCCTGGATTCTTGTCCTAACCTTAACCACTTCTTGCCTGACCCTAAACCAAAGTCTATCATTACATTAAAGCAAGTCTTTCAGCCTAAAATGCCATTATTACATTATGGGGACTTCCATTTTGTCCCCAAAAGAAGGTAGGCCACACACACACACACACACACACACACACACACACACACACACACACACACACACACACACACACACACACACACACACACACACACACTCACTTTAAGACACGTTTGCGCACACACATGATGCAGTACTTGTAATGGTTTCCTCTTGTCTTTCAGCTTTGACGCCTCCTGACCCTGACATGCCTTTCCATCAGACGCCGCTGTCACGACACAGCAGTTATTAGCAGGACGGATGGATGGATGGACGGATGGATGGATGGATGGACAGGCCAGTGAATCGATACATAACTGGATTGAAAGAATGGCCGTGGTATTCAAAATCAAGCAGTGAGGAGGTGTGGGGGGGTGGGGGCAGATGAGTGAAACAACGAGACAAAGAGGCAAAAACACTGGAAACACTTGAAAACATTCTCCCTGCCCTGTCTCTGCTGCTAAGGCTGTCTCTGCTGCTATGCATATCCTGTGGACCAATCAGGAAAAACCTCACCCCCTGTACACCCCCCCCCCCCACATGATGAGGGGATTAAGTAAATAATTAGACACCTGAGAATCTTTGTGTTGCCAACATAATAGTAATCCTACCTCTTTGGAAAGACAAGAGACCTCCTGGACATGGAAAAAAAGCTGGATTTGGAACTGTAAACGCTGATGGTTACAACGCTGCCCCTCGTTTCATATATATATATTTTTTAAACCAAATACCCAACATGGTGGTACCTACTTCAAATGGCGCTTTTCCATTACAAAGTACCGGCTACTTGCCTTTGGAACTGGGTCTGACTTTTCTGCAGGTCGTACCCATTATAGCACCACCTCTGCCTCTGTGGAAAACCAAAAAAAAAGAGCCGGTACCAAGTAGTGGAAAAGCACCAAAGGTCATTGTGGACTTGGAACTAAAGCACAACAGAAGTTACTGTGTCATTTCTAAGACAGAAGTTTGAGTGATTAAAACGATGATTCTGTTTTTATTACAACCCCGGGGTCTTAGCTTTGTAGCTTTGACCGTTGTTCTCTATCATGTTCTGGTAACATTGTACTCACCAAAGTAAATCGCTGAGATTGGGGAATACAGGATATTGCTACAGAAATATCCAACAGGCAAAGATACACAAACATTCAGACAATCTGACAGGTCATACACAGGACTGTTCGAATCGATTATAAAGCACTTTATTTGGAGTCACTATTGAAAGTGCCCCCTTATCCCTCACTGCACATGGAAACATTTGCATTTAGTGACTTTCATCCAAACTTGCGACAATGACCTGATGTGTAGAATTGATAGAAGGTTTACTCAATCATCACAATCAAACAATCATGAATATGAGGGCGCCTTTAGCTCAGTTGGTAAGGCGTCCCCCTCCCGGGTCGGGCCCAGCAGCAGACCCGGGTTCGATTCCCACCCGCGGTCGTTCTCTGCATGTCACTCCCCTCTCTGCCCCATTTCACCTCTGTCTCTCTGCACTATCAAATAAAGCATAAAAATATCTTAAAAACAAAACAAAAAAAACAATCATGAATATCTCTTAATCTCTGGCTGTGTTTCGAAAGCCATACTACCGTCCCCCTCCTACATACTCAACATCTATATACTATATACTATATACTGTCTACTTAAAGATCGATTGTGTATGCGAGGTGTGTCGAAACATTCACACTGAAGTATGCTCAAGCAATAAAGAATTTCTTATTATTATTATTATAAGATTCCGGCTGTTTTGACGTTGTTTAGCATTTTACCGCCATCCAAAGGTTAGATATAGAACTAGATTTTTATATACAGTCCTGTGTTGTGCAGGAAATGCTGAATTGTAAATAAAGAATAATAATAATGTTGTTTGAAAAGACGCAATGCATTGTGGGGCGGTTGAGTAGGAAAAGTATCCAATCGATCCATACACAAAATCTCCCCGGAAGTTAGTACTCATCCGGGAATTTCTCGCCTACCCAAACTTGCATACACAACCGTCACATACTCAAATTGACGTCAAAATGAGTATGAGTATGACGTAAGTATGGCTTTTCGAACACAGCCATTGTAATAATTTCTTAAGAATAAAATGGTTAACATATTTGGTCCCAGCTTTTTCAAATGAGGATTTGTGTTGACCTTTTGGTTTTCTATTTCTTGTTTGGACCAAACATTTGACATTTGAAGCATGACTTTTAGGCTCAGCCCGGTTGTGATTGGCATTTTTTTTTTATGTTATCGGGGTTTTTTGATAAAAAAAATTTACAACAAACACTGCAAATAATCGTTAGATCATAAACTTGATGAGTACAATGTTATTACTGATAGATTTCAGGGTCAAAACTAAAAGCCAGCATACAGTCTGTTTGGAAAATAAAACCACTGTTAATTAAAATGAATTACGTTTTTGACACAGTAGTATACCAGCACAGCTAGAGAGATTGCCATCAGTGTGCGGAAAATAAGCGACGTTGCTATATTTGGAATTATCGTTGCTCATTTTTCTGCTCCTCGTACAGCTTTTGTCAAGGTCCTTTCCTATACAGACAGTGTTCCAGTACTATTCTAAACCTTGTGTCAGCGTTCAGTTATATATTTAGATATATTATATATATATATATATTTACGGTGCTGTGTGTGTTTGTGTGCTTGCCATTTCTCCACACTTACTACGTATCTAGATAAGGACAACATGCTTCGTGAAACATTTCATCCCAGCACATTAAGGAGATATGAAGTGGAAACTTTAAGCTTATTTAATGAATAAGTGCTCCCACAAACACATACTGTACCTTTCACACTTTAATATTGTTTATTGTTTAGTTGTGGATCTAGTACAACTTTTAGTTGACACAGAAGCGGCAGACTAGTCTTCCTGGGGTCCAACTAAAATCTGAACACACAATCAATAAATCATCACTCAAATACAGTAAAAGTAACATTGACAAGACTACAAATACATAACAACAGTTGCAAACAAACAAATAAATGGGCATCTGGGCGCCTCAGAGCGCGCAAACACCCACATCAAAACACAATATATTGAGCGCCAAGTCAGAGTCCCGAGTTCATATTTAACATAAATAAAAATAGGATTTAATTTGCCTCTTGAATTCCCTCTTCACAGGTATAACACGAATGTGCAAAGGGAGTACATTTCACAAAGACATGGATCTATAGAAGGATGTCCTCCTCATTGCATTCCTCCTACAGTGTGGGAGGAAAACCTGTCCTGCTGTTGCAGATCTAGTACGGTATGAATGAGCATCAGAGCAGAAACCAATTTTGTTAAAGAGAGCTCTAGGAATATGAGTGGAAATTACATTCTTAATAAATATCAAGGACCTAATGGATATATAAATACCTAATGGATATATAAATAACTGAAAGCACAGATGCACGGAATTCAAAGTCAAATTTGAACCAGAAACGACTCACTGACTTAAACATACACAACATTGAGTTTTGTGCTGAAAAAAAGTGTTCAAAACCATCTATTTACGATTCAACCACGGCTGGTTCGTCTCATTACAGCTAGCGAACCCTGCGTTCCGAATCGCATACTTTCTACTATTTAGTATGGTAGAAAAAAGATTTAGGATGTCCCGATTCTTGTGGCCAGATTTAGGATGGTTAGAAGTACCTGGATATCTACTACATCGGGCCAATATTTTTAGTGTTGAAAACAGCATACTATTTGGGCGATTCTGACCCACAATCCAGTGAGGCTCTGAAGTGACGTCAGATCGACGGAGCCTCCATATGAAAACAAACGGGAAAGATCAAGACGCAATGTTATGATTAAATAAATAAGTAAAAGTATGTCCCAATAGTTAAAGTATGCCTACTGCATCCTAACTAGATTATTTTTTATCTTCGGATGTTGTTTGTAGAATAGAAAAAAGAAAGAGTATGCGATTCGGAACGCAAGTTAGGTTCAGCCGGATGTCTGTCCTTACCAAAATACGTGGGGTCATTTATGTCCCAAATGAAGTGATCGAGAGATGTTGTCCTAGTAAAAACTAGATGCTTAGATGTGTGGCAAATGTGCAGACACAGTGGCTCACAATAACACACACACACACACACACACACACACACACACACACACACACACACACACAAAAAAACATTTAACCTGAGTCCATACTGTATAACCTCTGCACCCTGTGCGTTTATGTTTAGAGGCTGGTGACGGATGAAACCAGACAAGAGTTCTAATATATTATCAAAGACATTTATGTTTTTTCAAAAGTCAAGAGTAGTATATCTGCTTAGTTTTATAAATATATATAACTTTCAATTATTATTTTTGACTTCTTGGTATTATTATATAACAAATTATTATAACCAGAGATGTACTGTATGTATAAGCTAATAAATTGTCTTTATGTAAAATTGAATTTGTGGGGAGTGTTCATTGTGCTTTTATTGGCGAAACACATTAATTAATATTTTAGGTAAATATATTAAGATGACACGTCATTCTTAAAAGGAGTAGATCAACATTTTTGAGTATTGAAATGAAAAGCTTGATATGAATATTAATTTATAGGGCAAGGTTAGCCTAGCTTAGCATAAAGACTGGTAGCAGGATGACAAAGTGTGAAGTATTGTGTTTTTTTGGTCAACCAACAAAAAGTAAACACATCATTGTTGTGCTGTGAAAGGAATTAATAGTGAGCGATTGTACTTTTTTTGCAGCATATCCACACCTGCACAGAAGCGACTAATCAGTGCTCACAGGTGTGGTCATCAAGAAGTCATTCTAGTCTGCAACTCCTTCTACATGACCATTACATTTGTACACATTAAACAAGAAGAAATAAAGTTAATAAGTGAGTTTTAGATATGTTTTAAACTTTTTGGCCAGAGCCAGGTTAGCTGAATATGTCTTGATATTGTGACCATGTCTTAATGTAATAAACACACTGCAATGTTTAGATGCACAGGTGTTCAGAGTGGACTTCTGGGAAGAATAGCTGTGGCTATGGCATAAGCTAACGAAGATCCCAATAAATCAAATCAGTGAATGTATTCAATTACTTTTAGCATACTAGTGTTGTTTAAGGATTGTCATGGTGGGTTTTCTGGGTTTGATATCCCCCCCCCCCCCTTCTGTTTCTCTCCCTGACAGTGTGGGTGCAGCAGAGGGCGTGGCTGGGCTGGGCTGGGTCTCTGTAACAAGGCACACTTTGGATTCTTCACCTAATCAAGCCTCAGTCAGTGCGTTTCCATGGGACAACTAGATTGGATTAAGACATATACCAAATTTACCACTCGAATGGACCGCGTCACTTGTCTGGGTATATGGCCTTTCAGAGAATCGGATAAATGGCTGGTGCATAGCTGACTCCGCTATGCTAGGTGGCGCTGTAGCCCTTTCAACAAGTGGTTATAGAGCCACGTCCGGTTCCTTTCCGGCAACAACCCTTCTATTTATTACGTCGTCTACTTCGACTTCCTTGTGAAATCCTCTGCAGGGATTCTTGAGCAGGCGCAGAACGAGAACTCCGATATGAGATATGCGATCCTGTTTACATGCAGGTAGAATGCCGACAATGAACGAGTAATCTAGGTGTTCTTATCCGACTTCGCTTGTCCGTTAATGTGCCGATTTGTGTGCGAAGTAGATCGGATAAAGGTGTTTACATGCATTTTACAAGTTCTGTTGAAGTCTTATTCGTTTATTTACCCGATCATGAGTCTGCATTTAACCGCACTGAGTGCCTCATATCTCTGTGCTTCAAAGTGTTTCTAGAAATTAATCACTTGTGTGCTTAGCCTGCGAGTTTTGCAGTGATTTTTTGTTAATGCCCTTTTGGATTTTTTTGGGACTAACCTGAGCTTTCTCTGTGTGCAGTGTGCCCAGCAGACCTTCCCCTGCCTCCAGCCAGAAACAAAACAAAATCTAACACAAAACGCTCGATGGTGTTTTTTTCCCCCCCAATGGAGCCTTCAAGGCAGCGTTGGTTAGGGTTTGGGCCTTCCAGGCAGCCTGCACAAAACACCAAACACCACAAAGTACACTTGAATGAATTGAAAGTATAAATAGTATCACAAAACATTTATGATGCTACAATGAAATATATATATATATTTCATAGGTTTGTGGATGGGTTTCTTATGAACACTTATACATGATAAATACAAATTAGCTGTACATGAACATAATGTAAGGGAAACAGGGTTGGTATATTAATGCAGTTCTTACTTGTATAGATAATTCTCTATTCTTTCAAATACATTTTTTTTTCTTTGGATGATCTGTGCACAAAATATGTAGCCATTTGTACATGCTGTCGGATGATTCAGGGAGCTCATAAAAGTCTACTACTGGTGGCCCGCTCCAGTGCAGCGTGGCAGCGCTTTATCAACCGCTCTGTTAGAACACACATGATCAATCCAGAGACCCGACCGCTACCATTTACAATGTAGCCCTGTTTATGACGCTTGCTCTCATGGCTCTGTGGCAACACATTTTGCTTATGGTGCACACTCTGCTGCCCCATCAATAACATCGCTTTCTTCGTGTGTGTGTGTACTTTGAGTAGACACGGCATTATTTATTTATTTTATTCAGTTATGACATTTGTGTGTGTGTGTGCGGTGAACAGATGGCTGACTGGCTGACGGAGGAAATGGTCCCCTATTATTTATTAGTTAGGATGGCAAGGGATCAAACAAATTTGAATATGAGACACACACAAACACGCGCACTCACACGCTTGCAAGCAGCATAATATACCAAACCTGCTCTCCTATTAAGCCACCACTCTCTCTTTCTGTCTGCCTCTCTATATAATATACAGTAGAGGGTGTGACTTGCTTGGTTTTGTCACTTGGGCATTTCAAAAACTACAAACCTTCACTATCTTATACTCACATTCGGTATATACTGTATTTGCCTGTCCCAGGCCCTCTGAGATTGTGTGTGTGTGTGTGTGTGTGTGTGTGTCTCAACTGCTTTCACATATTTCATGATTTCTAATAACTCAAGTGAAAAGACCTAGTGTTCCTGTCAGTCCCGGAGGGAGTTGAGAGGAAAGACAGGAGAGAGTGTGGCTGTGCCTAAAGTGGGGAAGGAGTGAAAAAAGGTGGTAGGTGTTGTTCTTGTCAAGTTTATAGGGATAGTTCAGAATTTTTTAAGTGGGGTTGTATGTGTGACCCCGGAATTCCACTGGCTGCGCGTGCGTTGTCCAACGGTTTTGCTCCGTGCGCCCACGTCCGTCAACACCCACCGGCTCCGTTTTCAAAGCAGGCACGGCCAGCTCCGCTGAACAGCTGGAGTCGCGAGACCGAGGAGTTCCCGCGGTAAGAAAAGTGACGGGCGATCGCTCTTGATAATATGATTCTCCTATATGGTATTTACACAACAACGAACGCACAGAAGTTTATTGTTCCCATCCGAATGAGTAAAAAAAACTGTGGACATGCTTGTATGTGTCTCTGTTTTGGGATTGTTACCTGTATTGAACACCGAGTGTTATTTTGAAAATTAACTGGGCGTCTGTGTTCCTGTCTCGATGTGTTTTGTGCTAAAACATCCGGCATCCAGCGAAAAAAGTGACCGGACAGCTGGATCAGCAGCGGAGCAGAAAGACGGTGCAGCGGAGCTAGTGATAGCTCACGCACTGCCTAAAGCAGGCATGTCCAAAGTCCGTCCCGTGGGCCATTTTTGGCATAGGCTCATATTTTCTATGGCACGCGGCTCCCCTACGAACATTTATTATTTATGGCCCGCCAGCTGTCAAATGGAAATTATCATTTATACAATTTGAAGTTTCAATTTCTCACCACATGGTGGCAGCACCATTCTGCCTCTGGCGGCTAGCCACATCCGCGACCCCCATGAACCTGACCCCGCCCCACAGGTTGGCTAATAAGCATTAGCATGGACATGTTCCTACATTATGGCTGCTGAAGCTAAAAAACGAAAGGTTGACAAAGAGGACCGTCGCTTCCAGGAGCGATGGAAATTACAATATTTCTTTACTGAAAGCAGAAACAATTGCGTTTGCCTTATTTGCAAACAGAGTGTCGCCGTTGCAAAATAATTCAATGTGAAGAGACACTATCAGACAACTCATGCTAATGCATACGACAAGTTCACAGGGAGCGACCGTGCAGAAAAAGTAAAGCAGCTTGAAGCCGGTTTAGCTTTCCAGCAGCGGCTCTTCACCCGGGCTCGGGACTCCATAGAAAACAGCACCAAAGCTAGCTATGAAGTGGCGATGCTAATTGCTAAACACGGGAAGCCTTTTACAGAGGGCGAGTTTGTCAAAGACCGTGTCATGACGATGGTGGATAACATTTGCCCCGATAAGCAGCAAGAGTTTGCTAATATGTGTCTAGCGCGCAACACCGTGGCCCGGAGAATTGAAGAAGTATCAGCGGACGTTAAAAGGCAAGTGGGTGACAGGGGAGTGAATTTTGACTTTTTTTCTTTGGCCTGTGATGAAAGCACAGACGCGTCCGACACTGCCCTGTTACTTATTTTTTTGCGAGGAGTGGATGATGAAATTAACATTACAGAAAAGCTGCTGGATCTCCAAAGTTTAAAAGGCCAGACAAGAGGAGTGGATTTATTTGACTCTGTCTGTTCAGCTGTTGATGACTTAAAACTGCCGTGGAGTAAAGTTAGCGGCATTGTTACCGATGGCGCACCAGCTATGGCTGGGGAACACAGGGGCTTATCAAAACTGATATGTGACAAAGTCAGCGAACAGGGAGGCAACGCTGTTAAACTACACTGCATAATTCACCAATAGGTCCTCTGCGCTAAATGTGTGAAATTTGAACATGCAACCGGTGGTAAAGACTATTAACTTCATTCGCTCCAAGGCGCTGCACCACTGTCAATTTCAGCGGTTCCTACTCGACATTGATGCAGAATATGGAGACGTTATATATCACACCGACGTGAGATGGCTCAGCCGCGGGTCAGCGTTGCAGCGCTTTTTCTCTCTCAGAAGGGAAATTGGACAATTTTTGGCTGAAAAGGGAAAACCGATGCAAGAACTGTTGGATCCTGTCTGGCTGGCAGATTTGGCTTTCTTAGTCGACATCACAAAGCATTTGAATGTGCTCAACATCAGTCTACAAGGGAAAGACGCAGTGGTGAGCCAGCTGTTTGCACACATCAAGGCCTTTGGAAGCAAGCTCCAACTTTTCCAAAGACACCTGTCACAGAGGGAGCCCAGCACCGCACATTTCCCTGCGCTGCGCGAGGTCATGGACAGTTTGCCATCGGGGAATATTGGTGCGCAAGCAGGGAGATATGCAGCTATCATCGCATCTCTCTCTGCAGAGTTCAGCGGGCGCTTTCGGGACTTTTATGGCATGGAAAAGGATATTTCACTGTTCTCATCTCCCTTCTCCGCGGACCCGGATACTGCCCCACATCAGCTGCAGTTGGAGCTAATTGAACTACAGTGCGATGATGAGTTGCGCGGCCGACAGCAGCAGCTCTCACTTACTGACTTTTATCGTCAGCTAGAAAAAGGCAGATTCCCAGAAATGCGAACATTTGCAAAGCGAATGCTGAGCTTGTTCGGCTCCACTTATTTGTGCGAGCAGACATTCTCTGTAATGAACTTAAACAAGAACCGCTTGAGGCCCAGACTAACTGACGCCCACCTGCGTGACATTTTACACATCTCAACCACTGCTGTCAAACCAGACCTGGCCCGTGTCCTGCAATCCAGATCTCAGTATTACCACTCTCATTAGTATCAGTAAGTTGCCTGTTTCATGTAAAATGTTACATTGAAGTTCCTGAGTGGGTAAAATGTAAGCTTCATGGACAAATATACTTCATAAGTTCACAGGATGTATTACCTGCTATTTTTGTCATTCAACAGATCTGAAAGAAACATTTAATTCATTTGTAGATACCTATTCTCACCTAGTGGCTTACACTAACATTTTATAGAAATACAGGTGAAACTCGAAAAATTTGAATATCGTGCAAAAGTTCATTTATTTCAGTAATTCAACCTAAATGGTGAAACTAATATATTATATAGACTCATTACTTACAGCTTATGAAAACCCCAAATTCAAAATCTCAGAAAATTAGAATATTACATAAAATCAATAAAAAAATGATTTTAAATACAGAAATGTCGGCCCTCTATAAAGCATAATCATGCATATGTACTAAGTACTTGGTTTGGGCCCCTTTTGCACAAATTATTGCCTAAATGCGGTGTGGCATGGATGCTATCAGTCTGTGGCACTGCTGAGGTGTTATGGAAGCCCAGGTTGCTTTGATAGTGGCCTTCAGCTCGTCTGTATTGTTGGGTCTGGAGGGTATCATCTTCCTCTTGACAATAGTCCATAGTTTCTCTATTGGGTTCAGGTCAGGAGAGTTGTCTGGCCAATCAACACAGTAATACCATGGTCTGTCAACCAGTTACTTGTGGTTTTGGCACTGTGGACAGGTGTCAAGTCTTGCTGGAAAAAGTAATTCAGCATCTCCATAAAGCTTGTCAACAGACAGAAGCATGAAGTGCTCTAAAATCTCCTGGTAGACAGCTGTGGTGACTTTGGACTTGATAACACAGTGGACCAACACCATCAGGTGACATGGTGCCTCAAATCATCACTGACTGTTGAAACTTGACAGTGGTCTTCAAGCCCCTTGGATTTTGTGCCCCTCCACTCTTCCTCTAGACTGTGGATCCTTGATTTCCAAATGAAACGCAACATTTAATTTGGATCAGTGATGATTTGAGGTATCATGTCATCTGCTGCTGTTGGTCCACTGTGTTATCAAGTCCAAAGTCACCACAGCCATCTACCAGAAGATTTTAGAGCACTTCATGCTTCTGTCTGTTGACAAACTTTATGGAGATGACAATTTCCATTTCCAGCTAGACTTGGCACCTGCCCACGGTACCGTAAACCACTGGTAACTGGTTGACTGACCATGGTATTACTCTGCATGAATGGCCAGACAACTCTCCTGACCTGAACTCCATAGAGAAACTATGGACTATTGTCAAGAGGAAGATGATACACACCAGACCCAACAATACAGATGAGCTGAAGGCCACATCAAAGCAACCTGGGCTTGCATAACACCTCAGCAGTGCCGCAGGCTGATAGCATCCATGCCACGCCGCATTTAGGCAATAATTCATGCAAAAGGGGCCCAAACCAAGTACTTAGTACATATGCATGATTATACTTTCTAGAGGGCCGACATTTCTGTATTTAAAATCCTTTTTTTATTGATTTTATGTAATATTCTAATTTTCTGAGATTTTGAATTTGGGGTTTTTATAAACTGTAAGCCATAATAATCACAATTATAAAAAATAAAGGCTTCACATATCTCACTTTGTATGTAATGAGTCTGTATAAGATATTATTTTCACCTATAAAGTTGAATTACTGAAATAAATGAACTTTTGCACGATATTCTAATTTTTCGAGTTTCACCTGTATAATAGGATATTGTTGTTTGACTGTACAGTTCATGTTACTTTGTTATGGTCAAAAAGTAGTCATTTGAAATATGTCTTCTGAAATTAACCTAGGCAGGCTATTTCTCACTGCTTGCGTGTGTGGTGTGATCTGCAAATTGTTAGAGACCTATTGTATGTTTATTTTTATGCATGTGCATTTTTTATGGTCAAATTGTTGTTAGTTTCCTATTGTTCTGAGTTAATGAAATTGAAGGAAAGACAATATTTTTATTTGACTGCAACTGTTGTAATACAGTCAATGTGAATTTGGTATGGTCAAAAAGTAGTCATGAAATCATACATGTCTTCTCAAAATAACTTGGGCAGCTATTCCTCACTGCTTGTTCCTTGTGTGTATATACAAGTTGTGAAAGAGAGTATTTTTCTTCTAGCATTTGTTATTGTCAAATTGAAGTCTGTTGCAGGCTATTGCATATCGTTAAATAAAAAATTATGAAATGCATTTAATTGTTAGGCTATGTGACTTTATTATGGTCCAAAGATGACAGGAGAGGCATTCGGCCCTCGAGGTATTTTAATTTTTCAAATATGGCCCCCTTTGAAAAAAGTTTGGACACCCCTGGCCTAAAGTAAAAACCTGACGGCTCCGAAACACTGGCGAGGTGGGATGGATTATCTCGGCAAAGGAGAAGTGCTCACTAACACAGATTTAATCTCTCCTTGACCCGATGACGTTTAGGGTTAAGGTAACGTAAAGGAGGCTTAAAGGTTAGGAGATCTGACTATTCGTAGAGGCCCATGGTCTAAGCATATATAGTGTGAACAAGGCGTGAGAGGAGAAAGGGGGATAGTGACGGGGAATCCACAGAGGAGAAGAAGAAGGAATAGGAAGACCTGAAGCAGGAGGAAAACGTGCTCAAAGAAGAAGAGGACCAAATTAATCTTATGAAATTTGTGCAACACTAGTGGACCATGTCGCAAACCACAGATTCACTCTGAGGGAGGCTTGACTCAGGTATACAGTGGCATCTGTCATAAGGACATTTCAACAATGAAACAGGTTAAAAAACAACTCTTACTTACTTACAGTAATCAGCATCTTATGTCATGCACCATATCAGCACTTTTGACCTTTTACATGTAGGTTACATGTATTTTTTTCCCACATCGGATTGAGGGTCGAGAACGACAAGAAGGAAGTGGGACTATATTCACACAAGAACACCAGAGAGAGAGAGAGAGAGAGAGAGATCATAAACATGGTTTTGGCCAATAATGCTTTCAGACTCAGAGAAATTCAAGACAACATTATCGGTGACAATGCCATTTTCAATAATGGGAATCAGGTTTCACTGGCACACACCCTGCAAAGAAGTCAAGTTTAAATGAAACAGTTCTATCAAGTGCCTTTTGAGAGGAATTCAGAGAGGGTCAAACGGCTGTGGAATGAGTATGTGAAGGGATGTATTGTTCACTTTAGCACTGATGTAGCATCTTGCACGCATGATGTTTTTTAAATGTTCATTGACTGTATATTACATCTATTCTGAACTCCACAATCTTTTCTTTCACTGTATTTCAGAGACTTACAGAGATGGATACTGAGGAAATCCTGCATGAATTCATCTACATATGAGGCAGGGTTCAACCTCATGAAAGCAAGAAGGAGAGGCATAAATAGCATTGGTCAAAGGGTTATAATCAATTTTACCAGGGCAACGTAGGCGTAACATCACCCATTTCACTCCACATTTTTGGACCGATTGCAAAACATCGTCACAGCAGCTAACCAGATGCAATACATTGTCATTCCACCGCTCTGCTCTTGTCCAGAACTGGTTTAAACACCATCCACAGTTTACAGTCCTATACCTTCCACCATACTCGCCGTTCTTGTAAAGTTGATCAGTTTAAAGGTACGAACACACTGCACTCCGCGGCGCGGCGGTTGGCCGCGCGAATCGCAGGTTCCGCACCGCGTTATCATATTGGGCCCGCCGCCCGACCAGAGTAGCCTTCTCCTACTGTGGGGATATGCTGGCGCTGGTGCTAACCGGTGCTGAGAGCACCAGTCTGCTGTGCTGATGGTGCTTTACCCAAGCTAACCGGTGCTAACTTCGTTCATTAAGCAAAACTGATAGCTGTGCACAGCAAGCAACAGACACATAGGCTATTCACAGAACTTATGGGAGCACTGTGACTATTATGTTTTCATCCATCTTAATTTCCTCTGTCAGTCGTCCCGAAGCGAGTGACGTCGGGAGGAGCTCAACGCTGATTGGCTATCACAGCGCGGCCGGCGGCAAAAAGTTCAATATTTTCAACTTCTGCGGCGTGAACCGCTCGCCGCCGGTCGCCCATTCGCGTGAAATACATTGACTTTCTATGTAAACTCGCCGCGCGGCGGTGTGCAGTGTGTTCGCACCTTAATACGTTGCTGAAGACTATTTTGTTGCATTGGCCTTTAACACAAGTTGAGACTTTGACACTCCTAACTTTTTAATTTTTTTTCATGTATCTTATATGTTATTTTGTATTGTATCTTGTACAGCACTTTGGTCAACTGATGTTGTTTTTAAATGTGCTATAGAAATAATTTTGACTTTGACTTTGTTCTCAAACCCAATCAAAGAGTTTTTCTCTGCATGGTGGTGGAAGGTTTATGATCTCCGGGCCCAGGCTCAGGTTCCCCTTATTCAGGCTATGGAGGAGGCCTGTGACCAAGTCCACGCCGCAGCTGTGCAAGGATGGATTCGACATTCAAGACGAAATTTCTTCCAAAGTTGTCTTGCCAATGAGGATATCGCCTGTGATGTGGATTAAATTATCTGGCCAGATTCAACTAGGCGACGAGATAATGTCTAGTATTTTCAGTGTTTTTTTTTATACACTAAATGTAAGCTATACTGGATACGGTATTTTACGTTTGTTGTTTGCTGCGCTAACAGTGTTATGCACCATACTGTATTGGCACGAAAACTGAGACATGATGTGTTGTCATTCTCCATGTTGACCTTTTGACCGATTTTGCCATATGGAGAGAAATAAAGTATAATTTCTTGAAGCATTGGTTAGTGTTTGGTGAACTTATTCTATATTTACATGTTCTCTGTATACTTCATTTACAATTGAAATGCTCAAAGTGTTTTAGGTTGGCAACAGGAGTGTGTAACTGGTTCAAACAGAATTAAGTCACAAATTTTTTTTTATAAATAATTCTATAGTTTTTGCGAGAGTATTTCATTTTGCCAAGGGTCTGAGGTGTTCTGCTAATTGAGTTGTGATAATTGTATGTAGTGTAATGAAAAAACGGGCCTTGCTTTCAAAATTGTGCTTTAGCAATCGAACAACTGTATGCAAACATGTCTCACTGAATGTCGTTTAGAGGTGGTTTAAAAGTACTACATGAGCAATCTACCTTGAGTATCATAAATTAAAATAGTTTTATTTATCCCAATCACCATTTTTTCCCCCATGACTATTGTGCTTTTGTACCCTGGAAATCCAGACTAGTTGCTAGCAAATTTAAATTTGCTCTGCATACTTACAGCGGCTGAAATAAGTATTGAAGACGTCACCATTTTCCTCAGTACATACAGGTGAAACTCGAAAAATTAGAATATCGTGCAAAAGTTCATTTATTTCAGTAATTCAACTTTAAAGGTGAAACTAATATTATATAGACTCATTACATGCAAAGTGAGATATGTGAAGCCTTTATTTGTTATAATTGTGATTATTATGGCTTACAGTTTATAAAAACCCCAAATTCAAAATCTCAGAATATTAGAATATTACATAAAATCAATAAAAAAAGCATTTTAAATACAGAAATGTCGGCCCTCTAGAAAGTATAATCATCATTATGTACTAAGTTTGGCCCCCTGTTGCATGAATTCTTGCCTCAATGCGGCGTGGCATGGATGCTATCAGTCTGTGGCACTGCTGAGGTGTTATGGAAGCCCAGGTTGCTTTGATAGTGGCCTTCAGCTCCTCTGTATTGTTGGGTCTGGTGTGTATCATCTTCCTCTTGACAATAGTCCATAGTTTCTCTATTGGGTTCAGGTCAGGAGAGTTGTCTGGCCATTCATGCACAGTAATACCATGGTCAGTCAACCAGTTACCAGTGGTTTATGGTACTGTGGGCAGGTGCCAAGTCTAGCTGGAAATGGAAATTGTCATCACCATAAAGCTTGTCAACAGACAGAAGCATGAAGTGCTCTAAAATCTTCTGGTAGATGGCTGTGGTGACTTTGGACTTGATAACACAGTGGACCAACAGCAGCAGATGACATGATACCTCAAATCATCACTGATCCAAATTAAATGTTGCATTTCATTTGGAAATCAAGGTCCCACAGTCTAGAGGAAGAGTGGAGGGGCATAAAATCCAAGGGGCTTGAAACCACTGTCAAGTTTCAACAGTCAGTGATGATTTGAGGCACCATGTCATCTGATGGTGTTGGTCCACTGTGTTATCAAGTCTAAAGTCACCACAGCTGTCTACCAGGAGAATTTAGAGCACTTCATGCTTCTGTCTGTTGACAAGCTTTATGGAGATGCTGAATTACTTTTTCCAGCAAGACTTGACACCTGTCCACAGTGCCAAAACGACAAGAAACTGGTCGACTGACCATGGTATTACTGTGCTGATTGGACAGACAACTCTCCTGACCTGAACCCAATAGAGAAACTATGGAGTACTGTCAAGAGGCAGATGAGACACACCAGACCCAACAATACAGACGAGCTGAAGGCCTCTATCAAAGCAACCTGGGCTTCCATAACACCTCAGCAGTGCCACAGGCTGATAGCATCCATGCCACGCCGCATTTAGGCAATAATTTGTGCAAAAGGGGCCCAAACCAAGTACTTAGTACATATGCATGATTATACTTTCTAGAGGGCCGACATTTCTGTATTTAAAATCCTTTTTGTATAGATTTTATGTAATATTCAAATTTTCTGAGATTTTGAATTTGGGGTTTTTATAAACTATAAGCCATAATAATCACAATTATAACAAATAAAGGCTTCACATATCTCACTTTGCATGTAATGAGTCTGTATAAGATATTATTTTCACCTTTAAAGTTGAATTACTGAAATAAATGAACTTTTGCACGATATTCTAATTTTTCGAGTTTCACCTGTATATTCCAAAGGTGCTATTGACTTGAAATGTTCACCAGGTGTTGGTAACAACCCAAGTAATCCATACATACAAAGATACCAAAACAAATATGTTCACAAATTAAGTTATATGTAATAATGTGAAATGACACAGGGAACAAGTCTTAAGGCGTTGTAGACTTACAGAATACCTAGTTGTGTTCAGTTAAAGGGCAGCTTCTATTGTCAATGCAATGTCAATGCAGTCAAAACAACAGTGGCATGTTCCGTTTGTTTTTCTCCCTCAGATGATTCATTATGAAAAAAATAATATGGCATGTCAACTGTGTGAGTTTTAGATTAGAATCAACTTCATTTTACAGGCTAAGTATGAAAGTCATGCTTTAGTTTGTGGCCCTCCTACTGCCAGCCCCCCGAGGCCCCTGGAAGCCTATTTTAGGTTTTGGCATGTAGATCTGGAGAAGTGGGCAGTTGGATGTCATTTAAAAAAATGCTCTTTCTCTAACGCTCTTTGTTCTGAATGGGCAAACACAAGTGAGCAATGGGCAGTGAGGCAGATAGTCAAGCTAAATGTGGGCATGTATCCTGTGCACATTAGTCCATCTCATCAGTTTATCACACACACACACACACACACACACACACACACACACACACACACACACACACACACACACACACACACACACACACACACACACACACACACACACACACACACACACACACACACACACACACACACACACACACACACACACACACACACACACACACACACACACACACACACACGCACACACGCACACACACAGCTTTCCGCCTCATTGACCCTGCTTGTTCTTACATAATTGTGTGCTGAGCTGTGAAAAGCGGCTGGCTAACATGACCCGTCACAATGGTAACAGACCTCATCTTGCCATGATGTGATTATCAGTGATTCCAATAATCTGGACTGGATGGGAAAACTCATTTTCCCAGGAGTCACTGCAGGCACTCTGCTCCAAGCCCTCACAAAATTGTGTCAAATAGAAACTTGTTTTTTTTTGCTGACAAAATACTGGGTATATTTTGTCAGTAGGAAATAAAACTCGAATGAAACATAATATGACGTGCAGTGCCACTTTGTCCCGAATCCTGAATATTTGAGATGCAAACTAGTGTCATCACTTTGCAATATGAGATACGGAGTGCTCCTGTCCCTCAGCAGCAAGTTATGATGCAGGTATAGCTTCTCAGCTTAAGGTGTGTGTGTGTGTGTGTGTGTGTGTGTGTGTCAGCTTTTCCATTCTTAACAGAAATGTACACTTACAAGGTGCAGTCTCTGTTAGCAAACAGTTACTCCATTTAAATTCCAGTTCAGATAAAATGGAGAATATGATTTTTAATTTGAATTGCTTCTGGGGTTTAAATGGTTACCAAACCAACAGCAACAGAGCAGCTGCTATCAGCTGTCCTGAATCTATGTTGCGCGTGTGTTTGTCAGAACACCTTTCACACAAATGCATTGTATGTTACCTTAACATACCTAAACATGTGTTTGATGGTCAAACATATTTGGAGTTAACAACACTAAGCTATATCTTGAGTAAATTCCAAAAATTTAATTAATACAAATAATAGTGTTGATTCAGCCCAATTGGTGTCAGTTGGAAGAGCAAATATATTAAAGCTAAACATTTGGAGAACAATAGGATTCACAACACCCTCTTCCTCTTTCTGGGTGTTCTGACAGGCTCCATACCAATGTATCTCAGAAGAACAAAGGATGATTTAAAATGCATTGCCTCAGGGTTACATTGCCCCTGTCTTCTTTATAAAAGGTGCTGTAAGGGGTCAGCAAAATGTCACCTATGTTCACTTCCCCCATATGCAGCCTCTTTTTCCCCCCGAATCTCATTATGTTGTGTCCTCTGTGTGTTACCCTTTCATGATCACATAGAATTATGGAATAAATTATGCCGCGGATGACGTTTTCATGATTTATGGGGGTTTTGTTTTGCTAGTCGGCTGCAGTTTCAATCAGCTGATGCTACACCATCAGTGTGTGTGTGAGTCGGTGTGAATTAGAGGTGAACTGCATATAGGGACTATCGAAATCAATGATAACTCATTGGAAACAGGAAAAATTACACACACAAAAACGAAATTGTATGAATCAATTAATTTTCTCCTTACACATGGTAAATGGATTTGACTTATATAGCGCTTTTAAGATGATTTTCTCAGCCCCAAAGCGCTTTACATTTCTTACCACATTCACCCATTCATACACCGATGGCAGTAGCTGCTATGCAAGGCGCTCTCTGAACCATCGGGAGCAATTAGGGGTTCAGTGTCTTGCCCAGGGACACTTTGACATGTGGCGGGTAGGCGGGGGATCGAACCTCCAACCCTGCACTCCAGAGGACGATCTCCCTACCCATTTCACCACTGCCTCCCAAGTTGGTATGTTCTTACATACCAACTGTGGGGCTTCGGCTACTATGCAGGGTGGGCCTAAACACAATGTGGGGGTTCAGTGTCTTGTACTGTGATTAATGGGCGACCACTGTTCTTGTGTGTGTTCTATTAAAGGTGGATTAAATTGTCCCCAGAGGAATCCTAATCACTGTTGGGATTATTCGATAGCTCCCTACAAAGAACAGAGCCATTTGATTTATGATAAACCAATGTCAAGCTATGATATATTTTACTGTGTTCATTACTGAACTACCTTTTCTGTCTTCTTCCACCTAAACTTAAAACAAATAGTTTTTGTTAAAATGTTTTAAGACATGTTGGAATAAATAGGCAAATTTGGCGATGTCTTTGAGCAATTTGCATCTCTTTAGAAACCAAAAATCTAAAGTAAATGTAATGTAAATGGGCCTGTTTTGTTTACATACCAGTTTACAGAGCCTAGGCTGAGTGTTTACACTAGATTTATTAACATCCAATTTAGCTATGGATGACCTTCACCCACACTAAACACACACACACACACACACACACACACACACACACACACACACACACACACACACACACACACACACACACACACACACACACACACACACACACACACACACACAACATAGCACTTCAGCTTCTTGCTTCATTAACTCTCCATTGAGAGATTATTCCTGGCGAAGGCTAATCTTCATTTGAGTAGCTCAGTAGCTATAATAGGCTCCCCCTGACAATAGAGGGACGCAACACTGAAGACGTATCATCGGGATATGAGTAGAGCAATCACTGCCAATGCACTTGGGGACATTAATTAAAGTAATGTCTTATTGTCTGTATATCAATGTGAGCTGTGACTTTATCAGTACACACACAGTATGTTGTTTTAGTTATATATGTCAGCCTGTGGTGTGTGTGTGTACTTCCCATGCGCTGTACCTCGTCACTGACAAGACAGTGCTTTAATTTGTTCAACATTTCAAAGATAGTTTCAAAGCTGCAATTGGAAGAATCCTAACATTTCTGAGCAAGGTAATCTGAAGCATTATGAAGGAAATTGACATTAAACTATTCTGCACAAAACTGAATTGCATACTGATTTAGCCCAATGATATGCAGATTTGATTTAGATTTCTATTCATACTGTATGACATGTATCACGTTCTCCAAATCTGCCATGAACACTGTCTAAGAAACCAGGACGTGTCAGTTGATTTTTCATTTGTACTAAACAAGAGATAGGATCATTTAGCCATTTTTCATTTGCCTTAGTAGTTACTTTGCAAGTACAAAGGTATATTTGTGCAACTGTACATGATACAGGGACTGAGACCAGAATAAAACATGCTTTCATCTACACACAGTGATGTGTGTGTGTGTGTGTTTGAACAAAAAGACAGAATGAAAAACTGTCTCAATAGCTTGATTGCTTTCTCGTCCATCAGTGTCAGCTGAGCTGCCACTGTCTTGCAATTCTCTGGTCTAGATCCCTCAGTAGCACACTTTGGACTGTGTGTGTGTGTGTGTGTGTGTGTGTGTGTGTGTGTGTGTGTGTGTGTGTGTGTGTGTGTGTGTGTGTGTGTGTGTGTGTGAGGATACAGTGCCTTGCAAAAGTATTCATACCTCTTGAAATGTTCAACATTTAGTCACTTTATAACCATACATGTACATTTATTTTATTGGGATTTTATGTGATAGACCAACACAAAGTGGCGCATAATTGTGAAGTGGAATGAAAATGAAACATGGTTTTTAAAAAAAATTATAAATAAAAAACTGAAAGGTGTGGCGTGCAAATGTATTCAGCTCCCTGAGTCAATGCTTTGTAGAACCACCTATCGCTGCAATTACAGCTGCAAATCTATTTGGGGTATGTCTCCACCAGCTTTGCCCATCTACAGACTGAAATTTTTTGCCCATTCTTCTTTAAAAAATAGCTTGAGCTTCAGATTTAGCATAGTAGATCTGGCTGTATTTTAGGCTAGTTGTCCCTCTGGAAGGTTAACCTCCACTCCAGTCTCAAGTCTTTTGCAGACTAACATGTTTTCTGTCCTGTATTTGGCTCCATCCATCTTCCCATCAACTCTAAACAGCTTCCCTCTTCCCTGCTGAAGAAAAACATCCCCATAGCATGATGCTGCCACTACCATGTTTCACGTTGGGGATGGTGTACAGGGTGATGTGCAGTGTTAGTTTCCGCCACGCCACACATTGCATTTTGCATTCAGGCCAAAAACTTCAAGTTTGGTCTCATCTGAATATGCTGTGTCCCCCGCATGGCTTGTGGCAAGTGTTGGAGGAAGGTGCTCTGGTCAGATGAGACTAAAATTGAAGTTTTTGGCCTTAACGCAAAGTGCAATGTGTGGCAGAAAACTAACACTGCACATCACCCTGAACACACCATCCCCACCGTGAAACATGGTGGTGGTGGCAGCATCATGCTGTTGGGGTCCTGTTCTTCAGCAGGGATAGGGAAGCTGGTCAGAGTTGATGGGAAGAAGGATGGAGCCAAATACAGGGCAGAAAAACCTGTTAGAGTCTGCAAAGGAGGTTCATCTTCCAGAAGGTTAAATACCTTAAACATACAGCCAGATATACTATGGAATGGTTCAAATCAAAGCATAGTCATGTGTTAGAATGGCCCAGTCAAAGTCCAGACCTCAATACAATTGAGAATATCTGGAAAGACTTGAAAATTGCTATTGACAGATGCTCTCCATCCAATCTGATGCTGAATCTGGAGCTATTTTGCAAAGAAGAATGGGCAAAAATATCAGTCTCTAGATGGGCAAAGCTGGCGGAGACATACCCCAATAGACTTGCAGCTGTTATTGCAGCGATAGGTGGTTCTACAATGTATTGACTCAGGTGGGCTGAATACTTATGCACGCCACGCTTTTCAGTTTTTTATTTCTAAAACATTTTTAAAACCATATTTCATTTTCATTCCACTTCACAATGACTGTGTGTTGGTCTATCACATGAAATCCCAATAAAATAAATGTATGTGTGTGGTTTTAATGTGACAAAATGTGGAAAATTCCAAGGGGTATGAATACTTTTGCAAGCCACTGTATATGATGCGGACGGTGTTTAAAGAATCATATCACAGGGCTCAGAGATAGCCTGGCACCGCCCGCCTACCTACTTCTGCTCAATTGTCATTTCCCTTCAGTAGTCAGTCTCAGTCCGCGGTATATTTGCTGGTTTTCTCAGCCAGATTTTTGGCTGTCCAATCAGCGAAACAGAGAGCATGCGAGCGCATGACATACATCACGACCAAACGTTATGCGATTGGTTATGGCAGATCAAGAGTGACACTGGGCAGATCCAATATTTTTAAACTTCAAAAGACACCCGCCTTCAAGTGCGTTAACCTCTGTCAATTGAGCGATTCCAGACCTTCTGTACAAAGGAAATGAAGTACGGTGGTCTGGTAGGACCAGGTTAGCTCAGAGACTGACTTCTTAGAAAATCCTTGCAAAGGAAACCTGCAGAGGTCATGGACGTGATTACAGAAGCATCCCACGCTGTGTGATCGGCCAGAGGAAAGAGAAGCAAACTGATGAGTCACATAAAACGTTAACACCAGGTATAATGATGATTTACAGTTGAACTGCAAAGTAGGAATTTCCCAGTCGGAAATTTCAACTGGAACCCCCCTGAAGTCTGAAATTCCTTCTTGGAAACTCGGAGAAAATTAAAAAGAACGCAGCATAAGATAAGATCTAAACCCAACCCTTGCTTGAAAGTGGCATGTTCCATCTCCATTTCAACAGCTTCTGAAGATTATGTCTGAAATATTGGGCTTTTCCCCCTAACACTTAGAAAAATCCAACATGAAGAATATAACCACAAACCAGAACACATTTGTACGTGTTGTTCTTGAGGTGTTGAACTAACTATGTTGTCAAGTACAGTTTTTCACCAATAATGACAGACTTAAACGGACCAGTTCGACTTACAGCTTTTACACTAGCCCAAACACACTGAACCAAACAGGCTTTACTTCCTGTGGCTCCTTATTTCCTTGCACTATTTGGTAAAAAGGGCTATACAAGGGTTCCCTGTTATTGTTAAATAACGGTTACATATCCCAGAGAGATAACTTGAATTACAAAAGAAAGACATCTATCTCCTTCTGTCTACCTTTCCCCCTTTGCTTCTGAGTGTTAGAAATAAAGACGAGTAACAAAGTAAACGCTCAATTGTATTCAATGAAAGTACTGTAATTACTCATAACCGAAAAATAAGAGTGCTAATAAATAGCAGTTAAATGACAAATAGTGGATCTGTTCCCAGCTTGGTTATGCAAATGTGAATCGAGCCCCTCATCAGAGCAGCGCTTTGTTTACTCGAAGCAAAGATGGATGAGCCAACATCCGTCCTGCTCCTCTGCCACTATTGGCAAAACAACAGCCCCCTGATTGCGAGCGCTGTTCATTTGCATTGGACACATGGTGGAAATGAGATTCCCATGGTGATGGATGGGCTCGGTCCTCCTGCTATTTAAACAGACTGACTGACTGAAGGCCTGTGTGGCTTTATTCCCTGCTCCAAGCATTCGCCGATTTCTCCATCCACCATACTCCTTACAATTCCATCTTGGGCTAATAGAAACGAGGATGGGAATTGTTGCTCTGGTGGATTGAAATCAGTTTTTTTCCCAGCCTGGTTAATGATGCAAAGTGACTTGAAAAATGATTCTGTGAATTGAGTATAAAACTATACTGATTATTTTTCTGCATGATAAAAACTAATTAATGTCTCAACCTGTCCTGTTAGCAACTGGGAAAGGCTTGCTAACTTTCACATGTGAGGACGGGATCATATGAGCTATAGCCTGGGCGAGACTAGCCTGATCTCAGATGGGCTTAACATTCGTTTTTCTCTCGCAGATCAGTCTGGACTTTCTCCAATCTCTGTGGGGAGGGGCCTAGCCTTGTCATTAGTGGAAGGCAGCCCTGATTGGTTCATGTAGTCTTCATAATAGCCTCCAGTCAGACTAGTCCCTCCTCACATTAAAACCATCAGTGGAAGGCAGTGCCTGATTGGTTATTGTAGTCTTTGTCATCAACTTGGATCGACAAATGAACTTGTGAGGTATGGCTGGTCTCAAGAGGCTAGATTGACAACTACATGAACCAATCAGAAGCTTCCTTCCACTATAAGGGTCGAACATTAGGGCAGAACATGGGCCCTGATTGACCTGCTCATTTTTTGACCGGGCTCCTCCCCACGGAGATTGGAGAAAAGCCAGACTGATCTGCAGTAGAGAAAGGTTGCGTTCCGAGTCGCATACTCTTTCTTTTTTCTATTCTACATACTACATCCGACGATAAAAAGAATCTAGTTAGGATGCAGTAGGCATACTATTGGGACATACTTTTCGCTCTTATTTCATCATAACATTGCGCCTTGATCTTGCCTCTTGCTTTTATATCCGTTGCATCCCCGTTTGTTTTCATATGGAGGCTTCGTCGATGTTACGTCACTTCACGTGCGCACTGGATTGTGGGTCAGAATCGCCCAAATAGGATGCACTTTTCAACACTAACAATCTTGGCCGCATGAAGTAGGACATCCGGGTACTTCTAACCATCCTAAATCTGGCCACAAGAATCGGGACATCCTAAATCTTTTTTCTACATACTATATAGTAGAAAGTATGCGATTCGGAACGCAACCTAGGGGTGTACACGTGTAACCGGATAGTAAATAATCCGTTAGTAAATCAACCGTTAAGGAAAAATCAATCAATTTTTTTTTAATAAGGGTTTGAAGGGATTTCAATAGGCCGATGCTCTGGAGACATGCATTCATTTCACATCACAAATAAGAAAAAACTATTTGGGAATGATAGATCTGCAGAATCTGTCCGTCCCTCTCAGTGTGTGTATCAGCCAGAACTGCAGACGTGACACAGACACACATGATAAACTTGTAACTGTTGTTCCGTTGTGTTTTAAGCACCCATGCCGTGTAAAAGCACTTTCATTCATAGTGAAAACAAGCTCCTGGTCTGTGTTGTCTGAATACTAGAGCAGTGTTCCTCAATCCTCTCCTGGCCACTGGCTCCAACAGCTGATTCTAATGATCAGCTCGTTATCAAGCAGCTTCAGGAGTTAATAACAAGCTGATGATTAGAATCAGCTGTGATGTAAGGCAAGGTAAGTTTATTTATATAGCACAATTCAGACACAAGGCCACTCAAAGTGCTTTACAGGGGCAAGATTAGAATTTATAAAACATTTAAAAGCGAATAAAAGAAGCAAATACAATAAAAATTGCAGGTTAAAATGGAAACAAAAGTCTTCAGACTCGATTTAAAATGTAGAATGTTAACAGTTAGCGTTTATGATTTCCTTTATTTAGTTTCCAATTAACTAGATATCGTTATATTTACATATTTGATTATAAGGCCTTTTTGTGGTACATATTATGTGGTGCAAATTATATCACTCATGTCACCATGTAGTAGACCCTAGTTTGAAATAGTAATTTTATAAGAGTATTATATGGCATAACAACAATGATCCTAGTCTATCATAGACTTGAATGGCGCAACCATCTTGCTCTCTAGTCACTTCCGAGCAGAGATAGCTGCAGTTATCTTTTTTCTTTACAACACCTGACCATTTACACCACTCACCATTCAGAGGGACTTTGTCAGTAAAAAAAGAGTGTATATATTTCATTGATCCCTGAGTGCTGATATTGTCATGTTTTGTGCTTACCACAGGAGTTACAACCTGGAACACCACCACTTATTTGTTCCTTCTGGCTAGTGCTTTTGTGTCTCTTGACATCAATGTGTTTAAACAAAGCAGACAAATGCATTGCAAGATAAATAGTAGCACAAACTTTAGCTGTTGTTATTTTATGGCCTTGTATTGCTAGCGCAGTAATGAGGGAATCCATTTCATTCACCCTGTAATCAATGAAAGTGTTGCCTGAATTAGGCCAGTGTGGCTGCAGGCCAGGTAGATAAATACCTCTGTACTGAGCCAGGGACCCTATGAGAGCATACACTGCATATGGGTCTGTGTACGCTTTTATAATTTGTCTTTTGGACTGGACCAAAAAAGGAGAATACCACTGGTATTTTCGTTTTACCGGTGTTTTGTTTGTTGCTGGAATGCAGAAATGAAAATACAAGCCTAATTCTCCTTTTGTATGCAATTACTATTACTGCAGTACTTTGACATTCACAAAGAAATTGTGCTTTTTCTACGAGCAACTCACCATTCAGTATCTAGCTGAAGTGAAGCAGTAGTAAGCGTTCTCCGACGGCGCAGTGGAATGTATGAAAGAATGCCCGCCCATGAGGTTGGAACAGGCCAATGGTGCGTTATGTGCTAGTTGGAACAGGCCAATCAGAGGGGAGAATCGATTGAACAGATTGGAACAAGGTAGTCCGGATGAACTGGGAGGCGGGACTTTCAGTTGGAACACGGCAGAGAAGATCTGTCCACCTAGAGAGTTAGGCTACTTATTTGTTCCTTAGCTAGGTCTATGTTGCTTCAGATCTCGTTTTCTTTTTAGCTGCTGAAATACTGAATGGGATTACAATTCACTCATATGGTTACTTTTTTAATGAGATGTTACCTTGTGCAGTCATATTAACATTTTAACTAGTGCTGTCAGTTTAACGTGTTAACAGCGTTAACACAAACCCATTTTAACGACCTTAACTTTATCGCGAGATTAACATTCTTTTTGTCAGAACATTTCTCCATAAGGGGGCTTCAAAAACACAACACACATAAATCTCCTCATCCACCTAGCCTATTTCTCTGGGATTTTCTTTGCTTATTGGTCTATAATTCCCAAACCGAATATCCCACATTCAAAAATGTTACATTCCCGGATTCTGTGAAGCGAGGAACCGGCGCTGCGGACGACGACGCTCGTTCCCAAGTTGCATGTGAGGCTTGGCCCCCGTTCATAACTGCTTGCAGTTCTAGTTTCTAATGTAATTTTAAAGATTTTGTTACATGTATGTGTGGTGTGTTTATTTGTGAATTAAAAAAACAAACACAAACATGGGAACCTGAGTACAAAGACACTCACATGCTACATAAACTGGACTCATTAAAAAAAATTCAAATTCAAATTAAATTCCTTAGTTTGTGTCAGATCGCCTGTTGGGTCCAGTTTCTCATCATCAAAAAACACCTTCATATTCACCTTCCTGCATTTGGGTCCTTCCCCTGTTGCCTGCGTCCTGGCAGGAGACTCCACGATCAATTCACTGCATCTCACACAAATAAATGAGCACACTGGTGATGTATGATTGGACCCTGTGTGTGTGTGTGTGTGTGTGTGTGTGTGTGTGTGTGTGTGTGTGTGTGTGTGTGTGTGTGTGTGTGTGTTAGTTAGTGATTTTCAGATTGAACAAACATTCATGCAAGTAGAGGACATTTTGCTTTCTCTGCATCAATTACACCAGAGATTAGGTAACACAATTCCCCTGGAAGCACAAACGTGACAGCCAATAGTCATTAGAATTATACTGTATTTTGGCCACGTCATCAAATGCTGCAGTGGAGGCGCAAACTGAGATGGAGGCAAAACAAAGTGACACAGACGATGGGAAGCATGACTCAGCAGTTTCCCTCCTCATTAGAAGTCTTCTGTGTGTGTGTGTGTGTGTGTGTGTGTGTGTGTGTGTGTGTGTGTGTGTGTGTGTGTGTGTGTGTGTGTGTGTGTGTGTGTGTGTGCCTGCTAAAATGTTAAGGAAGCCTCCTCTAGCTGGAACTCCCTCACAGAGCCGGCCCAAGCCTTCAGGGGGCCCTAAGCGAAATATGATTAGGGGGCCCCTCTCCAATGTTAGCGCTGCTCAGGGGCGTCAGCTCACCCAATACCATACAGGGGCACAATAGGGCACCAAAAAAAAAGCTTCGCGCGCGAGCTAAAAAATTTTTGGGCAATTATTTATTTCAAAAAAGCATGGGCACAGATAATTAATGCAAGCACGCGAGCAAATATTTTATAGCACTTATTTATTATCATAAAGCGTATCTTCATTAAATATCTGTCAGCAAACATGAACTTGAAAACTGAAAACTTGAAATGTGCAACTGTAAAAGGAAAAACAAAAAAACACCTCTACATACATACATGTCTGTGTTTATCATTTCTATTTCAGACCATCCTATGATGGTGTGATGGTGATGATCCTATGAGGTGTGTATATCATGGCCAGAAAGATAGGGGAGCTGTTCATTTTTTTAACAGTAAACGGTAGCGCCTCTGCTTCATTTTTGCAAAGCTGTCGATCAATTGTGACTGGCTTAATTTGGAGAGTTCTCCTCGCTCAACCGACATGATGGCAAGATGATGAAGCCTATCTTGCCCCATTGTGCTCCTCAACCAAGTGTGAAGGCGTCTCAGTACGCTGAATGTCCTTTCACAACTGCAGCTGTTAGACATTCTATGCTTCCAGAGGATAAAAATGTAACGCTTACGGCCCCCACACACATCCTACCTCTACTGCGCGTCTACCTCGCGTCTGCGTCTGACTTTTTGTCACAGAAATCAACGTAGAGCGAGCACACATCCAACCTCAGACGCACTGCGCACTGCAGGCGCGTCGGAGGCACGTCTGCAGCGACGCTCCCCTTCACCTCAGGAGGCTCGCCTATTTATTTTCTGAGAGCAGCGCGTCTCTCTCGCGTCTCTGTGCTTTAAAGGCCTACTTCACCGGTTTGAATATGAAGGTGTGTTGAATTCTGAGATCCTATGTAGTATAAATGTGCGAAAAAAATTGAAATCGGTTCATCCTAATATTAATATTTAAAAAGTACGTTTTTTTTAACCCTATATTTCTCTTTCTGTGATGTCACGAGAAAGAGAAATATAGGGTTAAAAAAACACTCTTTCTGCCTTTTCTCAGGCTAGGATGAACGGATTTAAAAAATGTTTGCACATTTATACTACATAGGATCTCAGAATTCAATACACCTTCATATTCAAACCGGTGAAGTAGGCCTTTAACTGATAGAGAAATACTCTGCTGACAGTCATACCAGCAGCATTCACTCTAGTCAAAATCCGAGGGATTTAAAACCTAATTTTCAATTAGTTCTGGCATTTCATTTTTGGATAAATGACACATATAGAGATCCAATATAGTGAAGAAATAAAAAAGATCATGATGAGCGCAACAGTTTTCCGTTGATCTGTGTCTACGGCCTTCTTCTTCCCCGACCACACCCCCCTCTCTCTCTCCCGTATAAATCAGTAAAGTGATTTTTGAAATACTCTGCTGAGAGTCATATTGACTTCATACTGGCAGCTTTCGCTGTAGTTTCACCATTTCCTGGTGTGTCCCCTTCAAAATAAAACTTCCAACAAGCGAAAATATGGCAAAAAAAAATAAAAAAAATGGCAATGGGGCGAACGGATTACTGTCCAGACTCAATATAAATCATATGCATCATAGATGACATGAAATAACTTCATTTTTAATGGGAATTATCTATGAAAACTCTATGTAGAAAGACAGGGCTTTTAGAAGCAGCGCTGCTGCAGCAGCAGCAGCTGCTGAGACGTTGCATGTGTGTCCGAGAAAAGTCCGAGAGAGGCAGCAGTAAGGTAACGTGACGCGCTCCAGAGGTAGACGCAGGATGTGTGTGGAGGCCGTTACTGTTTACTTCACTTCACGCCGGCCGGAGTGAATGGTCGCTGACGCTGTGCTGGACAGGTTCAAAAAGTCGATATCAAGGAGAATGATTCTCTCCTCAGTGTGTGCATTCGTCACTATACATTTCATTGCAGCGGCCGGCCAATGAGGGGGGCACCATGCATATAGGCCTATTTTAAGAAAAAAAAATGCAAGCATGCATTCTGTAGATTGCCAGATGAGTCAGACTTAAATAAAAAAAAATTAAAGGTATAAATAAATTAATTAATTAATTAAAAAATCAGTGCCCCAGGCATACCCAGGCACCGCAGATCCACAACGGGGCACGTGCCCCGGTGAAAAGGGTCTGCCGACGCCGATGGCGCTGCTGAAGCTATAGATCTTTGTTAAATATCATTCACACACCCAGTGTTTTCCGCTAGTGCCTCCACTGTGCGGCTGTGTGAAAATATTAGACAGCCAAGATTCAGACCCTCCTAGGGGGGTCCGGGGGTTTGCCCCCCGTGAGATTTTTTTAACCTTTTTAAAGTGAAATGCATGAATCTGGTGCACTTTGAGAGGAAAATTAAGAGGCTAAATCTGAGAAATTTTGTGTGAACAAATAATTTGGAGACACTGGGTCAGATGAGTTAGAAGCTATTGAAGGACACATGGATTTTCCACAAAAATATTAGTATAAAATAAAATATTATGGAGGGTCCTGTGGGTTGGGCTTGGAGCTCTTTTTCTTTTACGGGACATATTTCTCTGTAATATAGTGAATGCATTTAAATGCAGTGTGAGGAACGAAGCAGAAGAACTCTGTTGTCCAGCTACTGTATCTTTTTTTCCACAGACAAGGCTGAAATAGGCTATAGACTATACACAGTGCATGGGCAACTGAGGGCAGCCCCATTTCCAATAGTTTTTAAATAAACTCAATACACACTGTGCATGGATGTGAACGTGACATGCTCAGATAATTTCGGATTTCCTCCCAGATGAACTGATTAAATTTTTAGGCTATTAATTATCTAGACCAAAACATTTTATTCCTTTTTTTATATGATAACTCACATTTGCATAATATGATGTTAATATCAAACACACAAACTAAAATAAATAAATATAAATATATATATATATATTTTTATTTTTATTTTTTAGGGGCCCCCCCCAGGCAGTTGGGGGCCCTATGCGGCCGCTTAGTTCGCTTATGCCTCGGGCCGGCTCTGCTCACCTTGGCTAGGTTAATTTTCTCACAAAAAGGGAGGGACAAAGATACTCACATTTAAGCCCTTTTCTGGATGCTAATGTATAAATCAAGGCAAGACGCTGCAACAGGTTAAAATACATAAACTTATAGATATCACAATGAAACTTTGCCAGTAGATTACTTGAATAGAAACAAAAATGTTTGTTTTTTTCTGAAATATTTGAATATCCAAATATTGCAATATCTAACTCATTTTGTTTAAATTTGCATCTCTTTGAAAACTAAAAATCTAGATGTTGGATAAAAGCAGAGTTAAATATTAACAACATTTGAAAAAATGCTCCTGTAATTACCTTCAGAATAGTGCTAAGAATTACTGTGGAAAGGTTCAGAGTATTGAAGAAAACTAATGTCGAGTTAAAGGCATGGGATAGGAGAAATATACAGACACAAACAGACAAAGTTATGTCAATTAAACACCTAAATGAACATTTGGACCTATTTTTATTTTATTTTGTTTAAACTAGTATTAACAAAGACATGTTATGGAAGCAAAATAGAAAAGTCTCCAAATTGCACAGTACTTGATACAACTGTTTTTGCATGCAGTGTCTCACATTTATCTTTATATTAATCAGGAGAAATCCCCCTGTTTATCTAAGAATGCTTATTTTGCAGCAGTCTTGTCTGCAGCTTTGAGACTTTTTCCCTTCCAGACAGATCACATTTTTATTGTTTACCAGGCTGATGGTTGTCAGACTGTGTACATTTCATTGTTGTTTTTATGGCCAACAAAAGATAATGATGTGGCAGCTGCTGGCAGTCTTGCACTCAGCAGGCATTTCTAATCAGATTGAGGAAACAGTGGCTGTGTTCGGAAAGCCATACTAACGTCCTGCCTCCTACATACTCAACATCTATACTACATACTGTCTAATTAAAGATCGATTGTGTATGTGAGGTGCGTCGAAACATTCACACTGAAGTAGACTCGAGCAATAAAGAATTTCTTCTTCTTCTTATAAGATTCCGGCCGTTTAGACGCTGTTTAGCGTATTACCGCCCTCCACACGTTAGATATAGAACTAGATTTTTACATACAGTCCTGTGTTGTGCAGGAATGCAGAATTGTAAATAAAGAATAAAAAAATAAAATTCCTTGTCGTTTGAAAAGACGCAATGCATTGTGGGGCAGGAGAATTATCCAATCGATCCATACCCAAAATCTTCCTCGAAGTGAGTACTCATCCGGGCAATTCTCGCATACCGAAACTTGCATACCCAAACCGTCACATACTCAAATTGAAGTCAAAATTAGTGTGAGGACGTTAGTATGGCTTTCCGAACACAGCCACACAATGCATCAGGTATGCGATGAGTCCAAAGTTCACATGATCCGTTTGCTTCTATATTCATGTTGGCTATCCTGTAATCTGGCACAGAACACTGATACAGATGGTTGGAACAATTGACCAAGTCAGGTGAACCGCCGATGACAGGAATTCAATGAGGTGAAACTGGACATTACGAAACAGGCATAGAAAATCTGGAGAACATACACAAACTACAAAAAAAGGAAGTCTGAAGAGGTGTTCAGACAGAATGCAAATGGAATTTGGCAATTGCAATTAGGTGAACTATCATGCAAAATGCACATTTGAATAATAATAATATATATTCGATTTATATAGCGTTTTTCTCGCACTCACAAGCGCTTTACACAGTAGGCATAACAACAAATAAACAAACAAAAATAAATGCAAAGTTGATGGGGCTTGGGTTGGTGGGTGTAGGCAGAGGAGAAGAGATGGGTCTTGAGGTGGGATTGGAAGATGGTGAGGGACTCGGAGTCACGAATATGTTGGGGGGAGGGTGTTCCAGAGCCTGGGAGCTGCCCTGGAGAAAGCTCTGCTGCAAAGTTGTGATGTGCGGCTGGATTTAACATTAATACGCGTCCCCGGTATGATTTTCCTACAGAACCACAAAGGGTGTTGTGCAACTCAATTTATAGACTGCATAGTACTCCCCATTAAACTGAGCATCATGTGTTCAACTGATGAGGTGCCCTTTTAACACAGATTAAATCATATGCTACGAAAACTATAGTATGAAGGTAAACATCCATGCAGCCTAGCTGAGAGAGTGATTGCATGTGTGTTGTGGCTGCAGCACAACTATCCTGCAGTTGGATGACTTTGAAGTTGACCTTTTTAGAGGGTTTCTTCATTGAATTAGTCAACTGTCATGGATGTTCACCAAGTAACAAGAGTGTGAAACTAATGGATACGCCAACAACATTAACTGTGCTTGCTGGACTGCATTGATCCGCTTATTAGTTAGACGATTTATAAGTGCTTGCTTAACATCTCAGTGTAAAAGTCTCTGGTGAAGTCATATTGACATATTCATATTACCAACAAGGGTCATGGATCACCAATCATTTTGTTCTCTTGGAATTTCTGTTTTAAGATGTATGTGATGACCTCGTATGAGTCAGAGAGCCCTGTGCTGAATTCCAAACTCAATATTAGGAGCCCCCGCAAATGAGACCGATCTAATAGAATTGGATATGAAATCCCTGTGCTGAAAGTTAGCATAATTTAGTCTGCTGTAATGTGATTTCCCATTTGGCTTATTGCGTGCCAGTGTTTTGCAGTCAGCCAGCTGGGGCTTCTTATTGTTGTCGGTGAAGGTGCGATATATATCCTCTCTAAGCTTTGTCCCTCTCGGCTGTAGCTTGTCAAAAACTATACCTCATCAGTCAAAGCTGCACTTTATTTGACTTGTGAGCTTTTACACTGAACTATTTCAAAAAACCCTTTTAAACACAGTCTGTGCATGACCACACATTCCTTTGAGTGAATCTTTAATGTACGTGAGCTGTAAAATCAAATTCAGATAGATTTTAATACTTACCCTCTTTCCCATAAGCCAAGGGTCAAAGTAGTGGACAATCTCAGGTCTTTTTTTCTTGCAAGATCTACTGTATCCGTGTCAGCGACAATGTCTTTGATTGGGACTCCTTTATGCTTCATGAAAGACATACTTCGCTCAAACCCCGTTCTCCATCTGTAACCTCTTCCCAACTTCATTGCTCTACAGATGCAACAAAACTAGACATGCTTAGCACACTCAGGACTGGTATGAATTCCTATTTCAGTTTTTATGTTTAACTTTGCTTTACCTGGACTAGTTGAATGTCAATTACCTTGTTCACCTTGAGGTCCATACTTAGCATAATGTCCAAAAAATAATAATTGCATAGAAATATTCAAATCGGAGCTGTCATTTTACTATGTAGTAGTAGTATACTTTATTGAGGAGACTCAAGGTCAATTTAAAAGACATAACACAACATACAAGTTAAAAAAAGGCAATCATAACTATGTTTACTCATAGGTGACTGCTAACGTACTGTACTTAGACGTGGATTTGACAGCAGCATAATAATAGAATTATGAGAATCCTTCATCCAGCAGATACATTTGTACATCAGATTTCTCAAAAGAGCATGGAACATGTTGACTTCTACATCACCAAATATTTCACTTTCACTACACCACCTCGATTTGCTAAGCAATATCAATCATTGTAAACCACCTGGAGCTTCTGGGTGCTCACCGTCTTAAACTTGACCCATAAGGGGGGAGTACAAAGAGGGGAGTAGTAAGCTCTAAAGAGGGTCTAAGCAATAAGAACATCTCCTACCTAGCATGTTAGCTTGTGCATATAACATATGGCACTGTCTAGTCAAGTCATCGTCGTAGGACATTTCATCTGTGATGATGTGTCCTAGATATTGTTTTACTGCCAATAGACATCACCTGCCCTGACAGATACAAAGGATGGTACAATAATGTTCTTATCCCCTTTTACTCTGAAAATCCTAACACTACTTGGATTTGTATTCAATATTGAACATATGAAATCCTGCACTGCTAGGAGAAACAACCAAATCGTCTGTCCTACAAACGATGATTTCCAAGCACATTTCCAACAATACATCCTGTTCTACAGCTTTTTAACTGGCCTGATAGATCATCCATGCAAACATTAAAACAAGGCTTTGACTGCATGTCACAACCAACAAAGAAAAAGGGAGAGTTCAGAATAAAGCCTGACAAATGCCCGTAGAAATATATCCCAGAAGCCATCCGGGTTAGCCACACATAAGCCAATGTATGAAGCGAGCGTCATGTAAAAACCCCAGTGAAGAATCGCTCAATTTGTCTTCTTTATTAGTAACAAAAGGCGCACGCCGCTTCTTTTAGATGTTGCTTTCAATCATGTGTTGCATCAGGCAGCGTTCTATTTAAGAATTGTAAGGCTCTGGGATGACATTTCTTGTATTTTATTGAATTCTATCTCCAATGGCAAACAGCTCTACATGCACTTTTGACATTGATTCATTGTAGAAATTGAGATACACTTTTGCATCATGCTGCATGGGATGACAATATATCTAATTGATTTTTCACGTTTCAAAAGACCACAAGATTTATTGCAGTTTCTTTGGCCCTGAGAAAGCCCAGCCTCGGGGAATACACCCATACATCTTTTTTCGGCCCCCGGTCATCTTAATGGCTTCGGCCTGGCCGCTTGCCTGTTGGTTACCATGGGAACTCCAAGACCCTGTCCCTTCCTCACACACACAAACTCGAGGTTAGCACCAGTCTGTGGAATGGCCTGTGTCCTTTTGATTTCATTGTGTGTGTGTGTGTGTGTGTGTGTGTGTGTGTGTGTGTGTGTGTGTGTGTGTGTGTGTGTGTGTGTGTGTGTGTTTCAGCATCTGAAAAATAAAGAAGGGGAGGATGATGGCAAAAACAATTGGGCAAGGTAAAGGTTGACTGTGGAAAATTTTCATTAAAATGAAATTAAAGTCACATAAAAAAAAATTGTTTGGTACATTTTCAATATACTTACAATGTGTTACGACCCAGGCTCGAGAGAAGCAATATAGAGTACTCAAACAAGGATTGAATGGAAGAAAACAAAAGTTTATTGTAACATAAAGACAAAGGAAACTCAAAATGGTGTCTGGGGACAATGCTGCTGGTCCTGGCTGGAGAAAGCTGTCGTTTATCGTACAATTTTTTTTTAAATACATGTTTTCACAGAAAAAGGTTTAGCAAGAAGTGCATATATAATCTTCCTGTGTTACTGCCAACACAAAGCATGTGTAGCCACATCTTGCACGAAAAACACTCAATCTGAAAAAGAAAAAAATTATGATATTTGTAAACATTCCGTAGGCTTCACATCTTTTATCAAGAGTACCATTTACAGTGAAGTCAATAAAAATAGCCGTGTGTCAGATTCTGGATTCAAATTGTATTGTAGATTTTATTTGACATGGACATGACAATATCATTGGACAAACCATATGTATTGTCTTCAGTGTATTAGCATAAATGCTAGTTTAACAACTTTCCACAGGAGGCTTTTTAAAAACAAAATAAATAAATAGACAAGACAGAAACAAGATCAAACACTGATGAGCGAAAAACTGATAATTAAAAGAATAAAAATGCAATATACAATGGAGTACAGAGCAGCGATATAATGAGTCAAATATATATATACATAGAGTAAAGCAAAGGTAGCATGATCAGACAATAAACCAGTTGTTAAATATTTGTAAATCTAAGCTGTGGTCCCTTTTCTGTGGGGAGTCAGAGAGTGTACCCCTGTTTCTTCAGCTGCTCCAAGTGTCCTCCAAAAAGGTGAAAAAGACATGCAAGTTATGCTGGGCTTACACTAGAGGACTTTTAAAATACTTTGAAAAGACTGAAGACTGAAACCCTCTCACATTTAAAGACAATCAACTCACACCTGAAGACCACTAGTCATTAGTTTTCAGTCACAGAGTGAGATTTTGAAAAGACAGGGGGTCTCATATTGCAAGACTACAACTAGATTCCTTTTGAAATTAATATAATTTCCAATCCTGCTACGGGGGATTAAAAGTGATTTCAGTGAAAAAAAATAAAAAATTTAGCAGGTAAAATGGACTGGGTGTATAAACAACTATATGCCCTTATCACGTAGGCTTTGTGTCATGCATGATCACATTTAAAACTGCAAACGCGATTGTGATTATATTTAATAATAAAAAGGGTAACACTTTAGTTCGATAGTCCACATTTGACACTCAACAAGCCATCAGTTGATACGCAGTTGCATGTCAACAGTGAATGAGTTTACATATCTCAACAGATACGTAACATGAATTCAACTAACTAAGTTAACTATAAGTTGCACTATTAGTAGATGAATAGTTGATATTCAACAGAGCTTGTTCAACAGATAAAAAAACAAGGATTCAACTAACTGTCTGTTAACTATATAGTACAGCGGATAAGCATAACAATTGTGCACTTTTTGAGAAAAGCATGAAATTTCTAACATAGTTAGTACATGCCATAAGGTGTATTTTAAGATGTGGAGGGAAGTCAGATTTTGCCCGTGACGGCCGTGAGACGCCAAATCCAAGATGGCCGACATTCCGCTGGGTATAATGGTTAAACTCTCATAATTTTGGAACCATACAATGTAATAAAACATATAAGATGTCATTTCCAACTAAAGTGGACATGCCCAATCATTTGGTGACACTTTTGAGATCACCAGTGTTTGAGGAAACATATTTAGGTCAAGGTCAAGGTAAGAATTTACCAAATTTTGTCCGTAAATGCGAACTTTTGCCAGGTGGTGGCGCTACAGCAAATCTCTTAGGGTTACCAAAATCAACGTGGTTGGTCCTGTACATGTCATGAAGCTTCACAGAAAATGTGACATGATTCCCATTAAAACTGTTTGAGTTATCAAGGTCACAAGGACAGCCCACGTTATCGATGATCTGCCTCTCAGTTGTTGTCATAGTAACAAACCCTGACACCCAAGCAGCCAACTGCTGTCAACCGCCGGCATCAGAAAACTCAACTGTTTGAGAAAGACATTGGACCAGCACTCTTGATGGCCTGTCATCATGACAGCGATGCTATGCACCTAATGCGGGCAGCACAGGTTGTGCGCAAAGAGATCTTTGACTCAAAATTCTGCTTTGATGGGACATTCCAGTCTAACTGCCAGCAGGAGGCTGTGCCAGCATCCCTTTTGGCTCTAGTCAACATGATACTTGGTGGGGCAAACATCAAGCATCAGACTCAGCTGGTCCATACAACCACCACACAACCTGCCTTAGCAATCTCACAATTAATGGTGTTTAACAGTGTGAAGAATGCACGGCATGTGGATTCACCAAGCTCAGTACGTCACTGCCGCAGCCAAGAAACTCCCCTCCCACTCTATCTGTCCCTTAAGATACATGCAGTTACAAGAAGCAGAGGGCTCATTGTCACACTGTTCAATCTGGGATTGTGTGTTTCCTATGACAGGCTGTTGCAAGTCTCATCAGACATTGCAAATGGTGTATGCCAGCGCTTTAAGTTGGAAGATGTAGTGTGCCCACCCAAGTTGCGTAATGGACTTTTCACAACAGCAGCAGTGGACAACATTGATCACAATCCAAGTTCTGCAACAGCCAAAGATTCTTTCCATGGCACTGGAATCTCACTAATGCAGCATCCATCACACACAAATGGAGGAACTGATCGTGGTGTATTAGTGATTCATCAGGGTGGCTCTTCCACAAAATCAGTGACACCTCTGCCATTAGCCTACACATTTGTGCCACCAGCTGCCTTCAAGACAAAAGACTTCAATGCCCCTAATGTACAAGGTCCTGTGAGACCTTCTGACCTCCTGGTTACTGCAGCTGCTAAAGAAGATGACTATGCATGGCTCAACAAAGTCAAAACAGCTGTTGAAAACTCTACCATGGATGGCATGATATCGTGGTCTGCTTATCACGCTGACACACACCAAGCAGTCAGTCCACCTGCAGCAATCAACTCACTACTTCCTCTGTTTCTTGATAACGCACACTCAGTGGCAATGGTGTGTCACTCAATGGACATTGTAAGAGCGGCAGTTCAGAATGTGAACCCAGGTCAGATTCCTGTCCTTGCTGCTGATCAACCTCTGTATGCACTTGCTAAGGAAATTCAGTGGACCTGGCCAGCCACTCACGGAGAGGATCACTTTGTGATCATGTTTGGTGGTCTACACATTGAGATGGCCACTTTGAAGTTGCTGGGAGACTGGCTAGAAGACAGTGGCTGGACAAATGCATTGGTACAGGCTGGTATTGCAAGTTCGGGAACATCAAAGTCCTTTATAAATGTCAGCCATGTCACCAAGACCCGCCATGCACACCAGGTCACAGCTGCAAGCCTGTATACACTTTTACAACAAGCCTACACCAAAGAATGCACATCTGATGATATTGATGAAATACAATCTGATAGTCTGCCTTTTGAGGAGTGGTGCATACAGCGAGCAAAGACCACTGTTCACTTTGACTACTGGCTTAAGACCCTGTCGTTGGAGCTTCTCATGCTGCGTTACATCAGATCACTTCGAGAAGGTAACTTCCAGCTCTATGTGGAGTCCCTTACGCAGATCATGCCCTGGATGTTCTCCCTCGATCACACACACTACTCTAGATGGCTTTCTGTACACATCCGTGACATGATAACTCTTGCCAAAAAACATCCTGATGTCCTAGCAGAATTCACATCTGGAAATTCCGTAGTGCACAAAACCTGCAACCAATTCTCTGGCATGGCACTTGACCAGTGTCACGAGCAGAACAATGCAAAGGCGAAAGGTTCTGGTGGGGCTATTGGACTGACTGGCAATCCAGGAGCACTCCGACGCTGGATGGTAGCCGGGCCAGAAATCGCCAGGATCACATCAGAATTTGAGCAGCAAACAGTAAAGCAGCAACATGGTGCTAGTGGCACTGGACACCATCACCATGATCATACACCCGGAGTACAAGCTGCCTTCTTGAAGGAAGTTAAGGCACTCGTGAATGTGCTGGAAGAGATGGGGAATCCATTCTTAGAACAGAGCCACGACCTACAAGTCATTGACACAAGGGACATCATGGACCCCCAAGTAGCTGAAACTGTGAGAAGGATTGAGACCCTTGGTGAGGAGCAGTATACAAAGTTTGTGACAGATAGGCTAGAACAGCGTACAACACTGGTCACACAAACAATTCCGAAGAACAAACTGCCACTGTTCAGTAGGCCACCAGTCAAAATGATGTCAAAACAGAAGGCACAACTTGCAGCTCTAAAAAGTGATTGTGGTCTTTTTTCTCGGCTGTACATCTCCTGCCAAACACGAGATGGAGATATTGAAAATTTCTTCTCCCATGAAAACCAGGCAGCCCCACCAGCTCTGTCAACTGGAGGAAAACTCCGCATTGGGGTTAAAGCCGATTTACTTTGCTGCCTGGAATCAGACCTGCTTCAAAATAAATGTGTGCCTGTGGCAGATGCAACAATTTTCGATGGTGCAGTTGTGGTTCAAATGTTAAATCCTGGAACATCAAGGACATTTAAAGAATATGGAGAAAGAATATTTGCACCATACATCTCTGCTCATCTGGTAAAAAGCAGTCGCATCGACCTCGTCTGGGATGTATACCTACCTGCCAGCCTGAAAGCCTCAACCAGACAGAAGAGGGGAAAGGGCACAAGGAAAAGGGTGGCTCCTTCTACTGTCATGCCAAAGAACTAGAGGGACTTCCTTCGATGTGATGAGAACAAAAGTGAATTGTTCACATTCCTCACACATGAAGTGATCAACCTTCCTCTAGCAGAAGGCAAGGAACTATATGCGACAGACGGAAGTGGAGTCCTCTGCTCTCCTGCTGAGTCGGACTCTGCCTACTTAGCCCCATGTTCACAAGAGGAGGCCGACACTCGCCTACTTCTGCATGTGGCAGATGCTGTTCAAAAGGGGTGTAAGGAGGTGACCATACGCACAGTAGATACTGACGTTGTGGTACTGGCTGTGGCTTCATTCAGAAAGATAGCTCCTGATGAGCTGTGGGTGGCCTTCGGGGTTGGATCAAGCTTTCGCTACATAGCCGTTCATGAAATTGTCAACACAATGAATCCAACCCAGTGTCTGACTCTTCCAGTATTCCACGCTTTCACCGGATGTGACACTGTATCCGCTTTCGCAGGTAGAGGGAAGAAAACGGCCTGGGAAACATGGAAATCTTTCCCCGAGGTGAATGATGCTTTCACCGAATTACTCAGTATGCAAAATGAGGCTAGTCAAAAATCAATGAAACACCTTGAACGATTTGTAGTGCTGATGTACGACCGAACTAGCGAGCGCATGGATGTCAATGATGCTAGGAAAAGGCTTTTCACACAAAAGTCTAGAAATCTAGAGAACATTCCTCCAACACAGGCAGCACATTAAACGCGCATGCTACCAGGCTAACTGTTGGAACCAGGCATTGGTCCTGAATCCAGAGATGCCAGACCCATCTGACTGGGGCTGGACAAAGGAAACCACTGGATGGCAGCTGCTTTGGACCACCCTTCCTGAAGCATCAAAGTCATGCCATGAATTAATCTGCTGTCGGTGTGAGAAAGGATGCACTGGACGATGCAAGTGTGCCAAAACTGGACTCAAGTGCACTGCACTGTGCTACTGTTCTGGAGACTGTTAGCTGTCCTGCTAAACAGTAGCTTAGTATAAGTAGAAGTGGTGAATCAGCAGAGCTTAATTTAGCTGTTCACTGTTTTGTAAAGTAAATAGGGGAAGGTGGGGTGATTTGTGCATTTTGGAAGTTGCAAAACCCCTTGTTTCTAGAAAACCGTGGAAGAAATTGGAAATGTGACCACATATTTAAGAAGAGCCATCCATTTGACTCATCCTGTAAAGAAGGGAGACACAAGGAATAAGATATAAGCACATTTAAGCTCAAAAAACTGTGTTTTGCCTTTCAAAGTAAAATTTCCATGATCAAGGTTTTTTGATTATTGTGTCTGAACAATTATAGACACGTTTGAAAACATTTGACACATGTTTTAGTGCTTTGGTATGCTACACTTTGAGTCTATATAGTTAGCACAATGTCAACCCTAAATTGCTGCATCATGCCTATTATCCAAAATTCTGGGGATGGGGTGATTTGTGCGCAAGGGCCTGGGTGAGTTATAAGTAAGTAAGTAAGTAAAATGTATTTATAAAAGCACATTTATGACAGTTTGCACTGTCCAAAGTGCTGTACATAGTGCATTCAGTAGGTAAACAATGAAGGTAAAATAACAATAACCAAAATAAAAGACGTAAAGCCCATACATCCACATAAACACAGATAGTAGTGCAGAGGTAAGTAAGTAGTGCAGAGGTTAATGGGGAGGAAACACCAGGGTGTACATATGGGTTTTGAGCCTTGATTTAAAGGCAGAAATGTAGGGGGAATCACATTTGTCAGGTGGCAGTTGGTTCCACAAGCACGGAGCAACTAGTGCAAAGTACATTTCTGAGAGTTGTGCCAGTGGCATGGCTGTATACGCTGGTCACCAAAAGAAAGTGATAGTCTACAGTAGCTCAGGAGAGAGTGACATCTCAATTCCACTTAACGACACCACTGATGAGAGTTCAGATGGCCAGAAAGATGATGATGGTGACTTTGTCATTGTGACACAATGACAAGACAACTTTTTTTCCGAAAGCTATATTTCTTAAACAGTTTATTCCAGATCCAAAGTTTTTATTGCCAGGGATGCACAACATCCTGAAATATATGTACATATTTGAGTTGGAGACATAACTGTCAAGGCCTCACTTTAAAATCACTTTGAGTAAAAAGTTGCACAAATCACCCCACCTTCCCCTACTTTTATACGTACATCTCTGTTTGCTTCTTAATTTGTGGAAATAACTTATTTTAGGTTGTGTTCTCCAACCCCAAGATTAGGGCATAACAGTAAGATTTTTTTCTTCAATCATTTTTATGAAGTATTAGACCATGGTTGTTCACTTATCATTATCATTTCTTAAAAGGGCAAGAAAATGATTTCCCTATTATATATCTCAACCAGTGTAGCAATTTAAATTAAAGGTTCCAAACTGAAAGGCAGATCATCGATAACGTGGGCTGTCCTTGTGACCTTGATAACTCAAACAGTTTTAATGGGAATCATGTCACATTTTCTGTGAAGCTTCATGACATGTACAGGACCAACCACGTTGATTTTGGTAACCCTAAGAGATTTGCTGTAGCGCCACCACCTGGCAAAAGTTTGCATTTACGGACAAAATCGGTTAATTCTTACCTTGACCTTGACCTAAATATGTTTCCTCAAACACTGGTGATCTCAAAAGTGTCACCAAATGATTGGGCATGTCCACTTTAGTTGGAAATGACATCTTATATGTTTTATTACATTGTATGGTTCCAAAATTATGAGAGTTTGAACATTATACCCAGCGGAATGTCGGCCATCTTGGATTTGGCGTCTCACGGCCGTCACAGGCAAAATCTGACTTCCCTCCACATCTTAAAATACACCTTATGGCATGTACTAACTATGTTAGAAATTCCATGCTTTTCTCAAAAAGTGCACAATTGTTATTCAAATGTGAGCTTATCCGCTGTACTAATATGTTGCACTATTAGTAGATGTTTAGTTGATATTCAACAGTGAGTAAGTTGATACATATTTAGAATGCATTCAACTGTCAGTTAACTATAAGTTGCATGTTTAGTAGATGTTGTTTTGTACACGTAGCATGCATTCAACTAACTGTCATTTAACAATTAGTTGCATTATTAGTAGATGGTTAGTTGGTAACACTTTACAATAAGGTACACAAAATTGTAGTAGCTACTACATACCTACTACATAGGGTTTTTTTTTTGTGCTACCTATGTGTTAGGTAGCACAAAAAAAAACCCCCTATGTGTTAGGTAGCACATAGGGTTTTTTTTTGTGCTACCTATGTGTTAGGTAGCACAAAAAAAAACCCTATGTGTTACCTACTACATAGTTTTTTTTTTTGCGCTACCTATGTGTTAGGTAGCACAAAAAAAAAAACCCTATGTGTTAGGTAGCACAAAAAAAAAACCCTATGTGCTACCTAACACATAGGGTTTTTTTTTTGTGCTACCTAACATAGGTAGCACAAAAAAAAAACCCTTATGTGCTACCTAACACATAGGGGTTTTTTTTGTGCTACCTAACACATAGGTAGCGCAAAAAAAAAAACTATGTAGTAGGTAACACATAGGGGTTTTTTTTTGTGCTACCTAACACATAGGTAGCACAAAAAAAAAAACCCTATGTGCTACCTAACACATAGGGGGGTTTTTTTTTGTGCTACCTAACACATAGGTAGCGCAAAAAAAAAAAACTATGTAGTAGGTAACACATAGGGTTTTTTTTTTGTGCTACCTAACACATAGGTAGCAAAAAAAAAAAAAACCCCTATGTGCTACCTAACAAATAGGGTTTTTTTTTTTTTTGTGCTACCTAACACATAGGTAGCGCAAAAAAAACTATGTAGTAGGTAACACATAGGGGTTTTTTTTTTGTGCTACCTAACACATAGGTAGCAAAAAAAAAAAAAACCCTATGTGCTACCTAACACATAGGGGTTTTTTTTTTGTGCTACCTAACACATAGGTAGCGCAAAAAAAAAACTATGTAGTAGGTAACACATAGGGTTTTTTTTTTGTGCTACCTAACACATAGGTAGCACAAAAAAAAAACCCTATGTGCTACCTAACACATAGGGGTTTTTTTTGTGCTACCTAACACATAGGTAGCGCAAAAAAAAAAAACTATGTAGTAGGTAACACATAGGGTTTTTTTTGTGTGCTAACTAACACATAGGTAGCACAAAAAAAAAACCCCTATGTGCTACCTAACACATAGGGTTTTTTTTTTTGTGCTACCTAACACATAGGTAGCGCAAAAAAAAAACTATGTAGTAGGTAACACATAGGGGTTTTTTTTTGTGCTACCTAACACATAGGTAGCACAAAAAAAAAACCCTATGTGCTACCTAACACATAGGGGTTTTTTTTTTTGTGCTACCTAACACATAGGTAGCACAAAAAAAAAAACCCTATGTGCTACCTACTACATAGGGTTTTTTTCTTTTGTGCTACCTAACACATAGGTAGCACAAAAAAAAAAACCCTATGTAGTAGGTATGTAGTAGCTACTACAATTTTGTGTACCTTATTGTAAAGTGTTACCGGTTAGTTGATATTAAACAGTGAGTTAGTTGATACTTAACAAAGCTTGTCATCAAATATGTAACATGCATTCAACTAAGTGTTAGTTAACTATACGATCATTTTATTTTGTTAATTTATTTTTACAAATAGTCTGCAACAGACAGTGTACTTTTTATTACCGGTTTTAAGGCCAACGAGCCTTGTTAAATGAGACGGTCTCCGCAGGTCTCGGTTTACGAGCATTTCCGGTTTACGTAACACGCCGTTACCTTGCGTGACGACTCGCCGCTCCTGTGCTGCCTAGCAACCCTGATTGCTGCCAACGGAGACAGCCCTGTCAACGGAGGAAAAAAGAAGTTGCCTACCAGACGAAAAGAATAAAAAGTACAAGAAAAAAAGAAAGGAAGATAAAAGTTAAGAAGATGGAGCAACACGTTGCTGTTTTGTTATTTTTTATTTTATGCCATCTCTGAAAAAAAACGCAATGAATCTTGGGATATGTTGGGCCACGAAGGATACATCTGATGCAGCCTTCAAAACCGTGAAACGAAGGCTGCATTTCTCGGCCGCATATGAGGAGCCTTGCAAGGAGTCTTGCAAACGGGACAGCCTGTGCGCGCCGCTATGACGCAATCGGTCTTCAAATGCAGCCTACGTAGGGTGCAACCCCTGAATCAAGACACAGCCAATGTCGGGCGAGTGCCCTGGGGCACCAGCCAAATTGAGCCAATGGGGGGCACTAGATGATCAGGACAATGACTAGAGCCTTAACATATTTTTGTTATATTTTACACATTTTATATCGGCCTAATATACTAGACGAGATACAAACACATACAAATTTAACCACTGATAGGATTATTAATAAAAAATTCTTAGTTATTTGGGTGTAAGCTAATGGCCCCCCTCCCCCATCATGGACGAGTCCACAATAACGCAGCGGCGCAAAAATACTGTATATGTAAACAAAAAATTCAAAAATGGACAGGCTTCAGCAAAGTGGTTTCGCAAAAAGAAAGCTAAAAAAAGAGAAAGAATTGCAACACTTAGCCGCAATTCAAAATGTCCCATCATTTCAGAAGCTTTATTATGCGCAAACCAACTGGTGTTGATAGCAACGATTAACCTTTGCGTCAATGAAGCTCCGACAGACACGGCTCAGGCAGCCGAGGTTTCTGTCGTGAATGGAGGCAGTCAGGACGAGGGTGTTCGGGAGGACGAGGTCCATGGAGATGTAACGGACGATCGGCAGCCGCTGGCGGATTTAACCATCTCATCAGACCCTGGACTATGGGGAGACATCACGGAGGAAATTGTCGAAATGGCTATTTCTAAAGGTGCTGCTGCCTTCCAGGACAAGGCACCCAAATACCCGGCATCTGTGCGGGACATTGGTCTTGGAGGTAATAGGCGGGCTCTTACAAATGATTTGTTGCATTGTTGCCTGCCAAACAAGGAGGTAGTGCCAAGAGACGGGTTGATTTATTCACCATCCGGATGGTATGGTCCACTGTTTTGCCTGTAAACTGCTATCATCACAGCATAATGCTTTTACGTCTGGGTTTTTGTGATTGGAGACATCCTGAGCGTATTTCGGACCACGAGAAGAGCGCAAACCATCGGCTTTACTGCGCAGATCGAGCAATGTGGGCACAGTGGATGCGTCGCTCAGGCGGCAGCGAGATGCGGAGGGGACATATTGGAAGGAGGTGTTGAGACGTATTGTGGCTGTCATCAAGTTCTTGAGTGAGAGGCTTAGCATTCAGGGGTGAAAATGAGTAATTGCTCATCAAGTAATGGCAATTACGTCTGACTTTTGGAACTCATTGCACAGTTTAATCCATTTTTAAAAGAACACATAGAGAAGTATGGCCAAAAAGGAAGAGGCACAACATCTTACTTGTCATCTACTGTGTGTGAGGAGTTCATTCACTTGATGGGTGAGAAAGTAAAAATCCATTGCAGCCTGCTAAGAACTTCTCAGTCATCGTAGATTCAACCCCTGATTTGTCACACGTTGACCAGCTGACATACATTTTTAGATTTGTCAGCAAGGAAGGAAAAGTGGTGGAGCGATTCATTGGTTTCGAACCTATTCACAGCCACACTGGAGCAAGTCTTGCTGAATGTGTGGTCAAAATGGTCTATGATCTCGGGTTAGACCTGTCAGATTGCCGGGGACAAAGTTATGACAATGCAAGTAATATGTCCGGAAAATATAACGGTCTTCAGACGCATCTTAAACAAGCAAATCCCCTCATTCATTATGTGCCCTGCGCTGGTCATTCGCTTTCACTGTATGCATTTTGTGCGGCTTCCCCTCACCGTCCGACTCTTAGATCACTGTCCAGCACAAGATGGAGTTGTAGGGCTGACTCTACTAAAGCGTTGAAAGAAAACTACAGTGCAATAAGAGAGGCAATTGGAAGGTTTGCAGCAGACGCAGATGAAAAAGATTGCGCCAAGAGCGAGGCTGCTGCGCTCTGTCGTAAACTTGATAAATTAGAGACCGCAATAATGGTGAATCTATGGGATACGGTGAAGAGGAGATTCAAAGCCACAAGTGACACATTGCAAAAGCCTGACATAAATCTACTGCACAACGACTACTGGAATCTCTGCATGCGTTTGTGGCCTCACTCAGAGATACATTTCCTATGTTTGAAAATGCTGCTCGGGAAGTGAAAGGTGTGATGCACAACTATCACCTTGAGACGCAGCGGGGGAGAAAGAGAAAAGCGTTCGCAGATGAGTCAACGGAGAACGATACAGTGCTAACCGGGAGTGATCAGTTCAAGGTGGAATGCTACACTGTGTTCATTGACAGGTTGCTGTCATGTCTAGCGAAGCGCACTGACGCATACAGGGAGCTAAACGGCCTGTTTGGTGTGTTGTTCGATACGGACATTGACAGTGATAGTGTGCGTAAACGTGCAGCTGCTCTCTCCTCCACATATCCAGACGATCTTGACAACAGCTTCAGTTCAAACACTTTGTGCGGGAATAGGCAACCCGTTCACCTGAGGAGATGCTTCAAATAAACAGAAATAATGGCATACAGACAACTTTCCCCGGCGTGTTCGTTGCACTAAGGCTGTTTCTAACCCTGCCGGTTACTAACTGCGAGGGCGAGAGATCCTTCTCTCAACTAAAAAGGGTTAAAAACAAACTAAGGACAACCATGAGACAGAAGCGCCTGTCTGCCCTCTCCCTGATGGCCATTGAATCGGAACTGGTTAAACAAATGGACTTTGAGGATCTGCTGAACGACTTTGCCAGCAGGAAAGTGAGAAAGAAGTTATAAAGGTAAGGCCTATTTACCATGATGTCTTTCAGCTTTTTGCTGCCATTTGACACTGTGGTTTTGATGTGCTATCTGCTGCTGTGACGTCACAAAGGTGTGGGGATTGCACTGTTTATTTCAGTAGGCGGTGTATTACTGCTGATAAAAAAAACACATTCTTATTCTTATGTGTGCAACAGTCGCTATTGGGTTTATGGTTTTGCATGTCCTCTGGTCATTTATGATGGACATATTCATATTCATCATTACGTTGTATGGTGATGGGGGTTGCATTCTGATTTGAGCATCAGTGTAAGTCAGTTTCAGGATTTTTGGTTGGATCTAAAATGTTCTGCAGTATGTGTGGTGAGTCTGTATACTTTCTTGTAAATCTGTGGCCTTTATGCCATAGTGAATTTTAATTTTTTTGTGTAAAGCTGACGGACACAAGGGGCACTTCACGTGAAGTCACCCTGGGGCACCCTAAGGGGTTAATCCGGGCCTGATGATCACGTTAAAAACCGCAAACGCGATTGTGATTTATTTAATTTTAAAAAAGTGAATTCAATATTCCGAGCGGGGGACTTCCTTTAGTTATTTGACCAGCTTTATTTGCTGATCTCGTCTCCCAATAACTCTAACTCCAAACCCTCAATGTGATGGTAAAGTGTTAAGGTTGCGCAGTTGTCAGCCTGGTTCTCCAGCCGACACTGCTAGGTAAAAGTGTCCAAAAAAGTGCCTCACAGGCGGACACAGGTCGCGATTTATGCCGCTCCTCCTGCGTCGTGTTTGGTGCTGGAGAGAGTGTGACAGTGTTTACGTCATTTCGCTTGAGCCAACCCCTTAAGATTAACGATAATATCAAACCTGTTTGATAATGTCTGAACGTCAAGACGGGAAGAAGACTGACTGAAATTGGGTCAGAAGACCACTTTACACCAAACAACTGAGATTATGGGCGCGCGCCAAAACTCCAGCAAGACCCCCGTGATTTCAGTCCGACATTGGGAAATTGTCTGCGACTGTCAAATCGCGTGAAGTCGTGTAGTGTAAGCCCAGCATTAGGTGAATTAAACTATAAAATTGCAATAGCTGTGTTTAAGTGCTCACCCAGTGTTATTGAGGTAACACACGTTTCTCCCAGTCTTCCAGCTGAATGTTGGTCTGTACTTAAATTACCAAAACTTCTTAGCCATTCATCAATTTCTGCCCCGTGCTTTCTTCCCCACACGCCCTGCACAGCTGGGTGAGGCCATCTGTTAAAATTAGACGGACATTAATATAGTATAATGTTAAAACGGACACAATTAAATTGACCTGGTACAGTAATGTATACCTGAATCCCTTAGCAGGGAAATGGCCATATCCAGCTCCCTCCTGGTGCACAGGATAGTTTATCTCCTGTAAGATTTGCTCTGCACCTACAACAATTCTGATAAGTATGATTTTAAAGGGTTTATGAGCAGCAGAACCTGAGCAACAGTGGATACCAAAGTCTCCCTGGCCAGAAGGGGGCCACCAGAAGAAGCCTGTGGCCCTGCAAAAGGACTCTGAAGTGTTGGCAGAATCAAAGGCATTGGTGGGAAGGCATACAGAGGCCTGTCGAGCCAATCGTGTTCCAAAGCGTCCCGTCCAAGAGGGCTGATCCCCTCCGTCCAGGAGAACCAGAGGGGGCAATGTGCTGAATCTTCCAAGGCAAAGAGGTCTACCTCTGCCTTGTCGAAAAGGCCCCATATCGTCTCCACTACCTCGGGATAAAGCCGCTACTCTCCCGCTGTAGGCTTTCGTCGAAAGAGGAAGTATGCGACATGATTCCTGTCCTGGTAGAAAGCCTGCTTGCCATACTGGGAGATGCCTAAGTCAAAAGGCTCCGGGACACTTGGAGAAGCCGAGCAGACCTGGTGCCTCCCTGGTGGTTTATCTGGGAAACAGTGGACATGTTGTCTGACCAGAACAGTACATGCCTGCCTGTCAAGTGCAGCTGAAAATGGGTTAGTGCCAGCTGCACAGCCTGAAGCTCCAGCACGTTGAACAGATCCACTGTTGACACCGGTGACTTTGTTGGCGATCAGTAAGGATGATATAGAACCCCATCTCAAATCGACAAAACTGTTGAGAAAAGCAAAGATTATGTTTTCAGATGAAATATAAAGAAAAGTCCAAACATTTGCTAAATTAGGCTTACTAAATGCCACAGGGTTTAACATTAGGCTAATTAAAAATATGTGTTAGCTCTAGCAGTTATGTTCAAAGACAAAATAATGATGAATTAGAAAATGTATGTTTGAAAGTATTAATGGAGTACTTACTCAAACCCTTGAGCAGAAGCATTTCTGTGGCAAGGAATCATCATGCCATCAAACAATTTGCAGTTCTGACTAGGATACCTCCAACAAACTATGCGTTTATACCATAGACTGTTAAAAATAGATTTATACTTACTTATTTTGTATTGTGGATGCAACTAAACACGATCAGGTCGTATTTAAAGTCACAGGCCTTTTTTTATAGTCATAGCGCTATGAACTGTGGGTAATTCCCTTAGCCACTGTGTGCAGAGATGATGATTTACGGAAATGCGGCATAAAGGGCACATAGAGAGCCCTCGTGGACTTGATGATGTGACTGTGGGACAGCCCTAAGCCCTCATTGACGGGAACGCGCCTCAAAGTCAGTAAATCTGTAAGGGTGGACAGTGTCGGTTCAGTTTTATTTTTAAACTTTGTGTTTTTGTGACTGGCCCAGCGTTCCAAATCGCATTCTCTTTCTAGGCATACACTTGGGACATACATTTACTTATTTATTTAATCATAAAATTGCGGCTTGATCTTGCCTCTTGCTTTTATATCCGTTGCACGATTAAAAAAATGGATCTAAATAATTATAGGCTCTGTGATTAATTAATCTAAATTAATCGCATACGTATATGACACTTTTATGCCTGTTTATAAACAACTGTATAGCCTACCGTTTGTTTGTTTCTCTCTCTCTCTCGCTCTCTCTTGTGGTGCAAATAAATTGTGTCAAAGTGGTTGAGGATATTCTTCTTGTTAAAACCATATCGGCTTGTTGTGTTCACAGCAGCAAATGGGAAATCTTGAATGACCATTGTGGTTTTTCACTTTGTAGAATTTTCGAAGGATTGCTTGATGTTTCTACTCTATCCCACATCTTATGTGGTATAGCCATTTGGTTTCAATACTGCTTGTGTAAAAGGCGCAATTTTATGCTAGGTCGGGGCCAGAGCAGCTGGTCCATATGTTGTTAATCTGACAGATTACAGTGCATGACAAACACAAAGGGATTATGATGGAGACAGAATGCTGCTATCTCTTCATGTGACCATGGGGACAGCTTTGAGAGTCCCAGGCCTCTACTCAAACTGATTTACAGTCACAATATTCAGTGATCTAAAACTGTTTTGCTCTATTTGTCATGCAGAATGAAGCCCATAATGTAGAGGAAATACAAAGTTAAAAATATATATCCTTATATGTGTGGATATGGCCTGAGTCTACTTTTTCACTAAAAACCTATATATTCTAGTGCCTGCCTTGTGTCGGGGTCCAACTCTTACCACAACAGCTTCCACAAATAAAGGATACCATTTCAAACACCATATTCTCATATTCAGGTATTTAATATTACTATATGTTAAGGGTTAAGGATTGAATCACTTCTATTTTCTTCACATTTAATAGTGCATTGTACTGTAGCTCTGAGTACTTTGTCAGGGTTGGGTTGGTCTGAATCAAATAATGAATGCTTTCTTCATTGCCGCGTTGACCCTGTCGACTCTTGACACCTTTTATCTGTCGGGGTGATCACGGCTCAATAAGCGCATTGACACACTAAACTGCAACGGACGCTGAACGCTAACACTCCTTGCGTTCCAATCCCCATACGTCCCTACTATTCAGTATGCCAGAAAAATATTTAGGATGTCCCAATACATGTATGTCAATTGTAGTATGCTGAAAATACACAAATGCCCCACTAACTCCTATAGCATTTTGGCGTATTCGTCTTTAATCTTGACATTTCTTGACATGTCTCTCCTGTGGCCCTAAAACTCTTCTGTCTTTTAGTATGTCGTGTAGTAAAAAGAAAAAGTATGTGATATAGAACGCAGGGACTGTTGTCCGAGTCTTCTCCATGCTGCAGCTATATCCATCAAACGTCCTCCTTTACGAATGGGAGGTCACACCCCAGTCACCTTCTCCATGCGAAACCATTTGTTTTCGCCACTCACCATTTATTTTGAGTGTGCAGAGCGACAGATGGGTGAATGTGTATGCGCCTACAATGGTGGAGCAGGTAAAAGTACTTCCCAATGTCTGTTTTTTTTATTTTATTTTTTTATATTTTTTGGGCATTTTTATGCTTTATTGATAGTGCAGAGAGACAGAGGTGAAATGGGGCAGAGAGGGGAGTGACATGCAGAGAACGACCGCGGGCGGGAATCGAACCCGGGTCTGCTGCTGGGGGGGGGGAGGGGACGCCCTACCAACTGAGCTAAGGGTTGATGGTTTTTATCATGTGTTATCATACTTACGGATCTGAGATGATGCTCGATAACTCACTGCTTAAGACCGCAGTGCATTAATGTGGGGATGAGGGAGGTGACTGCTAACTTCAGTCACTGACAGGAAGCTAGCAAAACTGACCATTCCGCTTACTGAACCTTTAATGTTCCTTTATTCCAGTACTCCCTGTATCTCATTGAGGTTATAGCCCAGGCCCTGACAACCTCACACTACCCCTCCACTCTCTCTCTGTCCCTTCCTTAAAGCTTCCTCTCCCCACAGACTGTATTATCAGCACCATGGACTTTGGCATGAACCCTTGACCCCTGACAAGTGAGAGGTCGCGGCAAGGAGACAAGCCCTGCATTCCATATCGTATATTTCTATTCTACATACTACAGCTGAAAAAAATAGTCTAGTTAGCATGCAGTATAGTAGGCATACAATAGGGACACACGTTTATTTATTCATGTCATCATATCTTTGCCCCCTTGATCTTGCCTCTCGCTTATATATCCGTCACATCCCTGGTTGTTTTCATACGGAGGCTACGTCGCTGTGACGTCAATCCCATTGCGCACTGGATCATCGGTCATCACTAAAAATCTCGACCGGATGTGTCAGCACTAGGGGTGGGAAAAATAATCGATTCTCCGATGCATATAAAAGTGGCGACAAAAGGGCTGAGAGCAGCAAACCCATATGACCTGCACCAGCTTTGTGTCTGTTTACGTTTTTGTATGAGAGCTGAATTCCAAGCCATGCTTTTTGCACAATGTGTTGAAATGACATAGAAAATAATAGTATAGAAATCCTATCGAAACATGATTTACAAGAGTAGAAAGTAAATTAAACTGAATCGGTTTAGTTGTTTACATACTTCCATTTTGTGGTGAAATGCAGGCTGCATTGATTATTGCACTGTTCAAAGAAAGTCATATTTGTGACAAGAAAAGCTTTTTCTCTTATACAATATTAGAGAGGGCAATTCATCTGTTGATTGATCATCACAAAAGTAGGAAGTGATTAGAAAACTCTGAGTAGCAAACTCACATGTGTATATATATATATATTTTTTTTTGAAAATCACACATGGGTATGTACGTAAAAAAAATTGCATGGAGATGCATGGATAATCGATTTTGAATCGAATCGTTGACCTCTGAATCGGAATCGAATCGTTGACCTCTGAATCGCAATCGAATCGTGAGGTGCAAAGAGATTCCCACCCCTATTCAGCACCATAGACTGGAAATCCAGACCCACAATCTAGAAACGATGTTGGGTCTGGCGATGAGCAATAGACCTTCCCAAGTCAAGGGACGGCACCAACGCATTTATTACAAATACCAATACACGCAATTGTATAGCCCTAAACAGACCGACTGATCAGAGCAATAAACAAGGTGACGTATTAAGCCCCATGCGTGTAACGAACAGCGGGGCAAACTGGTAAATTAAACGTTTGCCGTAGTTGATTGGCATGATGTGTGTCCAGGGACTTAGACATACAGTACATATCAGTGTGTTAGCCACTGAGATAACCAAAGCTAACCCCAGTCAAGCAAGTGGAGAAGCTTGCTCTGTGCCCATAGACGGATTATGAGACATCGGGCCCCTGGGCACGTGGACTCCACGCCCCCCCCAGTGCATTAGTAAGGTCACTCTCTATTGCCATGAGAGAAAGTGCCTTGAGGCGTTTTTGTGACATTTTGGTCCTCAGTTCATTCTTTATCCTGGACAGAAGAGAGAATGACCGCTCCCCTTCGCAATTACTGACGGGCAGAGTCAGAAAAAGCCGCAGCGCTACATATACATTTGGATACATAGACTGCAGTCCACAATCTAAAATCAAACGTAGCAGTCCTTTTGAGGTTTTGTCATCTCCAGGCTTGATGAAGGATCTGAACTGAATAAATTCATTGCCCAAACTTTCATCTAGATCGGATGGCTAGGCTGTTTCCAAAACTTTGGCCTTCTCCATTACTGATATACAGTGATACACCTCTTTTTTCAGTAACGAGTAATCTAACGCGTTACTATCTCCAAACCAGTAATCAGATTAAAGTTACTCATCAAAGTCAATGTGCGTTACTTTTTCTGTCATTTTCCTTAGTAAAACATTTTACATAACTGCACAAATGACTGCGATTGCGATATAATGTAAATAAATATGCGCGCATGTGTCTCTAAACGCTCTAACCGCTCCTCTCGTCTTTTTGGTAGCGCCCCTCGTCTCTGACATGCAGTGTGTGTGCGTGCGTGTGTGTGTGCGTGTGTGTGTGTGTGTGTGCAGCAGCATTACGGCCGAGTTTAAGCTGAACTGTGGCGCAACACAAACGTTTTCCCACCCATGAAATATAGCGTCTGCTATGGGGATATTTAGGATTCGGGTACGGTGACATTGAAGAGATAGTGAAACTTATAGTCACGTGGCGACCGGTGGCCGCACACACCCAGTCTATCAACACATGAGACATCGCAGAGAAAAGTCAAATTAATGCATGAGAGTGAAGGGCCAAGCACGTTAAGTTTAAAGAGGACCTACTATACTACTTTTCTGGTCTTAATTTCTTGTTTTACACTGCTATAGAGCAACCTGACACGAATCACATCACAAAAAACTATGTAGATTTTCGGGAAGCTCTTTCTCTTATTTTGGCGATCCAGCATGCACTGTAAACACTTTGCTTTTGACATTTCCGCCCCTTCCCCTCCCTTCCTGAAAACCCAACGTTGTTGTGATTGGTTACCTTCCTTCCGGAACACTTTCAGTGGCGGGAGGTGCGAGCATGGACCTACAAGGGCGCGAGGCAGACGCGAGTAGCAAAGTGGCAGCATTACCATACGTCACGAAGTTACAAAGTGTCAAGCCGCTTTGAAGACGTGACTTCTCGACTGGCTAGAATAGTGTCTCGTGCTCTGCACAGACACCCCAGACGGTCAGCAGGGAATACGTCGAAATGCATGTAAGTCATTATTTGATAATCTAGTATGGTTAAACATGACTATAAATCATCATAACAACGTTTATAGGTCATAAAAGTCAAAAAGTATCATAGGTCCGCTTTAAAGACACTCCCACTGTCTTTGCACTTTGGAGGAATGCATTTATTTTCATGGGGGGAAAAAGTTTTTTTTGTATTAACTTTTTTAAACCATAATTTTTACTATTTTGAAAACAGCTACTAGCCTACAAGCTTTATTTTATATATTTTCAATGATTCTTAATGTGTACATGTTTTAAACTGAGATATATGGGTTTCAAAACCTGTAAAGTAACGTTTAAAGTAACTTGTAATCTAACTTAGTTACTTTTAACATCAAGTAATCAGTAAAGTAACTAAGTTACTATTTTAAGGAGTAACGAGTAATCGGATTACTTTTTCAAAGTAACTGTGGCAACACTGCTGATATATTGGACTCAGATTGTGCACAGAAAAGCACACTGAACAAACTGCACAGATGCTCGTAGGCCTGTAGATCCAGTCCAAGATCGTGAAACATTGCTATCACACACTCTGCTAGGCTTTCTCCGGTATGGCTAGTGATTGCCTCAAATCCTAGAAAGCGTTCTACAACATGGCCCGTTTTGCTCACAAACCTAAAAATAAATGTGAGCTGGTCTACATGGGACAAATCGGGGGTCGAGTCGACTATGATAGAGAAATACTTTGCCTCCTTTAACTCTTTTGTAATTGCTTGTTTGGTTTTTTCTCCCATGAGTTCGATAAACTCGTCACAAATTGTGGATGATAAATATGACACACTGCCCCTCCCCATGCGTCCAAACTTTCTTATATGCTCTGCCAAGAACGGGTCTAATTCTGACAGCAACTCCAATATTCCTAAGTAGTTCCCGTTGTGTGGTGAACCTAACAGTTCGTCTTGCCCTCTAAATGCCAGGCCCCGTTCCCCCAATAATTTAATGACTGACACGACTCTCTTTAGGACCTCTCTCCAATACTGCCTCTCCCCTTCGATCTGCTTCATAAGGCCGGTATTAACGGTAGCACCAGTGGCTCTGCGGTGCAGGGCAAGCATACAGGCAAGATGTTCTTCGCTTCTCTCGTGTTCGCCAATGCGCTCTGGGTGTTTCCAGTCACAGTAGCCAGTCACGAATGCATGTGATTTTGTGGAGAAAAGCTGACAGGCAAAGCAGTAAATGTTGCCTGTTGACTGGGAATATGTAACCCATTCTCTATTAACCACTTGGCCATTTGGTCATTTGCAATGTAATTGGTCGTTGGTTAGGCATCGCGTCTTTTCTCCGATCCCACCGTCCCTTGCGGAGGCGGGATAATGCGCTCTCCTGTTCTGAAACACTTGCACTCCTCTATCTCCTCTATGAGAACTGCTTTTGCACTATTACTTTTGGTGTTCCCCCACAAAGCTGGGTCTGTGACAGCATCAGCCCATGATATATCCTCATCAACAAGACCTACTGGTGGTGGTGGTAGCGGAACGTTAGCATTGCTGCTAGCTGGTTGCGCTACATTATCTCCCGTAGCGGCGGGCTCCTTGGCTACAGTGTTGTTATTAACATCAGTAGGCAGCTGTATGTTTAAAAAAAAAAAAACGGAAATATGAGGTACCTGTAGCAAGGCAACAGATTCTCTTGTTTCTTTTTCTTTTTTTTCTTTTCTTTTAGCCGCTCCACTTAGAGTTTGCCGTTGATCCATGTTTACAACACAGCCAGGGACTTGTTTGTGACTTGTGAGTGACCGGTCTCAAATTCACAAACTGAAATAGTGCCCCCTAGTGATTTTTGATTTTAATTTTTTTTACTCTGTAATAATACTATTGCTGTTTTCGCTTGAATGTTTGTATTTCTGTACTGATTGCTTCGGCAATGCAACATTAAAAGTTACTTACAGCGGCTTCACACAGGAGCAATGGCTTAACAATAGACTCCACTTATACAGCGCTTTTCCCTGGTTTTTCACAGACTCAAAGCGCTTTACATTGTTTTGTACATATTCACTCAATCACACACACACATTCATACACCGATAGCAGCAGCTATCAAGCAAGGTTCAAGCTAACTATTGTGAGCAATTTGGGGTTCAATGTCCTGCCCAAGGACACTTCGACATGTGGCGGGGAGATGGGGGATCGAACTTGGGCCGCCCTACTCGCTTCGCCACAGGGGCCCAAGGGATCCCGTGGCGAAGCGGTACTCGCACACACTACCCGTACACACTACCCGCCCTGGGGCTCAGGGGGGCCCCTTGTGCCCGTGCAGTAATCCACCCGTGTCTGTGCCCCGTGGATAGTGTTTGGAATAACGCCGTTTAAAATAACGGCATTAGGTAACAGTGTTATTTTTCCAGTAACTAATCTAACTGATTATTATTTCCGTCGTTACAACGCCGTTATCGTTACTGAACGTTAAATGTGGTGTGTTATGAATTGATGGAATAAACTGCGTAATACAAACGCACCCCTGGCTCCATACACAAACTGCTAGTGAGGAGACCGGGTGGGTTAACATCGAGATAAGCGATTATGATTGTCTAAGGCAATGGTAGCCAATCGGAGCCAGTGTTTTTACACACAAGCCAGGCCACGCGCACCACACACACACACACCAAACAGATTCAGATTGGTTGGAGCCTAGACCTGAGTCTTCCGTTTACAAAACAATAGCAACAAATGCTACTATGTAAAATACAAGGACTGTGCAGCTAAACCCACCACCACATATTATAGTGGGGCAGAAGTGTTCATTGAGTGGGATTAATTTTGTGTGACTAATTTTCATTAAAATGTTGCATAGTATTAGCCTTGAAATCCAGACCTGCCACTGGCAAATTAAATTTGCTGTGCCTGTTGGTCTGGACATTCTCCATTGAAGCTCATTAAATACGTCAGAAAATTCTTAGCTACGTTTCAATTGGTTGTATCTGATATCTGGCCAGACCCAATATCGTTCTAGATATGGGTCTGGATTTCCAGGCTAGCGTAGTATGCCTTCAAGGGAACCAAACTGTTTCAAATGTCATGGCAATCCTTTGGAGTCGTTGAGATACACATAACAGTTGTTTACTTATGATTGGACTAGTGGCTGTCCTGGGATCAGGGTTAAGCAAGCAGTAAGTACTTGATACAAGTCTAAAAATAACATTTCGTAATAACACTTGAGAAATGCATTAAAAGGCAAAGCTTTTGAGTGTTACTTTTTTTTATCTGACATCATTTGTAGATTAAAATAATGATATGGGACTTGTCATGATGAATAAATGTCTCATATATCATTAATGCACGCTTGAGGATTTGTTTCACTCTTTAAATCAAGTTAAAAACTAATTCAACAGTGAGCATGCTGTTTGTGTTCTTGCTTTTTAATCTTCTCATTTCCCCTGATGTACAGTTTTATAGGCCATCTGAGGACACACGCTCCTGATACATCCTCACTGTGAAAAACAGACAGCTTGTCACAAAAAACCTAGATGCAATTCAAATCTACTCACTAAAGTCCTCACTCCTGCTTTGTTATTTTCCCATTGGGCTAAGAGGATATTGCTGTAATGAATAAAGCCAAAATCTTCACTCTGTCTGGAAAAACCAGCCCCTAAATGTAAGACTTATAGCCCCCAGAATGCCTCAACTGCTTCGTTAAATAGAACCCGCTAATGAAAGCACAGACAACCGGTGCATTTAAAAAGTACCTGAGTACACTATTATTGATCTGGTGACCTTACACCTCATTGTTGAATATTGATGTGTTCTCATAGCATTTCCAATAGATTGAGGATAATTCATTGTATTAATAACATAACCAATTACAGCCTTGTTGAAAAATTGGTCGATAAACATATACATGCGCTAAACATTCAGGTGTAACTAAATTGCCCCCCATGTATGAAAGGGGGCTGAACCTTATGTTTGTCCTAGCCGCATGCATCACCTTTGGACCCTCTTTCTGAATATATTTGGATCCCAATTCATTTGTGAATATTGAATAATAATTTGTGCATTATATCTGAGCATCCAAATTGAACTGGAGACTCCATTGGAACCTTCACAGTAATATACAGAAAGAAAAACTAAAATAAGTATTTGGACAAAAGATCTATTTATCATACAGTTTGCTATATAATTCATTTAATTCAGCCAGCAGTCATCTGGTGTGACCATCTCCCAGGTCAAGGGGTCACTGCAGGGGCCATTGTTCTATCGATCTCAGGTAGTCACTGTCTATGGAGATTTATAGGTTTGGAAAATGAGATCAAGGCAGAGCCTAGGTCATTACATAATTAAGAATACCTCTATGCAATGTGAATGTACATGTCTATATGGTGGTGTATATGTACTAGGGGTGTAACGGTACACTAAAGTCACGGTTCGGTACGTACCTCGGTTTTGAAGTCACGGTACGGTACAGTACGGTACGGTTCATAGTTAAGGGAGAATGAACAGCTTTAGCTGTCAGTAACTAGCTGACAGTATGTAACATACAAATAAAATGCATAACAAATATAAAAATACTGCTGCAATTCTCCAATGAATAAAATACTTATTAAATACTAGTGTAGGTGCAGTAACTAAAATTGCAATGAAAAAATATACAGTAGGCTATTAATGGGCCTTTTTGACTTTAAAAAAATAAAATATTGATGCAGCTCTCTTAACCCATTGATGACTATTGCAATCTAGGATGCATGTCCTTAATGCCTGAGGGTTTTCTGAAAAAATAGTACGATTTGTCAAGTCTACCAAAACCTTAATATCTAAGCCTGCGTAGCACATAGAAACATGAAATAAAATACATTTAAAAGTTAAGGTTCACAGGTTTTATTTAAACATGCTCCCTTAGCGCTTACAGACCAACACATTTTTCTAAAAATCGTCAAAATTAGATGGGGGAGAAAATAAATAAATAATATAAAATATTTAAAAATAATGTGCTAAATGAGGTTATAATCCTGCTTCCTTTTAGCATGGATAGTAGTGACTGAGTGTGCAGTGGAGAGATAAAGATAGACAGATATAGGAAGGAGAAGATCGCTTTATTTTATCATTTAGTTCAGTTATCACTGGCACCATAAATCCGACTTCCCAGTAGGCTACAACTGGAACGCAGACTGACTCCTGCTGTCGGGAGCCGATCAGCTGGTCCAAACGGCTGTATACCACGGAGATGAAAACGAAACTGAAACTTAACTATCGCCTGGCTGGGCTGAATTTGAGTTGGAGCAGCAAAATATAGCCTAAATTCATAAATATTGTTAATAAATAGATGCAATGTGTTGTGTGATTTTCGTCAGTAGCCTATAGTAGACCTAGATGCTGCGCTCCGAACACCACTAACTGTTCTGTAATAGGCCTACACTATCGCCCCGTATTTTTTTAGTATTATTTGTTTTTAATTTTTTTGATTGGCGTGATTTTCGGCAAACCACACAACTTTTGGGTGGTCAAGTGGTCTTAAAAAATCAACAAAACCCACCTCACCAGTGACGGTGCACTCTATGTTGTGCACGCCATGAAAATTAGATAAAGTAACAATACTGCGTTACACAGCATCAGGCAGGAGATACAATGTGGCATCATTTCTTCACAGTAACGGTGATAGTAACACCTGGATGTTGCCTTCTAAAATGCGCATGCATGTTCGACGTGTTGCCGCATAGGCGATCGCAGTGAAACAATGCCCCTTCTGCCGACATTGTTCCAAACGTCTATCACTGTTTTCATAATTCACCTGGAATCTTAAATTATCTCTCAAACGGGATTTGGATAACAGGGGGACGCCTCCAAGCTCCGGTTTCCTGTTGACTTTCGTCATGCAGTTCGCTCTCTGTTCGATAGCACTGTATAACATCTTTATTTGCACTACTGATAGACTGTAAACGAGGGGGGAACGCTGCTACAACTGCTAGTAGGGATGCAAACGGAACACTAGAGCGGAGATCTGTTTATCTCTTGCTCTGACCGCAGCTGGGAGGGACTGCTGCGTGAAAACTCGGCCGCCTGTCAGTGCTCTGGGACGGGGGGAGTGGCCGCGGAGTCACCCGCTGCTCGTTTAGAAGTTAAGAGCGATACATGCTTTAGCGACAGCCAGGGTCTCCAAAAGTCACCAATAACACCAGAAGAAGCGGCTAGATTGGTCGCTGGTCGCTTTTTTTGAAAAAAGAGTCGCCAGAGGGGTCTGAAAAGTCGCTAAATATAGCGACAAAGTTGCTAAGTTAGCAACACTGCCTGACCCTCATGCTCACCATGGAGATAAGAGACTCTCATTCGCTGGCTGCTACTGCGCACGTGCGAGCCGAGCCGGAGGCTAAATGGTCCGGGGGGAACTCCGACGACAAGTTTTAAGTTCCACACAGCAAAACAAGCCTGTACATTCGCCATATAACGCTATGTACGCCACGAACGGACCGCGGTCCACCTCTGTAACACCAAATACGTGCCTGTACCGTCACGGTACGGTACAAATACATGTACCGTTACACCCCTAATATGTACAGATGAAACTCGAAAAATTAGAATATCGTGCAAAAGTTCATTTATTTCAGTCATTCAACCTAAATGGTGAAACTAATATATTATATAGACTCATTACATTCAAAGTGAGATATTTCAAGCCTTTATTTGTTATAATTGTGATTATTATGGCTTACAGCTTGTGAAAACCCCAAATTCAAAATCTCAGAAAATTAGAATATTACATAAAATCAATAAAAAAAGGTTTTTAAATACAGAAATGTCGGCCTTCTAGAAAGTATAATCATGCATATGTACTAAGTACTTGGTTTGGGCCCCTTTTGCACGAATTATTGCCTAAATGCGGCGTGGCATGGATGCTATCAGCCTGTGGCACTGCTGAGGTGTTATGGAAGCCCAGGTTGCTTTGATAGAGGCCTTCAGCTCGTCTGTAGTGTTGGGTCTGGTGTGTCTCATCTGCCTCTTGACAACACTCCATAGTTTCTCTATTGGGTTCAGGTCAGGAGAGTTGTCTGGCCAATCAACACAGTAATACCATGGTCAGTCAACCAGTTACCAGTGGCTTATGGTACTGTGGGCAGGTGCAAAGTCTAGCTGGAAATGGAAATTGTCATCACCATAAAGCTTGTCAACAAACAGAAGCATGAAGTGCTCTAAAATCTCCTGGTAGACAGCTGTGGTGACTTTGGACTTGATAACACAGTGGACCAACACCATCAGATGACATGGTGCCTCAAATCATCACTGACTGTTGAAACTTGACAGTGGTCTTCAAGCCCCTTGGATTTTGTGCCCCTCCATTCTTAGAATTGAGGTATCATGTCATCTGCTGCTGTTAGTCCACTGTGTTATCAAGTCCAAAGTCACCACAGCCAACTAGCAGAAGATTTTAGAGCACTTCATGCTTCTGTCTGTTGACAAGCTTTATGGTGATGACAATTTCCATTTTCAGCTAGACTTGGCACCTGCCCACAGTACCATAAGCCACTGGTAACTGGTTGACTGACCATGGTATTACTGTGCATGAATGGCCAGACAACTCTCCTGACCTGAACTCCATAGAGAAACTATGGACTATTGTCAAGAGGAAGATGATACACACCAGACCCAACAATACAGAGGAGCAGAAGGCCACTATCAAAGCAACCTGGGCTTCCATAACACCTCAGCAGTGCCACAGACTGATAGCATCCATGCCACACCGCATTGAGGCAAGAATTCATGCAAAAGGGGCCCAAACCAAGTACTTAGTACATATGCATGATTATACTTTCTAGAGGGCCGACATTTCTGTATTTAAAAACCTTTTTTTTAATGATTTGATGTAATATTCTAATTTTCTGAGATTTTGAATTTGGGGTTTTTATAAACTGTAAGCCATAATAATCACAATTATAACAGATAAAGGCTTCACATATCTCACTTTGCATGTAATGAGTCTGTATAAGATATTATTTTCACCTTTAAAGTTGAATTACTGAAATAAATGAACTTTTGCACGATATTCTAATTTTTCGAGTTTCACCTGTATGTTTTTTTTCACATTATTTCTTTTGTATCTTGATTTTGATGTTTTGTTCCCTGCTGTTTTTGTGTTTTGTTAAAGCAAGCAAAACATTGTAAAATATGGTTCTGTATATATATTCAGTACTTAATGTGATTATTGCCAGAACCATCAAGAAAAAAAAAAATACCTCTATACGAAAAAATAAATAACAAACTAAATAAATAAACAATTAACACGCAATGATAATAAATAAAAATACCTTCATCCTTGTACCCTGCGAGACTCATTTCCTTAAACCTCTTTTGAACAGTTTCACGTTTAGACATAGTTTGGCTCTTCATTCAACCTGTTCCACAATTTTACTCCACAGACAAAAAATCTGGCAGCATGCATCTCAAGTCCTCCTGCATTCACACTTTACATATCTGCATGTAAATATTCTGTCAATGATTGTAATATTTTGTGATTTTTTTACATCTGTCTGTCTGTACACATGACATCTACTGAATGGCTGGTTTCTGTTACTAGAATTATTTCATCAAACTAACCAAGTGTTTGAATAATTGAAACTGAGTCAGGCCTTCTTGGAAGCAGGTGAATTTACTTGCAAACAGCATACAAGGGTCAAACAACAATGTACCTGGCTTGATACATGGTTGAATACATCGAATGAACAGTGTACAGAGATTATATGCAAGAGAAGTTGGTGTGTGCGCAAACACATACTAAGTTTGGTGTGTCCAGCCCGTTTTGCTGGCGAAAGCAGAAACATTTTAATTAGGCATACATTCCCAGAAATTCATCTCAGCTGGTGTTATCCTTCATACAATGTCTGATAACAGAATATGGGGAGTGAAGCTACTGTGCACATGAATGCGTCATACCTCTGTATGTGCCAAAATCTTATTAGGCTTCAAGGCTAAACAACAAACTTGTAGCAAAACACTTTGGAGTTCTCAGGTTCTGGGACAAAGTTCAATAGGCAGAAAGCATGTATTGTGCATTAAAATATTATACAATAAAGCAAATTAAATTCTGTTAACATTCCACCCTTTTTATAATATTTAATGCAACTTTCAGGTAACACTTCAAAGCAAAAGGGCAAAGGATATGAGTAAATATATTTCAGTCAAGCAGAATAATATCAAGTACATCAACATCACAATTGTGAAAATGCAAGTTTGTGTACTGGTGCAACAGTCTATGTACAGTTTCAGAGAGGACAGTCCTTTGCAGAAGCCAGGGAACAGGAACCTAGATCGTCTTGATGGTCAACAAGTCCTTTTTGTGGCATTTTGACGCAAAGTGTCCTTCATATCACAGTCACTGGGGGAATGGTTATGTAGGATATTACCATAACCGATTCAGATTGTTCCTCAGTGTCCAATTGTCCTTATTGAAGCATGGTCAGCGTCGTCTTCTCCTTGCATCTGAAACAGAATGAATTTGAGCAGTAACATGTTCTCAAAAGAAATGCTCATCATTCTGCCAGGGTTGTTTCTAAAATATCATCCTATCCATTTTGCTTGCTCTAGATGTCACAATTAACGCACAACAACATTTTAGGATAGGTTTGATTTCATTCTTCCACATGGTTGTCTGTGTTTGGGCAGCATTCAAGCACACACAGGCAGGCAGTGAGACAGGCCCTCCCTTTTCTGCATGGGACTGAATCACACACACACCACATTCCTTCTAGATATGAGAAGCTCTCTACTTCTCCAAATCTGACATGGTGTTATAGTTTGTTCTTCAAATAACAAAAGTTAACATGTAGGTTAAGTATAGGTGTCTTTACAGTTAACCAGTTTTTGAATCAATTTATATCAACAATACACATTATGATCATATTTTCAGCATAAAAATCCCCTTTAACTTGTAATTCAAATCAAAAGCATTGAACAAGTCTTTTCAGTGAACATTTTCATAAAAAGAACACAAAAGGACGCTTTTTTGTAAGTTTATGCTGGAACTTCAAATGATTGACTACACCTTTAATCTTTAAGGTTCACTATGGGGCTTGGATTGGTAAAGTCAGATATTTGATCATATGTAAGAGGGGCAGTTGCTTACAAGTAATTTAATTTTTTTTTTTTAAATGTAAAATCTAATCAATTTAACAGGACGAACACCCCTATTCCCTCCAATTGATTAACAAAATTCACCAATTTAAAACTAGAACACCCTATGTGATGTATTCTAAACAAAACAAATAAGTCTACTCTGCAGATGTAGACTATTGACAAACATAACAAAACAAAACAAATAAACAACCTGTCATAGACTAACTCCCTGGAGCAGTACTATATCCCCAGGCTAAGTAACAACAAGCAGCCAGATATCAATTTGTTTCCATAAAACCTTCCCGAATTACAAAGAACTCTCAGTTTAATGGAACAAACTATATCTGTCAGAATAAAGGGACCACCCTCGACCCCACTAATGATCATCTAATTACGTACGTGAGACTTTTGTTTTTGACAGTGTAAATTCTCAAACACCAAAGGCTGAGATAGGTTTGTCTCTAGTGCATCTCCCCAAACACTACAGGTTGAGACCCCAACGTGGGGCCCGAACAGGGACTTGAACCCTGTTCAAACCACTCTATGTAAGCCAGTAGTTACCTTACTCGTCTCTATGTAAGCCAGTAGTTACCTTACTCGTCTCTATGTAAGCCAGTAGTTACCTTACTCGTCTCTAAGTAAGAACAAATATAAAACAAAATCAGCTGTTTATATTCACCTGATTTCAAGAAAGCCTCGACTCGCTCAGGCTCTGGATTCCGTCACCCCTCTCCGTCCAAGTCGAGTCTGCAGACAGCCTCTTTTGTAGCTCTGTTTACTGGAGGTCTTTTGTCGAGAGATCTTGGACTCCCCCGTTCACGGTGCAGGCTCTTCTTGTCCAGAGAAGAAGATGTTGGATCCGGCAACTCGAAGGACCATTTGTTACTAGAATTATTTCATCAAACTAACCAAGTGTTTGAATAATTGAAACTGAGTCAGGCCTTCTTGGAAGCAGGTGAATTTACTTGCAAACAGCATACAAGGGTCAAACAACAATGTACCTGGCTTGATACATGGTTGAATACATCGAATGAACAGTGTACAGAGATTATATGCAAGAGAAGTTGGTGTGTGCGCAAACACATACTAAGTTTGGTGTGTCCAGCCCGTTTTGCTGGCGAAAGCAGAAACATTTTAATTAGGCATACATTCCCAGAAATTCATCTCAGCTGGTGTTATCCTTCATACAATGTCTGATAACAGAATATGGGGAGTGAAGCTACTGTGCACATGAATGCGTCATACCTCTGTATGTGCCAAAATCTTATTAGGCTTCAAGGCTAAACAACAAACTTGTAGCAAAACACTTTGGAGTTCTCAGGTTCTGGGACAAAGTTCAATAGGCAGAAAGCATGTATTGTGCATTAAAATATTATACAATAAAGCAAATTAAATTCTGTTAACAGTTTCATTTTTTTTTTTTCCTTTAATGGATTTTTTACATGGAGTTTTTCCTCAGTCGAGCTTTGAGTCTAAGAGCAGGGGGTGTCATATTGTGATCAGATTGTAAAGCCCATTGAGGGAACTGGCTATTTGTGATTTTGGGCCATATAAAAAACAAAACTGGTTTGATTTGATTAAGTGTGGCTGTAGTAGCACTGTGAAAACCAAACCCATGTGACAGCCCCTACATAGGTGACTTTTAACTGTGATGAATTTCCCAACAAAATACATATAAACGGTAGGCTCCTAACTTTTTCATCCACAGCATGTGTAGTAGCAATTTCTCCAGAAATAAATATCCTTCTATGTTTGACAAGTGGATAGTGTTGGTAATAGAAAACGAGACATTGTTAGCAAAGCAGGTATGTGAACCAAATGTGAGAAATAAAACAGCTTGGGAGAACAGTTTTTTTGCACTGTTCACACGAGGCGGAAGCTCAACTCGCTCTGCCGGCTGTGTAAAAGGGAATACTCTGAGCACAGAGGAGAGGTGAGAATGAACGAGAGGAACACAGAAGGGAGAGGAAGAAGGAATATGCTGGGCTGATTAGAAGCATGTAAATGAAGGATGTGAGAAAGCAAACCAGCCTCCTTATAGAATGATTCCCTGATATACCTTATTAGCATTAGCCAACATAGTGCTCCATTGGTCTATACTAGTCCTGTTCTTTTTAAGCTTAACCATCCAGCTTGGTTTTCCCACTACCTCTGCACAGTTTAACAACATCAAACATGTCTTGGATTACAACAAATGTTGCAAACAAACATAACCAAAGGCAGCAATTATATGTCTCCTCCAAAGTGCATCTTTGGCAGAGCAAATGTATAGTGTAGAAACATATTTATGAAAAGACAGGGCTGACTGAAAAGCAGAAAATGGCCAGAGAAGTAACCAGGGGACCATTTGCAGTGTAGAAATGAGAGAGATGAACCCTGCGTTCCATTACCCATACTTCCCTACTATTTAGTATGCCAGAAAAAGGTTTAGGATGTCCCAATACATGCATGTCAATTGTAGTATGCTGAAAATAGATAAATGCCCCCCTAACTTCAATAGCATTTTGGAGTATTCGTCTTTATTCTTGACATTTCTCGATATAATGAAAAATAATCTTCCTTATGTGATTTTTTTACTCTCTCCTGTGGCCCTAAAACTATTCTGAATGTAGTGAAGTAAGAAGAAAGTATGTGATTTGGAACGTAGGGCAAGTTTGACTGAAATATTGTAGATGACAAGGATGGACAGAGGGATGGGGGGGGGGGGACAGAAAAGGCTGTTATCAGCAAAAAGCTTTCGGTATTTCGACTTAAGAGCTGATTTTTTTTTCCGAAAAATAAATTGCAGGGGGAATACAACTCAATGGGTTAAAATGTGCCCACCGCTGTGGAACATTTTTGTTGTGTCACTTTTTTTGAAGTGAAAAAATATACAGATGGACCTTTAATCTCAATGTATTATCTTCTGCGGAAATATACTGTACGTTGGACCAAAGATATCCTTAGTTTTCAGGTGATGTCACTTTGCTAAAATTGGGGATCATCGACTAAATTTAACAATATTGGCATCAAAACTATTGACTGAACAATGAATGATCAAGCAATCAGCCAATACAGTATACAAACAAATAATAGATAAATACGAGACACAGGCTATAGGCCTTTATCATTACACAACATGGAGCTCCGAGCTCCTGAATGAACTGCCTTGTAAGATACTGGGTGTGGAATACATGCAAAATGACTGTGCTTTCACGGTTGATGGGGCTTCACATCCTCTCATTTAAGGTATGAAATCCATTCCCTTGTATTACCATGTATCATTATCTACAGTACATGCATGTCTTTGCCTAAGTGCATTCTCAAATGAAAAAGAATAAAGAGAAATATCCCACTTAAGAGTTATTCATTCTGTAAAAAAGCCAATGAGCAGAACCAAAATCCTTTTAAAATTCAAATAGAATGGAAGTCTCAGCGTGAACAGATGTGCCTGCAGCTTCATGAGTGAAACATGCACCATCATACATACATCTTTCACGGTATAGGCTACGGTAGTGTATCAGTGATTTCATTTTAGTAAAGTGAAATGGCCCATAGCTTGCTTGCATGCTGCAGGTATATGTTATAACCTACCAACTTGGCAGATTAAACTATGCAGTTATCAACACCTGCAAGAGGACAGAGCACATGAAGGGTGGAAATTGCTATGTTATTTTTTTTTCCTTTATTTATGTTTTACAGTGTGCAGAGTAGCTGGACAGGCCCTTTTAGAATGGCAGAGTTAGATAGTTACGGTGCTGGTCAGCCCGCTGCTATTATGTCTCTATAGCTGTTTGTGTCAGCAAAAGCACACACACAATCTCTCAAAGGTCTTTATGACTGCGTTTGGATTCATAGATCTTTGTAGATATAGCTAACATAGATCACAGCATGAAGGTCAGGCATTTTCTCCCATTTCTTCTGTGTGTGTGTGTGTCTGTGTCTGTACAACTAGTCTTGTGCGAACCTATATAGCCTCTTATATTCGTTGTACGAAGGGAGAACGGATTGTATTATTTTACGTTATATAATTTCGAAGATCCAAATTAGGATCACGATGACACAATCACGCAAAGAGTGGAAATCAATGTTGGACGTTTTGGCCTGCAGTGAAGCATACTAACATTCACATTTTTGCAATTTAAATGATGTGCTCCCTATTTTTTGGCGTTTGCGGCTAGATGTCACAGTCAGTCAGATACACACCAATCTCTGGTTGCCATGTCTGTTCAGAAAGCAGAATGACATTATTGGAGTTAAGGAGGATTTTTGACAGAAGCCAGGTCCCAATAACCCCTGAGCTGACAGCTTAAAGCCGCAAGGGATTGTGGGCGAAAAAATGAGCCATGGAAACTTGTGAAAAGGTCACCAGTGAGGTAACTGAAGTAAACAGCTTCGCCAGCACATATGAAGGTTAATCTTGTATGTACATATGTGTGTGTGTGTGTGTGTGTGTGTGTGTGTGTGTGTTTTGAGTGTGTGCCTGCTCACCAGTGTGTGTCCTTGTGTTGCTCTGTGTACACACACACACACAGTGGGAGGATCGAGGTGTGATTGACTTGGAAGTAATCAGATTCTATTTGGCCAATTAATGCTAACAGAAAATGACATTGGTGACAGGGTCCAATCCAATGTGCTGGCCCACTGACTGGTGAAGAGAGCGCCTCACTATTGATCGGTGCTCACACACATGCTGCCTGTTGTCAGAGCTTCAATTCACTGGAAATTAGCAGGATGACACCTTGGAGATGTTTCAAGCTCTAGAAATTGCTTTGGAGAGTGAGGGCTTAACGAGTGAACCCTCCACTAGGCGTCTTTCCTATTGATTGTTACTAAAGGACAAGGAGCCAGAGGTAGGTTGCATGGGGAAATCCAAGCGGATGCTGTTCTCGTTTTGCGACAATGCCTTCCAGGAAATTCAAATTCAATTCCTTCTTCTTTGCGGTTGTTACAGTTTAAATAGCCTAACAAATAAATAAAAAATGTCCCTTGAAAATATTTGAATGCTTTTCTCAAAATTGCAAAGACTGTAGCCAGCTAGCAGTTTGGTACTTCTTTAATTTAACTGAAACGTGCCTGGGCCGTCACTCTGTGCGTTCATGACTTTTCTCTGTGCTTGTCTCAGGTGATCAAACACAGATTGGTTGTGGTGCCACGGTCGACTGAGCGGCTTTAATTTATCCAAGTTTTGCACAGCACTACCTTCTGTTCAACGTCCACGTACCTGAATCCTAAATATCCCCATAGAGCAAACGCTGAGTTTATTTTCACAGGTAGTATTGTCTGGTGTGAGTCAACAGTGATGAACAGACAAAAACATGCACTCAGTGTGTTTACATGCAGACTCATAATCGGGTAAATAAACTAATAAGACCTCAACAGGACTTGTAAAATGCATGTAAACACCTTTATCCGATCTACTTCGCACACAAATCGGAACATTTACGGACAAGCGAAGTCGGATAAGAACACCTAGATAACTTGTTCATAGTCGACATTCTACCTGCATGTATACAGGAACGCATATCGGAGTTTGCGTTCCGCGCTTGCTCCAGAGTTCCCTGTCGGGGATTTCACAAGGAAGTGGAAGGAAACGACGTAATAAATAGTAGGGTTGTTGCCGGAAAAAGAGCCGGACGTGGCTCTACAACCACTTGTTGAAAGGGCTACAGCGCCACTTAGCGTAGCGGAGTCAGCCATGCTCCGGCCAGTTATTGAATATTTGAAAGGCCATGCATACTCAGACAAGCGACGCGGTCCGTTCGAGTGGCAAGTTCGGTATATGTCTTAATCCAATCTGGTTGTGCCATGGAAACACACTGACAGCCACAGAGAGGAAGGGAACAGAGACAGAGACACAGAGGCATTTCCAGCAGGCAGAGGACCACAGTGATTGTCAGTCCTGAGCCAGATATACGAGTTTGATCACATCCCCATTGGGGTTTTTAGGAGCCTGTAAGCCTAATGGAGCCATATACAATGCACTGCTCTTTCTCTCTGTCAGTTTTATGGTCATGCCGTTTAAACATCATTCTTCCAGTAAATGGAAGTCTCACTGTAGACGCTTGTGTACACATTCATTTAGTTCTGTTCAGAAATAAATGGCTGAACCGTGACAGCTATCAGCCTGTCTGCCTTCCAGATGACAAGCTTGCTCTGTTAAAACCTATTTTATTCCCACTGTTTTATCTTTTGCTTACAATACAGGACACACCTACATTGCAACGTTTCGCCGTATTATTTTGTCATTATTATGTCTCCTGCCTGGAAACATGAGGTTTCAAGATTTCCTTTATAGTACTTGCATGCCAAATGTAACAAAAAGCTGTTTCTCACCAGCTCCAACAGTGTTAAAAAGGCAGTAATCAATAATTCAAAAAATTATCAGTCTCTCATATAAAAATAAAAACAGACATCATCTTAGATAAAATGCTTGGATTTCAAGATTGTCCTTGACAGGTAAATGGCTGTATTATACTATATTACCATATCCCTAGATAGACCTATTTATTTTTGATCTCCTTCTTTCTGCTTTCCTTCACTGATGCCATCATATTACAGAGCAGCTGTCATGGATACACAATGAATCACTCCACATTAGTCATGTAAAAGTGAAGCATTGGATGTGTAATGAATGTGCAGAACAACGTGGTATGAATGGTACACAGTAAAATACAACAAATGTCTAATCCATATTTGTTATGGCAGGAGATAAGCTTAACTCTGCACCCACTAATAGTATATATTAGCAACTTATCAAATTACTTTCAATCAATGAATTCAATCTTTATTTTGAAAAAAAAGTCAAGTGAAAGGAACAAAATAATAAAAAATCTATGGCAACAAAAGAAATCAAATCATAAGCCAATTTTAACATGACACACTTGACCCGTTTAAAAAGGGAAATTCTTACTACCTGTCTTGACAGGTGCAAAATCCAAAAAGATACCTACACCTATTCATAGTGTTAAAGACTAAGTAAAGAAAGTATGGGTTCATCGACTACAACTCTCAGTATTTAGTAGTAATTCCTCATTCTGATCTGCTTTAATAATGTAATAGTTTAAAGGTGCAGTGTGTAATATGACATCATCAAGAAAGTTCTACAAAGTTCTAGAATGCAACGCTCCCTGGGTAACCCCACCCCTTTTGAATAATAACAGAAGCTACAGTGGCCTTCAAGGACAAGAACTATTCTAATTTCTAAACAATGCACCTGATGACATTCCAACTATGACGCTTTCAACATGGCGGCCATAGGCCTTGGTCCAAGATATGCAGAAATATGGACATATGAGACCCTTTCTAAGGGAAAAAAAAATAATTCTAAATTTTTTCTTCAGCTATTATGCACTAAATTAAATGTACTTATGGATATTATAATTACTTTCTACAAAATCTGCTAGGAAATAAAACCCAAAATTCTACACACTGCAGGTTTAATACATCTTTAGATGTATTTTGAAACCGTTTCTATTTGTCTGGATGGATTCTTATGCTGCCCAAAGCACATACAAAAGGTGCCTGTACAATAGCATTGACTTTACGTTAGATATCACTGACACTGCAATGTATTCAGAGCACACACACACACACACACACACACACACACACACACACACACACACACACACACACACACACACACACACACACATACATGTGTCCATTTAACAAAGTTCTTTCATTTCATAATAACACAATAAATTCATACATGACAATGTGCAATGTCAAAAGTTTTCCCTCTTTTTTTGTTGAGGTTCAGTCATGGAAAGTGGGTCAGGACAAAAAGGGTAAAAAACTAAACTAAACAACAACAAAGACAGCCCAATAGCATTGTGGGAAATACTGTAATAGAATGGTGTGTGGTAGGGAAAAAAGTATTATGAGGGAAATGAGAGAGAGAGAGGACATGTGGAGTCTTGCTTCACCATTGTCATCTAGACAAATTGAGATGAATTGTTTCCTCAAAGAGGAGGAAAAGGCACAGTCACATTTCAAAGGAATGGTGTTGTCAAGCGGACTGCACAGTCCCCCACCAAAACTCTGCCTTAGATCTTCTTTCCTCTTTACTTCCTGTCTTCCTTCACTTCCCGTTTCCATCACTTTACCTCTATAGCTGGCTTTCATCTCTTTGCCTGCCTGCTCTCCCTCTTTCTGTCTTTGTTAAGACACTTGTGAAGTCACATTCTTTCATCTGTGTGAGCGAGGGCACAGGAGAGGAACCTCTTAAGTCCCATACCTTCCTTATTAGTGTGTGTTCAATTTCCTTCCACACAACCAACATCAATCACACTGGACAGGGAGTCCCTCTTCACTTCACATGCAGAAGTCTATTATCAGTGAGTTGTGATGCATTTGTGTGCCGGCAATGGCACGTTCAGTGTCACACTGAACAGCTTCCAATCAAAGTATAGAGACATAAAAAAGGCCCCCAGAGGTTCAACTAGCCAAATGAGGCAGTATTAGATAGCAAATTGGCTGAGAGGAATTAGTTTGTGAGCCCCTATACATTTTTCTGTTTACAATGAATGACACATCGTGGGATTCATGATGGGACAGACACTTTGCTCAGTTATAAATCATACATTGTGTGAACTTGATAATACTTAAAATTCCTGTAATATACTTTGATCAGAATAAGTAAAGTAAATAAGTAACATAAGTTGTATCATGTAATGGGGCTGGTAAATATATATCCATCCGTAAGAACAGCAAGAACAAGAGTTTTTTGCAACCATAACTCAAACAAGAAGAAATGGTGCATTTTTTGGGGACAGTTTTCCCGCCAGTGTTCAATCCACATTTGCTGCACTGGGGAGTTGTCTGAGGCAGCAGTGGTGTATGTGGGATTATTTACAGTGATGTGTAATGATCTTGTGGCTTATTGACGTGTTTTTATTGGATTTTTTGACAACAGTGGAGCTCCAATGGCACAGAGGAGGAAGATGTATCCAACCTTTGATACAAACACAATACAGTGGGGACACATTGACTGTAGGTTTTTTGTCTTTTCTTGGGAATTACTGAGAAAAAGAAAATGGAACAAGAAAAATCTATAGCCACATGCGAGCAATTTTGTAGGTCTGTGACTGGGAATTATTTTCTTTATTCAGACACACAACACAAACTGTTAGAAAAATCCTTCTGTGTGCTTTTTTGAAGAATATCGACAAGAAAAAGCATTTTTCCCTCCATGTCTCGCCAACTCAAATTCAACAATGCAGTTCACCAGTATGTAAATGTGAGCAATAGAACAACCTATTTACCATGCCACCCCTCAGTGTGCATGCTCATTTAAGGGTAAGAATGACAGTGTGTGTGTGTGTGTGTGTGTGAGAGAGAGAGAGAGAGACAGATGAGCCATGAGGCCTCCTACAGTATATGATCATTGCACGTCATCAAACATTGAGTTGTATCGCATGAAATATTAAGCATGAGCACTTTGCTGCTGTGGCATAAAAAACCTAATAACTCCAGTTTGTGTGAACGGAGTCACATTTATGATGGACATATGTAGGGGAGAACGGGGTAATTTGTCACACGGGTTGGTTGTCACAATCGTTATATCTCAGAACCAGAAGGTGCTGTCTGTGAAATTTTGGTATGTAAATATCCAGAATTGGGATCAGAGGTCACCTACGTATTCTTCCTTGGAGTTAGACTGCTGAATTTGAGGAGAGACAACTGTTTGTGTTTTCCATGTCAAATTGAAAATATTTAGCTCCTCAGTATTTTTCTTCTAGGCTTTTACACAATGGGTTTATAACAAAACACTTGTTACCCTTCACACTGTGTATGGCTAAACTATAGTTTAGATTGTGGTTAGCAAGTTAATTAGTTTTCAGATGGTTGTTGGCCTTGATGCTAGCAAGAAATTCAAGTTGGGGTTGGTCGTCACATTTTTTGGGGGGTTGGTTGTCACATGTTATCCAAAGGCTGCAGCCAGAAAAGGAACCCAATAACGAAATACATTTTCAAGCTGTATCCTCACTGACACCCCAGAGAAGGAAAGAATAGAGCAGGAAAAGGCAGCTAGCATGCAAAAGAAAAAAGGGCAACAAAATCAAAACAAACCCAGTGCATCCCAAACTAGACCAGCTGCCAAGGCTACATTAAGTTATGTAGGCCTATTTGTCAACTTGACAATGCAATTAAACTTTCAAATTTAGTTTTACTTTCTTGCCTTCTTTTTAATATTATTCCCATTAAGATAACATTGTGACAAACAACCCCATAGTGTTTGACAACCGACCCCTTGATGGGGTTGGTTGTCACAATGTGTAAGGGTGTCTTTGATGATTAATTTCTTCTTTATTACAATAAGATAGAAAAAGTGAGGGGTTCACATTTCAAGCCAACACCTTAAGCTTCAATTTAATGTAGGAATGATTATTGAAAGATGTTTAGGTGATGAGCAATTCTCACTGGAGTAAAAAGTGTGCCTACTTACCCCGTTCTCCCCTATTTGCTGAGAAAGTTGAATTTCCTCAGGGTCCATAACTCTATTAAAAAAAATGTATATAAGAGAGATCAGATTAGAGGTTTTCAAGTGACAGCAATTCATTTCATCATCAAATCGTTAGCCTCATAGCATAATTGCCTAAATCATATTTACTCTACTCTACCTTTACCCTACTCTATAACCCTTAAAATATGACTTAGGCAATTATGCTATTAGGCTAACGAAAAGTAGATGTAGATGTAGAATAGAGTAGATGTAGAGTAAAAGTAGAGTAGAGTAAATATGATTAAGGCAATTATGCTATGAGGCTAACACAATTACATAATAAGAATTAAGACACTATGTTTCTGTCTAGTGCTAAATGAACTGTAGATACAATAAATCACTGTCACTATGTTTCTGCCTATTGCGCGCCAGGTGATAATATTGACTGTTATCACAACAGAGCCATTTTTCTTAGTTCTTAGTAATTGGGCTTTTTCGGGTAAAAGGAAATTTACTTTGGCGACCTCACATTTATACCTGCATTGGTCCACCCAATCTAGACTTCAACCTAGTCTACACTGCTACGCACACTAGCTGCAAAAAGCAGTATCATTTGACCCCCGTAGTACACTTAAGTTATGCTGTTCTGCTGGAATAGGTATTAAAAAGGTTCCTAAGATGTTCTGATTGTGCAAATGATTCTAAAAAAACACGCTTCTTTTCTGGAGTTTCTCAAACTGACCCTGATGAATAGGACAGTGGTGTTTCCTGACACAATGCCATGACACTGCCAGTGTGGAGTATATACTGTACATATACTGTATATCTACATACCTATTAAAATGTCATACAATAAATGTCAAAAACCAGCAATCAGAGGTCTGCACGCACCTATGTGTTAGCACAGAAAGACGTATATGACCCAGGAGAAAACCCCATTAACCACTCACACAGTTTGCATTTTATAGTACTCTCCTCCGTTCCCCCCGGGAATGGTTGATACGTTAACGCTGCATTTTCTGCAGGCTTAGACCAATTACACTTGATTGATGTGGCTTGGATTACCACCCTAACTGTTAAAGTGGGTTAATTAGAGGTATACAGCCCACCCTCCCTAAACCTGTCGCTGTCTGTGTAGCCGGAAGCAAAGTAGCAGTATGTAATGGATGATGGCATCTGCATCCATAGTGGTAGCAATAATTTGTGTGTGTGTGTGTGTGTGTGTGTGTGTGTGTGTGTGTGTGTGTGTGTGTGTGTGTGTGTGTGTGTGTGTGTGTGTGTGTGTGTGTGTGTGTGTGTGTGTGTGTGTGTGTGTGTGTGTGTGTGTTTGTGTGAAAGAGAGAGATAAAGCAAAGAAGAAACTGCATGCATGCCGTCATCATTTCTAAATGTAATTTCCCAAGTTGTCCAAGTGACATGGTGATAATGACACGCCATTGCTATGTAGGTATAGGGCTTCAAAAATAGACATCAGGCCCTGGGATTTACCACGGAATCCAGCTGTCGCAAAAAAATAAAAAGCTTTTCAATTCAAATGTATGATTTACAAAGGAGCAGCAGATTAATTCACTTTGCGTAGTTTCCGTCTCTATTTTTAGTAAACCATCCAAGTGTGTCGACATCTTGTTACTTCCATCTCAAACCTGCTAATTACGAACACCACCTTTTCTCCTAACAAGGTGTCACCAGTACGCATCTCTCAGATAGCGCTTTGTTCAAAATCTACTTCCACTCTTACACTACTTTATTAATTCAGTTTTTAGAATCAACATCATATTGCGATTGTGAATTACAGACAGACAGATGAATCGCTAATGCTCTAGGTATTGATTTGAAATAAAGCCTTGAGGATGCCTTTATCTTGTTTGGACTTGGACTATACAGTATAAAGGTAATTCAGCTTTGAGGAGATAAACATTGTTTAATGCAAACAGACAGAGAGCTCCCTATATATATATATATATATATATATATATATATATATATATATATATATATATATATATATATATATATATATATATATATACACACACACTATGCTTGATTGAGTGAACATGGATGTGGATGCATTGACAATTTGTCAACCAAATATAATTAAACATCCATTTTCTTAAAGAGACAGTCTCACGCCCTTTTTCCACAATAAAAATAAGCGATGCGTCTCAAGAAATACTGAGGCGGAGCACACTACAGCTAGTGCAAACTCACTTTGCTGAAGCTGAATGTAGCCTTCACTGACCTTGCCCTTTCAGCTAGCGTTATAATCTGTACAAGGTACAGCTCTCCAGGGACCTCTACCACCTCTCCCACAGCAAGGTATACCATTCTGGGCCACAGAGTGAGAGGGAGGTTGTGGATGAGGAGACGATGACATTTTCTTTGTGGTTGGGTGTCAATCCTGCTTGGAGACCTGGGGGATTACTGCCATATTTGAGTCCTCCAGCGGTGGCAGGTAGAGAAAAGACCATTACCTTTTGTCCTTTCCTGTCCTCTTCTTCTTGATCGGTCTAGGATCTATGTCTGTCAATTCATTCTTAGTATGTGTTACTGTATGTTCTGAGTCGACTATGTTGTTTTTTAATCTTTGTTTGTACATTTTATTTCTGTAATTTTAGGTTGCCTTTTTAATATCTGGCAGGGGACAACAGATGCAAACTAGCCTATTAGGCTGACTTTGGCTCACTTACAGTCTGACTGTTTATTAGTGTGCAATGTCCCTCAAATAAACCAATAAATAAATGTGTTGGAGAGGAAGGTTATGAATTCATAGGGTGAAATGTTTAAGCTGTCCGGACTGTATTTCAGAGTGAACATAATTAAAGTGTGTCTTCAAACACAAATTCAACAGCAGCCTTTGCAGCAGTAGATTTTTTTTTAAATTATTATTATTGGAAAGCGGGTGTAGATTGATAGAATGAATCAGTAGGGTCTCTCTCATAAATCATGAACAATATTGAGTTTTAGCCTAACGTTATGCACATGTATAGACGTGTGTGGTTATTTTGATGCAGGCCTGGTGTGGTTTGCATGCGATTTAATTAAGGCAGAAGATTGCTGCAGATTTATCCACATATGTGTCCCAGTGCCTTCAGGTGGCTGCAGTGGTTTAATGAAGTGAAGGAAAAGGCTTCTCATCCAGAATTAAGCAGCTGTGAACAAGAGATACCGTTAGAATCATATCCCTCAAACGCAGACAATTCAACGACTCCTCTGCTTTAACCACATCATGCCCTGAAGTAAATGCATCTACTGCGTATTGAATAAAATATATATAGATTTTTTTCAATTTAAAGTTTGTCTATTATACAAAATGTTCTTTTACATGTTTTTTTAACATTAATACAGGTCCCCGGTGAGGAAAAAATAACCCTTTCTCCTCCTTCACCGTTCTGAAAACCTAAGTTCAAAAACCCCACTAAAATTTCTCTCCCATTATGAAGTCATGAGGGAATAGGCCACGCCCCCTTCCCTCTTCGATTAACAACCTTACTAACCACTACCGCCACCTGTGATAAGCTCCCCCCCAAGATCTCTCTTATATTCAGGGTCAATCAAGAGCAGACTGGGCTTTTTGGAAGTTTGGGGAAAGTGGAACTGGTGCTCTGTGCTTTGCCACCAAAGTACAACCCAGGCAGGCAAAGTCATTATCAAGGTCAGGGAAAAACACTCAGGTTGTGGTGCCGCCATTAAATGATATGTCCCATATGACACACCTATATCTTCCTCCTTAACTCCAGCCACAAGCTTCATCATCACTCTACATATCAAAGTCAAAAGTCAAAGTCAAAATTATTTCTATAGCACATTTAAAAACAACATCAGTTGACCAAAGACAAGTACAAGATACAATACAAAATAACATATAAGATAGGGTGAATTCGGGTAATGTGGGACACTTTTGGCAATTTTGACTTCAGCGACCTTTTGCGACATCTATCTAACACATAATCTCAACATATTGTACATTTCTGAAAACCCCAAGATGTTTTCTCACAAGAATAGAAGAAATAATGTAGATATAGTACCCAGCTGAGGAATGCCACACCTTTTAGTGTAATGTGTGCCAAAATAAATTTTCGGCTTGAATTTGATAATGTGGGACAGGTCACTTGGTAATCTGGGACACTTATATTATCCTAAAAAAAAGAGCCTCAATCACCTTACTTTTTTATTTAAATCCCTAACATTCATCATTCCTTTAAATGTGCACTATGCAGTTTCAGAGGAGGGGGATTTGTTAACATTCACAGAGCCTGCAGTAAATTTACAAAACATATTTACTGTCTATGTTAGGGCTGGGTATTGTCAAGAATCTCACGATTCGATTCGATTTCGATTCATTAAGTCACGATTCGATTCGATTTCGATTCGATATTGATTGAAATGTTTCGATATCGATTCAGTATCAAGTAGAAATACACAAGAAAGAGTAAAATTATTAAATTTTATTTTTTTACTTTTTTTAAGAAGTAAGAACCAGGTGCCTTCATTTCTGGTAACAAATAAAACATTAGCACAATACCAGTATAAGGTGTACAAAAGTGAAAAAAAAAGTGCTGTATTGGAATTCAGCTCTCATACAAAAACGTAAACAGACACAAAGCCAGTGCAGGTCATATGGGTTTGCTGCTCTCTGCCCTTTTGTCGCCACTTTTAACAACTCGCACTTGTGTGGTGTGCATGCGCAGTGGCGCAGGAAATACTAATATTAAATACTAGTTGGAACTGGAACTAAACAAAAGTCTAAAATGCATTTGAAACAGAAACGTGGGCCCTGCTGCTGTAAACAACAACAGTGAAACAGTAACTTTTCAGGAAGCTTTCTAACTTCAAACTTTAAAATCCTTAAAATAAAGATGAATATGGTTTGTAGGGTGAGGACTCGAGTTGAAAAAGAAAGTTATAAAAAAAATTGGTGGAAAAATACATTCATGTTATTTTTATCTACATATCAATTCAATAAAAAGTGACATCTTAAGTGCCGAAGGAGGCTGAGTGTGAGTCTTTTTTTAAATCTTAGATATAAAAAAATATAAAAATGCATTCAAATCAATTTCATTGCAAAGTTTTTACATCTATCACACTCTTATAATCCCCCTCAAAAAAATCCAATTCAGACTAATTGTTTATCTTTTAATTGATATTTTGTGGTTTTCCATTAAAAAAAACTAGTAACTTTTTCTAAAACAACTGGAATTTAAAGGGTTAAAATCCTTAAAATAAAGATGAATATGGTTTGTATGGTGAGGACTCGAGTTGAAAAAGAAAGTTATAAAAAAAAATTGGTGGAAAAATACATTCATGTTATTTTTATCTACATATCAATTCAAAGTGACATCTTAAGCGCCGAAGGAGGCAGAGTGTGATTTTTTTTAAGGATGCACTGAAGGTTAAATAAGGAAGAAACAGTCCTTGCAAATAAAAGAACCATCGTCATCGAGGACGCCATTTTCCTCCGCACATGTCTGATGGTACCATTGGCTGCAGACAGCACAGGACAGCCACCCTTCAGTTGCTTTTGGGTCACCTCTGTCCCCATAGGTATGATTGCAGATGACACATGGCTCATGATTCGTTTGTGTTGGCTTTGGCTTTGGCTTTGGCTTCGGTTTTGGCTTTGGCTTTGGCTGTTTCGCCTTTCCCTTCCCCTGGACGTACTCAAAATGCTGCTCACTTGTCAGGTGGTAGGAAGGTGGTTTTGTTCTCTTCCGGACTGCTGTTGGCCTCTCTCGGAAGGGAACATTCACAAGGTCCTTGAAGGACACTCCCGCCTGCAAAATCTCGACCTCAACCTCATGTGCCACAGGTATCGCGTCATTGGGCATAAGAGGGTCCTGCAGGAGATAGGCCTCAGGGTGGAGGTATGGAGGGAGAGTGGCTTCTAAAACAGGACCATGCAGAGGATGGGCCTCAGGATGGAGATGGGCCTCAGGATGGAGGTGGGCCTCAGGATGGAGATGGGCCTCAGGATGGAGGTGGGCCTCAGGATGGAGATCGGCCTCAGGATGGAGGTGGGCCTCAGGATGGAGATGGGCCTCAGGATGGAGGTGGGCCTCAGGATGGAGATCGGCCTCAGGATGGAGATGGGCCTCAGGATGGAGGTGGGCCTCAGGATGGAGGTGAGGATGGAGATGGGCCTCAGGATGGGGGTGGGCCTCAGGATGGAGATGGGCCTCAGGATGGAGGTGGGCCTCAGGATGGAGATCGGCCTCAGGATGGAGGTGGGCCTCAGGATGGAGATGGGCCTCAGGATGGAGGTGTGGTAGATGTCTCTCTGTTGTTTCACTTGGCACAAAGAGGGCCTCATCAATGTGGGCTGGATTTAATGGATAGATCCCACTGCCCCGGAAGCCAGCAATGGCATTTGAAGGGGTCGCTGCCTTGCTCCAGGCCTTGGAAAACACAGGCAAAAACAATGTTCTGTCAAGCCTCTTCCCCCCACTCTCCCTGGTGATAGCCCTCCCTTCCAGCCTCCAGTGGTGCTTAAGGCTTTTAAAAAAAGCCCTGTCTGCCGGCTGCAGGTAGTGGGTTGTGTGGGCAGGCAATCCAACCACATGCACATTGTTTTCCTTCATGAGGTTGAGGAAGTCCATGTTGTAGACGTGGGAGCTGTGTCCATCTAGGAGCAGAACATGTGGACGTGGATCGTCTCTTTGGAGGCAGTGTAACACGAATTGCCTCCCCCACTCAAAAAACAGCTGGCTGTTTATCCAACCGTTATCCGACATCCTTACCACGGTGTTCGGTGGACAGCCCTGGAGCCACTCTGCCCTCAGCCGTTTCCCTTTAAATATTATCATGGTGGTGCCGTACCCACCGGCAGCATTTAAACTGGCAAGGCAGGTGGTTGTCACTCCCTTTTCACCTGCCGTTACCTCGAAGCATGGTCCCCCGACCTCAGCAACCACCCTGGTGGAGAGAAAGTGATCCTGCAGGCCAGTCTCGTCACAATTCCAGATGTGGTCTGGTGCGTTCTCGAGGCCGAGGGACTTGATCATGTCCTCCAACTCGCTGAACCACTTCATTACTACTGGCCGGTTGAAGCCAGCTGCTCTTGCAGCAGAAAGACCTTCGGGCTTTCTTATACTTAGGGTAGGATTTCTCTTCAAGAAGCCTTGAAACCAGCAGTAGCCAGCTTTTTTCTTGGTTTCAGAGAAGCCCTTTATCATTTTCTTTTGGGCAAACTGGAATGCGAGGTGCTGGATGTCTTCCATCCTGAGGGGAAAGCCTCTTTTGCCGAGCATCTTTATGAGGTCTGCCAGGACGTTTTCATCCTCCTTGGAGATGAAGGGCTTCCTCCCAATTTTGTGCTTGTGCTCCCCTGTGCCTTTAGCTCTTCTCTGAAGGGTTGATTTTGGAACATTCCAGGATTTGGCTAGTAAACGAAGTTGAGGGACTCTGCCTTCCTCCACTAGCTCCCTGTACTCAGCTATAGCTCCCTTCATCCGTGTCTCACTCCACTGATTTAGTTTTTTCCTACAACTCTCATCTCTCTCTCTCTCTCTTCCTCTCTCTTTCTGTCGTCCTCTCTTTTCCTTACACTGTGGCGCCATCGTATTCTGCACACATTTAATTTGGTTAATTATTGAGTATTTTCATATTTTAGCAGATATTGTATTGTGACTTGCACTGGTACTTTAGCACTGGTTATGCATCTGACTGTAATGTAATGTTATAAACCCTGAATAACTATGTAGGTCTATGCAACTTCAGGTGGTCCCTAATATAAATGTATTTAATTTGGATAAATTAAAGGTGCAGTCAACAATTCTGGAGAACGCTTGTTGTCAAAGTCACTGTTTAACAAAATCAGTGAATATCTCCTCATGATCCACTACCTGTCCACTAGGCTACCTGTCCATACTGTCTGTACACTAAAACTAATCTGGTGTTAACAAACAGCCTAGGTTCTGTAAACTGGTATGTAAACAAAGGGAATCGGACCGACCTAACCTAGTTAGCAACAATGCTATCGATGAAGGCTAAGATTTATCACTAGGAAAATACATGTAACGTGTTTTTAGTAGTAGCCTACTGTAGCAAGTGTTACAATAAGCCTGTCAATATGTAATGATTATAGTAACAGTAATATAGTAATACATTTAAAGCCAAATTCTTATCAAAGCCAAAGTATAAACTGATCAGTAGTTTAGCCTATATTGATAGCATTGCTGCTAGCTAGGATGACTGAGCTTAAACCTTTTGTTTTCTTTTTTTTTCATTTTTGATTTTTTGTACTGCTCACACACAGTACAGACAGGTAGTGGATTGTGAAGAGATATTCATTTATTGGTGAGAAAAGGTGATTTTGACAACAAGCGTTCTCCAGAACAGCCAACTCTACTTTAAAATTACTGTCCCAGATTACCCAAACCATGCTGTCCCAGATTATCAATCATATTTGATAATCTGGGACGACAACAAAATGATTGAAAAAAATAAATCTAAAACAAATTTTCAAAATATTATTGCATATGTTGTTGCTTGAACATATCACAAACATAATTATGTAAAAAAAATAGGAACATTTGTTGCTTATTACAGGTTTATATCCTTAGCATTACATTCATCAGAATCCTATGTCACTGACCTATTCTTGCAAATCCAAGGGGAGCGTCTGTTTGATCAATGCCCCACCCCTTCCTGTGACATCAATCTTATCATGTCATATCATTTCAGTCACATGACATCCATGCTAAACCAATAGTAAAAGTCTTGTGAAAAAAAAATGTATAGGAAGGGAAATAAACACACTTAAGCTTAGGTGTCCCAGATTACCCAATGTCCCACATTACCCGAATTCACCCTACATGAAAAAAAGGTTAGGAGTGACAAAGTCTCAACTTGTGTTAAGGCGAGACACGGCAGGCAAAAACATCGTTTTTTAAGCACTGGTCAATTTTGAGATTTGTGTCTATTTAGCTTCCATAACATGTCTTCTTTCATACTAGTATGGATAAAATGTCCAAAATATACGTTTTAGGTGTTTATTTTACTAAACTTTGACTGCTTGCGTCTGTATTTTGCTCCTAAATTCGTCAAAAGTGAGCATTCTAACGTAACATACAGCACCGCGACCGCTGTATGAATCATAATAACCATGGTACTGTTGGAAAGCTCTGAATCTCAAGAACAACGTTATCTGATCCAAATATGGTCATTTCCTTTGTATCAGTAACCAATCGTGAAAGTGTGAGGAGGGATTCAATGCTAGGAAAGCGACCTCATTGGCTAATGCACATTTCTGACGATGTGATTCGCTAAAAGGCATCACGTGATGCTAGCCCCGGGTAGCTCGAAAATCACAAAATAAAATGGGAAAAACGTCGAAAATATGCCAAACCAAGACAAAAAAAATACTTAATCAATTGGCTACGGACATTACATGATCGCCATTTGAAGGGGAGAAGTGTTAAAGACATGTAAATCACGCCGATCACGTCGGAGAGACACAGACTGTCAGACGATCAGAGGGGAGATGGTGGGGAGAGAGAGCGTCTGTGCCGACAGGAGCAGGTTGACAGACAGTGGCTAATAATGAATTAACCACGTTTAAATTAGCATGTGGATGTAAATGTTACTATGCTATGGTTTATATATGTTAAGCAGTGGTAGGCCTATATGGCATTGAAGGGTGTAGGGCCTAATTCAATAAATTACTCTAGCTATTATCAGCAGAATTCACGTTTTTATCTTTAACGGCCGTTTTCTCAAAATGAGCTTTTTCCAATACTCTGCGAAAGATATCTCAACTTCTAGACCACTGACATCAACCAAACTTTCTATGATCATTCATAGCACTATTTTAAAGGTTTTTACAGAAGGATTTGTTAATATATTGTTAATTGTCTGATTTATGATACATTTTCCTCCTAAAAACATGCCGAAAATGCATTTCTAAGACATGTACATAGTCTTTTTTGATTTATTAAATGAAAAAAGGCTGTATCCAAAATCTGTTGTGTAAAAACTTTAGAAACTAATATGTGGTTAAAATAAAATAGAGATTTTAACTCTGGCTTTATCCAACATCTCAAAATCTTTCTCGAAAAATGACCCAAATTTACGCATAATTGGTTAAATATTGCCATATTTGCATATTTAATAAAATATTAAAGAAAAACATGTAATACAAAAAATGATTGTGTTTGTGTCAGTAATCAACTGGCAAAGTTTCATGATGATATCTATAAGTTAAAAAAAAATCCCTATTCACCTGGGGTGTCTCGCCTTAAAGGCCAATGCAACAAAAGTGAGTTTTAGCAACGTATTAAACTGTTAATACATATGCAGCGTTCAGGAGGGGTTACATGAGAAGAGTGTAGCAGCCGAGTAAGAACTGAACAATATCAGGGGCGACCTCAAGTCTCATCTCATTCGTTTTCAAAAGAAGATTTTTCAAGCTCTTCTGTGTCACCTGACAGTGTCGACAGTAGCGTGACATGACACATGGGGGAAAGTGAATCGTGCGGGAATGAAATGTGACAAACGCCGAGGGCTGGATCTGATCCTGTCCCTCTGCTCTTTTTCACCTTGAGGGGTGGAGAGTGATGCGGGAAAGAGGTGGGACAGGAGAGACAAAATGATGGACTGATAGAAGGACTAGAAGGAACTAATAGTTATCAGATGCCTGGATAGATGGCTTCAAGGGGCTGATGAATGCATTAAAAAGTCTCTTTACTGAACCACATTAATGCTACTGTTAACGGAATTTTATTTACAAAGAGATATTGCTAATAGATCCATGCTGTTTGCTGTAAACTTTGTTCCAGTAAATGTTCAGACAGATATGCAACATGCACATTTTCACATGGATAAATTATGTCCATGAGAAACACTGAAAGACCTTGAAAGAAACCTCCCTAATACTGTCAACACATATTTGTCTGGGGATACAACACCTGCTTTGATAACACACACAAACCAAATGTAACAACGCACGCATACACATCTTGGGGATATAAGCTTGTGTTCTTCTGTTCATTCTCCGCTCAATCATGTAACACTTGTGATGCTTGATTTGACTCCTTACTTTGCTGGCAAGTAAAAATCTACCTGACTTTGAAACTGCCTGACTCAGATGTCTTTATTGACACTCTTGGGTTTTAATAAATTAGCTATTTGAATTTCATTGACAGCTAGTTCATCTTATTTTTTTGTGTACAAGGTACTTGTAAATGCTTCCATGGCAGAGTTCTATTTAAATGATGTAAAACTGTGTCTTCTCTGCTAAATATCACATTCCTCCTCTTTGCATGACTGACCCCTAAGCAGCCATTTTGAAGCCACTCAGTGTCATGATTGGCTAAGCACCAAAATGTGTAGTGCCCCTCGAGGAAACACACACGCGCACATGCAACACACACATGTACAAAATACACATACACACGTGACCCACTGATGCATTGAGATACTCATTATGTCAGAAGAAGTCATAGGTGCAATGCTATATAATGTATGCTGGCAAGGTGTTAAAGTAGTTAATTAACACTGTGGAAAAAATAACTTGTCAGGTGTGTATTAACAAAACATGTTATTTTTTCTTGCAGGTGTACTTTTCAAAAGAGTTCATAAATATACAGGTGTAACTTGTATACCTTTAACTGTGATCATTTGCAAATCTTTGAAAATACTGCTCACTCCTGCACACTTGCAACACCTCTTCTTATTAAAGAATAGATTACACATCTCACTGTCTATCTGTCTATCTATCCATCTATCTATAGGTCGACAGATTGGTATTAGTATATTTTGTTGTTGCACAAAAAACATATAAAAGCCATATAAAATCCGAGTTAAATGTTTTTTTTCTTTTACATAATTTATTTTAACTGACCTATGAAAACCGTATCCAGACCCATGCACAAAATCGTGAAAACAATTGAATAATCCTCCTTATCCAACACTATAACTCAAATCAAATGACTGCTTATCTCTAAAACCTTAATCCCTTTGAACCAGCCAGCACTTATTGTATATTTGTGTGTGTGTGTGTGTGCGCCCGTTGCTGCAGAATGGTTCTCTGTAGATAACATGTTCTGACTGCACTATGAAGAGCCAGAGCCCAGTCTGCTAGACACAGGAATCACATGGAGCTGTCTCAGTGGACACATCAAACATAATGACCGGTAGAACAGACCAGACAAGGGCTGTCCCTGGTTGATGGACCAGGTCCTGTTTCTGCACACTGCCATCATCACGCAATATTGCAACCTGGTCTCACTTCATTTTGTCCTATTGAATATTGCCAAATCCATGTTGTGAGGGAATGTTTGGTAATATTATATATAATATTAATGGTAGAGATTAGGGCATGTATGCCTATCTTGTGTGTCTGTCTCACATACTCTAGGTCAGCCTTGGACCCTGTTAGGAGACACTTAGGTCAGTTGTATAGATAATGTCTCATCTCCTTCTACTCCAGAATGTTATGGTTCACTGTGTTCAGCTCTGAACCAAAATATCGGTACGCTTGGTGCCCGAACCGGGAAAGTGTTAGATATAGCTTGAGGTTAATACACAGCTCTCAGGATGTGTCTGTCAGAATTGAAGTGCAAGTCACCTGAGTTGCAGTCCGGTTCTCCTTGGCCAAGTCTGTAATAAATATTGCTTCATAATTCATCCGAGTCTCCTTGAAATATTCTTCCACCTGAGTTGACCTCCAACCTTAAAAGAACTTCCTTCACACATGTCTGCACTATGAAAGAGCTGGTCTCAGTTAGTAACTATTGATTGGAGAGGTAAATACAGTATGTATGGCGAGATATGACATGGGGATGAAACAAGCTAGGTGCTCACAAACAACGGAAGAAATATTCTATAAAACAACAACAAGGGTATGCCACAGAAATGACAAAAAACATCAAAGAAATGGGGGTTGGTGGTGCAACAAAAATTATCCAGCCGATTCCTCAGGATTCAATGTAGAGGCCTATGATGTTAAAAATATCAAACTCTCAAAATGCCACAAATTTAACCAAAACAGTAGTTCCAGTTTCTCTTGTCTCATACATTGCTGTGACCAGGGCTCAAAATTAACACTCGCCGGGGGCCACCATGGTGTGTAGAGGTTGGAGCTCTACACACCATGCCAAACCCCTCACCGGTCTGCCTGCTAAATATATTTAGCAAACAGTTGTATTCTTACTGTATTTCTTGTCATTGATTCAGCCCTCAACACGTAACTAATAACATGAGTCAAACAGCTCAGGTCAAACATTGACATCTGGCAAGGCTGGAAGACATTTCCCAAAATGTATTGTTATTCCACAGTTCTGGGAATTATGTTTTGCTTAATGCCTCAGCAATTATACTTAAAATTTCTCCAACGTCCAAAGTTAGAGAAGAACCCACCAAAGCTCACTGATAAAACATGTATGTAACCCTTTTGTTTAATCCGCACTCGACCCAGAAATGTTACATTTTACCAAGGGTAATGGGCTGTAGCTATTAACTGCAAACAGCAGTTGAAAACAGTAACTAAATCTCACATTGTGAAATGAGTGTGCTGCAGTTGTTTATAAAGCCTTTTCATTACAATCTAATCGACTAATAACATCCAACTGTTGAAAATGTACTTAAGGAGTAGATACCTCATCTTAATTGTATACTCTAACATGAGGAATGTAGCGAGAGTTGAAATAAAAAGTAATGACAAAATAAATCTTGGCATGATCAGGAATTTCATAAAATGATATACTTGATATAAAATAAAATAAATCGAGGTTAGGTTAAGCCATTGATTTAGGTTTGTGTCCCTCAACAATCCTTATTCCACAGTGTTTGTACTACATTTCATTTAAGCTATATGTGTGTGTGAATGTGTATGATTGCTGTATGTTTGAGGTGGTGGTCGGAGGGGCCGTTGGCGCTGAATGGCAGCCACGCTTTCGTCAGTCTGCACCAGGGCAGCTGTGGCTGCTATCGTAGTTTACCATCACCGGTATGACTGTGTGTGAACGAGTGGAACCTGGAACCCTGTAAAGCGCTTTGAGTGCCTTGAAAAGCGCTATATAAATCCAATCCATTATATGAGAGACACACAATCTTAGACAACAAAGTACTCAAAGTGGGGCAGTGAGTGTGTCTTTGTGAGGATAGTTAGTGATTTGGACTTCTGAAGAGGTGCTCACCGGTGGTGGAGCACAAGCACTTTTTGATCTATCCCTAAAACGGCTGTTGTGACCCAGATTAAGTTTGCTATTTTTAACAGATTCACTGCCATTGTCACGCTATAGCCTAATTACAAAGTGGGACCAGGCACAGCAGTCCATAGCTGTAGGTGTAATAGTAGGTTCTTTAAATGCTAAGGGTGGCTAACCAACTAATAGTTATATCTCTCTAAGAAAAATAAATGAGTGTATTACCCTAAATGTGTATGTGATGTGTAGAACACTTGTAGAATATTGTCAAGGCCTGGTATGGGCTTATCATGGTATTTTTCAATTAAATTGAATCGATGCGTTCAACAAGCACTATCTTTTTAATCTCAACAGTTTCTGAGGATAGTCTCTCATAAAGGCCTGTTAGTGTTATGTACAGTATATACAGTCAATTATGTAGTAGATGTGATAATTGTTAGATGGACTCTTTGACATTAATATTTCACTTTTTAATACACACATTTTTTTTCACAGAGGGTTTGTAAGCCTGGCTGCATTACATGTAATACGAGTGTATTTCTTGTGATGATCCATCCTCAGCTTAATGAAAATATACGCAATATAATATGCAATCAACGTGAATGAGTAGCACTTTTCATAATAGTACAAGAGCAATACTAATTTGCTCTCTTTATTTTACTGTCAGCCCCTTATCTCTCCCCTGCCTTTTATTCGTGCCTCTATATCCAGTTGAAGACAGAGCAAATAATTGGCCCGTGTTGACCGTGTTATTAACGGTGAAACATATCTCTCCCCCTATAGTGCGCCCCCCACCCACTTTTCAGAAATACATTTTTTAATGGCCCACGATGGAGATTGAATACCTCGACATTTCAACGCAACCTTTTCAGCCATAACTCGAGGTGCTAGATTAGACAGTGAGTGGCCTGTGAGAGCGTGATGTAGTAAACACTACCAAAGTGAAAGAGCTGTCTTAATTAGAAAGGAGGGAGGTGTCCTATCTATAAGCTCCCTGGAGTGTCTGAGGCATGCGTTGTGATGTTGCAGTTCATTTGTCAGTGATTAAAGCATATACTAATCGCCGGGCCCTTGTGTGTCTGTTCCCAGATATCTGTGCAAAGCATATACAGTGTGACTGAGCACTACACTGCCATTCAGACATGAAGATCCATTTAATTGTACCTTTATTTAACCAGGCCTTTACAACATGCTTACATTCCAAACTAGAGTGTTGAGAGCAAACAAAGAGCCATCCAGAAACCACATAGGCCTGCTGAGCCAAAAGGACTCTCACTCTCAACTCGTCAAATACTGAGGCTGGTTCAGTGGCCCTAGGGGTGTGCAATAGGTATCAATGGTGAAGTGTTCTATTCACAACAATGCTTTTTATTCGGTTCCCTTCCAATTAAAAGACCAATCAACAAACTAAAAAAGAGGTTTAGTGCTGGTTAGAGTGAGGGAAAGTGAAAGCAGATAACAGGCTTATTGGCTACAACAACCTGTATTCAATACTAGGTTGTGAAGTATCACTGCTTTGTCACACACCTTGGTATCAATTCAGTTTTGTATTTAAATGATATCCGCAATATTTCTCACCACAGAAACAGTTCATTGTCCCTGATGCCTCAGCAATACGAAATATGAATGTGATGACCATCAGTTTTAAATATGTGTACTTTGTATCTATTACTATTCTGAAAAATCTATTTTTTTTGTCAGAATTTGATAGCATGAGGCTGTATTAGCCACGATCCTCAGCCACCATTTCTATGGAGACAAAGACAGTTCCCCAGTAACACAAACTTTTGTCAATGGCAATATGTTGTATTTGAATCTGCTGCATAATGGCGAGCTGTTGAGAGCACAGCACATGTTGGACCTATGTAGACCTGATCTGGCTATGACAGATGTGCTCCTATACTTGTAGAACATGCAGCTGGTTAAACATGAACGAGTGAGGTTGTGAGAGGGAAAAGGTAAATGGCTGCATTTATATTGTGCTTTTATCCAAGTGTGTTTTAATGTGCCTATAATTCACCCATTCACACACACTCTCACACTCACACACACACACACACACACACACACACACACACACACACACGGATGGCAGCGAGCAACCATGCAAGGTGCTTTATGACCTAAGGGAGCACTTTGGGGTTCAATGTATTGCCCTGTTATCAATAGCAAGTGATTTACAACCTAATTCAATCAGGCACATTGCTTTGCAGCTTATAGCAAACTCATATAGGCCTGGGAAATACATGTTCAACATTAAAGACCAATCTTTCAGGTGATTTTTTTTTGGCATTTTAACAACTCCTTTGTGGCCCTGGCATTTTTGTTAAAGTGGTCATCTCGTGGAACATTTGAGCCAGCTGGTGTTGAATTTGATTAACATGCCGCTTTAAAATAAAATAAAAATCAATTCAGCTGAATGCTTTCTATTGACAATCAGTGAAGCTCTAATCTGTGTCACAATAAACACGGGGGGGCGGGTGCGGGGGGGTAATCAAACGACATCTTGTGAAGCACTGCAGAAGTGAGTGAAGCTGCCTTGCTAACCTTGAAGCAAAGGTCAATGTCAGCAGCAGGTTGTATAGTAGGCCTACAGTGTGCTGTAAAGCTACATGTTCAATGGAAAGTGTAAAAGGCCATGTCACGTATTAACACAGGATTATAGGATTGTTGGGTAAGTGCCTGATCCTTCACCCTTGATACTGTTTTATTATCTCTCCATCAGCATTTTGACTGAGGGAACCACATCAGCAGGCTTTTCGCCAATTGGGAAAATTGTGCCTGGGTAGGGGGGTTTCCATGGTGACCAGCCGCAACTTCTGATGTCTCACGCTTACACTGCGCACACACACACACACACACACACACACACACACACACACACACACACACACACACAGGTGTGATGAGGTACAGTGTGGTGAGATCAATGACAAACAGCATTTGTTAAATTGCTTGGAATAATTACTACTGCATTAAGAGCAAACGGATAGTGTAGAGAACAACTTGATAGCGACCCAGACCACACAATCTCGCTCCAATGTGGGAGGTGGGTGCCGGTGAGGGTAAGCTTATTTATTTGTAGGTAATTTTACAGTCACAATGTGCATATTAATTTAGCTGAATAATTAATAGCTGGTGCAAAGCAAGGGCATTCCTCACACACCATTGAGCACCATGCAGGGAATGGGGGAGGGGATAATCTTTCATCTTTTTCTCAATGTCTTTGATATAGGCGTCTTTGAGTATCTATAAAAGCCCTATATGAATCTGATCAATTAGTATTTGTATTATAACATGAATGGAGGATTACTTCATTAAATGTGGCAACCATTGGGTGACATGAGGAAATAAACCCAAATAAATGAACACAATATTGTCCTAATCATTATTAATAATTATTCCTTTTTAAATTTGCCTCAGCAGCTTAAAGAAGAGGTTTGCTTCTCTTATATTGTCCATCCTCCTTGCTTTCAAACAGAATTCCCTCCTTTTCATCGGCAGAGGGATTATGTCATCGACCAAGATATGAGAGAAGAGAGGTGTGCAAACACAGGCAGGCTTTTATTCTTTATAGTCCTGCTGCCATCTTGTGATATGTGGTGGGTATTACAGGCTAAAGGTGTCTTACATCCTATTGTTGTACCAGGGAAATGGCTTGGCAAACACTTGCTCGTTTTTTCGAGTAGTGTATCCACCAAATAATTATGCAAATCATGTATGGATAATCATAAAGTCATTGAAGATTTTGTACCTTCATCTAAAAAGGTGTAACTGAAAGCAAGAAGCCCCAGGAAAAGCAACAGGGGAGGGGTCCCTCGTCCATAGGGCTGGCCCGAATGATTAGAATATTCCTTTGTTTAGTAAGAGTTCAAGCTCAATTTAGTATTCATAATATGATTTTGTTTTGTTGCAAAAGTACCTTAAACGGCAATATATGTTGTCAGCAAATAATAATATTTAGATATACGGGAGAGTGGCCTGAGTTGTGCCGGTGGGGAAGTTGTGCCACCCCTTGTTTCTAGAAAACCATAAAAGAAATTGGAAAAGTGACCAGCTATTTAAGACAAGCCATCCATTTAACTCATCCTGTAAAGAAGGGAAAAAAATGGAATAATATATAAGCACATTTAAGCTCAAAAAAATGTCCATGATCAAGGTTTTTTGATTATTGTGTCTGAACAATTATAGACACGTTTGAAAACATTTGACACATGTTTTAGTGCTTTAGTATGCTACACTTTGTGTCTATATAGTTAGCAAGATGTCAGCCCTAAACTGCTGCATCATGCTTATTATCCAAAATTCTGGGGTTGGGGTGATTTGTGCCAGTGGGCATGGGGTGAGTTCAGGGCTGTACAGTAGGACAGTTTTGATCGCATTTGCTACTGAAATTGATCACGTGCGATGATGAATACGAACCCATTAGCACTCGTGCGACAGGTTGATAATGAGCAGATGCTGTCTCTTTGAAACACAGAGGAGAGATGCACAACACTGCTTAGAGGGCTCTACATTAACACTGCGGGTAAATGAGTCTTAGGAAAGTAAGTTATTGAGTCCACCCTCCACTTTGGCTGGTGAAAGATGTGTGCTCGGGATCTGTGCGGGTGCAGCGATTCTAGGTATAAAAACTTCACCAACGGCAATTACCGGAAGGAGACGGCACATTACCGCAGTTAAGTTAGCTCGTGTACAAACAGAACATTTCCTGTGCGCCTTCACATTAAAAGCCTGTTATTAGCCAAACGTTAGTTGACTTTTATTTTGAAGCCGGTAAGAACAGGAGGTTAGCGCTTTTTTCTAGCTTGAAAGGCAACTCATTCAGCTGCAGAGAGCAGTCAACAGTAGCCTAGTCTATTTACAAAGTTTTAAATAAGCCACTGAAAAGCTACTCCCAACACATTCACAACAACCTATTTAATTTATCCTAAATTGTACCAATATGTATACTTATTTATTTAATAGGCTATGTTTAATGTTTTAAAGTTTGGTTTTAATTAACAGAAGGACATTATAATAATAATTCTGAATCAGCAAAAAATTGCAATTGGCAGGTTAGATTCTTTTTTCTAAATCGCAATCAGTGCACCCCTATTAATTTTTCTACAATTATTACTGCACCCACTAGGATATCATATTAATTGTGAATCTCAAATGAGACCAGGATGACATGCTCAAAGGTAATTAGAGCAAAATGCAAGGGTTAAGGTTATGCAAGTTTTCAATCATAGCCTACTTTGTGTGCTACCAAATTTATTTTTGTGCTACTGAATTTTTTTGCTTGCTAGCACCAGTGCTACCACCTAAAAAAATAAGCGTACAGCCCTGGGTGAGTTATAAGTAAGTAAGTAAGTAAGTAAGTAAGTACAATGCATTTATAAAAGCACATTTATAACAGTTTGCACTGTCCAAAGTGCTGTACATAGTGCATTCAGTAGGTAAAAGATTAAAGTAAAATAACAAAAATAAAAGACATAAAGCCCGGACATCCGAATATAAACAAAGATAGTAGTGCAGAGGTAAGATAGTTAATGGGGAGGAAAAACCAGGCTGTACAGATGGGTTTTAAGTAGTGCTGTCAGTTTATCGCGTTATTAACGGCGTTAACGCAAACCCATTTTAACGGCGTCAATTTTTTTATCGCGTTATTAACGGCGTTAACGCAAACCCATTTTAACGGCGTCAATTTTTTTATCGCGTTATTAACGGCGTTAACGCAAACCCATTTTAACGGCGTCAATTTTTTTATCGCGCAATTAACGCTCGTCATGGCCTAGGAAATGTTGTGGTCGTTGTTTCACATGCTGTTGTATCAACTATTTTAGAAGAAATACACTGAATTACAATGGTGTAGACATCATTGTAATTCAGTGTATTTCTTCTTTAGTATCATAATTAGAATGGGTGTGATAAGAGCATTAAAATGAGAAACAATAATGGGACAAAAAGAAATCAAGGGACATTCAGGCTAGAATAAATAAAAATTTGATTAATCGCGAGTTAACTATGACATTAATGCGATTAATCGCGATTAAATATTTTAATCGTTTGACAGCACTAGTTTTAAGCCTTGATTTAAAGGCAGACATGGAGGGGGAATCGCATATACCAGGTGGCAGTTGGTTCTACAAGGGCGGAGCAGCTAGTGCAAAGTAAATTTCTGAGAGTTGTGCGCTGTATACGCTGGTCACCAAAAGAAAGTGATTGTCTACAGTAGCTCAGAAGAGAGTGACATCTCCATTCCACTTAACGACACCACTGATTCAGATGGCCAGAAAGATGATGATGGTGACTTTGTCATTGTGAGCTTTGCAGGTAAAACCATTAGATCTGCTAGGCCTTGTTTAAGAAAATTGTCCTTCAATCTTTGTGAAATATTTACTTTAAATAAACCTTAAATAAGTGATTGTCTAATGGATTTGTCTTGCATTACAGTTTATGAGATATATATAATTGGCACAATTTACCCCATGGTATTCTCTCCAATGGCAGAACTTACACCACACCGAGGGCAAGTTGTGCCACAAGAAAACGTTTTTCCGAATGCTATATTTCTTCAACAGTGTATTCCAGATCCAAAGTTTTTATTGCCAGGGATGCACAACACCCTGAAATATATGTACATATTTGAGTTGGAGACTTTACTGTCAAGGCCTCACTTTAAAGTCACTTTGGGTAAAAAGTGGCACACCCCACTCTCCCCTACAAGTTTTATACAGCAATTTTAATTAAATGTTAAACGCTAATTTAAAATAAGAGGTTGAGGCCTGTATACCACACCATAGCATTGGATTGTTTCTGTCTCTATTTTCTTCTATTTACTTTGATTTCTAGGATAAGCTATTTGTGTTTCCTTTGATTTTAAACCGTTCAGGAGCATGAGGATTATTAAATCATGACAGTCAACACAGATGGCCACAGTCTCACTTTTTTTCTTATAGAAGACTTTACATTTGAACACTTCAGAGATGATAACTGTGATAGGTTACTCTGGGAATACAGTCAATCAAACAAAACCAAATGTTTTTTCAACACTTAAGGCCTTAAGGCTTTTGTGCTTTATACTGGGAACAGTGAGGCTAAATTTGTTATGTGTGAATGTGTCCCTGAATTCCAATCCCCATACTTTCTGCTATTGAGGATAGAATTAAAAAAAGACTAGATTGTTATGATCAGCTGTAGTATGGAGAAGGCAACACACTTCCAAGGTTACAAAGTGCTTGTTGCACAGCATGGGAACCAGAACAGCAAACTCACAGTCCCCTCTTGTTTTAAGGCAATTAAAACAGGTTTACTCTGTGTTCCCAGGATCAAAACTAGAGTCACGGCCAAGTTGTAAATCAGAGATCTTTATGAGCACATTGTTGCTTCATAATCAAACTTGCCTAATCATGCCTTGCCCCGCTTGCCACATGCAGCATCACATCGCATCAGCACCGCATACTCGCCTATTTGGAGGCCAGAGTAGGGGCCCAAAAGGGGCAGATGTGTGACTGTTTAAGGCTGAAGTGTGTTGTCCATGGTGATGGCTCTAAATAGACTGCAATCAAGAATAACTGATTTCTGAGGCTCATTAATTTAATCAATGAAAGTAATTGTTTGTACAAAGTGGCCTTCACATGTTTCGCGTCAATGCAGTGGGAAACACTGGAGGGGTAAAGAGAGGATCATTGTCCTTTATCTTCCCATAACTGAATCATGAGAAAAGTTGAAAGTGAAGGCTAAAATATTTGTTGTATAACTGTATTTGAATTTCTATAACTTCCCCCACTTCATGTGCATATATGGGTTATTGTGTTGTATCCACACAGGAGGGTGTGAGTAGTAATACTAGTGGTGGCTGCTATTAGATCTACAGTGCCCAACATCTCTACCATTGTGTCCTTGAGCAAGACACTGAACCCCAAACTGCTCCGACCCCCTACAAAGTGTGGTAACTTAAGAGGGGATATGCAAAGAATGAATTTTCAATATACCTTTTATATTTGACTGAAATCACATTAAAGCACCATGAGTGGAATGGTAAATAATCATAATCTTAAAAGTTGATGTAAGATGGTGCAGGCTTTAGTCTTTTCAAAGTCCTTTCAGACTCTTCTAGTGTATATTAGGCATACGTTTGGTTATGGAAGAATGGATGCTGCAGTACTGTCTGCATGAGGCGAGGCAGGGCAAGGTTAGGCAAGTTTCATTAAAAAAAAAAAACATTTTCCTCTGATTCACAACTTGGCCTTATCTTTGATTTGATCATGGGAACACTGCGTACACCTGAGATGGCCTGAGGGTTTGGATCAGGGGCGGCGGTAGCCAGGGGCCAGAGCCGGCCCGAGGCATAAGCGAAATGAGCGGTTGCTTAGGGTCACGACTTTTTTTTTTAGTTTGTGTGTTTGATATCAACATCATATTATGTAAATGTAAATTATCATACAATAAAAGGAATACAATGTTTTGGTAGATAGTTAATAGCTTGATAATTGAATCAGTTCATCTTGGAGGTAATCCAAGGTTAACTGATCACGTCACGTTCAAGTCCATGGCATGCACAGTGTGTATTGAGTTTATTTAAAAATATTTGAAAATGGGGCTGCCCTCAGTTGGCCATGCACTGTGTATAGTCTATAGCCTATTTCAGCCTCGTCTGTGGAAAAAAAGATACAGTAGCTGGACAACAGAGTTCTTCTGCTTCGTTCCTCTCACTGCATTTAAATGAATTCATTATATTACAGAAAAATATGTCCCGTAAAAGAAAAAGAGCACTAAGCCCATCCCAGAGGACCCTGCATAATATTTTATTTCAAATAGGGGAAGGTGGGGTGATTTGTGCATTTTGGAAGTTGCAAAACTCATTGTTTCTAGAAAACCGTGGAAGAAATTGGAAATGTGACCACATATTTAAGAAGAGCCATCCATTTGACTCATCCTGTAAAGAAGGGAGACACAAGGAATAAGATATAAGCACATTTAAGCTCAAAAAACTGTGTTTTGCCTTTCAAAGTAAAATTTCCATGATCAAGGTTTTTTGATTATTGTGTCTGAACAATTATAGACACGTTTGAAAACATTTGACACATGTTTTAGTGCTTTGGTATGCTACACTTTGAGTCTATATAATTAGCACAATGTCAACCCTAAATTGCTGCATCATGCCTATTATCCAAAATTCTGGGGATGGGGTGATTTGTGCGCAAGGGCCTGGGTGAGTTATAAGTAAGTAAGTAAGTAAAATGTATTTATAAAAGCACATTTATGACAGTTTGCACTGTCCAAAGTGCTGTACATAGTGCATTCAGTAGGTAAACAATGAAGGTAAAATAACAATAACCAAAATAAAAGACGTAAAGCCCATACATCCACATAAACACAGATAGTAGTGCAGAGGTAAGTAAGTAGTGCAGAGGTTAATGGGGAGGAAACACCAGGGTGTACATATGGGTTTTGAGCCTTGATTTAAAGGCAGAAATGTAGGGGGAATCACATTTGTCAGGTGGCAGTTGGTTCCACAAGCACGGATCAACTAGTGCAAAGTACATTTCTGAGAGTTGTGCCAGTGGCATGGCTGTATACGCTGGTCACCAAAAGAAAGTGATTGTCTACAGTAGCTCAGAAGAGAGTGACATCTCAATTCCACTTAACGACACCACTGATGAGAGTTCAGATGGCCAGAAAGATGATGATGGTGACTTTGTCATTGTGACACAATGACGCACAAATCACCCCACGTAGTGGGGTGATTTGTGCGACAAGACAACTTTTTTTCCGAAAGCTATATTTCTTAAACAGTTTATTCCAGATCCAAAGTTTTTATTGCCAGGGATGCACAACATCCTGAAATATATGTACATATTTGAGTTGGAGACATAACTGTCAAGGCCTCACTTTAAAATCACTTTGAGTAAAAAGTTGCACAAATCACCCCACCTTCCCCTATATATTTCTATGGAAAATCCATGTGTCTTTCTTCAATAGCTTCTAATTCATCCGACCCAGTGTCTCCAAATTATTTGCTACTATTTTCACCCAGCTTGACATCGGAGCCAATAGTGGAAAGACTATATATCTAGTGTATAGTGTGTATAGTATATAGCTCTGAACTACCACCATCCAGGTTGCCCAGTCCCAAAGCTTTCTCTTCAATCAGCTCAGGCTGCCTACAGTTAATACTGCGTGATGTTAATGAAATATTATTTATTGATAAACAATGAGTCAATGACATTAAATATAAGGAATAACTATTTACATATTAAATAAACCAGACCATGAACATGTTTAAATAAATGAGATAAATTACTTTTTACTTACCCTATTAAACAAACAAGACTATACGGTTGAGCGGTATCCAATTAAGCAATAGCACACGAGAGGGAGCATGTTGTCGCTCTATATCAGCACTGCTGTGATTCGGTCGTAGGCACGAGGCCGCAGGCCGAGTGCCGAAGAGAAACACAGCAGTGCTGATATAGAGCGACAACATGCGACCTCGAGTGTGCTATTGCTTTTATACAGCAGTTTTACATCTGAAATTCACAAGTTAACTTTAAAATGTTATCTTTAATCATTTAAGAATGTATTTGCTTCCGCCAACACAAATAGTTCGACAACAGCAATCAGAGCGGAGCGCGTTGCTAAGCAACAACTTAGCAACGCGAGTGAACTCGTCTTGCTTTGTTTACTCTGGTCACATTAACCACGGCGGCCCGATGTCCCGTAAAAATCACCAAAGAAACGGAACGGCGGATCTTAATCTAGTTGGTAATAAGGTCCGCTGCCCAATCCAAACCCCCACGCTTAATTTCCCAGAGTTTATGAGTGTATTTCGGCCCGGGGGAAGTAACGTTATACAATGAGGTGGGTAAGCTAGGCTAGGCTAATATGCTGCGCTCGTATTATTCAGCAGCCTGAGTTTATCTCCACACACTATTGCTGTCTTCAGTAACGTGAGTGTGAGCGACTACCGCACACTGTCTCTGTCTGTGTGTGGCAGCGATGCCCTCTCACAGGGGAGAGACTCGCCACAGTCAACCTGAGTCACACACACAGATAACACATAAGTGAAGCTCCGGCTCATCATCAGTGAGCCGCGGAGTGATTTTGACAGTTGGTCTACAGTTTGGTGAACAGTCCCGAGTGATGTTGTTGGCTAATATCAGCACTCCTTCAGAACGCTCAGAAGGTCTCTCGTCCAATCAAATCACTCGCTCAGAACCAACTGCTGTATAATGTTTGATAACTTTAAATCGTCCTAAAATATTACGCAGGTACAAGGTTATGCAATTGCGTTGGCCTTTTTACCTCCTTACCTCCTAAATAGCGCCACAGTTTTTGACAGGCCCTATATTTGAAAAGATATGGGTACAAACTGCACATCACTAAGGCTGCAGGAAAAGTACTGGTCTCGCTACGCAAGAGTTCTTGTTTTGGCTCGTAGCTGCAGGCTAACTAGCTCTAGCTGCCTGATCAACTTTGCAGAGGAATGAAGTAGTGAGGCATTGTGGTGGCAATAATGACTTTAATTTGATCTGACTGTACACTCTGGCTGTTGCCATGAGACACAGGTTGCGTTCCGAATCGCATACTTTCTACTATATAGTATGTAGAAAAAAGATTTAGGATGTCCCGATTTTTGTGGCCAGATTTAGGATGGTTAGAAGTACCCGGATGTCCTACTTCATGCGGCCAAGATTGTGGCCCTGCGCTAAGGCACCCCCCCCCAAAAAAAATAAATAAATTGTGTGTGTTAATTTGAGGCAACTAAACAATTTAATTTTACTTAAGAATGCACACTGAATTTATATTCTGGCACTGTATTTACAGTCCATGGCGAAATTCAAGGTCTAAACTGACTCATTTGGCTTCTACGGGCGCCAGTTCACGGCGCCCCAAACCCTCGTTCACTCAGAGTGGCCCTATCAATTTCTATTGCCATTCAGTTATAACGGAGGGTTTGGGGCGCTGGCATTGGCGCCCAGTAACTGGTTACCTGGCAACAATAACAACAACGTTCGGATCTACTAACGGTTGCTCGCGAAGTCGCATGCAGTGTACCCAACTTTGCGATTTTGACGCTATATTTAGCGACTTTTCAACCCCCACTTAAACCCACTTATAAACGCAACACTTTTGTTTTGCTCCCATTTTTCATGAGATGGACTTAAAGATCTAAAATTAATTTCAGATACACAATTGTACCATTTCTCTCAAACATTGTTCACAAATCTGTCTAAATGTGTGATAGTGAGCACTTCTGCTTTTCTGAGATAATCCATCCCACCTCACAGGTGTGCCACATCAAGGTGCTGATCTGACATCATGATTAGTGCACAGGTGTGCCTTAGACTGTCCACAATAAAAGGCCACCCTGAAATGTGCAGTTTTGTCTCACAGCAAAATGCCACAGATGCCACAAGCATTGAGGGAGCGTGCAATTGGCATGCTGACAGCAGGAATGTCAACCAGATCTGTTGCTCGTGCATTCAATGTTCATTTCTCCACCATAAGCCGTCTCCAGCAACTTCGCACAGCCATTGAAGAGGAGTGGACCAACATTCCACAGGCCACAATTGACAATCTGATAAACTCTATGCGAAGAAGATGTGTTGCACTGCATGAGGCAAATGGTGGTCACACCAGATACTGACTGGTTCTGAGTCCCCAGACCCCCAATAAAGCAAAAAAATGCACATTTCAGAGTGGCCTTTTCTTGTGGACAGTCTAAGGCACACCTGTGCACTAATCATGATGTCAGATCAGCATCTTGATGTGGCACACCTGTGAGGTGGGATGGATTATCTCAGCAAAGCAGAAGTGCTCACTATCACACATTTAGACAGATTTGTGAACAATGTTTGAGAGAAATGGTACAATTGTGTATCTGGAATGAATTTTAGATCTTTAAGTCCATCTCATGAAAAATGGGAGCAAAAACAAAAGTGTTGCGTTTATATTTTTGTTGAGTGTAAATAGGTGAGCGCAGATAGCTAAGCAAAAAGGTTTTCGTGTTTACTCACGTTCGTCAGATGATTTTTTTCTTTTTCCTCCCGTCAGCTGTCATAACTGCCTTTACGCATGGCGGTGGAGACGCACCCAAAACAACACACGGTGATAAGGAAACAGTAGCCTACACTAAGGTTTAACAAGAAACTTTATAAAGACACTTAAAAAAACGATCTCTGCCCATACAAAAAGTTCTGACTTGGATTTGATGGAGCGATGTGTGTGTGTATAAAACCATCCGGTACGTATGGTCTGATGACGGGCCGTTATATTAATAATAAACAGCGTGCTGCACAAATATGAGACTGTCCACCGCAACCTATTACGTCAAGGCTAAAAAAAACAATAGCTTAAGGATTCTGCCCAGGCCACGAGCAGTGTGAGCACGGGCCAGTGGGGGGAGTGGGGAGGGGGGGAATCGTGCTGAATCTTCCTGCAGCACGGAACAGGCAAACGGCCCTAGTGTGAGTGGGCCCTAACAGGCGGCCCGGTCCTCACGCAGCAGTCCCTCCCAGCTGCAGTCAGAGCAGGAGACACACACCTCTCTGCTCGTGGTCCGTTAGCATCCCTATTAGCAGCTCCCCCCCCCCCCTCTTCTACAGTCTATGAGTAGTGCAACTCAAAATATTATGCAGTGCTTTTTTAAACTTTGAGCATGTATGATTACTGCTAAATTTACCATTATCACGTTGGTTGTTTATGCGATTGTCACGTTCATAACACTAGAACCTCACCTATTGCCTATGTTTGCATCATGCCTTTAGTGTGCATATTGTAAATAATTCTCTGCAAACCTATGTTGGCATCATGCTTTTAGTGTGCATATTGTATATATATATATATATATATATATATATATATATATATATATATATATAGTTCTCTGCAAACCTTTGGTGGTGTGACGCACACAAGACATATGGTCACAATTTGTGTTTATGTATTAATTTTATCAGTGAGAATAATCACTTGTTTCCCAGCACTTGCTGATGATTTAAATTTAAACTTTTATTATCTCTTATTCAGTCTTTGAAGGCTTGTACTTCTGGGTGTGATACCGATTAACGTCAGAGAGAGAGAGAATGTTATGTGTATGTATAATTCTCAATTGTTATTTGCACTTTTAATCTTGCTGAATTCTACAAGGCAAATAAATTAAGTTAAAACCTAGTTCCCCTGCCCCATTTGTCTTTGTAAGGAAATGTTCTATTTTGTCTTTATTATTTTGTCAGAATGCACCAGAATGCGATGTATGTGAAAATCACAAAAAAATCTTCTGGGGGATGATCCCCCCCAGACCCCCCTACATGGGTTTGGTTTATAACATTTCAGCCCCACCTAAAAGAAAATTCACCAGCCGCCACTGGTAGAATAGAAAAAAGAAAGAGTATGCGATTCGGAACGCAACCACAGTATGCAGACTAACAACAAACACACCTGTAGCATGGACCGCACACATGACTGCACCACGAAAGCACTATCACTGACAACTACATTTGATTTATAAAAAAAATCTAGCAGGCCGCTGTTAGAAAAAACCCGATCCTTTGCAATTTGAAGCTCAAGGAAAATAGACAGAGAGTGTTCTGTTTGTCACAACATTATATTTAAAATAATTTATTTCTGGTCACATACAATAGTTCAGGGCTGGACACATCTCAAGTGTGTCTAAAACATTACAAGCATAGAATAATAAACTTCTTGAGCTGCTTCTTAAAACTCTCAACTGACGTTGCTGTTCTTATATGTAAGGGCAGTCTTAAATTAAAAAAAAAAATTAACAGGTCAACACAAAAAAAAAAATAATAATTACAAAGAGCACACAAGTGGATGGAAATGTAAGACATAAAAAAGACAATAGTAAAAAGAAAGTGGACATAATGTACAGTATACAGAATAGAATAATTGATAAGAAAAAGTAAATAAATTAGTGTTAAGCAAAATAAAAAACAGTTTATGACTGATAAAAACTTTTTTTTTTTTCCCGTGGGAACATTTTCATGAAGCATGTTTCCTCACCTTTGTTTTGACATCTTGAGTACAGATTAGTAAATCAAATTACAGATCGCAGGTTCCAACATGGATATCTAGACAAATAATTATAGAAACCTGTAGGCGAGTCATGGCAGGAATCAATGGAAGAGCTGTTTCTGAGGATATAAATAATCTGGCACCATCGCAGAGTATCAGACTTTCTGCTCTGCTTGGAAGCCTGACCTCGGAAGCAAGCTGATCAGCCGATCTACACAACTTCGCCAGGTGAGGAAGAAGAGAGACAGAGGGGGACTTGAAACAGATTTACAGTGCTGTGTGAAAGTTTGTTAAGTGAACCCCTTGAACCTTTTGGATTTGTATTTATTTTTACCATTATTAATTCATTTATCAATACCAGTATTTTTTATATGAAATAACAGATGTTTGTTTATCAATTCAAAATTTTTCTTTTCCAGAAATAAATTGTTAAAACAGATAAAACAAATTATTTGACAAATGTTGTATGTGCAGAAGTTTGTGAACCCTAAGCTGCATTGCTTAAATCGAGCAAGTAAACACAATCAGATCGGCCAAATTGAGTCATGAAATGGACCAATGTAGTGAGAGATCTTTAGGGAAGAAATTGGGCGGCAATAGATAAAACAGAGATACAACCAGGTCAGTTTAGGCTCACCAAAGTGAACCCATACAGGTCAGACATGCTAAAAGGGAAACAAATCTCTGAGGATAGAGTTGTGATGCTGCACATCTGTCTGGGGACAGCTATAAATTATTTAAAAAAAAGCTCCATCGGTCCACCGTGAGGCAAATCATCTACAAATGGAGAGCTTTAAGAGTGACTGAACATCTGCCTAGAAGTAGACTTCCTTCAAAAATATCCACAAGCGCCACAAGAAAAGTGATTTTTCAGTTAAAAGCCAGTTAAGTCACTCTTAAAGCTCTCCATGTGTAGATGTTTTGCCTCAAGGTGGACGGTGGTTTATATGAATTTATAGCTGTCCTCAGACAAATGTGCAACATCAAAACTCTATTCCTGAGATCCTCTGAATTTTTTTTCCCTTTTAGCATGTCTGACCTGTATGGGTTCACTTTGGTGAGCCTAAACTGACCTGGTTTTATCTCTGTTTTATCTAGTGCCTCCCAATTTCTTCCCTAAAGATCTCTCATTACATTGGTCTATTTCATCAATCAATTTGGCCCACCTGATTGTGTTAACCTGCTCGATTTAAGCAATCCAGCTCAGGGTTCACAAACTTTTGCACATACAACAGTTGGCAAATCATTTGTTTTATGTATTTTAACAATTGATTTCTGGAAAAGAAAAATTTTGAATTGATAATCAAACCTCTGTTATTTCATATAAAAAATACTGGTATTGATAAAAATGAATTAATAATGGTGAAAATAAATAAAATTCCAAAAGGTTCAAGGGGTTCACAAACTTTCACACAGCACTGTATATAAAAACTTTAACTGAACACCAATCTTCATTAAACTTAACTTTAAGCCTAGTTTCTACAGAGAAAATCTGCATTTCTGGGCAGAGTAAACTATTTGGTCTTGTATCTTTGTTGTCTAGACCATTTTGTGTGAGAATAAAACGTAGGAGAGAACGGGGGAATGTGAGACATCGGGTAATGTGAGACACACCCTGTATCTAGGAAATGGAACATATTTTTGGTCATGTGAGATATTTGTTTTCAAGCCTCTCTCATTTCCCCTTGGCCATGAAATAGAGGACCTCATGGTGATGTTGTAAGCATGTTTTTTTCAGAAAAATGTATTTATTGCATGTAAAAGTACATTTTCTTGCTGTCAACTTAATCGATTGTTGTGTCAAATCAAATGGATTCAGGTAGAAAAACTTCTATCATACATGTTGATGAACTACCAACATACACTCAACAAAAATATAAGCGCAACACTTTTTTTTTTGCTCCCATTTTTCATGAGATGGACTTAAAGATCTAAAATTCATTCCAGATACACAATTGTACCATTTCTCTCAAACATTGTTCACAAATCTGTCTAAATGTGTGATAGTGAGCACTTCTGCTTTGCTGAGATAATCCATCCCACCTCACAGGTGTGCCACATCAAGATGCTGATCTGACATCATGATTAGTGCACAGGTGTGCCTTAGACTGTCCACAATAAAAGGCCACTCTGAAATGTGCATTGTTTTGCTTTATTGGGGGTCTGGGGACTCAGAACCAGTCAGTATCTGGTGTGACCACCATTTGCCTCATGCAGTGCAACACATCTTCTTTGCATAGAGTTTATCAGATTGTCAATTGTGGCCTGTGGAATGTTGGTCCACTCCTCTTCAATGGCTGTGCGAAGTTGCTGGAGACGGCTTATGGTGGAGAAATGAACATTCAATGCACGAGCAACAGATCTGGTTGACATTCCTGCTGTCAGCATGCCAATTGCACGCTCCCTCAATGCTTGTGGCATCTGTGGCATTTTGCTGTGAGACAAAACTGCACATTTCAGGGTGGCCTTTTATTGTGGACAGTCTAAGGCACACCTGTGCACTAATCATGATGTCAGATCAGCATCTTGATGTGGCACACCTGTGAGGTGGGATGGATTATCTCAGCAAAGCAGAAGTGCTCACTATCACACATTTAGACAGATTTGTGAACAATGTTTGAGAGAAATGGTACAATTGTGTATCTGGAATGAATTTTAGATCTTTAAGTCCATCTCATGAAAAATGGGAGCAAAAACAAAAGTGTTGCGTTTATATTTTTGTTGAGTGTATGAAACCATGTGTTGATGATAACTGAAGATTAGCCTGAATTGCCGAGAGAGGTATTTTTTTCTCAAATTGTGGCAGTGGGGTAAAGTGAGACAAATGCTGTGGGGTAAAGTGAGACAGTGTTTGTGCCCTCTTTTAATGAATCCATTATATTTGAGGTAGCAAGGAGACTAGTTTGAATAAGACAAAAGACAATGTGGGCTGGAGGTGGGGGCTGATGGTTGAAGGGGTGTCAGCAAGGGCATGGTTTGGCACATACTTTTATTTTTTATTTAACCTTTATTTTTCCAGATAAAACATTAAGAACAGTTTCTTATTTACAATATTGATCTGGTCCAAGAGGCCCCACTAGGAGTAAAGGTATAAATAACAAATACACAAGCATGACTCACTTAGACAAATATAAAACGGATGTACAAATGCACAGCCTATGTACAGTAACAAAATAGAAAACACTAAAGCACTAAAAACTAGTCGGGACGGGCGTAGAGGTCTGGACAGGGTGTAATAAATAAGAAACAACACAAAAATTAAACGAATGTATAATTTTTGTGCACATACAGTGCTGTGAAAAAGTATTTGCCCCCTTCCCGATTTCTTATATTTTTTCATATTTGTCACACTTAAATGTTTTAGATCATCAAACTAATTTTAATTTTAATCAGAAATAACCTGAGTAAATACCAAATGCAGTTTTTAAATGATGATTTCATTTATTAAGTGTAAAAATCTATTCAACCGTACCTAGCCCTATGTGAAAAAGTAATTGCCCCCCTTTAATAAATCAATCAATTGACCACATATTTTGGAATGTTGAGTTTAATTTAGTGACCACACCCAGGCCTGATTACTGACAGACCTGTAGAATCTAGAAATCACTTAAATAGAACCTGTCTGACACAGTGAAGTTGACTAAAAGATCTCAAAAAGCAGCACATGATGCCACAATCAAAATAAATTCAAGAACAGATGAGAAACAAAGTCATTGTTATCTATAAGTCTAGAAAGGATTACAAAGCCATTCTAAGACTTTGGGACCCCAGCGAACCACAGTGAGAGCCATAATTTACGAATGGAGAAAACTTGGAACAGTGGTGAACCTTCCCGGGAGTGACCGGCCTTCCAAAAAACCTCCAAGAGCTCATCGACGACTCATCCAGGAGGACAGAAACGAACCCAGACTAACATCTAAAGAACTACAGGCCTCACTTGCCTCAGTTAAGATCAGTGTTCATGATTCCACCATAAGAAAGACACTTGGCAAAAATGGCCTCCATGGGAGAGTTCCAAGGAGAAAGCCTCTGCTGACCAAAAAGAACACAAAGGCTTTTCTCACATTTGTCAAAAAACATCTTGATGATCCCCAAGACCTTTGGGAAAATATTCGATGGACTGACGAGTCAAAAGTGGAACTTTTTGGAAGGCCTGGTTCCTGTTACATCTGGGGTAAAGCTAACACAGCATTCCACCATAAGAACATCATACCAACAGTCAAACATGGTGGTGGTGGTGTGATGGTCTGGGGCTGCTTTGCTGCTTCAGGACCTGGATAGCTTACCATAATTGATGGAACTATGAATTCTGCTCTCTACCAGAACATCCTGAAGGAGAATGTCCGGCCATCAGTTTGTCACCTCAAGCTCAAGAGAACTTGGGTGATGCAGCAGGACAATGATCCCAAACACCCCAGCAAGTCCACCTCTGAATGGCTCAGAAAAAACAAAATAAAATGTTTTGGGTGGCTTAGTCAAAGTCCGGACTTAAAACCGATTGAGATGCTGTGGCGTGACCTTAAACAGGCAGTTCATGTTTGAAAACCCTCCAATGTGGCCAAATTAAAATAATTCTGCAAAGAAGAGTGGGCCAAAATTTCACCAGAGCGATGTAAAAGACTCATTGCCAGTGATCACAAACATTTGGTTGCAGTTGTTGCGGCCAAGGGTGGCAAAACCAGTTATTAGGTTTAGGGGGCAAATACTTTTCCACGTGGGTGTAATAGGTTCTGGTTAACTATTTACATTCAATAAAAAGAATGAAAATTCAAAAGCTGTATTCTGATTTCAATTGAGTTGTCTTTGTCTTAAATTATAAATTATTTGATGATCTGAAACAAATAAGTGTGACAAACAAGCAAAAACAGAAGAATTTAGGAAGGGGGCAAATACTTTTGCACAGCACTGTATGTATGTGAGGGACAGGAGAGTGACCTTTAACATCAATAGAATAGACTCTAAGTAATATGTCTTTGTTCAATGAATGATCCCAATAAAACAAATGCAGAAAAATATTAATCAAAGACTCAAAAGAGGAAAAATGACAGCTGGGTCTAGTCCTGTGTTCTGAGTCCCAGGCTGTTCTAGCTGGTTCTGATTGTTCTTTGCTCTGACCCCCAGACACTAGCTGGCTCTAAGGGTCCTGTGTTCTGACCCCCAGACTGTGTTTTAATCTAACTGGTTTTATCTGTCATTTGAATGTTAATTATTGAATATGAATTGTATGTTTTTGTTGAGAGCTACTTTCAAGTGTTTAGAAAATAGTTTTGCTTAATTGACCAAACCCCATGATTATGTTACTAGTCCGACATTAGTTTTGGAATGTTTGGTTTTCAAGCTAGCTGTCAGGATTCTAACTGTTGCAATTTGTGTTGTTATGGTAGAGTGGAAAAAGTAAGTGGATCAGTTCACCCCCTTGATTTTTCTGGTCTGTCTCAGTTTATCCCACAGCTGGTGTAAAGTGAGACACAAGACAACTTTTTTTAAACAATCATATTTTCACTGCCCTTTGTCTTGAATAAATTCTGCTAATGCCCATTTCTAGGAAACATCCTGAATTAATGGGAAATGTGTACATTTGAGTGATAAATCATTTTAGCTCGCTTAGAAGGGAGCATTCGTAGAAAGTGTCTCACATTACCCCGTTCGCCCCTACAGTGTTCATAAACTCTCACCACTACTTAAATTCAAATAAAATATTGAAGACTGTGTTGTCACTCCCTTTACATGTCTCAACAGGTTGGAGAAATGGAATCACAGACAAACATGAAGATTGCTGCCCTGGGTCGACCATTCACACTGGGAATGCTCTATGATGCTCGGAAAGATCAAATGCTCCCAGGTAAGTGTTGAATTTGAATACATTCTTCTGTATCTGTCTGTCATAGCTCTGCTTACATTATTAATATGATATAAATTAATTGTTTAAAAAAATAATAATATACGTAATTTGTCGAATTTTAACCCTTTATATACCAGCTGGTTTGCATGATGCAACTGGGTTTTTCTAATAAAAAAACCAACAACAAATAGATTTAGACAATTTACTACTGTAAAAGTTTTATGTCAGCAATAATATAGATTTGAATGCATTTCTTTTTTTGGTTGCAGGATCAGATGATCAGTTCGGCATACTAATTTACTTCTGCACATTTATGGACCATTTGGTTCAAAATGAATGATATTATATGATTTTAATTTATTTTGAATAATGTCTTCACCAAGCGCATCATTGACATAATTCATCTTTTATTTTTTTATTTGAACCCTCTAATACCAGCCGATTTTAAATTATAATTATTTATTTACATTTTAAATTTGCTTCGTTATCATACCATATAGTTGTATTATACACTTTTATTTTGAGAACTCCTTGCACGGTGTGTGTGACACTATTTCTGCCCAAGTGATCCAGGCCGCTCACGCATGGCTGATACAAATCATCAGATTTTATCCAAGTTAATTTCTAATGGTTTTAAATATATCGGTAACAGACTTGTCTGTGTTCGGTAAGGCATATAGTGTTCTGTTGGGAGAGGATCATATATCATTTGATAAAATTTAAATTAACACATTCATCAATAACCCTCCCCTCCACCCCCCCACACAAACACACACACACGGACAAACACAAACTTCCATGTATCTACCAACTATAGTATATTCTGGTTAAAAAGTACAATGCACATAAATGAATTAAAGGTACACATTGTGAAAGGACCACTATACAGCCACTTCAATTACTCATTCAAGCTAATTCTACCACTTCAGTGGTATAAATGAATATAGAAGCTGTTGAGGGAACTGCTTGCAAGATAATATTCTGCAACATGTGGATATCTAAATGGTTATGTCTTAGCTTTTTTCTTTAGCTTTGCGTATTTACATTAACAACATTATTTCTGTGCCTAATCAGACGATTGATGTTTTCCCATTTCTGTAGGTTTGACATTGTGGGATGATACAACTTTAAAAGGAAAGATAAATGTAAGCCCTCACCAGAACAGTGTTTTCCAAATCGCAAAATCCGACTCCACTGATTCCAAGTCCTCCCTGCTGGATGTTAATGCTTCTCTGAAGGCCAGTTTCCTGGGTGGAATGATTGAAGTTGGAGGATCTGCCAAATATCTGAATGATAAGAAGAGATCCCACAATCAGAGCAGGGTGACATTTCAGTACAAAGCTACCACCAACTTCAAAGAGTTGTCAGTGACCTACCTTGAAGCCATGGACCCCAAACAGTTGGATCTCATAAAGCAGGGCTCTGCAACACATGTAGTCACAGGCATCCTTTACGGGGCAAATGCCTTCTTTGTGTTTGACAGTGAGAAGGTAGAGTCCAGCAGTGTTCAGGAGATTGCTGTAAGCATGGAAGTTGTGATAAAGAAGATCCCCTTATTCAGTTTTGAGTCACGGGTTGACATCAAGCTGACTGATGAAGAAAAATCCTTGACTGATAAATTCTCCTGCAAATTCTACGGAGACTTCATTCTTGACAGCAACCCTGCGAGATTTGAAGATGCAGTGAAGACCTATGCAGGTCTTCCAAAGTTGCTGGGGAAAGATGGAGAGAACAGCGTTCCAATGGAGGTTTGGCTGGTGCCACTAACACATTTTTACCCCAAAGCCGTTGGTCTGACGAGTGAGATCAGCGATGGACTACTAAGGAAAGTTGAAAATGCTCTAGAAGGTTTGACGGAAATAGAAATGAGATGCAACGATTCTTTGGACGAAGAAGTGGTGAACCATTGTCCACAGATAAGAGATGACCTGAACAGATTCCAAGAATTGTGTGTTTACTACAAATCTAACCTCCAGAAGACCATGGCAAACACACTGCCCTCTGTCCGTGCAGGAAAAGAAGATGAGAGCCCGGTAGAAAAGTTCCTTGAAGACAGAGACAAGTCACCATTCAGTAACGACAAATTAAATGAGTGGATCGATCATAAGGAGAGAGAAATCAATGTCCTAAAGTCCTGTGTCGATACCATGGAGGGAATAAAGATTGTCCAAAATCAGTCAGACTTGGACAGAGCGGTTCTTGCTCCAGGGGTAGAAAAAGCCCTGTGCTTTGTTTTCACCTCGCTAGAGAGTGGCGACCCCTGCCTTCATGTGATGTCCAAATACTTGGATTCAGTTCAAGTACAACGTCGCGATGAAGACCTCTGGTACTACTCAGATGAAGTGATAAGAAAAATGAGAGAGAAAGCAAAAGGATTCCACGAACTGGCTAAAGCCCAGATGAACGACAGGCGGTTCTGTTTCGTCGTAGCAGCCCTTCCGAACAAGAAGTACAGAGGAGCAACCATCTACCAATACAATAAGGGCATTCTGGTCAATGAGAATTTTGCGAAGCCTGACATCACTGTAGATGTGGAGGCTATCACAGACAGAAGAGATTTGCTCTGGTGTAAGTAATTTACCATTTGTTTTTAAAGTCAAATCGACACTTTTAATTTCCTCCTAACCTTTTTGACCATCATAATAGTTGAGCGGCTAAGTGCTACAATCTTTCAATTTGTGATACAAGCGTGAAAATTGGCATAAGCAGTGTCCATGGGTCACTTGACAAGAAAATTGTCCAAGACAAAAAATTGAAAAAAATAAAAGTCTTATGAAAAAACCCAATAAGAAATGTTCAAATTCACAATGTCAAATATCTTGGACACATTTCTTGACAAGTGACCCATGGAGACTGCTCATGCCAATGTTCACGCTTGTATCATCAATTGAAAGATTCTGATGAAAATAAGCACTTGGCAGCTCCACTATGATGCCTAATAACACATTCCTGTTGTGTTTTCTAATCTCTACATCAGATGCCTGTGATCTGAACCTGGACCCAGACACTGCAAACAACTACCTTCATCTGTCTGAGGGAAACAAAAAGGCAACAAGTGGAACACAACAGACCAATCTCTCTGATCATCCTGAGAGGTTCGATACACATACTCAAGTGTTGTGCAAAGAGAGCTTGAAGGGGCTCCATTACTGGGAGGTTGAGATGAGTTCTGGTACTAGACAATCTATTTTTGTGTGTGTTGCATACAAGGGAGTTGGAAGAAAAGGAAGTGGTTCGGGGAGCGAACTTGGAGGTAATACCAAATCCTGGGGTTTTGGCAAACGTGTAAATTCCGAGGAATCCAAATTTAAAGCATACTATAATGGGCATATTTGGAGCACTCCTTTCCCCTCTACTGACTGCAACAGATTTGGGGTGTATCTGGACTGGCCTGCTGGCACTCTGTCCTTCTACACTGTCTCTTCCAACACACTGAGTCACCTCTACACCTTTCGCACCACATTCACTGAGCCTGTTTACCCAGGCTTCTGGGCGTATTACATGGGCAATTATGTGTACCTGAATCTGGCTGAATAAGAGCAATGACAGTCTTCACACTTAAAGTGTGAAAAACATTAAACACCCCATTTTAGTTTAAACACACCCCCTTGGCAAATTTAGAAATGCATCCAAAACCACAGGGACCGGGATGATTGGTGTTGAGAGTGTGATGAAGTGGCTGTCATTTTCAGTTTTTCACTTCTTTTACAGCAACACATTGAGTTTAATGTTCATTAAACATTCAAACTTATAGGATATGAGCCTATATAGATACACATTTGCTTAGCCAGCCCATTACTAGTATGTTGAAACAGTTAATCATAGCCCATGCATAATAAATCTAATGATTTGTATAGCATAACTTGTTTTATTGAATTTATCGTGTTGTTGTGGTAGTTAAGGTGCTCTTTTTTCTTTCTTTTTAAGCATTTTTTCATTTAATATATATAAATTCCTTATTTTTCTTATGTCTGACCTTATCATTGATGTAGGGTAAAATTGATGATTGATTTGACAATTCTTAGAGGAGGTAATCGCTGTTAAATTAGTTTTGTTAGATGTTACATAAAGTTGTTTAATACCACTGTTTTCTCTTTTGTGATTAAATTGATTCCATAAATTTGAATCAAAGACACAAATACAATAAAATGACTAAAAAAATGACCTAAAGTTAAACACCTTATATAGTGTATCATAGCCCATGCAAAAGAGCTGCCTTGCATAACTTTAGTTGAATATATCATGTTGATTGGTTGTCACTTTACTTTTTGATCTATTTAGCATTTGTAAAATGTGATATGTGTGCACTTTGAAACCAACAATTTGTACAGAATACAATACTGATCATTTTGTTGTTCTCTCATGCCTGAACCTTAACACTGACATATGGTTCATTTCATGACTAAATAATGACTCAGTAATTATTCACGGCTCTGAAGAGAGAATTGTTAACACCATTTTTAGACATTAGACACAATGCTCATGTTAATAGAGCTGAATAAATGTTGATTCCTGTGACACTGTAATACCTGTTGTTTTGTTTACTCTATTCTTGAGAAAAATATTCAATAAAGTTGAGTGACCTGAGTTTACCACTGTGTGCTACTTTATTTCCTTTAGATTTAAACGTTGGATATATAGAAAGTAGAGGTGGGCATAGATTAATTTTTTTAATCTAGATTAATCTAGATTAATTTTGAAATTAATCTGGATTAATCTAGATTAAAATGGCTCATTTGAATTCATTCATAATATGCGTGTGCTCCCTAAATAATGACTCAAAGTAAGTCTTTGAGAACGTGTTTCTCAAGCCAGGTGGCGCATCAGACCAGGGGCTCATCTCCTGTTTCCAACATGCATCACAAACTGCTTGAGGAAGCTGTTCTACTATGATAATTGGTGATGAAAATAAATAATGTTCAACAAGATGTACTTGTGTTTACAAACTGTTTATTCAGTTAAACATGAACTTTGAACTGTAGGCCATAAGAGGTAACGATGAATTGTTTAGGGCTGCAACTAACGATTATTTCAATAATCGATTAATCGGTCGATTATTTTTTCGATTAATCGATGAATCGGATAAAAAAAATAAACATTTGTAAATGCTGCATCTTTATTCAAAAACTGAACATTACTTCAAATTCACAGTGCACACTGAAGTGTCAAAACACCAGGTTATTGCTCCAACGTCCCGGAACTATTAAAAGTAATATTAAATGATAAAAAATTAATAATAAACTTAACTGGGATAACACAAAAAAAAACATACAATGTATGATATACATTTATACAGTATAAGGGATGTCCATGGTAAACCAGTCAACCGATAATATTTTTAACCGGTAAATACTAACGGTTAACAAAATTAAATCATCTTAATTTCTCTCAGATGACAGGAGAGTTAATTTGTATTGATATTGATACCATTTTCAAGACTCCTTAACGATCCAAGTCTTTATTGATATCAAAATTGATAATTTTCTATTATTTTGTTGAAATAGAACTTGTATTATTGCTTTAATTGCTGATATGATCATAGCTCTAGATAGGACATTAAACAGGTCATAATTCCATTCCATCTTTACTATCTATTTTATCTTGCTGGGAAAACAAGTTTCGCCAAAATCTCAAATTTCTTTTTTTTTGTGTTGCATTTGAACACATCAATCATATTACTGAGCCGGCCTGAACACATCACAGTTGACATGTTTGCTACTTTTTTTAAGCTAACTAGCTTTATATCCTTCCGATTTTAACATGGATTTAAAATCTGGATCACTATTTTTAACTGACGGGACTTTCTACACCGTTCGGTTGTATGATTACTGCCGCTGCATTGAATGACTGTTGATGCGCCGATGCCGATTCTCCGAGCACGTCTGCACACCGTCTGCAGCAGCAGCTGACAGAGTTTTTTTGGACTAGACGGATACTGAGTTGATGGAGTTTTTTTTAACCCAAAGAAAGCAAAGGTACAACACTTTTATATAGGCCTGCAGTCCAGTGTTAGATATGACCAAAATACAAGCTGTGGCCGCTCACACTATAGCTTTCCCGCACGTGAAGCGAGCCTTCACGTGCGGAAGGGGGTTCACCCCGACGGCGAACAGCATCTCCCCTGAGCCGAACAGGAGGTGGAATTAAGAGATTAACGGCGATATTTTTTTTATCGCCCGATAAGAGTTTGGCGTTAACGCAGCCGTTAACGCCGTTATCGGCCCACCACTAATAGAAAGTTATGAGCCATATCATTTATGACACGTCTGGTGTAAGATTATCCCTGTCGTACATGTTTTTGTTTGATAGAGTTCATCCTTGGTGGAACCTGGTTTTAAAATAATACTTTATTTTACTATTACATCTGCAAATAACTTTTTAAATGTCATTCATAATTGAGTGAGTTATATTTTTCATCAGTTACATTTAAGTTTTTCTTATTACCTTATCTTCTGCTTAAACTTAACACACACGTGTATGTCGGTCCCCTTAGGCTGTGTGCAAAATTTGGTGATAATAGGTTGGAAATCCATAAAGTATTTTGGATTTTTTTTTCTAGCTCAATGGTTTGGGTGTTTCTGGTGCCCCCTATTGGTTGTGCTCAAAACGTTTTGGGAGACATGCTACCACAAAGGCCGATTCAAAGGCCGAATGAGCGTTGTTAAACGGGACGGTCTCCGTTTACGAGCATTACCGGTTTGCGTAACAAGCCGTTACCTTGCGTGACGACTCACCGCTCCTGTGCTGCCTAGCAACCCTGATTGCTGCCAACGGAGACAGCCTTGTCAACGGAGGAAAAAAGAAAAAGAAGTTGCCTACCAAACGAAAAGAAAAAAAGAAAGGAAGATAAAAGTTAAGAAGATGGAGCAACACGTTGCTGTTTTGTTTTTGTATTTTTTATTTTATTTTATGCCATCTCTGAAAAAAACGCAATGAATCTTGGGATATGTTGGGCCGCCCATCTGTTGCAGCCTTCAAAACCGTGAATCGAAGGCTGCATTTCTCGGCCGCATATGAAGGAGCCTTGCAAATGAAACAAGCCTTTGCGCGCCACTATGGCGCAATCGGTCTGCAAATGCAGCCTTCGTAGGTCGCAACCCCTGAATTGAGATTCACCGGTCTTCTGCACATATCCAGCTAGTTGTATGATGATAAGACCTATGGTTAATGAGTTATGGCCAATTAGCTGCTAAGCCCCGCCCAAACATTTTGGTCAATGGCGGCCATATTTTTCAAGCTATCCTACTAATCTTTTACGAAGATTAGAATTACAGCCAAGGCCCTCCTGCACTTAAAAAGAAGAAAGTGAAGAAGTGTATGCCTAAGAGAATGAGGTTGGCTGGTAGGGTGCAGAGAGCAGGAAGTGGAATCTGGGTGGCATACTGGGAACAGCATGAGAGGGTGTACCACTTACACAGAAAGCAGTGATTGAACATTTAAAGGACACAGGATTATTTAAACACATTTAGTATTTATATAGCTTAACCCCCCGCCCCCCATTTATTTTTTATTTTTTCTCCCTATCCACTTATTTATTTATATGTTAACTTATCTATTGTTATTTTATTTTGTTAAATGACCATTAGAAAACATAAATGCGGTTGTTACACAATCCGGTACACTTGGTGGCTGTATGCACCAAGAAAGCTATGGTTGCAACCCGCCAATAAACCAAAAGAAGAAGAAGAAGAAGAAGAAGAAGAAGAAGAAGAAGAAGAAGTGTATGCCTACTAATTGCCTCAATTGATTTCAGGTGTGCACGGCAACAGGCACTAGGGCTGGTGGACGTCTGTTAGCTGCAGGGAGAAATAAGTTATCCCCTTTTTGTTCTTCTCTGTCTATTAAACATCAATGGCAGCAGTTGACAAAATGGATTCTTTATTTTTTATCGTGTAGATGATATTTTGGACCCTGACTTGGAAATGGGCAGCAGGTAATGTTTCTTCAGAATCACATGTAATTTTGCTCTGAGCTTTTGTCAACAGCATGCTGAGGCCTTTGAATCTTAAATTGTCGACTGAATGTGTTTTGTAATACCCGTAAAGTTGTTCAATTGTGTGAAATACATTGTAAGGGGTCATCCCAATGTTTCCAGATTCATAGGGAAACATTATTTTGGGTTGTTTGATTAATAGCATATTTGTTTTTGTGGATAAAATACACTTTTAAAAGTAATAAACACAGACTTCATATTCAAAAATGTGTGTTAACTTTACCTGATTGATTCATCTCTATTCCACTAGGTTGAGTTATGTTATGCAGAAGGTAAACATTTAAAAACTAGATATCACTGTCTTCAATAATATGCCTTTTCACTCCACCTCCTAATAGGAAGTTAGCAAAACACATTTTACTACTGACGTGAACTAGTTTTTCTGCTGCCATCTTGTGATATGTGGTGGGTATTACAGGCTAAAGCTCTCTCTCATCTTATTGTTGTACCAGAGAAATGGCTTGGCAAACACTTGCTCGTTCTTTCAAGTAGTGTATCCACCAAATAATGATGCAAATCATGTGTATGGATAATTAAGTAATTAAAAATGTTGTACCTTCATCTAAAAAGGTGTAACTGAAAGCAAGAAGCCCCAGGAAAAGCAACAGGGGAGGGGTCCATAGGGCTGGTCCGAATTATTAGAATATCTTTTTGTTAAATTAGTATTCAAAGCTCAATTCAGTATTTTTGAAAGTAGCTTTAACTGCAATATAGTTTGTCAGCAAATAATATTTATATCTAAAAGTTATATACAACCATTTTAAATTACAAATAAAACGCTAATTTAAAATACGAGGTAGAGGCCTGTATACCATAACATTGGATTGTGTCTTTTATGGACATCTGTTTCTTATTCCCCTGATTCTTCGTGATCAATTTGGTGTTCATGTGAAATTTGAGAAAGTTGAGGTGAAAAACCTGTTTTTCAGTTCATGCAAAACACATTTTACTACTGACGTGAACTCGTTTTTTTTCACCACGATATTATCCTATTGAGCCCTGGGAACATTGATACACTCCCCATTTTAACACAGGCCACTTTCAATGATTCATTCTCATTGGTTTGATTCAATGGCCAATGCCTTTTTTTTTTTTTTGGCTTTAAGAATTCATTTTGTAGAAATGACTAATTTAACAAATTGGAAAACTTGTATGCAGAACGGGTAACTTATAAAATCAATATATCTTGTACAACTTGAATGGGGGGAAAAGGTGAGAAGTGTGCTGCTCACTTCTTAAGATCAAGTCAAAAGAAATTTAGCAAAAAAGAAAAAAAACATGAGCTTGTGTACCAAAAATGGTGATATACTCAAATCTCCACAGGAAATATACTGTTAATAAATTGATTATTTCAAATGTCTTTATTCTTTTTTTTTTAGAATGTCTAGTGCCAAAGTGCTACGGTTCCTTCAATCCCTTACCCGCAAGAAGCCTCTGGATCAAGTGGGTGAGGAGTCCCCCTTCTGCCGATGCCTGACCACGGTGGACCTTGTGGGCCTGGGTGTTGGCAGCACTCTTGGAGCCGGTGTGTACGTGCTGTCGGGAGAGGTGGCCAGAGAAGTGTCCGGTCCCAGCATCATCATCTCTTTCCTGGTGGCGGCAGTGGCTTCTGTCTTGGCCGGCTTGTGTTACGCCGAGTTCGGAGCCCGAGTCCCCAAAACGGGCTCGGCTTACCTCTACTGCTATGTGACCGTAGGGGAGGTGTGGGCCTTTATTACTGGCTGGAACCTGCTGCTGTCCTACGTTATTGGTAGGTAAAAAAAAAAACACACGGTAAACGCATGCATGTGTTTCCCAGATGTTGAATAAAGAAACATGTAAAAATCCACAAGTTTACTGAAACACATACATTGTGGCTATGGTCTTGTTAAAAAAAACTTGAGTTTGAAAATATACCTAGCTGTCCCCATCAATGGCCCTGAGAATGATGATGCAACAAGTGATCTATTTGTGTTTCTTTTTTTATGTATTTTTTTATGGGAACATTTGCTTAGTCATTTCTATTGTGAAGTGCTATCATTTACAAGACAACTTGCCCCATTCTAGTCGAAGGTGGACACTTTTAAATTTTGGCCATCCGATTGTCCAAATCAGTGAAATATCTCCTCAGGACCTGCTGCCTGTACGTACTGTGTGCGCCAGGAAAAATAAAAATCCAGTGTTCACACGCAGCCTAGGCTCTGTAACTGGTATGTAGACAAAAAAGGCCCACTGAAGCTAGCAATATGCCCATTTACAGAGCCACAGTTGTGTATTCACACTGGATTTGTTTAGGACAGGTAGTGGATGCTGGAGTTGATGTTTACGCTCCATAATTGGCAGCTAACCCTGTTATCCCTTCTCAGCCATGTGTCCCATAGGACATGAATGCGGCATAACAATAATTCAGTCCTGAAGGTCTCCGTTATGCGTTTCAGTCAACTTGTGGATTTTTTTGTGGACTTGTTTATCTTATTCAACGTTTGGGAAAACACATGCAACCTTTGCCTGTCTGTTTTGTTTTAATTACTCTCTTTATCTGTTCAATTATATTTCATTTTATTAGAGGACAATGGTTTAAGAGTTCTGATAAAGCAAAAACCTACATGTTAAATAGTGTCAGCTCATGACTTGGCATACTTTTTCTGTTCTACCCAGGAACATCTAGTGTAGCCAAAGCCTGGACGGGCACCTTTGATGACCTGATAGACAACATTATCGCAGAGACCCTGGGAAGACATACACCAATGGACTTCCCAGGCCTGGCTCCATACCCAGACTTCTTTGCCGCTGGGCTGATTATGTTGCTTGCTGGTAATTATAAAACGGGTGGCTTAAATCCAGCAATCTGATTGGTTCCAAACTGTTGTATGATGGGTGTATAGATAACTGCGTTCCAAATCAGTTTCGCGTCTGGCCGAACAACGCCCTTTAACTGTGGTATAATGAGCACATTCCACAGCCTGTCGTGAGCTGTTGCTTAATTATCTATTATGTGAGCGTCGTTAATGTGCACAATGTTTTGCAAATTCATTTTAATTTGAAAATGTTGCACTTGTTTTCTTTTGATTGTAGGGATTCTTGCCTATGGTGTGAAGGAGTCGTCGATCGTGAATACTGTTTTTACTGCAGTGAATATAGCTGTGTTAGTTTTTATAATCATAGCTGGCTTTATAAAGGGAGATGTCAACAATTGGGCCATAAGTCTGGAGACTATCCTGAATGTATCTCAACACTGGGAGTAAGTTCAAAACATATCAGGGAACTAAACGCATACAAATCTTTTACTAAGCAGTTAAGACAATTTTCGATCAATACATATACATGACAGCACATGAAGATAATTTGTTGTGAATGTGGTCATTCAACACACTATTTTTTTATATTGTTTTATTTTTTTCACTGGTGCTTTTTGTTCTGTTTTACCTTAGTTAGTCAGTTCTGTTTGTTCTGTGATGCTCTGTTTTGTGCTCTGAGGTTCCGTCCTGTTTACGTTGTTTTTATATCATGTTTAATTGTATTTTCTTTTAACATTGATGTCAGGGGACTACACATGAAAAATAGTCTTTCAGCTAATTCTGGCATTTTTAACCCATTTTATGATTTATGTGTTTTATTAATTTGCACTGTCCCCGTCTTAAATAAACTAAATTCAATTGAAGTTCGAGGACTCGCATGACTAGATACCATTAAAATCATAGCAGAAAGAATATGTAGATGAAATATAGGTAGCCCGTTACTGTATGTTGTTTTTTATTTGCTACCTTGTAAATGGAGAAAATGAGAATTTGTATTTTACACTGAATGAAAGCAATCAATATTTTTTATTTTCCTTGAACAGGAACTTCACATTGAACCAGGATGATGAAACTGACTTTGGTGTCGGAGGCTTCTTCCCCTTTGGCGTTGACGGTACATTAGCAGGAGCTGCCACCTGTTTCTACGCTTTTGTTGGATTTGACTGCATTGCTACAGCAGGTAAAGACTGTCAGCAGAACACATTTTGTTGAAATGACTTCCAACAGTATAAGGACGTCTCGGGATTTATAAGAATCCATGTATCTTTCTTTAAATACATTCCCGTTCCGTAATATTAAAAAATGATTAAACTGAAAACAAATGGATTTAGTGTTTAATTGTATGTATTTTAAAATGTAACCGTTTCATTCAGTCTGCCTGTCAAACATGAATTGATTGTTAGTGTCTGCAGTAAGGCAAGGCAAGTTTATTTATATAGCACAATTCAGACACAAGGCCATTCAAAGTGCTTTACAGGGGAACAATTAAAATACATAATACACATTAGAAAAGCGAATGAATAGAAATAAAACATTTAAACGCTAATGAAAAGAAATAGAACAAGTAAGGTGCTGATTGTTAGTGTCTGCAGGAAAAGTGAAGCTAATGATAGTACTGCTGTTTCAGGGGAGGAGGTGAAGAACCCACAGAAAGCTATGCCTTTGGGGATTGTGATATCCCTGCTGGTCTGCTTCCTGGCTTACTTTGGAGTGTCGGCTTCTCTGACTCTCATGATGCCCTACTATATGCTCGACAGCCACAGTCCTCTACCTGTGGCCTTTGAATATATTGGCTGGGAGCCCGCAAAGTATGTCGTGGCCGTGGGATCCCTATGCGCACTCTCAACAAGGTACTGGTTTCTGCAGCTGTATTAATGGGTCATTTGGGACGGGGTGAAGTCATGTTGTACATTTTGTTGTTTTTTGACAGAAGGTGGGGTTAAGGGAGAGGGACGATAATAAAGTAGTTATTACAGGAGTACTTTTTTTTTTTTTTACCTTACTGTTTGGTATTGAGTGTCAGAGAAAGTTGCTGTTTTGTCTATTGTAAAACCCTTCACTATGTACATGCAATAGTCAGATTTTTAAATAATGCTATTAATGTTTGATGAAGCTAGTGGGTTTATTCTTTTTAGTTAAAGGAATACTTCACCCATACAGAACCAGCGATCTATCATTATAAAATTGCTATTAATGTTGTTATGAATGAAGTTTATTCCCTTGGCCCAGCTGTCCTGTTAATCCTAACCCTACATTTTATCAGGATAGGATGAATTGATTTAAAAATAAAAATGTTTTGCACGTTTCTGCTACATAGGATCTCAGAGTTCAATACACCTTCATATTTCCACCGGTGAAGTAGGTCTTTAAGCAATACTCTGAAGGTATTGAGGGGTAATGACTTGATATTTGACAAAAAACAAGCTGTATTCCAGTGACTTGAATACAGCTGTCGCACAGATATGAAAAAAAACAATAATAATTTTGTCCTTAAAAAAAAAAGCACAACCCTACATGTTAAGCAACTTCTAATTAAAACCATCTTCATCCTCATAACATTTGTTTGGATTGTAGGCCCTCTCTTATACATGTTATATTCCAATCAAATACCGTCCAAATCAAAAAGAGACATGATGCAAGTGATTTTAGAGTGTGTAGTACTCAACCATGACTAGTAAATTTAATTTTATTATACATAACATCCAGAATTGCTTGACAGAAATGTAGTGAGTATCATATGGAATTGAATATTCAACCTAGTGGTGTCCTTCCACAGTCTCATCGGTGTGATGTTTCCAATGCCACGAGTTCTCTTTGCCATGGCCAGAGATGGCCTGCTCTTCAAGCCTCTCCGTTACCTGAGCAGCAGGCAGAGTCCTGTCTTTGCTACTCTGTCTTCAGGAGCTATGGCCGGTAAGCCTTGTTAAGTCATACAGAATCATAAAAAAATAAAAAATTAATACCATGATATCCTTTAACCAATTTAAACATACTATTTTAAATCTACAAAACTGTAACTGTTTTAATTAGGCCGTATTGTACTTTTACCAATTTTATTTTATTTCCAGCCACCTGTCTAAAATGTTTCTCTTTGCCATCTTGTTGTGTATTTGATGTATTTGCATTGTATATTGTGATTTTAGCTACAGTGCCAATATATAGTAAGTAGTTACAGAGGAAAACTTTTTAAAAATTGGAATTTAAATACGATCTTCGGTTAGTGCAGAATTGCCTCATATCAATGTTTCTGGTTAGTTATCAGAGCTCACACATTTATTTTTGATAAGTGTACAGATTTGTAGACAAGTTAATATTGACTGGCATATCATAGTCTTGAGTTCCTCGGCTTTCCCATTAACGGATATAGTGAGTAACTAAACATGTGGATGTCTTTGCAGCTTCCATGGTCCTGTTATTTGACTTACAGGCACTGGTTGACTTGAGTTCAATTGGGACCATCTTTGCCTACACCCTTGTTGCAGTTTGTGTTCTCGTATTGAGGTATGTATTTTTATTTTTATTTAACGTTTATTTTTCCAGATAAAACATTAAGAGTTTCTTATTAACATTATTGATCTGGTCCAACAGGCCCCAACAGGCATAGAGGTACAAATAACAAAGAAAATAGAAAACACAAATGTTTGAAAAATAGTCATGGGACCAGTGTAAAGGTCTGAACAGGATGTTATAAATAAGAGACAACATAAAAATGAGTGTGTGTGTGTGTGTGTGTGTGTGTGTCAAACACTGGCTATGTATATTTGGGAGTAACCTAGATGTAAATGTGATCGCTCAGTAAAAGGCCACAATGTTCATATGTTTGTAAATTTTATACTTAAAAGACTCACTAATTATACAAACCAAGACATGTAAAAGTTCTACCCTAACTGCAGTTCAAGCATGTTGCTTTGTTTTTTTTCTCCCAGGTACCAGGACGACACTGGTTTTGTCCATAGACAGGAACCCTTTACTGTAGCGGGGCTGCTGAAGCCTTCGTCTCGAGCCACAGACCGCACATCTAAAAATGTCAACATGGTCACCATCATTATTTGTGAGTAGTAAGATAAGCCTTTATTCATCTCCAGAGGGGAAACTTTTTTTTGCAGCAGCAGCAGCAGCAGCAACATGTGGACAGGAATAATTAAAACCTATTTAATAAGAGGTATATTAAACAATAGTAATAAAAAAAAGAAATAAACTATACCAAGTCCCTTATTGGTGTGATTGTATTCACCTGTTCTACTGTGGCATAAGTTTATCAGTTTTATGCACTTACACTTTTTTCCAAACATACTTAAAAAACAAAAACACGCATTTTAGCAGTAAGGATGCTGAGAAAGTTTTTCCTGCCTACTGATTCCTCTCCAGTGTTCCTGGTGATCATTCTAAGCGTGCTTCTGTCCGAGGCCATGTATTCCCTCCGCAGACGAGAGGTGTGGAGCGTGCTGCTGGTCTCTGTCCTCGTGCTGGCATTGGTCCTCGCTGTGGCTCTCATCTGGAGACAGCCTCAGAGCAAAACCAAAGCTGCCTTCATGGTAAACTTCAGTTCTGGTGTACAGTTCTAGTTGGGTAGGGGTAGTTCAGTATTTTTGAAGTGGGGTTGTTTGGGGTACCTAGGCATAGTTATGGCGATGGCGATCAGCAAAGTAACTATAAGGAGTTTCCCCTTTTTTAAGTGGCTGTTGCAGGGCACATAAATACCTGATGTTGGCCAAACCCAACCACATTGAAATATTTGAGTTTATTACACCAATTTTCTGTTTTGAAATTCACGTTATTTTGTTAAGGCCCTTTTTTTTCACTAACTGAGATATTGAGAGCTTTTTCTTGATGTTATATAGAAGTTGTATTCAATACTTCTTGGAATATAATCTTGTACATACTTATACTGGTGTTAATAAATGAGAATTAGGTTCTGGTAAGCGAGTTCTAGTTTTGGGCAGTCAAACTAGTTATTTCTGCCTATTGTCAGTCCTATCTGCTACGCTAAGCTGCTGCGCATATTTAGAGTACAAACAAGGGAGTTATATCTTACTTCGTATCTGACCCTGGGCAAGAAAGTGAGTGCGCATATTCTGAAATGTTAAATTATTGCTGTAGCCTAAAGAATCAGTAATGAGCTTGTGGTTTTGTAGGTTCCCTTTCTACCCGTGATTCCAGTTTTAAGTGTCTTCATCAATACATGCCTAATGGTGCAGCTGGGAGGAGAAACTTGGATCAGCTACGCTGTCTGGATGGCAGTAGGTAAACACATTCTGCCTTTTTAAAGGAGTCGTCGGCGATTCTGGAGAATGCTTGTTATAATAATATTTGTCAAAATCAGTAATTATGTCCTTACGATCTGCATTGTGTGTGCTTTTTTAAAATACACAGCCTAGGCTCTGTAAACGGGTATGTTAACAAACGGAATGTTAAAGTTGGCCCACCGTAGCTAGTTACATGCTTGTTTACAGAGCCTAGGCTGTGTATAAACGCATGATTTTTTTTTTTTCTTTTTCCAGCACACAGTACGGACAGGCAGTGGAATGTGAAGAGATACTCACTGATTTTGACAAAGTAATTTTGACAACAAGCATTCTCCAGAATTGCCGACTCCACATTAACTCTCCTAAATAACCAACTTGATGTGGACTGTTTTGATTTTTATATATATTTTGTTGCATTGTTAGTAGGAGGTCAGTTTATATCAACACTAAATGATGTCATTCCTCAGGCCTGATCATCTACTTTGCCTACGGAGTGCGTCACAGTGTCCAAAAGCGAAGGCTGCGCGAGGCTCGCACCCAGCTGAATGTTGTTCATGTAGACATAATTGCAGCTTGATGTTTAGGAAATTGTTTGACGTGTTGCTGTTCACTTGCACGGATGACAATGGCCACAGTATGTGTGTAAAATGAGAGGAATTCCTCTAAAAAAATTTTTTTTAATTTATTTTATTCAGGATTTCAAACATCCCGTTTGTCATTTTAGCCATTATGATGAGATCAGTCATTCAAGACTATGTAATCTTGGATATTGTTTGACAATGTCAAAACTATTTTATATATTTATCTTTGTCGTGGGGTTCATTTAATCTGTGACGTTAATGTTAATAAATGTATAGAAAATATAAAATAAATTTCTGTGAAGTATGAGTTGTATTGTCTTAAGTTTTTCCATGAGTGGTGTAAACTATTCTGGAGAATGTTTGATTGATGACCAAATCACTTTCTGTCGATCAGTGAATATCCCCTCACAATCTGCTTCCCTACGGCCTCCACACACATCCTACATCTACTGCGCGTCTGCGTCTGACTTTTCACCGACCGTGTAATCAACCTAGAGCGGCCACACATCCAACCTCGGACGCACTGCTGATGCCCGTCGGAGGCACGTCTGCAGCGACGCTACACTTCACCTCAGGAGGCTCGCCAGGGGCGGATCTACCGGGGTGGCAACTGCCACCCTAAAAAAATTCTTGCCACCCCATTTGGCAGCGCCGAATTAAACATTTATTTCTGGCTGTTAAGAGACATTTACGAGCGCGAGTTTCAAATGTCCGACTGCAAGTGAATGCAGCCAGGTAAGATTGCCCCACCCCGATCGCCCCCGCCTCACTCCCGAGACTCCCAACCGCACTGATTTTGAAAACAAGGAAAGCGCGCGAGAGACGGATCCAAACTCCAGACGAACGAACCAAGCGGCACAGGAGAGACTACACTCTCCAGGTATTACTGATCAACTGTCTATCTATGAAGAAATGACAATAATTAGAAAAGAGCAGGGCTAATGGAGTTGTGGTTTTCCTGTAAAGGTATTATGCTGCTGTGTGGTGACAATGCCTAGAGGTTAATAACGTTAGGAACTTGTGAATGCTTCGGAAAAACTACAATAACGTTTATTTCACATAGTTCCACCATAAGTCAGTCTAAGTAGGGTAGTTAAGTTTCAGTTTCGTTTTTCATCTGTCAGACAGCTGTTGGCTCAGCTGATGGGCTCGAGCCTCACGGAGCAGACAACGGGAGTCAGTCTAAAGTCAGCGATGATTAGCCTGGTCCAACCAGACCATCGTACTTCATTTCATTTGTACAGAAGGTCTGGAAGTGCTGTAATTGGCAAACGTTCACTCACTTGGAGGCGGGTGTCTGTCGTAGTTTAAAACTATTGGATCTGCCCAGTGCCACTCTGGATTAGCCAACCAATCGCATCACGTTTGGTCGTCACGTGTGTCATGAGCCGGCTTTTGATGGTGCGTTCCAGTTGGACAGGGAACTCGGAAATTTCCGACTTCACTACATATTGTAGTCTATGAATCTACCGGTATCTGGCAACGGTAACTTGCTAGAGCCTAACGTTTAGCTATTTGGATGAGAAAGGTTGTAGGCGTCCATACTTTCGCGAGCAGATGCACTGGAACACAGACGGGTCGGAACGCGGAACTACCAAGTCGGAAATCTCCTTCCTCCGAGTATAAAGGAACACACCATTCAACTGAAACTGGAGCGCGACTTCGACGTCATCGTTCTCAGCCACTCGCTCTGTTCGCTGATTGGACGACTGTAGATTCTCCGGCTAAAACTGGGAAATGCACTGTACACCCAGACTGACTACTGAAGGGAAAATGAAATTTGGCCCGAAGTAGGCGGGCGGGCGGGCGGAGCCAGGCTAAGCGATGATCACTCTCACAAATCAAAAAGCTAAATTATCAAATAAAGCTATCTCTTCCTCCCTCTGTCCACTGCACACTCAGTCACTACTAGTAGCTTAAATGAGGATTAAAACCTCATTTTGCACATTATTATTTTTTAATATTTTAAGATTGCAGGCTAGTAAAATACCACCAGCCACTACATTATCAATGATAGACATGAATAATCGCTCCTTTTTTTTTTTTACAGTCTAACCCAATTTCAACAATACAGGAGAATAAATATTTGAAAGCAATACAGAATGCATGATATTACTGCATTGTATTTTATTCTATTTGTCACCGGGAACCTACATGTTGTCAATTACTTTACATAAACTTGATGCAAACAAATTCACCAGAAAGTGTTGAATGTTCAAAAATTTGAACGCCATGCCCCCTACGGGTGTATTAGTGCAGGTGTTTGTTGTGAGGCAGGTAATGTAGTATTTATTCAGTAATAATAATCTTTAAAATTGTCTGACACCTTTTATGTTTAAATGTAAGGCTTCACTCGTGCCACAATACATTAAGTATAATGTTATTTAGTCAACATATCTAAATGTGGGGGCTTTCCCAAGTAAATATTGATTTATATGGCTTTAATTAAATCGGCATACTGTACACAGGTTGCCACCCCTTAAAATCTCCTGCCACCCTCTTGCCACCCCATGAATATTTTTATAGATCCGCTCCCTGAGGCTCGCCAATTTGTTTCTGAGAGCCGCGCGTCTCTCGGGTCTCGCTGTTTTAACTGATAGAGAAATACTCTGCTGAGAGTCATATTGACTTCATACCGGCAGCTTTCGCTGTAGTTTCACCATGTCCTGCTGTGTCCCTTTTCAAAATAAAACTTCCAACAAGCGAAAATGTGGCAAAAGAAAAGAAAAAAGGCAATGGGGCGCACAGATTACTGTCGAGACTCAATATAAATCATATGCATCATAAATGACATGAAAGAACTTCATTTTTAACACTAGAACCGCCACGGGTCAAATTGACCATAACTATACTTTTATAAACTATTGAAGCCCCCCTGTCTTTGACTTTTCCTAAAATTGTGTTGTGATGCTCTCCCTATGGTTAAATAAGTCACAATTAACCTGGATTAAAAAAAACAGGCATTTATACCTAAAACCGCCACACTGGGTCAATTTGACCCACACAGGAACATGTAATATTTTCGAGCAAGTTGCTAGGCAATGGCAATGTTTGGTGTCCGCGATCTGACAACTGTATGTGCAGTCATTCTTAAACACTTACAATAAATTAGAAATGAAGATAAATACCTAACATTAGAGTTACTAAGTGAAATGAGTGATGCCAGTCTTTGATTGCCCTCTCAACTTGAAGCATAAACAAAATCTGCCATGGATAAATAATGACATTAATCAGTTGATGAAGAAGCGGGATCATGCATTAAAAAAATTGTCCACAAAATTACATACAGATACCCTTGTCTATAAGGGTCTACAAAACCGGATTGTAACTGAATTAAGAAAGGCCAAAACAAATTATTTCATGCAACTAATAAAAAAATCAGGTGGGAACAGTTCATGCCTCTGGAAACATCAATACACTTCTAAATCGTAAGTCAAAGAACCATGCAGAAATAAAGGAACTTAGTATTAAAGGAATCATTTCCACTAATATCAAGGACATAGCTAATGAATTAAACACTTCATACAACACTTCATACAATCGGTAGATGAACTCACATCAAACTTCCAAAAAACTCTTACCACAGATGAACCCAACTTAGATTCTCAACGATTACAAAACTTAAATAACATAACTAATGATAAGACTTCTTATTTTAACATCAAACCAACTGACCATACAAACATTCTAAAAATCATAATGAATTTAAACAACTCAAAGGCAAAAGATACATTTGGAATTGATGTTTTATTTTTGAAAAAATATAGTGCCATTTTGATAAGCCCATTACTTCATCTAATAAATCAGTCCATTAAAGAAGGGAAATTTCCACAAAGTTTTAAAATGTCTATTATTACCCCAATTTATAAATCTGGTGCATTAACTGATGCCAGTAATTATAGACCGATATCAATTCTCCCAGCAATGTCAAAAGTACTTGAAAAGGTTATCGCTAATCAACTAAAGACCTACCTTGAAAACAATCAGTTTTATCATTCTAAGCAATTCGGATTTCGCAAAAAATATTCAACTGAGATGGCACTGTGCCACTTCATTGACAGAATAAAATGTTCCCTTGACAATGGAAATGTGGTTGGAGCAGTGTTTTTGGACTTGAAGAAAGCCTTTGACACTAAGTCATGACATACTTGTCAGTAAACTAAGACATAAATTAAATTTTTCTGCTCTTACTGTCAGTTGGCTAAGCTCATATTTGAATTATCGACAACAGTGTGTTCGCTTACAGAATGTGAAAACATCTCCTCTGAACAGTAAGACTGGTCTGCCACAGGGATCAGTTTTAGGTCCTATTCTTTTTTGCTTATACATAAATGATTTACCTAACATTTGCACAGACACCGAATGTCAGATGTATGCTGATGATACAGTGTTTTATGTTTCAGCAAAGAATCCCTGTCAAGCTTCAGAGATCTTAAGCAGACAGATGGTTACTGTTTCAGAATGGCTACAAAGGAATCACTTAACACTTAATCACACAAAAACAGTATCAATGTGCTTCTCAATAAGAAAGAAAGTCCTAGAGAAATTTGACAGCAAGATAGTAAAGAAATTGAGATGGTAAATGAGTTTAAATATCTAGGTATAACTCTAGATCCTCAACTTAAGTTTGACTCGCATATAAAGAAGCTATCTAAAACTGTAAAAACTAGTCTGAACTGCTTTAGACTTATCAGGTCATGCCTCTCCTTTAAGGCATCTCATTTGTATCTGCATGCCATGGTTTTTTCACATCTATCCTATTGCATCACTGCCTTGGGCCAGGCCACTGAGTCAGCTACTAGACCTCTATTCTCACTCTATAAACAAGCTTTAACATTTTTAGACCAGAAGCCACAGAAATGGCACCATTGTAAAATTATTGAGAAACACAATTTGTTGACTTTTTCCAACTTTATAAAATTCTGTTCCTTGAAAGTTGTTTTTAAGTGCCTAAATGGACTGGCCCCACAAGCAATGTCTCAGATCTTTAAAAAGACTGACAACTGCCGGACAATGACAAGGAGTATAACCAAACAAAACTGTAAAGTTCGAAGATGCAGGACAACATTTAGCCAATTATCTCTCTCAGTGCAAGGTACACACCTATGGAATTCTCTACCATCAGAGATTAAATCCCAAACAGAACTAAAGAGTTTTAGTGTGAAAGTTAAACAGTGGCTCAAGCAGCAGCAGAAATGTGAACATTAACGTCTCAAGTTATTTTAATAGAGCACTTTACTAATGTTTAATGCTAAATTTAATTGTGTTTTAATCTGAAATGTACAACTACAGCTGTGTGTATTGACTCATGGTACATATTAATTGTATTATTTACTGTATCTCTATCACTGCATTTATTGTATTTAGTATCTTTGATTGTATTTTAAAGCCTGACCCAGGGACAAAGACTGCAATTTAGCTGAAGCTAGACGTCTTATATGCATCACATTTTCCCATTTTTTTGTGGCAATGTTGTATGTATTGTCCCTGTCAAATAAACATAAAAAAAAAAATCAAAAAAAAAAAAAATACTGGAGAGAGATCAGAACTGAGCGCTGTGTTCCACACACTACGGCTCGACAGAGCGTCGGAGGGATCCTCCGCCTCAAAACATGTTAACGTGTGAACAAAAATTAATAATCAATTTGAGCTTACCTAAAAATAAGTTTGCCATGTTGCTGTTTATTGTATTTAGGATTTTAACTCATTTGGACGCTGTTTTGACCGTCTGTTTTCATAGCGATATTATATCTACTTTCAGTTTAATTACTGAGTCGCTACGAAACGTAGTGTTCTTAAAGAGGACCTATGATGCTTTTTGACTTTTATGACCTATAAACGTTGTTATGATGATTCATAGTCATGCTTAACCATACTAAATTATCAAATAATGACTTACATGCATTTCGACGTATTCCCTGCTGACCGTCTGGGGTGTCTGTGCAGAGCACTAAACACTATTCTAGCCAGTCGAGAAGTCACGTGTTCAGAGCGGTCTAACCCTTGTTAGACCGTCGCATGTAACTTCGTGACGTCACCACGCGGATGTTTCCATGTATGGTAATGCTGTCACTTCCCTGTTCGCGTCTGCCTCGCGCCCTTATAGGTCCATGCTTGCGCTTCCCGCCACTGAAAGTGTTCCGGAAGGAAGGTAACCAATCACAACGGAGTGGGGTTTGCAGGAGGAGGGGGAGGGGGGGGGGGGGGAGGAGCGGAGATCCCCGAAGCACAGGCGGAGGGAGCGGAGATTGCCGAAGCACACACACTCAAGTGTTGACAGGACGTGCTGGATCGCCAAAATAAGAGAAAGAGCTTCCCGAAAATCGACATAGTTTTTTGTGATGTGATTCGTGTCAGGTTGCTCTATAGCAGTGTAAAACAAGAAATTAAGACCAGAAAAGTAGTATAATAGGTCCTCTTTAAAGCTACTTAGATTATAAAAAAGAGGTACAAAACACAGATGATGATTATAGGGGAGAGTGGCCTAAGTTGTGCATTTTGGAAGTTGTTCCACCCCTTGTTTCTAGAAAACCGTGGAAGAAATTGGAAATGTGACCACATATTTAAGAAGAGCCATCCATTTGACTCATCCTGTAAAGAAGGGAGACACAAGGAATAAGATATAAGCACATTTAAGCTCAAAAAACTGTTTTGCCTTTCAAAGTACAATTCCCATGATCAAGGTTATTTGATTATTGTGTCTGAACAATTATAGACAAGTTTGAAAACATTTGACACATGTTTTAGTGCTTTGGTATGCTACATTTTGAGTCTATACAGTTAGCACGATGTCAGCCCTAAACTGCTGCATCATGCTTATTATCCAAAATTCTGGGGATGGGGTGATTTATGCCAAAGGGCCTGGGTGAGTTATAAGTAAGTAAGTAAAATGTATTTATAAAAGCACATTTATGACAGTTTGCACTGTCCAAAGTGATGTACATAGTGCATTCAGTAGGTAAACAATGAAGGTAAAATAACAATAACCAAAATAAAAGACGTAAAGCCCATACATCCACATAAACACAGATAGTAGTGCAGAGGTAAGATAGTTAATGGGGAGGAAACACCAGGGTGTACATATGGGTTTTGAGCCTTGATTTAAAGGCAGAAATGTAGGGGAATCACATTTGTCAGGTGGCAGTTGATTCCACAAGCACGGAGCAACTAGTGCAAAGTACATTTCTGAGAGTTGTGCCAGTGGCATGGCTGTATACGCTGGTCACCAAAAGAAAGTGATTGTCTACAGTAGCTCAGAAGAGAGTGACATCTCAATTCCACTCAACGACACCAGTGATGAGAGTTCAGATGGCCAGAAAGATGATGATGGTGACTTTGTCATTGTGAGCTTTGCAGGTAAAACCATTAGATCTGCTAGGCCTTGTTTAAGAAAATTGTCCTTCAATCTTTGTCAACTATTTACTTTATTTACTTTAAATATACCTTAAATAAGTAATTGTCAAATGGATTTGTCTTGCAATGGCACAATTCACCCCATGGTATTCTCTCCAACCGCACAACTTACACCACACCGGGGGCAAGTTTTTTTTCCGAAAGCTATATTTCTTCAACAGTTTATTCCAGATCCAAAGTTTTTATTGCCAGGGATGCACAACACTCTGAAATATATGTACATATTTGAGTTGGAGACTTTACTTTCAAGGCCTTACTTTAAAGTCACTTTGAGTGAAAAGTTGCACAACTTAGGCCACTCTCCCCTACAAACTAATGTATGACTTTATATTACACTAGAAATGCACGGGTCAATTTGTTGTGCAAATCTGTTGACACGGGATGTTTTTTCTTGCATATGTTGGTGTGTATGGGAAACCAGTGCCAAGTCGTCTGCAAAGTCTAGGTCTTCAAGAGTTGTAAATAGTGTCCATCTGATGCCCCTAGGTTGATCTTCAGTTGTTCTTCGCATCACCCAGTCTATGACGATATTGAAGAGTAATGCGGACATCACGCATCCTTGCCTCACTCCAGTCTTGACTTCAAAAGTGTGGTTGCTGTTTCCTACTTGGCATGTGAAGTTGGTGTAAAAACCCTTTATGACGAGGATGATTTCTTGTGGAATCCCATACAAACGTAGAATTCGCCATAAACTGTCCCTGTGGATGCTGTCAAATACTTTCTCGAAGTCTACAAAATTGATATACAGCTGTCTTTGCCATTCTGTGCACTGCTATCCACTGGTCCTCCAGGTTGGGGGTTGGGCACAGGGCTAACAACCCAGTCCCGTAGAATAAATATTGTTACGGAAACAGCAACAAAGCTGATAGTTTACACATCATATAATCGTAGTTTTCATTTATTACTGACTTTATGTCCGAGCGAACAGAACAGCAACTTACCAACAGCGTAACAACATTTTACTTATGGGTGCAAAACCAAATGCCCAGCATTAAGTGTGAAACCAACTTCCGCTGTGGACTTTCACAATAAAATACACAAAAAACCTTTTGTTGCAGTCCCAAGTTTGACAGGAATTTAACATTAAAGCCAAGTTATTATTTACACTGTTACACAGGCACTGAATTGGAGCAGCTATAATATATTAGCCATGTTGGTCTCAACGATCAAAGCAGTGAAAACTAGTAGTAAATGAATGTATGCGTTTGTTAAAGATTATCTTTTGAGTCTATAATTATGAGCTACTCAATACATCTTGGTCATATTGTAACAATGTTTCACTTGTTGAGTAATGGAGCCGCTGACTTTTCTCAGATCCAGATTTTTTGTCTTTCACAATCACAATCGTTCCAGTTGTTTTCAGCATTAGCATACTTAATTTCTCCGCAGTCTTCATTATTGCCCTCATGACTGTTGGGCTCATTGCTGGCCCAGTAGCTGAAATAAAAATAAAAATAAAAAAATTACCCTAAATTTTTTTTATCAAAATAGTTAAACTTCAAACATTATAGTTCAAAATCCAAATGTTACTTTTGCACATTAATGCAGATGTATTAGGGGAGTGAATGATGAGAAAATCGGGTGTGTAACCTTGTGGTCAGAGGAGTACCGTCCACCCATTTCCAAACGCCCTCCGTCTCTCTGTCAGTCAGTCCAATCCAGACCAGCTCTCCGAACTTTCTCGCAAATTCCTTTTTATTTTAAAAAGAGAAACAAAAATTTGTCCACATAAATAATATAATACAAATAGTGGCTACATTGTCAACTGATTCTCTCACTCACAGACACACACCTGTTCTTCTTTGCTGTTGATAATCACCAGGGGCCTCATTTATAAAGCTTTGCGTGGGATTCACGTGGAAGCTGGCGTACGGAAGAAATGTAGGATGTACGTGCGAACAAAAATATTCGGATTTATAAAACAGTGCGCACTCACGTCCTACGCCTGTTTCCCTTTATAAATCACAATCTACTCTAAATGTGGTGCAGCCTTTGCGGGCTTCACGTACCGCCCATATTTACCCATACATAGTCATCGACACGCCCGAATTAATATCATTTACTGAGTGCATGAAGGCGGTAGTGGCAATCGCCGACTGAAAGGGAAATGGAAAAATAAACTCCACACGGTGTGGATCACTGCGGTCACCCCGAAGTACCCGTTGGAGAAGTGGCGAACAGGGAAAATATAGTTTGGTGGCAGTGTGAGCGTAAAGGCGATAGAGTGCAGCCTGTGGCGATCTCTGTGAACTCTGTGGCCGAAATAAAAAGAAGTGATCCGACATAAAAGTGGACGCAAACAAGTGCATATCCTCACACAACAGTGTTTGTGCCACGAGCGGGGGGCACTGAGACCCCCCATGAGATACAGATTCGGAGAATTCATCCCGGGGCAGTGACGGGCGGCGGAGGGTTAATAATAAACTTCACAGTCCCTTTCAAAACACAATTGCGACGTGCTTAACACTAGAACCGCCACGGGGTCAATTTGACCCGTGGCGGTTTTTCAACTGCCCATAACTATACTTTTACTAAATATTGAAGCCCCCAACTCATTGACTTTTCCTAAAATGGTGTTGTGATGCTCTCCATATGGTTAAATAAAGTCACAATTAAACTGTATTAAAAAAACAGGCATTTATACCTAGAACCGCCACGCTGGGTCAATTTGACCCGCACAGGAAAATGGAAAATGAAAAATGTTCGAGCAGGTTGCTAGGCAACGGCATTGTTTGGGGTCCGCGATCTGACAACTGTAGCCTACGTGCAGTCATTCATAAACACTTACAATAAATTAGAGATGAAGATAAATACCTAACAACATTAGAATTACTAAGTGAAATGAGTGATACGAGTCTGATAGCGAGAGATCAGAACTGAGCGCTGTCTTCCACACACCGCGGCTCACAGCTCAACTGACAGACAGCTGAGTGCTCTCTGTGAGCCGGACAGAGAGCGACGGAGGTGTCCTCCGCCTCAAAACATGTCAACGTGGGGAAAAATTAATGAATAATCAATTAGAGCTTACCTAAAAATAAGTTTGCCATGTTACTGTTTATTGTATATAGGATTTTAGCTCATTTGGACGCTGTTTTGACCTTCTGTTTTACTATACTTGCGATATTATATCTAGGCCTACTTTCAGTTTCATTACTGAGTCGCTACGAAACGTGATTAGTGTTCTTAAAGATACTTAGATTATAAAACAAGAGGTCCAAAACACAGATGATTATTAAACAAACTAATTTATGACTTTATACCACACTAGAAATGCACGGGTCAATTTGACCCGCCTTGGCGGTTCTAGGTATAAATAGAATGCTGGCGGTTCTAGTGTTAAACACAAAGAAAAACACATAGATAAAACGGACTAAAAGCCGTGAAAAAAATCACAGTAGCCTATGTGATGTACAGTAGGCTTATCATTAGTGTATGAAAAGGTGCACTCCTGTCTGCCTGACTGAGGCATCGAGAACAGCGTCAGTGTAAAAGTAATAGGCTGTATTCCACCTCAATATTATCAGAATTAATTCCACAACATGCAGATAGGTTATTCTTTAATAACTGCAGAGCTTATTCGAACGTTGCTATTTTGTTTTTATTTGCACTATGTCTCCGTTTGTAGGCTATTTAAGATCCTAATTCGTTTTGTTTTTGTTGGTATCACTCCATGGAAAAATCCGTGGAGGCATTTGTTCATTAGTTGTAAGAATGGCTTCATCCGTTTTGCAAAGGAACTCCCAATATATGATAGACCTACATGGCTTATAATAGGCCTATCTGGATACATTTTACACAAACACATTCGTTCTCGCACTTCATACATGTGCCGACGGAGTCGCCGTTTCTCCTTTCTCCACTTTCTGTGCGTACGCATGGGTCAGAGTTTGCGTGGAGGACCGCACATCTCCCGTCAAGTTTGGTTTTTATAAATCCCAATATTTGCTTAGAAATTGGCGTGCGCCCTCTTCTGGGCGTACGCAACGTTTATAAATGAGGCCCCAGGTCTGCGCCTCTCTTCAGACAGTCACTTCTGCTGTCTTGCCAGGATTTCCTCAGTGTAGAAACGTGATAGAAACTACCCTCGAAATACAGCCATCCTTGCTGAGAATTGTCAGCTGTCAGTAGATGGAAACATAAGCATCTCAGTAATGAATTAAACAACACAGTGACACCTCTAGTGCTGTGGGTAACACTTCTTTTAAAACCTTTTTTAGTTGACTAAAACTTTAGTCACCTATTTACCATTAGAAGCTGTAAACAAACATTTAAACATTGCTTTACACTAATGTAGGTATCTGGTTACGGAACTGTTGATGATCTCAATAATGTCGGCCTACAGTATAATTTAACATTCTCTATAAAGACATACGTATCTTACATTATTACATATTTTAACACATTTAATATTATCTCATTTATTATCTTTTTCTACTCAACCCGCTATGGCTGCTCACAGGAGTGACTGTAAATTGACAGTTACATTAAAAAAACTTATATCTATTCTGTATACTATTGCACAATAGTGTGTTAAAAAAACACGTCATCACAATGTTTCTGTACTGCTTATACATGCTAGGGGAGGCATTTAAATAAAGTGAACTGAAGTTAATGTGGTCATCTTCGCAGAGTATCAGGGATACATGGGTTCAAGTGGCCTACTGACCGGGTTTGAGTTCAATTTTCTGAAATGAAAGTATCTGTAAAAACAAGAGAACAGTGTTTTCTTTAGAGGAACAGAGCTGGTGTACAGGATGTGGTCGCTGAATATGTTGCATGGTTATAATTAGCTATTGGACAACACCTACTTCTCTTTCTCTCTTTCACTGAAACAATCTAATGCATATGGAATGAGCACAGAAAATATTAAGTACACTATTTTCCCCCCAATTCAAGTCAAATCACTATTTGTTATTGTTTAGTCATGCAAATTTGCATATGAATTCAGATGAATGACGCCATATATACAGCGTTATGCCTCGTTTCCACTGAGCAGTGCAGCTTGGATTGGGTCAGCCCAGTTACACTAGATCTGGCCTGCGTCTCCACCGCTGACACTACCCTTTAGGTAGGCAGGGTTGAAAAAGATGTTTCATGACATTTGATGATACATTCAATTAATTTGACATAGCCTACATCCATGTGTATCTATATCTAATGGTGTAATTTTTATTTCTTCCCCATTTATGCTTGTGGGAGGTTTTATTTAGAAAGAATACATCACTTGCATCTCGATGATCAATGTGTCCTGAGATTCACATTAGTTCTTGCAGCTAGATGAGTTCTTCATCGACGCATGAAACATTGTGTGTTCGCTGGCGACTTATTGATGTGAAGATGCGCCGGAAAAAAAGGTTGATGCAGAAATCCAGTAATAATAACTATAAAAACGTGTTCTTTAGCCGTATATATGAAGGAATAAATACCATTAGGTTTAAAATTCGGAATCAAAGCCTTAGTTTTGTTTAAGTAAAATGACAAGGCAAGTTGATGTGATCACATCAACGTTCAGAGAAAGTGAGAGAGAGAGCGTAGTTACAGATGCTCAGTTATATGTTAGTTTTCGTCTTGCGTCCTCCTCTTGCCCCAGGAATTCTTCTTATCTTGCTGTACATTTCTTGCCGTAAATGTTGCAAAGGTCCCTGACTTGCTAAGCTGCTAGAGGCCTTGTAAGTATCTATATCTATGAGTTTAGTCAGATGATTTAAGTGTTTAACAAGTATTCCTTTGTTAGCAGATACATAACTCTCTCCTTTTGCTGGGAATACACTCCTCTCCCACATGAGATTCATGTGAGCTTCTCCTTTCTCTTCCTGTGTGTGTAACTGTATAAGGAACATTTAGATCACATGGTATGATTTGAGTTAATCTCATAAAATTATCAGTTAAAAAAAATATATATATATATATATATATTGGGCTGTCAAATTAACGTGTTAATTTCGATGAATTAATCACAGAAAAATTAACGCGATTAAAAAAATTACCGCAGATTAATCGCACTTCTATAATGCCCTTTGACCCGGTGCAAAAGTGGTGCGCAGCTGCACCTTTAGCTTGCCGGCCCGGGCGCGCGCGTAAAAGGGAGAAAAGTAAAGAGAGAAGCAGGGGAAAGGGGCTGAGGGCTCTATGGACGGTTTATGGGATGCTTCGGGCAAATAAGCATGAAGGTAGGAAGACATCTTACTTTATTCTCCGCAGTGTCTGTGCATTATTGATTTAGTGGGTGCAACAATGTAGGTTCAAAACAGTATCTCTCAATCTTCCTCCATGTGTCTCAATTTTGTTTGCTAGCTGTCTCGCATAAACGGACACCCTCCCCGTGTGTGTCAATACCCTCCCCGTGTGTGTGTCAATATTTTTGCCTATGAGTACGACGACGGTGAATGAATCGGCATAGGCTACGTCGATTCATCGGTGCCAGTGCAGCGCTGTGTGTTGTGGGAGATGGAAAGTCGTCATTTAGTCTGCTTGTTTTTTTGAGAAAATTTGGCGCTAGTTCCTAATTTCAGAGAGAGAGAGAGAGAGAGAGAGAGAGAGAGAGAGAGAGAGAGAGAGAGAGAGAGAGAGAGAGAGAGAGAGAGAGAGAGAGAGAGAGAGAGAGAGAGAGAGAGAGAGAGAGGCTATACAGCTGTTTATAAACAGGTATAAAAGTGTCATAAAAGTATGCGATTAATTTAGATTAATTAATCACAGAGCCTGTAATTAATTAGATAAATTTTTTAAATCGCTTGACAGCCCTAATATATATATATATTGATTGTTAGTTGATTATATCAAATCTATTTGTCTTACAGTAAACTGGGGATGTGTGAACCAGATGTAATGCTCACCAAAGACCGCCAGCTTCCTCTTCAGCTCGTCCCTCTCTTTAGTCACAGTTTGGAGAATGGCCTCAGCATCAGATGTCTTATCTTCAGGACCGTCTGAGAGAGCAGAGGTTATCTTTTTTAGAAAACAGAAACAGTTATGAGGTGAAGATGAGATGAGTAAGATGCGTGTCTATTTGAGAAAAGGTCTTAGAATTTAATGAGCAGAAAAAACATTGGAAATGTCTGCCTTATTGGCAGATGCCAATTTGCTGACAAAATTACAAGACCAAAAAGGTACAAAAATTTTAAGAAAACAACTAAAGGTTGAAAACAGTTGGATAAAGTTCTACAACATTATAACCATATTGGGGTTTTTTCGCGATGGATTCTCCCCATGGTTATACTGTGAACAACTGCTTATCAGTTCCAAATATGGTTCAAACCATTATCACACTGAAGGATCAAATCTGAGTCAAATGGAAGTTTTAGAAATATTTCTTTGGCCAACAAATCAGATTTTAATTTTTACTCCACACAGCATATAATGGTGGCATTGCTTCGAGTGCAATAGTAAAAAGGGCAATCTGCATAAGTATGTTGCAAGCACAGCTGCTTGATTATCATTTGACTGTTGTGAAGTGTGACAAATGGATCACACAACGTTTTGAGTGTATGTTTTAGGTGTAGGTGTAACAACAACAAACTTCCACAGCAAACAAGTGTGCAAGTGTCGAACCGGTTTACGCCACTGATGCAAGTCCCTGGATTTCCCTCTGATGACCAAGATAGCATAGCGCCTTCACACAACAAGGTAAGGCCCGAAAGCCAAAAGCCACAGAGAGAGCTAACAACCGGGCTAACCAAGCTAACGACCAGGCCTGAAAACCTGATCGTTGGAGACTTTTCTGTTAGAGATATGAAAAGCATGTTTAGTGTTGATACCAAAGTACTCTGCTATCCAAATGATATGGTGTCGGACCTAGAAGAGAGAATCCTGGAAATTGCAGCTGCACACACAACTGTAAAGAACATCATTCTGCACATCGGATCAAATGATGTTGTAAAACAAGAGTCTGAAATGTTGAAACAGGACTTTAAGAATCTCCTGAACACGGTCAGCTCACTGAATGCTGAGGTGTTTATCAGTGGTCCTCTGCCACCAATCAGAAGAGGACCTGAGCGATTCACTAGACTGTTAGCACTGAACACATGGCTTTCAACTGCGTGCCCTGACCACTCAGTGCATTTTATTGACAATTTTAACATTTTCTGGAACCGCAAGCAGCTTTTTAAGACAGATGGACTTTGTCTAAATAAGGCTGGAGTCAAACTATTCACATCCAACGTGATGTACGTCCTACATCACCAATATGTTCGTGCCAAGGACAAGGCCCAGGAGAAGAAGATAACACAGCGTAGCAGCAGCGCCGAAGGACAACTGCCGGCCCCAGATGACAGCTCAGACCAGGAGAGATATCAGGGCAGAGAGGAGGGGGCTCCACCCATCCCCGTCTCCCCTGGACCCCACAGGTCATCACCAAGCCGACCTCTCTCTCCTCGTTTCTCTCCTACAACCACCTTTTCTCCATCCTCTCCTGATCTGGGATTTAAGGAAATCATATGTACCCCCAGCAGTCAACGTCCCCCTCAACTCGCCAATCTAAGCCACAGCGCCCGGCTCTTCACCCCTCCACGCAAACCCCCTCCGATCCCACCGCAACGTCGTCATCATCATCAGGCTTGGGAGACTGATGATGTCAGCACTTGTTGATATGTGCCGGGCCGCGGCTACATAGTTAACGCCTACAACTCACAGGATAAGCTGGGGCCCTGTTTCTCAAAGTGTATCTCAAGTAACAGGAAACTCTTAAATCCTGTAAATGTATCAAATCTGATAAGCATTCCTCTTCAGCCACAGTGTGCTGAAATAAATCGGGCTGACAATGCTTCGAACACACTAAATTTAGCTTTATTAAACATCAGATCCTTGGCAGGTAAAACATTTTTAATTAATGATGTTATTACTAGGCACAATCTTAATTTTATGTTTTTAACTGAAACTTGGTTAGACCAAGATAACAGCTCAGCTGTTCTCATAGAGTCCGCCCCCGCAAATTACAATTTTGTGAGTGAATCCAGAGTGCATAAAAAAGGAGGGGGGGTTGCTATTCTGTTTAAAGAATCTCTACAATGCAAAAAGATGTCTTATGGAAATTTTTATTCATTTGAGTATGTGGCTCTACAGTTAAATTCAGCCTCTAGAGCTATTTTCATCAATATCTACCGGCCACCACAATACAATACAAGCTTTTTTGATGAACTTACTGAACTGCTGTCTGTAATATGTACTGAGTTTGACTGTGTGTTAATCGTCGGAGATTTCAATATTCATACTGACAAACCAGAGGACAGATGTGCGAAAGAACTGTGCTATGTCCTTGACAACTTTAGACTAAATCAGCATGTTGACAAACCAACTCATAACAAAGGGCACACGCTGGACCTTATCATTTCCAGAGGAATGAACATTTCAGACATAACAGTGGCAGATATGGGTCCCCTCACGGACCATTCCTGTTTATTTTTTGAGAGTACAATGTCTGTGCACACAATTGATCAATCAAAAGTAATCAAAAAGCGGTATATTACAGAAAATACCAGTGAAACATTCATTCAAGCATTTTCTTCGATACCACCCCTCCCCTGTAACTCAGTTAAGGAGCTCTTAGACAACTTTAACAGCAAACTTACAAGTGTTATAGATGCTATTGCGCCCACTAAGATGAAGGTTGTCTCTGGTAAAAAAAGATCTCCTTGGAGAAATGCCCCGCAGGTCAGAATAGAAAGAAGAGAGTGCCGTAAAGCAGAACGCAGGTGGCGAAAAACAAATCTCCAGGTTCATTATGACATCTTCAAAGAGAAACTGTGCACGTTTAACTCAGAACTGAGAAATGCAAGGCATTCTTTCTTTTCTGACGTCATTACCAAAAACAACAACAATGCACGTGCCCTGTTTGCTACTGTCGACAGATTAACAAACCCTCCTGTGCCAGTAGCGTCTGAGCATCTTTCCACGAGGGCCTGCAATGAATTTGCCTCCTTCTTTACTGAGAAAATTCACAAAATTAGACAAGCTGTCACTGCATCAATACCAAGTTCAACATATGTGTTCCCTCTTAAAATCAATTCAAATGCAATGACAGAATTTTATCTTATAAACCACAAAAACCTAGAGGACATTATACAACACCTGAACTCCTCATCCTGTTGCCTTGACATTCTGCCCACAGGCTTCTTTAAAACTGTTTTTAGCTGTATGGCCTCAGATGTTCTACAAATTGTCAACATGTCCCTTCAGACAGGTGTATTCCCACAGGCCCTGAAAACAGCAGTCATCAAGCCACTCCTAAAAAAGAACAATCTAGATACATCACTCATGAAAAATTATAGGCCCATATCTAACCTACCATTTTTAAGTAAAATCATTGAAAAAGCTGTTTATCAACAGCTAAATAACTACTTAGCAATGAAAAACTGCTTTGATGTCTTCCAGTCAGGATTTCGACAACACCACAGTACTGAGACTGCTCTGGTTAAGGTCCTCAATGACATCCATTTAAACACAGACAGTGGCAAAAGTTCTGTCTTAGTTTTACTGGATCTCAGTGCCGCTTTTGACACAGTTGACCACAGCATATTACTAGATCGACTAGCAAACTGGGTTGGACTTTCTGGAACTGTACTAAGCTGGTTTGAATCCTACTTAAAGGATAGAGACTACTATGTGTCAATAGGCAATTTCACATCTGAGCGGACAAATATTGAATGCGGGTTCCCCCAAGGTTCCATTCTTGGCCCTCTTCTATTTAACATGTACATGCTCCCACTAGCTCAGATTATGAATAAGAACAAATTATGCTACCATAATTATGCAGACGACACACAAATTTACATAACCATATCACCAGGAGACTACAGTCCGATACAGGCACTGAGTAAGTGCATTGAACAAATCAATGATTGGATGTGCCAAAATTTCCTTCAATTAAACAACGATAAAACTGAAGTAATTGTCTTTGGTGCCAAAGATGAACAATTAAAAGTCAGCGCACAGCTTACATCCATTATGTTAGAAACTACACCCCAAGCCAGAAATCTTGGTGTTGTTGTAGACTCCGACTTGAATTTCAAGAAACACATAAAATCAATTAATAAATCAGCCTACTACCACCTAAAAAACATATCAAGAATTAAAGGGCTTATGTCTCAGCAAGATTTAGAAAAACTTGTCCATGCATTTATCTTTAGTAGACTTGACTACTGTAACAGTGTCCTTGCTGGCCTTCCAAAAAAATCTATCAGACAGCTTCAGCTAATTCAGAACGCTGCTGCTCGAGTCCTCACTAGGACCAAAAAAGTAGATCACATTACCCCAGTTCTGAGGTCTTTACACTGGCTTCCAGTCACTCAAAGAATTGATTTCAAAATACTGATGTTGGTTTATAAAGCACTAAATGATTTAGGGCCAAAATACATTACTGATATGCTGATAAGTTATGAACCGTCCAGAGCCCTTAGGTCGTCTGGGACAGGTCTACTTACAGTCCCTAGAGTTAGGACTAAACAAGGAGAAGCAGCTTTTAGTTATTATGCACCAACAATCTGGAACAAACTCCCAGAGAACTTGAGGTCTGCTGCAACTCTCAGTTCTTTTAAATCGAGTCTGAAGACTTTTTTGTTTCCATTTTAACCTGCAATTTTCATTTTATTTGCTTCTTTTATTTGCTTTTAAATGTTTTATAATGTGTTTTATGTATTCTAATCTTGCCCCTGTAAAGCACTTTGAGTGGCCTTGTGTCTGAATTGTGCTATATAAATAAACTTGCCTTGCCTTGTAGTAGCGTACTCACACTTACCAAAGTCAGTCAGCCCATTCTTTAACTGGTCTCTTTCTTCAGTCAGGTTTCCACATCTAGCCTCAATATCTGGTGACTTACTGTGAGAGCTGCTGTCTAAACAGCAAACAGACATATATACATACATACACTTCCCATTTAGACCACATAGGGGACCATCAATTGCAACAAGAGATCAGAAATGACTTACCAACCTATTAATTAAAAATATAATAAAAAAAAAGGCTTACCAAGAGTAAGACGCAGTGAAATGTTGAGGGCAGCTTGTGTGATACACAGGAATCCAAAGCTTACAATAATCAGTCCGTAGAGTTTTTCCTCTGTTTGCATAAATCAGGCACACATCACTATTATTATTAGACAGTCAGGCACGGTATTGTGTTCTGTGAAGCAGGAAACTGTCAACTACATTAATTTCACTACTTGTATACTTTCTCTGAATTAAACAAAATTGACCTTGATATTTTCAGACAACTTTAAGGTTGGTAACTTACTCCTGGTCGAAGCATCAGAAAGGTTTTCACCATCCCAAGTCATGTCAGTAATTTCTTTAAAGACAAACTCAAAATGAATTGTGGTATGACAAATGGTTACGTTTTCTCACAGCTGCACAGCTGTTAATTACTTCCCTATTTTTCTTCCTTGTCTTTCAGCACCTTAACAGCCAGTTATCACCCACACTTTTTCATTTGACTCTGAATGGCCCGTCAGTTTTCTTAAAGGGGACAGGACAATATTGCTTATTTTGAGATTCATAATTGTATGACAGGGTCCGGTAGAAAATGTTTAGTTTAGTTTTCATGGTTGTCTGGCGTTATAGTGCCAGTCTTTCAACCCTCTTGAGACCCATCATTCCAACATTCTGTATTTTTTTTCTATATCTTTGTATATTAAAGCTGGGGTGGAGGATTTTGGGAGAAAATGGCAGTTGTTATAGAGATTCGAATCCAAATCCCTCAACCGCACCACTTGTTCTCTTTGGTCCCTCCCTGACACGCTCTACACCAATAAAGTCGTGCCAAAGTGAATGGACAGTCCCAACAGCCAATAAGAACAGAGAATCGGAGCCAAAGTGTACTGCTCATGTTAACTTTGACCAATCAGAAATCAAATACCCCAGCTTTAATTGATAAAATTGTCTTTTCTTCTTTTACTATCATCAAGGTTTTACATCAGCACAACCTCACATAGGGGAGAACGGGGTTATATGTCACACGGGTTGGTTGTCACATTCGTTATATCTCTGAACCAGAAGGCGCTGTCTGTGAAATTTTGGTATGTAGATATCCAGAATTTGGATCAAAGGTGACTACATAGTCTTCCTTGACTAGACTGCTGAATTTGAGGTGAGGGGACTGTTTGTGCTTTTTATGTCAAATTGAAAATATTTAGCTCCTCAGTATTTTTCTTCTAGGCTTTTACACACTGGGTTTATAACAAAACACTTGTTACCCTACAAAAGTGTGAAGGGTAAGCTACAGTTTAGATTGTTGTTAGCAAGCAAATTAGTTGTCAGATGGTTGTTGCCCTTGATGATAGCAAGAATTCCAATTTGGGGTTGGTCGTCACATTTTTTTGGGGGGGTTGGTTGTCACGTTATCCAAAGGCGAAAGACGAAAGAAATTGTCAAGCTGTATCCTCACTGACCCCCCAGAGAAGGAAACTTAGCTTAATTGCATACTTATTTGACAGGGCAGGCTGGGTGAGTGCGGCTAGGGGGACACAGGGGGGCTTCTTGGAGGTACTGAGCCCAGGCAGGGTGAGTATTGCTAGGGGCTAGGGGGCACAGCAGGGGGGTCCTTTAAGGTGCTGAGCACAGGCAGGGTGAGTATGGCTAGGGGCTAGGGGGACACAGGGGGGTCCTTTAAGGTGCTGAGCACAGGCAGGGTGAGTATGGCTAGGGGCTAGGGGGACACAGCAGGGGGGTCCTTTAAGGTGCTGAGCCCAGGCAGGGTGAGTATGGCTAGGGGGACACATGAGGTGTCAGGGCTCAGGGCTAGAGGGGCCTACTTCCCCCTAGCCCTGAGCCACACTCACGCTCACCTCGCCTGAGCTCAGCACCTCCAAGACGACCCCCTGCTTCCCCCCAGTTAAATCCTGGGAGTTGGTGTGGCTGTTGCGTGCTTCTTTGCAGTCTCATGCCCCGTACAAGCAGGCTATGAGTGCATTTCTGGACAGTTAAATCCTTGGAGTTGATGTGGCTGTTGCATGCTTAGCTTCTTGGAGGTGCTGAGCCCAGGTAGGGTGAGTATTGCTAGGGGCTAGGGGGACACAGGGGGTCCTTTTAAGGTGCTGAGCACAGGCAGTGTGAGTATGGCTAGGGGCTAGGGGGACACATGGGGGCTTCTTGGAGGTGCTGAGCTCAGGCGAGGTGAGTGTGAGTGTGGCTCAGGGCTAGAGGGGCCTACTTCCCCCTAGCCCTGAGCCACACTCACACTCACCTCGCCTGAGCTCAGCACCTCCAAGACGACCCCCTGCTTCCCCCTGGTGGATTTCACACTACTACTTCTGTTTTAGTAGACTAGTCTATTTGTAGACAAAATCCATCCGTCGCTCTTTTCTCGTGAAGACATTGATCACAGCAGTGTAAAACTCATCCCTACGGGCCTTCAGTTTGCACAGTCTCTGGCCCTCAATTGACAGAATGGCAAGGGCTGTAAGACGTGCTTGGCCGGTGCGATTCCGACTGTAGGTCTTAATCTGTTTCAGGGCTGAAAACGTGCGCTCAACCGAAGCTGTAGTTGCTGGTATTGTCAGGACCAGTTGCAGCAACTTTGTTGCTTCAGGAACTGTTGCTTCCAACTCATGCTCTCTGAAAAAGGCAAGAAGCTGTGTTGGTGATTTTCCACTCAGTTCTTGTGAGCCATACATCCCCACAAGATCACTTTTCAGCCTGACCAAGTCAAAGTACTTGGCATACTTTGACAGCTTCTGTAGTTTTCTGTCATCAAACTGGCGCAACATCTCTCCAAACTTTTTGCAATCTACCAGTCCAATGAAATCCAGATCGGAAAAGTGATCTACAAACCTGGTCTTCATCTGCATTGACATTGTCCAGTATGCTGTAGTAGATGCGTGCTTGTTGTGCTTTGTTGTTGGACAGCCCATCTCGTGTCTCGTGGTGAAGGAGTTCCATCTCATCACATTTTTCCACAAAGTGTGCATGAAAACGGTCAAAATCTTGTCGCTTTCCGTCCAACACTTTCATGGTGTCTCTGATGTGAATGTAGCTTCGGGCACCTTCTCTTTAATCTTAGCCTGCACGCCATTTAGCTCTGAGGCCATAACGGAGGCTCCATCATATGTCTGCGCCACCAGTTTATCGCAACAGTTGCATTTCTCCAATGTGCCCAAAACATACTGCGATACAGCTGCTGCTCTTCGGTCGTTGCTCACGTCATCAAATCCAAGGAATGCTTCTTTTACTTCGCCTTCACATACATAACGTAACACTACATATATTTGGGCTCTATTTGACACATCAGTCGAATCGTCCACCTCCACAGCAACAAAGGGGGCCGCATTTATTTAGCTTCTTATGTCAGTGAGGAGCACGTCTGCCACTGAGTCGATCAGATCATTCTGTATTCTGTTAGATGTGCCAGAAAATACAGTTGATGTGCGCAGATGTCTAGCTAGCCGATCGTCTCTCTCCGCTAGCACATCCAGCAAATGTGGAGGATCTTGCTGACTAAATCAACTACACTCTAATAGCGCATTTTAATCAACTTGTGAAGTAAACATATATTAATTTATCCTTTGTTTGTCTTTTCATTATAATCTGAAATATATATCACTGATTTTTGCCATCAATTTTGATACTTGGAGTGATGAACAGAAATTTGCATATTCTGGCCACCTTAAGCCATTGTCACCTTCATGACACAGTAAAGTAAATATTATTCAAAGGGTCTCCAAACAGTGTTAATTTGAACCTATGATCTTGGAAACCTACAATAGACACCAAAAATAGGTTTCTATGATCAATGGATCCAGAGATATAGAGGTTGTAAGATGAAAGCGGTGCACTTTGGTGGCCATTTTCCAAAATGGCCGCCAAAGTGCCATGAACAGAAAAACAATATTTAACTGATATATGACATTGAAAACATACAATTCGACACAAAAATGAGGTTTCTATGATAAATAGATCCAGAGATATTGAGGATTTTAGATGAAAGCAGCTCATTCTGGCATTCCGTGGTGGCCATTTTCCAAAATGGCCACCACGGAATGCTCAATTCGAATCCAGCTTGGCAATATAGCCAAATTTTTTCTTATTTCCTTATTCTAGCTTCATGCAAAGTTTCATGCTTTTATCGCAAAATGCACGATTGTTTTGACTATCTGCTGGACTACCCAGAGTACCATACAAAGGGCTCTGGCGCGCCCATATTAGATAGAACCAATTGAAACGTGAGCCCAGATTTCTGGTCTTTTTGAAAAAGCTTCAACGGAGAGTTTCCAGACCAACAGGCGCAGCAAATTTAATTTGCCAATGCCAGGCTACGTTACGGCCACAATTAAAGCAAACACAATGAAGCTGCCCGTAGCTGCTAAAGTGGTGCAGTGAAAAACTGGTCTGACCTCCTGACATGTTCAGTATGTGACATGTGTACAAAGTGTACGCTATGGAGAGAGATCATTTAAACCTGTTTTTATACTCTGGGAAATTACAGAGAAACAGACCCGGCGCCAGAGAAAATCTATACAGGGGGCACGTCGATTTTGTGGGAGGGCCCGCATCAATATTAGCCTCGTTCGACTAGGAGCCGTCCTGCGCAATTATGACGCGCGGCTTGCTGAGCGCACAGCATTTTTGCAGCATTTTTGTTATGCGCTCATCAAGACGCGCGTCATAATTGCACAGGTCTTAGCAAGACGGTGACATCTCAAACGAGGCAATTATGACCGACAGGTGTAGCCTACAAAAAACTCAATTGCAACAGTCCACAGCAGCGCAAACACATCAGCATGGCCAACAGCATTGCCTTAAGACGCACGCAGCTGGCAAATAATACACATTAACACACGCAACAGGCAAATACAAATCACATTTGCATTGTGTGCGCAAATAAACATAAACATACAAAACATTCGCAACTTTGAATCATGTGCTCGGCAAAAACATTGTCGCATAATCCAATGAAAGCGTCGGTCGGGAGCCATGACGTCGGCATGTGAACAGACTTCGTCTCTTTTCACCAGAATTTGTAGGAAATTAGCGACAAAGACTACCAAAACAATTACCATAACACAGTGATTTTCGCTTTTGCTTCAGGGCCTGTGTCCAAGTTGTGTTTATTTTATTTTTTTGTCGGTTCACTGTCTGTGCTCTCGGGAGCGGCCTGGGCATGCGTGTGCGCAATGGGAGAGAGAACGCTTTGTGTGGAGAGAAAAAAGGAGACACGGGAAACCCCGTTCAGTTCTGAAAGTGGTCCTGTAAAGGAAAAAAATAAGTTGATGAGGCAAAAATGTATTTTTATGCCCTGGGAGAGAGAACGCTGTGAGCAGGGGAGAAAAAAAGATGATCGTCATCTTGTCCACTGCCTATGTTAAGCACTGGTTAACTGTTTAGACTAACTGTTCTCTTTTTAAAATCGTTAAATTTTAATATGAGTAGTCTTGTGAAACGGAGAATACCGGTACTTTCCACCATCCTCTGTTTGGATGAGGAGTTATCGCGGCTCCTGCAAACACACACGGAGCAAGTAGTAGGCTGATGCGCATGAAATGAGATAAAAAATAAAGCAAATCAAGTGTTTGCCTATCTGCTCCCACAAGAGGGCCCGCATCAATATTATGACAGACAGATGTAGCCTACAAAAAACTCAATTACGACAGTCCACAGCAGCGCAAACACATCAGCATGGCCAACAGCATTGCCTTAAGACGCACGCAGCTGGCAAATAATACACATTAACACACTCAAATCCAGCTCCAGCAAGGGGCTCAGCCCGGTCAGGGATTAAGCTAACTTTACTTACTGTAACTGCAGGGTTTTTTTTCTGGATAAGTAAGTTTTTAACCAGCATCTGATATCCATTTTCAAAACACCAGAGCAGGCTAGGCTACTATTGAATTTGCCGGTTAACGCTGTCGCATTCTGAATAGTGATAGGTTTACACATATGTCAATCACAGTCTCTATTTTCTACACATTTTTTATTCAGTTTAACAATTATTTTTTGAGATTTTAAATAGTATCTGACATCATATATATCTTAGCATAAAAAATAAAATAAAAAAGTAAAATATATTTTATTTTTACAAGGGCAAATACATCAAATGGGCGGGGGCAAAGACATCAAATGGGCGGGCCCGGCCCGCCCTTGGCGCCGGGTCTGCAGAGAAATGAGTTCCTCCTCTTTATAGTGATGTAAGGCAAGGCAAGTTTATTTATATAGCACAATTCAGACACAAGGCCATTCAAAGTGCTTTACAGGGGCAAGATTAAAATACACAATACACATTAGAAAAGCGAATGAATAAAACATTTAAAAGCGAATGAATAGAAATAGAACATTTAAATAAAATAAAAATTACAGGTTAAAATGGAAAAAGAAAAGTCTTCAGACTTGATTTAAAAGAGCTGAGAGTTGCAGCAGAGTTCTCTGGGAGTTTGTTCCAGAGATTTGGTGCATAAAAAATAAAGTAGAACTACAAAAGGTACTACTAAACTGTTTATTCACCGGGATCCACATACTTTTCACAGTTCATAGAAGGACACCCAAACACAAGTAGCAGGACTCAGGTAAAATAATTTAAAACATTTAGAACATTTCTACTTTTCTAATGATATTATCTATTGGTTTGATGCTTCCAGAGATATTTTTTGAGTAAAGCAAAGGAGTAATGCATCATCTTATTAAAGAACTACATTTATCTGTTATGGAGACTGTTAATCAAAGAAAGAATTTTACTGTTACTTAAACTTAAAAAAGCTTTTCAAGACTAGATTATTCTAGAGAGTTCAAGTTAAAGGGATGCAGGGTTGAAAGTTTCTACAATTTCTGGGAGAACAAATTAATATTTATTTTGAGATTAACACATCGCAAACCTCGACCACAACTAGGTGGGAAGCCTACAAGGCATATAAGGGGTCAAATTATAAGTTATACAAGTTTCCTGGCAAACCTCCATCCACCTGCCCTGGGTTAGGGTGGGGGAGGAAATGTTTCTCAAAATAGTTGTATCGTCTCGGGTAAACAAATAGCAAAGGCACACAAGATTTTAAATAATTACTTCACTTTTCCCAAAGGAACAGCAGTGATGGAAAAAAAAGAAGGATATACACTCACCGGCCACTTTATTAGGTACACCTGTTCAATTGCTTGTGAAAACAAATACAGTAGCTAATCTGCGATGTCATGGCAGCAACTCAATGCATTTGGGCATGTAGACGTGGTCAAGACAACGTGCTGAAGTTCAAACAATGCATCAGAATGGGGCCAATCTCTCTTACGCATGGCTTTGCGACAATCTGCTTCCATGCCAGTTCTGACGTCAGAGGTTCAGCACCTCATTTATTTATTTATTTATTTATTATTATTCTTCCAGACAATTACACATAATAAATCATTTTCTCATTGCATATTCATACATATTACTTTGTGTTATCGTCCGAAGGGTGGCAGGAGAAGCCAAAGGCTTATCGGGTCCCGCCCCCCGCCCCTCATTCAAGTATAGATTAAGAGAGTTGATGCTGGCCTTTCAGTCAAAGTCATGCCACAGTGCAGTCACTGAGTGAGTCTTTTGTATTGGCAAAGGAAAACATTCCTGTTTCAAAATAGCTACTATGACCATGACACAGGCCACTGCCGACGCAAGTCTGCCAGTTAAGTGAACAGGTCAAACAGGAATGTGTGGGCAGTAAAAGGTGGAGTCAGCGATTTTGGAGAAGGCTTGTTCTCAAAATCACTTTTTTTTTCAGAAATCAGTGAATATCTCGCAATTGGCTACCTGAATGTACTGTGTGTGCTTTTTTTCAGCTCACACAAAGGAGACCTGAAATGAGGAGATATTCACTGAGTTTGACAAAATGTGATTTTCACAACTGGCATTCTTCAGAATCAGTAGCCCCTTTTACACAGCCAGTGAAAGCCGGGAATATGCCGGCCTTTCGGCCCTCCGCCCTGCTGTTTAAATGCGACAGTTGCGGAACGAGGGAAGAAAGGTGCGAGAGATTGTTCCGGGAATTTTACTACCTCGGGGGGTAGTAAGATTCCCGACACAATCAGTTCCGCCTCTCTGTTTAAATGCTCCAGCTTGTTGTTGCGGAACAGGGGGGCGTTTGACGTTCCATAGCCTACGTTCTAAACATGCGACCATGTTAGCAGTTGAAGGACGTATGTTTAACATTAATCTCGGCGGCCTGATGTCCCGTAAAAAAAATCACCAAATAAAAGGAACGGCGTATAATCTATCTGATCATGAGGTCCGTTGCTCAATCCAAACCCCCACGCTTCATTTTGCAGAGTGTATGAGTCTATTTCTGCCCAGGAGAAGTTGTACAATGGGAAAGCTAGGCTAGGCTAAGTAAGGGATAAAGTATAGCGAACGGGTCACTTGCTAGAAATAAAGACCGACAAGCTGAAGCAGGAGCCCGACGCGCAGGGTGCTTCAGCTTGTCGGTCTTTATTTCTAGCAAGTGACCCGTTCGCTATACATTATCCCGCTTATTACATGGCTACTACAAAAAAATAAAGCAATTCATTGAAGCAACATGTTGTTTTAACAGCCAAAAACAGTCCGCTACACGGTCGGAACTCACTCAGTAGCAACGGTTACTATGTCAAGCTGCGGCCAGTAGTACGGCAGTAAATAGGAACGACCAAGGATACGACCTAGTAACGGGGGAATAGTCTGCTCGCCCCGCTAGACTGTCTACTTCAGCTGACTGAAGGTTCCGGCTCAGCTGTTAGCCACAGAGCTACTGTTTTGCTAACACAACGTGAAGAGGTGAAGCGGATTGATTTTGTCAGTTTGGTTAACAGTCCCAGTGATGTTGAACTCAGCGCGTAGCGAGATCAACTGGCACATCGTGGGGACAGTAAAATACGGCCCTCTTACTGCAAGCTCCAGCACTTCTGCTCTCAATTCACCTGTGTAAAGCAGCTGACCGGCGCGGCGCTAAATGTTTACGTCACACCTGACGCTGTTTACAAGCACCTCTTTCATTCCGGAGCGCTGTGTAAAAGGAGCTACTGATGCGCCAGCAGGCCGGCGTTGCTTGGTTCTGTGTAAATAACACAGAAGCAAGCAACGCAGGCATTTTGGAGTGATGTTGTTCCGTCAATATGCCGCAATCTCTGTGTAAAAGGGGCTACTGACTACACCTGCAATTTAGCATGTGTTACGAGCACTGTTTAGCTATAAAAGTGTCTCACAATCAAATATTGACTATACATGATAAATACTGATGTAGTTTTGTCTAACATTTTGCCTTTATAGTTTACAGCACCTCTCCATCTCGTTTGATAGTGCTTAAATGAACAGTCTACAAGCAGTCTTGGTAAAACTGCTGCAGAACTGTGGATGAGGAAATCTTGGAATTGAGTGCAGCTATTGTCTCTTTTTTTTAGGACTAAAATAATGCTCCTGACCTGAACCACAGGTGTTTCTCCTGTGTGTGTGTAACTAATGGTTCAATGGAATAATGATTGACAGCATAACAGAAACCCACAGCCAATTGCATTAAAGCTGGTTAACCAGTTCAGTCGGTTTTGTTTCCGGGTCTGGCTGTGATGCATGCCACACACACATCTCCCTTTTCTTCTTTACTTGGAATAAGTTCATTGTTAATGGGATAGTTCTTTGTTAACAGCCCAGTCAGTGTAAGGAGTTTTGGGGAGAAGTCGTTGTAGCAGAAGTTGTATTGTTGCAGAGGGAGCCAGCAGAATTCCTCTTCTTTCTCTTTCTTCTATGATTAAAAAATCAGTTTTTAATTCATAGACTTGACCACACTTAATTCATTTGTAGTTCAGAATAGGTTATTACAGCCCGTTTAGAAAAGGCTGCATTTTATTTCTATACTGTGTGTGTGTGTGTGTGTGTGTGTGTGTGTGTGTGTGTCTATATATATATATATATATATATATATATATATATATATATATATATATATATATATATATATAAAATACTGTTTTAAATTCAAGTAAGAAGTGAAAAAATGTACCTCATTAGTTACTTTTACAAGGTATGATACTGTATATGGTCACCTGATGATTCAACTTATTGTATCAGTTGGACTCACTTTTGGGATTGAGATGTCTTACTCAGGTAGCTTCCAACACAGCTTGACCAGCATCATGTTTAAGGCTTATTGTGTGTAGTGCCTCGACTAAGCTGTTACCCTCTGATTACGCATAATACGCTGTGAAACAAACACAATTTGTAATTTTTACACTGATTTGTGTAGGATTTAAGACATTTAGATACAATGTTAATATACTGTATTGTGAGTGAGCTTTCGAAGCGCTTATTGTTGATAATTTTGACCAACTGTAAGAAAAGCGTGTTTCTCTAAAACAAGGATCTGCGTGCATTCCTACTAATATTAGAAGACACAAAAGAAATCCGGAAAAAAAAACATTCCTTGTCTCATTGTTATGGTCGATGGACCTGCCTTGTTATGAATTATTTTTTAGTTATTTCTTGAAGCCTCAAAGAAAATTGTAAGTCTGTTGACCTGATGACATTGGCACTAATTACGAGAAAACTCTGTCAATTGTGCTCAAACTGCTGAGTTATTTGGTTGGTATGTATGGTTCTATTTATTCCTAGGCCGCAGTACAGCCATTTTCACACTGTATTTGAACCTTTAATGAAACTGTTAGATGCTGTAAATATATCAAACCCCTTCAGACCCTGCGTCCATTGGAATGGACATGACATATTTCTTTCTCTAAACCAATAAATACTCTGTAATTGGATGATGTCAGCACTGCTGGTTACTGATTGGATCCTCATTATCCAATCAAAATCATGTAATGACTTTGAGCATGCTCTGAGAGAGTGACAGACATCTGACAAGACAAGTATGGCTGAGCCGATCCAGAGAGGGAAGAGTAACTGCCCATTTTCAATCTAAAATCTACATTTATGTTCATGCTGGCCAAACAAACGTGCTCTCAGTATAATTTTAACTATTACAAGTGATAATATTTGAATTTATTTTGGACATATGTCATGTAATTAATTAGTAGGATTTTTTCAAAGTCGTCGGGCGAATAACCATGTTAAAGGTTAATTAGCCTACTATAAAAAGCATGGCTATGTGTTGGAAGTTCCATAATCGTTTACTGAAGGCAAAACTGATTTCTTTTTTAGGTCATCTCATCTACAATCCTACATATATTGTCTTCATGTGCGTGTTCAGATTGCGTCATAGTATTTCCGTCTCTTCTAGTAGGGACTGGGCTTTCCTGGTGATGACCTCACTGCTGTTCCCTACCCTCGCTATGATACACCTATCAAGTTCATGTGCATGTTCAGAACCTTATGTTTAGGCCATACCTGAGGACATATATGGAAAATCTCAGCCTTTTATTATTTACGTTTTTATGACATTTTACGCGCATCGTGTCCTGGCGTCCATTGGAATGGACATGAAAAAAAACTCATAAAAACATGAGTTCGAAAAAAATATATATATCCTCTGTTGCTCTGTTTTTATGTTGAAGAGGAGTCTGAATCAGTTAAAAGATATTTTTTTTGCCCAGCAGAAAAAATGTGGGTCTGAAGGGGCTAAGGATTTTCTTATTATTAACATATTATATTTGTTGAGTTCCATAAATTAGATGTCGGTTAGTGATTAACCACTGTGTAAATGTACTGACCTGAGTACTGTCTGACTGTAAAACTGGAAAAGAATAGGTGGAGCTCTGCAAACAGAAACAACCTGGATCTGGATCAGTTTTATAGTCTTCAATTAAGTCCATAAATCTGTGCTGTAAATGATCCATAACTCCATTAACCACACAGGGACCACTCAATGCATTTACACCTAGTTAACATAGGAGATTACGAACCAGCTATCTGTGCTCAAACCAACACTAACACATGTAGGGTTTTTTTCTTAGTGGTTTACTGACTGTCTTGCCCTCTGGCAATAGCATACGATTGAGCTATTGTCAGTCCTAATATTTCTAATTATTTTTATTTTGTGTATTATAACAATTTTCCAAACAGCCATACAGTGTTTTTGACAACAATTCTAAGTAACAAATGGGTAATATGAAAATGAAACGTAGTCATGTCAACACTTTACATTTAGTATACATATTTAGACTTCACAATCAGTATATACACATGGTTTATAACAAACTACTATATGAAATATAGTTTTAAGCATCTAAACATGCTTATTAACCCATGAGTGGAGCATGGTGAACAAACATAATGGGACCATATAGTAAAACACAGGTCTAATAATAAATAGAGAAGTAAGTTAAATACCGAAGTAGTAATCACTTGAATACTGCATTCTAACACACACTTCACAATTCCTCATATGTGCATACTCCTACCTTAAAGTGTCATATAATATAACCATGTATTAAGTGTTTAAACTAAGATTGCAAATGGTGGCAGCTGTCCCAGTGGAAATGCACAAGGTGACAGTGAACAGGGGTTTTGAAAATGAACAACAGTGAGATCGCACATGGTGAACAGTCAATGTAGAAGTGTTAGGTCTACTCAGAACAGTGTTGTTTATACAGACTTACAGCAAGGAAAGAAGGACCAGCGTTATCTCGCCCTCACACACTGCTGGTGAGTAGCCTTTCACCTAAAGCAGGGATTCCCAACCCCTGGTCACCGGACCAGAGCTGGTTCGTGGACCCGTTAGTACCGGGCCATGAAATATTTCCAGAATTATTATATAGCCTATGTATATTTTTAATTTCATCCAAACAATTAACAATAAATATATATAAAACATTTTTTTCTTTGAGCGGAAGCCTGGCTTGGCAGCTCATTGATTCTGGACAGATGTATCGGACCGAACTGCAGAGCATGGTGCAAACAGTTAGAGGGTGGGATGTAAAGTGAGCCCGTGGGCTATTCGATTGTCAACTGTTAATCCCAGCCTCATGAAACTCTAGACCTAGAATCATGACACCAGACCAGGAATAAATTCTGAGCCATTTTCAGAAAACATTGCTCATCATCCATTACTGAACATCTTAAAGCTCCCATATTATACACTTTTCGGTTCTATTATACACCATATTATATGGTCTTAGTGGTCCCTAATACGTTTTTCTTTAATTGTTTGCTGAAAAAAACTTTCAGATAATTTATTGTACTATGCTGATGTTCAGCTAATCTCACAATGGCCTATTTTTTAAAAAAGAGTTGCAGGTCCCCTCGTAAATATACAATCTTTGAGCTCCCCCCGCCCCCTGTCCGGAAGCGAAGCCAGATACGCCTCGCCCCCTCTGTCTGTCAGGGCCGTGGACCAATAAGAAATAGGGGTGTGGGCTGCACAGTGGAAGCTTCTGGCTTTACGGTTTGTGAGGTCAGAAAAGGGGATAATTCTGACTGGAGTGTTTTTGGGGGGAGGGGTGGGGGTTTCAGAAAAGGGGAGAGTGAGAAAAGGAGAGATTGTTATTTTTTTTGATATTTTGGCAGTCTCTAGGCACACCGTGGACGCATGGATATGTTGGAACACATTTAAAAAGTGCATTTAGCATAATATGGGACCTTTAAGGTTTTGTGTAGGTCTTCAGTTTAAAAAAATTGTATTCACATTTATAAGATGTTCATGTTATGTTGTTGACCTATGGCATTCATACAGTATATGAACTAAAATGTTCAGATCATAAAAAGTGTTGTAAAGCATTAGTATTACTCAAATACAGATCATAAAAAGTGTTGTAAAGCATTAGTATTACTCAAATACTTCAACAGAGGAACCTCTTTACCTCAGTGGAACTTGCTGTTCAAGCCCCTGACCAACAGTAGTACATTAGACAGCTGTCTGAAGATGTCATCAAAACTTTGTATCACCTTTATTGCTTCTTTATCCATGGACATTCTCCTCAACATGAGGAGTATAGGTCCCCTTCTAAACCAGAAAGTCAAAGTCAAAGTATACTTTATTATTCCAGAGTTGGGAAATTTGTGTGGTCAAAAGTGCAGCACATTTAAGACACATAGGCATACAAGTGGGCACGCCACACACACAACAACAACATTTAAGAATAAATAGTTAGGCCTGTTTCAGGTAGCTGGTTTTACATACTCTGAGTTGAATCCTGAGCTCTGAGTTGGTCAACTCAGAGCGCAGGGTTGAGAAGCAACTCCGGGTTTTCGGTTTCAGAACAGTGGATCAGCGTTGGGTCAATCAACTCTGAGCGTGTTCACTCTGGGTGGAGCGTGTGCGTAAAAGCCATCGTCAATGGATCGCTGATAACATGATTCATCATGGAAACAGGAGAAACAAATGAGAGATCCTCCCACTTCTCCTCCCACTAGAGTTAGGGTGTATTCACACTGGGAAGGTCCGCTAGTTCACTTGCTTTGGTCCAGACCAAATAGAGTTTAGATTTTTTTCTTTTGGTGTGGTCCACTTTCATATTGCCCCTTTTGCAAGTGAACCAGCATTACGAAGCAAAACCACACGTGATCTGAGGTCATTCATTCATTGGACAGACATTCTGGGGTGGAGAGAAGCAGGAAGCACGAAGTGAAAACTGCGAAATATATAACTGATACGATATAGGGTTAAAAATAATAAATAAATAGGCCTACATCTAGCCTATAAATAAAATAAAAAAACATAAAATTATTGTTGTTTCATATGGTTATAATATGTAGGCCTGTGTCAATGATGTGGCTTGTAGCCTACGATGTGAAACATAATATGTACTGTATTTTTGCTGCTGGACGCACGGCTCGCGAGGAAATAGGCTCATGCTGACACACAGCTGATATAGCCGTGTGTCAGCTTTGTGTGAGTTCGGCGCAGCTCTGCTCCAAACTGACACGGGGATAGTATTGACGGTCCCGTAACATGGGAAGCAAAATAAAAACACGCACTTCATACAATGCGCAGCGTGAACCTGTTGGCACTGTGCGGGAGACGCTCCCCTCTCCTTCATCTGATCGCTGAACACATCAGCATGTTTACACGTCCTGTCTATCAAATGTAATATATTTGCTCGGGCTCCCGGTCAAACCACAACTAATCTTCCCAACAACGGCAACACTTTCCCATAATGTGAAGCTGACGGTGATTTATTAAAAAAGAAAAGGCACAGTGCTTCCTGCAATTGGGTCGGATCGAGTCCGGACAAATTCACACCACAAACGAACTGCAGCAGAGTGCGTATGGAACCGCATCGAGACCACCTCTTCAGCTTGGTCTCGGATCGTTTGTTTGGTCCGCCCCCGAGTGCGATTGCTGTATTCACACCTGCCTGAATGATGCGCACCAAAGGTGGAAGTGCACCTGAGTTCGTTTCAACCGAACTAAACACGGCATGTGTGAATACACCCTTAGAAATATTAACGAATGAGCATATGGTATGGAGAAGAATTAACAGGGATATTATCTCATAACTCTGATCTAATCTCCTCGGCAATTCAGAAAAAAACAGAGCAAACATTTTTTGTCAAGAGAATCATTTCGCATCCGTATGAGAAGCCATAGTCTATTTTAAAAAGTTACGCATATCAGCAGTAAAGTATTAAGCTGGCGCGGCACAGCATTGCTCACAGTGTTTTATCGCTGTAAAATATGTTGGCAAGCTATAGCCTAATCCTGTGCACTAAACAGACACATTAGGTGACAGTTTCCATTTAAGAGCCTGAATTATTACCAGATCCATTTTCCTCAAGTGATAACAGTTTAAATTATTATATAACTTTATATTCATATTAGGCTAGTTAACGAGGCTCGTCTGTGACTTTAGGATCGCACAAGTGAACTGTAACGATAGGTTACAACCATACAATACAAATAGGTTTATTAATCTGAATGTAGAGCATGTCACGATGTGTTAGGTGGCCGCCTATATGAACGGACCGAGAGGGCTGAGAACAAGGCTTCTGATCAGATAAATGATCGGTCAAACGTAAAATCATCAGGAAATGATAAAAACATCCCGATGGAGATTTCTATGGAGTGATTTTGCTTCAAACTGTACAGGGACGCGTGTGACAGTGACACTCTTTCTTCAGTCGGAGCTGCAGCGTAAAGTGAAAACAAACTCAGGGTAGGTCTAACCACCTCCCGAGCAGGTTAGACCCATGGCGTATGTTGCCGCAGTAACAGACTCTCGGTTGCGCTGAACCTGCTACCTGAAACGGAAAACCCAGAGTTTCCACTAACTCAGAGCGAACAAACTCTGGGTTGCCTCAAAACCAGCTACCTGAAACAGGCCTCAGTTCATCAGTGAATCAGTAGCAGGCCTAAAAATCTAAATCAAAAAAATCTAATTAAAAACAGTAAAAGAAAAACACAGTTTTTATGATCTTGACCTGTGTCTTTCATTAAAAAGTCTAATAGCAGAGGGGACAAATGACAAGCTAAACCTTTTGGTTCTGATTGACCTTTGCAGCAGCCTGCTACTGCCACGGTTGCTGAGTTGGAACCTCCTATATAACGGGTGGGTAGGATCATTGAGTATCTGCTCAGCTTTATTCATAACAAGATCTGACCATAGCTGAGTGACTGACGTCTGACTGCATCCAATAATTTTGCTTGCTGTCTTTACCAAACGCTGTAATTTATCTTGGTCTTTTTTGCGCATGTTTCCAAATACACAAACTAAGCCAAAGGACAATACACTCTGAAGGACTGTTTTGTAATTACTAAAATAATACAGTTCACCTGAAAGCAGTTCAGTTTACGTAGAAAAAACATCCGTTGTTGTATTTTTTTTACCTTAGACATAGTGCATATCTCAAATTTGAGTTGGTCATAAATTTCAATACCAAGGTATTTATAGCTACTAACCCTCTCAATTGTTTTGTCATTTACAGTGCTGTTAGGGATCTCACTTTTATGACGTCTAAAATCTATTACCATTTCTTTCGTTTTATTTGCATTAACAGCCAGGAAGTTGTCTTTACACCATTTGGTGAAGTTACTCATCTCTTCCTCAAAGCTGGTTAGCGCTGAGCTGTCTGGTTTCAAATACCCCACAATGGCAGTATCATCATCAGTATCTGAGTAGAGGGGACAAACCACACCCTTGAGGGGCCCCGGTATTGATGGGCCTAGAGATGGAGGTTGCTGAGTTAAACCTAGCCTGTTGAATCCTATTTGTTAGAAAACTGTTAATCCAGATTATGAGTTTTTGGTTCACCCCTAGCCCTGCCAGTTTATTCACCAACAGGTGGGGCTGTACGGTATTAAAAGCACTGCTGAAATCAATAAAGATAATTTTAACAAAGGTACTCTGCCTTTCTAGATGTTCCCATATACTGTTGGTCATTCCACCCCTCTGCTTGGTTGGTAAGCGAACATGGTGGGGGTCAAGACATGATTAAACTTCAGTTAGCAGGTGGTTTAACAATATCTTTTCAAGACACTTCATAGGCACTGAAGTTAATGCAACTGGTCTCAGATCATTCATTTCTTTAGGCCTATTGTGTTTAGGTACAGGTATTATTAGGGACAGCTTCCACTGATCTGGTATCAGTCCTGTGTCCACTGAACGTTGGAACAGCCTCTGAAATGGGGTTGCCAGTGAGTCGGCACATGCCTTCAGGACCTTGCAGCTGATCCCATCTGTCCCTTGTGATTTCCTGGTATGGAGCTGAGAAAATTGTTTCCTGACATCATCAATGGAGATAGCAATGTCCCTGTGAGTTAAATGTTTTATTTTATCTATTGCCTTTATCTGCTGTTCGGAATAATCAACCTCATCAAAGCGGCAATAAAATGTATTTAAATCCAAAGAAAACACATAGTCATCTGTCACATTTAAAGCGGCTACGAGTAACATTTAAATATATTTTAAACAGCCTCATGTTTCCTCTGATAATCATAAATTGCCTTTAACAGCAAACGAGACCATCAGTGCAAAGAAAGACGTTTTTATTACTGCTTTTGGTCTGGTCGCACACCCAGTCCGATTTTCGGTTCGCTCGTGCAGGCTCTATGGTCACATATCCGTATTGGTCACAGATTTCAGTGTGGAGCAGCAATGCGATTTGAGAAGCCTATCCCTCCAGGTGAGGGAAGGGGAGCGGGAGCTTTGTTTGAGACAGCTATTTGTCGTCATAATGACTGATAACTGGGCTGAACCATCAAAGAAAAAAAAAGAAAATGCAATGAAGAAAAGCTAAAAGGGAGAGTGATATAGGCTACAGGCGGGACGAGGGCGTTGCTAAGCAACGTGTATACAATTTCACGAGAGCGAAACTAGACTGCAGTGTTTACTCCTAAATGAATGAGCGGTTGGTACTAACACAAAGTTTGCTTTGCTTCACCATCATCAGATAACCATTATCTGAAATAGCCATTATTTACATCAACAACACAAACACATTACCTCATCGTGATCCATACTAACTGCCGTCTCTCATTCATTCGCTTTCTGTGAGGACACGTAATCTTTCAGCTCCGTGAGAGAGAGTAGTTAGGTGACGCTGCTGCATCAACTCATTGCAATCAGGTGTGTGTAGCACTGACTGGCATTAGTTGATGCAGTGTCAAAACCACTCTCACGGAGCCGAAAAGAGTCCTCACACTTTCAACACACGGACATGCACTATATTGCGCCCTTCTCAGTTCACGCTCGCACGCCTGGCACAAGCTAGAAAACGGCTTTGCGACAGCGGGCGTCGTAAAAATACTACCGCTTTTGTCCAAAGGGGACACCAACGTGCCATGTTACTCGTAGTGGCTTTAAAGTATGCATTTTAGGTTTATACCAAGTCATGATTTGTAGGCCTTGCCAGGCTCTCCTTGCATCGTGACTAAAAGATGAGTGGACTTTATTTTTACAAGATGCTTTACATTCCATGATTTTCTTTCTAATTCTATACTGCACAGCTTTAATATCTGCTCTGGTACCTCCTGATTGAAACAGTCTCAGAAAGCGTCTTGGGTTCTGGCTCAAGCTCTTGTCATCTCATCTCTAGAATACAACAAGGCTCTCCTCGATGGTCTGCCTGCAATTACCATCTGCTACTGAAGCCAATTTCAGAATGTAGCAGCTCGAATGAAATCAACCAAGTAATCTCACACTACAATGTTACTTTGCTCCCTTCACTGGTTACCAGTGGCTGCCTGCATCCACTCCAAGACACTGGTGGTGCATGCGTACTATGCTGCGTACAGCAAGCCAATCGGCTGGCTGCCCCCTCATCTCAGCGACTTTGAGTTTCCAGAAAAGCACCATATAAGTAGTCTGGAAATCCAGACCCTGATATCTTGAACGATATATATAATATATATATAGTATATATAATAGTAATTTCCAACTGAAGGGACGGCTCCTACTCGTGCATTTCAAATGCCACTGCACGCAGTTGGATAGCACTACAACCAATCAGAGCGATGCACAAGGTGACGTAAGCCCCGTTCGTTTAGCGAACAGCTGTTAAACTGTTAAATGAAACGTTTGCGTGGTTGGTCGGCAAAACAGAACATTCCACTTACTTGCTAATGAAAGATTTGAGTGCCGTCTTCCAAATCGTAAAGGGTCGAGGCCAAAGCGTCAGTGCTCCCGCTGCTCGTTGAGAAGAGATGATACTTGCTTTGGCGAAAAAAGTCACCAATAACACCAGAAAAAAAAGCTAGATTTGTCGCTTGTCGCTGTTTTGAAAAAAAAAGTTGCCAGGGGGGCTGAAAAGTCACTAAATATAGCGACACAATCGCTTTGAGTTGGCAACACTGATCACAGGACGAGGGCTATATGGGGCCAGCGGCAGCCAGAGGAAGGGGACGAGGTCGCGGTCGGAGAGGTCTTGATGTGATAGGGCAAGAAGACATGGCCGGTGTACTTTTTTTCAAGCTCTCTCCGTCTCCCTTTCAGCAGTTAACTTTTCAACATTCGTCTTTCCTCGTTTTTTTGCTGTCTTAGTGGTGTTAGTTGTTAGTATCCTGGGAATGGTAAATTGAGGGTTCGTTTGTGAAGACATTGCTACTCGCTGTCCGCCGTAGTAGCCTTGTACCAAACAGTAGGCTAGTGTCAGACTGCTAGGGTCGTGAACGCTCACGCAACTGACGCATCAACGTCGTTGCCTCGAGGTTGTCTGTTGACTCCCGTTGTGTCTGGACGGAGTTAGATAATCGGAACACACATACACACACACGTAGACACATAACACACATGACCCTGACCACTCAAGCCTTCTTGACTCCGTCCCCCTCTCCCTCCCACGTTGCAGATCGGATGCTGCGGGCGGGGCGCCTGCCGGCCGCGTACGCCCCCTAGTGCCTGGGCTGTGACACCTACCGTCCCATGAACCCTTAACCCATTCCTCTGTGCTTATCAACGTGTTCTATTTGTCTGTGGCGTTATCTTGTTGCTTATTATGCTAAGGTGGTTTTTGTACTAATCACACACTTCGCACCCATAAGGAGCAGAGTGTGAGAGTAGCATTTTTTTTAACCTGTCTTTCCCTGATGTTCTCTTTATCCTTCCTACTTTAAGGGGGCGCAGCGCACGCTAGACGACTCTTCAGTGTATCCCTCCTGTCTCCCATGTTTGTTTATTGTCACTCAATGTCTCTTGGTGGGGTATAACTGTAAACAAAATTTCGTTGTTTTGGTACAATGACAAATAAAGTATCTTGAATCTTGCCAAGGTCCCACAGCCAATAAGAACGGAGAATCTGACCTCGCTCTGATTGGTCAAAATTAACATGAGCGGTGGCAATTTTGGGGGGCAGCACACAGAGGCAGGGGGGAGCAAAGTGATAAAAAAATATTTTCAGACCACTTCACCTACATATAGCTGAATGGCTATTATGACAGTTTTGCCAAATATTACAGTAAAAAAACTCTCAACTGCAGCTTTAAGAGTGGACACAGGGGAGAGAGGGGAACTAGTTTGTCCAGTTGGCTGTGGCTGGTTACACCTGTGATACCTAGGAATGAAAGCTATTGTTTACAGTACATAATACCCTACCCACCACACCTTTTGTGAATCCTTTCAGATGTGTAGCGTGCTGAGGATAGATAGAGTGCTTGACTGGCAGATTTTATCAGCTCTCCTCCCGCAGCAGCAGAAACAGGCGGGGCCAGCAGCTCATAGCTTTGCTGCTGCTGCCCACTAACTTATTAATACTCTTTGTGACTACAGAGACAGACGTGAGGATCTATCTCATCGAAACGGTAAGTGAGCCACACTTAGTCAAGTTTACCAACCAACTTCATGTAGTGCTGTTTATTTGAGTTACCATACCAACTTCTCCGGAGGAATAGCCTACTATCCTGGAGGAAGAACTTACTTTGTAAATATTACTGTGATGTCACAGTAAAAGACATCACAGTAATATTTACAAAGTAAGTTTTTTTTAACCCTATATTTCTCTTTCTGTGATGTCACAAGAAAGAGAAATATAGGGTTAAAAAAAACTCTTTCTGCCTTTTCTCAGGCTAGGATGAACCGATTTCAATTTTCTTTGCACATTTATACTACATAGGATCTCAGAATTCAATACACCTTCATATTCAAACCGGTGAAGTAGGCCTTTAATAGGAAAATCGGGAGAAGGAACAAGTTGTCTTTTTCCAGTTAAATATAAATGTAATCCGATCCGTCAAATCACTATAGCCTACCTACTTCCTTGAGCTAGCCTACTGCATGACACTTTAGGCGTTTTTTTTTTTTTTTTGTACAGCCTAGTGTGATTTGAGACCAAAAGCACGTTTAAACCTTTAAAGAAAAGCACGTTTAAACCTTTAAAGAAGTAAATTAACACACCGTCATACTTTTTCATTTTCATTTAACCTTTATTTATACTCGAGAGATCAATTAAGAGTTGACTTTACATTATGAATGGTTCAATAAAAAAAATATAAATAAAAAAAAGGGTATAGGGTAGGCCTACTTAATTTATTTGTACCCTGATGTGCTGTTTTATAAGTAAAAGTGCTCCATTCAAAAGCTTACTCATGGTGCAGTATGCTGTCCCATGTGACTATAAATGTAGTAGGGCTACACGACAATATTAAACTGTTATGGCTTCTCAATGTTTAATCACAAGATAATCCAGAGGGGTCCTGAGATGTTTAATGAGAGATGGATGATGAAAAAATAAGTTTCCCTGCTCAAATCTGTTTTACTTTTGTAATTTCGGCGGGTTTTGTGAAATACTTGATAATTTTATTATTTTGACATCTGTAAAATGACATGTAAAATTTGACAGGTAACTATATCTGTCAAATAAATGTTACAGAACAAAAGGTGCAGCATTTCCTTCTCAAGTGGTGTAGTAGCCTATAGTGTAGTAACATGAATGTTAATTTAATTGGTCTACCTCAGAATTTCACTTATGTACATTTCTTGAGTAAATCCCATAAGGATTACAGCAGAGGCCATCACAAAGGAATACAAACTGAAGGTTTTATCTTCATTGTCAATCTGTAGTGTGCTGGTCAGAGTGATGGCGTTAGCCAATAAACTGTTTTTTATTTTAACCTATGCTATTATATTTTACAAGTGATATATGTTGTATGTACAATCTGCAAAGTTACGAGTAAGAACCTCTGAAATGTAGCAGACAAACTAAAAGAAGTATCTCTAAAGGTATACTGCTGATTTGTAGCCACTGTTTTGCTGTATATAGCGGTAAAACAAACAATAGAAACATGTTGAGCACTCTTTATATCCTGCAACATCCTTAACAACAGTTGAACTTTGTTCTCTTTTACCACTTCTTTCTTATTAGATTCCGAATGCATCATTGAGCAACGATACAAATTTTAATAATGAGGTAAGGAGAAATGTTTAAAATGCTACGATGACGTTATGCGAAAACACTACACCACTTTTGTAACAAATAGAACCTCACAAACAACGAATGCAAAACACCTTGTGTAATTAAAGAACCAAGCTCTGAGTAGTAGCCTACTTTAATATATGATGTGTTATTGATTTGGGGAAGAATGTACTCCACTCACTTAAATATTGTACGATTGTGTATTGCCAGTAAACAAGGATGTGGTAGGTGGTGGGTTTCATGCAGTCAGTCAGCTGGGATCATATGGAGAGCATCCCTTTCCACATTTTTTCAAATGGGTGTTTAATTTGTCCTAGTGACTCAATGTCTGACACCACCAATGTTACATGGTCCACCCATTTTGAGGAGACATTACAGCATTTGATTTGTTGCTACCCCACACCCCTTGTAACAGCACAGCCTGGGAGGACTCAGCGGGCAGATGCCAAGCCACCTCATGTATCCTCTGAAGCTCTGTCTGCTCACTCCTGTCAGCCCCAGCGTGTTGTTTAGAGCACTACTGTAATGCAAAATGTGCAACAAGTTAATTTATGGGTCTCATATTTTCAGACCAGGCACATATATTTAAAATGTTGTCTCAATTCTGCCCATAACAACCTCTGTTGGTTCTCAAACATCCAACTGTAATGTTTACCTCCAATCTTCTCAACAGTTGATTCTAAACATCTGTGCTTCTAGTAGCACATTTTATTGAGCTACTATAGATTTAAAAATCAAATATAATAAACAGTATATTGCACAGAGAAAATCTTTACTGATTTTGAATTGTTGGACAATTGAAAACCACCATTACTAGAGTAAAAGATCACTAAAGTATGTGTGTGTTAACTCTATTTTTAGTGTTTTTCTAAATGGCGCTGGCGATGTTGCTTTTAAAGTTAACTGTAGTTGGATATTTGGTAGTAAGTGTCTTCTTAGATACCACTTGAATCATTATCCTTCCAACGGACCTAAGCTAGAGAGAGTGGTTCAAGTACACTTTAAATGGCACAGCTGCTGCTTTTCTCAAGAAACACAACAAAACCATTGTAACCACAAGTAAAGCAGATAGCATGCAAGAACACTAGGCAAATTAAGGAAAGAATAGCATCAGACTACCAGGTTATTCACAGACACAAAATAGTTGAACAGCATTTTAATTTTGTTCATTCAAAAGCGATACCTTAATGACCTCAGTTCCCTTGCTGTCACACAATACACAATACACAGATTCATAATACATTGTTGCCAAGTCACTGGTTAGATTAACCCTTGAATTTACACAATTTACACACTACAATTGGACTAAATAGACATGCGCTCATTTAAAATTGTAATATGGCTTCTAGTGGCCGTAAATGTAGTTGCAGGCACTTCTGTTGTGGGACCTATGACCATGTCTTATACAAACCATAGACTGTATAAAACATAAAAACGAAATTAAAAAAAATGTACAGATGTACTGGAAAGCACACAGGTCTGAACTCAGTACTGCTGAGTCTGAAGCTCCAATGTCCTGAGTAAAAGAACACACCGCTGCAGCCCCATTGTATTACAGGGCAAAGCAGCAAATACAGGCGTTTTCATCAGTGGGTCATATGCTTAATCACCATTTTTTAAACTCACTATTTGATAGGTAGGAACTTAGAAGACAATAAATAAGATATTAATGCGGCAGATAACATCTCTAATTAGTGCATGTACAATATCATAACTTAACCAATTTTCATTGTTTTCCCCAAACAATTTACAATTCCTTCATTGATTTTACAGGAATTGTTGCATGGTTCTTAACTTTAAGACATTTAGTCTTGCTATGTTTGACTTTTCATTTGTGAACAATATTGGTTTTAAAACCATTTCATAACTAAACAACATTAAACCATACCATATCATCTTATCAATGTATTATATGTTTGTTCTCCAGCTGAGTGTGAACTTTGCCATAGGATAAACTGATATAGTGTGTGTCATTATGAGTTGTTCTGATAAAAAAACTTGTGTTATTTTTGTTTTTGTCACTGCAGATCTTCAAATATGAGAAAGGTCAGAGCTATCTTGGTGGCGATAGCTCTTGGTCTGTTGGTGCTCCATCTCTGTAAGGATTATATTGAACATAAAATCATTCTACCCCCAATACATGTGAGAGAGGCTAACAGTCAAATGATGAACCAAACCACCACTAAGAACTCCTATGTATACTCCTGGCCAAGATGTGAACAAAACACATCTGCTGCCAACGTCACAGGATTCAGCTCTCTTCCTCAGCACATTCAAGACTTTCTCTACTATCGACACTGTCGCCATTTCCCCATGCTACTGGACCTGCCTGACAAATGTGGAGGAGCTGATAAGTCAGCAGAAGTCTTCCTACTGCTGGTCATTAAAAGCTCCCCAGTGAACTATGACCGCCGAGAGGTGCTGCGCAAAACCTGGGCCAAAGAGAGGCTTCATAACGGTGTGTGGATCAGAAGGATCTTCATCTCAGGAACCACCGGTTCTGGTTTTGAGAAAGAGAGACTGAACACACTACTTGAGCTGGAGCAACGTGAGTACAACGACATCCTCCAATGGGACTTTAAGGACACATTCTATAACCTCACCATGAAGCAGATTCTCTTCCTGGAATGGATGGAAAGAAACTGTCCGAACGCTCGCTTCTTGCTCAATGGTGACGATGACGTCTTTGCCAACACAGACAACATGGTGGAGTATCTCCAAAGCCAAGATGCTAATGATGGAAGCAAGCACCTCTTTGCTGGCTACCTGTTCCCGAAGACGGGGCCCTCTCGGTGGTCACAGAGCAAATACTATGTCCCGGTTCAGGTGCAGGAGTCAGACTCGTTTCCCCCCTATTGTAGTGGTGGGGGCTTCCTCTTTTCTGGTTACACAGCTTTGGTCATATACAAAATGTCCCAGTCCATTACTATCAGTCCAATTGATGATGTTTACATGGGAATGTGTCTGGTCAAAGCAGGTCTCAGTCCAGTTTTCCATGTGGGCTTCAGGACCCTAGGACTGGACATCCCCTCAAAGAAAGTAGATCTATATGACCCCTGTTTTTATAAAGAACTCTTATTGGTACACAGATTCCTGCCAGATCAAATGTATTTTATGTGGCATAAAATACATGATCCTAATCTGAAATGTGGTAGGCCTCAAGACAGAAACTTCGGTAAAAAAGATATATTACCGACTCGTGTGATTGGGGTGTGAGCGTTGCATTGACTTGACTGTGCCAATACGTTATTCTGGTATAGGCCTACACTGGCTTAGAAAGATTATATAATTATTCAAAATCATTGCATGTGCATCGGTGCTTCAGGGAGATCATAGAATGTAATTATATCATGTCTAAATATGTACAAGGCATCTGCTTCGAATTTGCTTTATTTAAAAAAAAGGAAAAGGAAATCAATTACAATCAAATCAAATACAAAAAACAATATGTTTTCAAAACAACACTACCACGGTGGAAATACAGAAAGGAACATATTAAGTATGTTTATACTTTTTTATATTTTCGCAATTCATTTTGATAAAAAAAAAAAAAAAAAATCACAAATTTTGGTATGTAAATATCCACAACTGGGATCAGAGGTCACCTACATAGTCTTCCTTTGAGTTAGACTGCTGCATTTAAGGTGAGAGGACTGTTAGTGTTTTTCATGTCAAATTGAAAATATTTAGCTCCTCAGTATTTTTCTTCTAGGCTTTTACACAATGGGTTTATAACAAAACACTTGTTACCCTAAAAAAGTGTGAAGGGTAAGCTATAGTTTAGTTTGTTTTTAGCAAGCTAATTAGTTGTCAGGTGGTTGTTGGCCTTGATGCTAGCAATAAATTCCATTTGGGGTTGGTCGTCACATTTTTGGGGGGGTTGGTTGTCACATGTTATGAACCAGTGACAAAAAAAAGACTGTTGACAGTCACTGAAAAAACGAGTCATTTGGATATATTTTTGCATTTATTATATCATTGTTATCAGTTTAGCATTGGGAATGTGTTGTAACTGGGGCTGGGTATTTATGCTTATTATTCTCATCATGCTAGCTGAATCATGTCCATAGCACATAATTGTTCCAAAAATCATGGAACAATTATGACATGTTTGCTTATTGTTTGGTCAAATATTATTTTTTTTAAATCAAACTTTTCATACTATTTATATAAAAGAATGATTTATAAAAGTATTTAAGCAAACGTCTGGTACACATTTACTGCGGTATCCAAACAGCCCTAGGTGAGAATAGTGCAGGGTTGTAAGGTTTGTAAGACCGTGGTGTCCACAGTCTTCTCTACAAGAACCCACTGGTAGAATTATAGATGTTTTAAATGGTTTCCATTATAAGGGGTTTAAATTAATAAATCTTATTCAAGACGACTGCACTGGCTTTAAGGCTTGATTCAGTTGAAAAGTTTATTTTTTTTGGGTCCAAATCTATTGTTTTTATTTTGCTTACAATATGCTATATATTGTGTTATTTTATTATTAAAGTTGTTGGGATGAAATTGTGTACTGCAACATGTATTTTATATAAACAAAAAGCTAAATATTGGTGTCCGTATCTCTTTTTTAGACCTCTTTCAGGGCACACATTCGATGTGAAATCCAGGTGTAACATCATTTGTTTGTGCAATAGACCTTTGTAGTATTTCTACAGCAGAATGTACTGCTTATTTAAAGGAAACTCCTGTTTGACAGCAACATGACTCGTAACTGTTGCCAGTCCTTGCTTTCATCCATCCACTTTGTCCAAAAGCTCACAGATTCAGATATACAGAATGGGCTTTGGAATAGGCCAATAGCAGTGGCGCAAAAAGTGGGTATGCACTAGAGGGGCGCCAAAGCGATCGGGGGAAAATTATTTGGAGTCAGCATTTTTCTGTATTTAACAGCGTTTGTGTAAATGATATGATCAGTAACAGAGGCACGTCACTGATAAGGCGCCCCCCGCTCCTTTGCCTCCTCCTCCCCACACTATAGGCACTCCAGTGCGCGCCCCCTCGAGCACGCGCTGGAGCGCGAGAGCTTTCATTTCAATCGTGTTGTCATCTGATGACAGGGACCTGCAGATGGAGAGGCAGATAAGAAAGCTCTCGGGGGGCATAAAACAGAAAACGGGAAGATTGAGAAGGAGAAAGATTGCGTGTTTTATATGGCCAATTGTATTGATTAATGCACACTGATTATCGGCCGCGACTCGTGGATTGTCACTGCAGATTAACGTGTCACCTCAAGTTTTTGACTATTGCTGTTTTCACAGTTTTTGAATGGTAGTGTAGTGATTATAGCAGGTCAGCGCCAAAACAACACACTCACCTGTTTCCCACTATTATCATATTTTGCACCGTTCCAGCGCACGACTGAGTTGTGTGTGTGAGAGAGAGAGAGAGAGAGAGAGAGAGAGAGAGAGGTCTCCTTACAGAGGCAATGTATTTTCATGTTTAGTTATTTATACATTTTAATCAACTGAAATTGTGAGTCTGGCACATTGCCTCTGTAAGGAGACCTCTCTCTCTCTCACACTCACTCACACACACACACACACACACACACACACACACACACACACACACACACACACACACACACACACTCACACACAGTTTGTCTTAGTTTCTGTTTCCAATTCATTGAACAAGATGATGGATTCGCTTGGATGAATGATAAAGAGATACACACACACACACGCACAGGCACGCACACAGAGAGTCTTTTGTTTGAATTTGCCTATGTTTCCTGGTTGACCTGTTTTGACAAGGAAGTTCCACGATTGTCTTTCTGTGTGATTGATGACGCACTAACAGGACAGACAGACTACTGTAACATTTTTCATTTAAAAAAATAAAAAACTGACTGTTTTATTCAAAATATGCCTGTAAAACATGAATTGATTGCCATTTCTTATATTTTATTTTCCATGTCACCGTTTACATAAGAAAATGGGAAAGGAGACGAACAGAAAATATAAAAAATGTGCATTTTAATTTTTGAAGTTCCAAATAATTATTTATATAACAGTAATCAGCGGGCTAACGTGCCACAATGACACAAGCTACGTGCGGCCAGCGTCTTGATGGCTCTGACCCGGAAACTGACATACCAACAGAAATGTAATACTCGATACTGACTCCAAGGAAGTTCCACGATTGTCTTTCTGTGTGATTGATGACGCACGAACATGTTTCTGAGGAAATGTTTTCTTAGGGTGAGCTGCAGGGCTTATGTAGCCTACATGTATAGTGTTTGAAGTATGTTGTGCAATGCTAGTATGATGTACAAGGCTAAGGCACAACATGTTGCCAAAGACAGAAACAAATGGAGACACATTGTATCGGCCTTATTTCCCATGGGGGAAGAAGAGGCATAAGTAAGTAAGTAAAGGGGGGGGGGGGACCACAAAGCATCACAATTCAGAATCCCCCAAAGCATTACAATTCAGGATCGGTTTGAATAGTGTGTAAGTTACACATATGTGAGAATAGTGTTAGATAAGTACACCCCCCCATATATAAGTCCTTATTTTTGCCATAATTAGTTTAACAGTCATTATTCTTGTTTTTGTTTCATTTTGAAGTAAACATTGTGCTCCATTTACCTTTATACAGGCATATAATGTAATGCATGTAGTACCTCATTTCCGCCACAGGGTGGCTTTGATCTATTGGTGCACTTCTGTCCTGTGAAAGCTACACATTAAAGCGGCTACGAGTAACATTTAAATATCTTTTAAACAGCCTCATGTTTCCTCTGATAATCATAAACTACCTGTAACAGCAAACGAGACCATCAGTGCAAAGAAAGACGTTTTTAAATAGTTTTTATTACTGCTTTTGGTCTGGTCGCACACCCAGTCCGATTTTCGGTTCGCTCGTGCAGGCTCTATGGTCACATATCCATATTGGTCACAGAGTTCAGTGTGGCGCAGCAACGTGATTTGAGAAGCCTATCCCTACAGGTGAGGGAAGGGGAGTGGGAGCCTAGTTTGAGACAGTTATTTGTCGTCATAATGACTGATAACGGGGCTGAACCATCAAAGAAAAAAATGAAAATGCAATGAAGAAAAGCTAAAAGGGAGAGTGATATAGGCTACGGGGGGGACGAGGGCGTTGCCAAGCAACGTGTATACAATTTCACGAGTGCGAAACTAGACTGCAGTGTTTACTCCTAAATGAATGAGCCATCATCAGATAACCATTATCTGAAATAGTCATTATTTACATCAACAACACAAACACATTACCTCATCGTGATCCATACTAACTGCCGTCTCTCGTTCATTCGCTTTCTGTGAGGACACGTAATCTTTCAGCTCCGTGAGAGAGAGTAGTTAGGTGACACTGCTGCATCAACTCATTGCAATCAGGTGTGTGATCAGGTGTGTGTGGGAGTGACTGGCATTAGTTGATGCAGTGTCAAAACCACTCTCACGGAGCCGAAAAGAGTGCTCACACTTTCAACACACAGACATGCACTATATTGCGCCCTTCTCAGTTCACACTCGCACGCCTGGCACGCGCTAGAAAACAGCTTTGCGACAGCGGGCGTCGTAAAAATACTACCGCTTTTGTCCAAAGGGGACGCCAACGTGCCATGTTACTCGTAGTGGCTTTAAGTAGAGCAGTATTGAAACATGGCGGACAGAACGTGTCGTAACCAAATGTGTACTTTGCCTGTGTATGTTTACAGGTAAGCAAACAATATAAGAGTCATGAATGTACATAAGAATGAGCTGGGAAAGGATTCAGATATGTGGGGAAGAGTTGGCTAGTTAACTCCGCCGTGAATGTTGTATTAAAAGGTTGTAATGCCGTCATAAGCAACTCCAGTAGCAGCTAAGCTAATCTTCTTGTGTCGCCATTAGGGTCCGGTCGCGGTACATTTATGTAGATTGTGTTTGTTTACTTTGTATGCCAAGGTTAAGAACTGGGAATATTATCAGGAGCCACAGTGTGATTTTATTTTGTGTGTTCCCATTGCAAATTGCTATGTGTATTAATATGTATTTTTGTGAAATGTGTAATACTTAGATAGGATGTAAACAGACAGAAAGCTACACATTAAGTAGAGCAGTATTGAAACATGGCGGACAGAACGTGTCGTAACCAAATGTGTACTTTGCCTGTGTATGTTTACAGAACTCATTAAAAAGAAACTACTCTTCAAGTCACTCTTGAGTTTAATTATTCAAGTGTGCAACACATACAGTATTACAGGTGAGAGAGAGTATATAATAGTTTATAGTAAGGGAATTTGGTGCGATAGATTTGAGGCTCTAAGTTATTTTCTGTCTTATTTATTGCCTTTTCTCTCATTCACTTGAAAAAAAGGTGTTATCAACAAGCTGGTTGTTCCCATTTAACCGTTTTTCTGAGCTGTTTTTTAACGTTTTTCTTAGTAAATACCTACACACGTTGTATGGGTAAAGTCAAGAAGGTTGGCTGACTAACTTGTCTGTTTCATTTTACTATTCATTTGAACTGAAATAAAACTTTTATTTGTCTTTAATTCTCTTCACCAGAGTACACCAAATTGCTTATTTTACATGTTCAAATCACAAAAAATTCTGGGTGGGAAAACCCCAGACCCCCCTAAAGGGGTGTGTTTTCGGACATGTCACCTTTTTCATGTCTTATGAGTTTGCATGCCTGACACTAGTGAGGCCACAAAAACCTAAATGCCCAGTATATAGTTTTATTTCTGCTGACCAACCTGTTATTCCAACACAGTCTCACTCCGAGCTCGTTGAAAAGCTCCGCTTGGTCAGGGGCTTTTGGCGTAAGCTGCTCTCGCCAAAGGGTACCCGTGTGCCTCTTCATTCCACGCAGGGGGGTCTTCAACTCATTTCAATGTAATCCATCCGCGGCATATATGAAGCTCTGGGAACACGCATATTAACCTGATGGCATCACATAGAGACGCTATGACCATTCATCCCATTGGCTAACGGAAGATATATATTTACCTCTCGGGGAACGTTTGATTGTATGTTAATAGTCCTACGATTTATATCAACATAGGGCTATTTCAGTCACAAAGAGGAGAAATGAGCTGCTGACTGGGGAACACAGGAGCGGGGGTTGGTGACGGGAGACGGGCGATTTATTTTAATTTTTATATCCAACTGTTGTCAGAGCGGGAGGTGTGCGTTGTCTGGGCGGCTGCCTCAACTCCTACACAGCCCGCAAATTCATATGATCTCTCTGAAGTCTGATCATTCTCAAGAAATGTGCGGTACATGTGTGTTGATAAACGGGGCAAAATCAAAGATAGCATTTACACACAGCTGACAAGAGCACTCCCTCCAATCTTTTTTCAGATTTTTTTTTCACTGAGCACATTTTTGTTGTCAAGGGTTGCCATGGTGACACAAATACGTCCCACTTCAGCTAGTGAGTGCATAAACATATGTTTTGAAAACATTTCTAGCCAGAAATACATCAGAATATCATTATATTTGGTCATTGGAAGTATCTAATCTCTATTTGGTTAGTTATTATGGTGGTTTGCCGATGTATTTACCACCGTTGCTATGTAATCCTACATTTCCCATCATCCTTTAGGGCTGGGTGGACCCGTTCGACTCCTATCACAAGAGTGTCTGCCACATTCAAGGGTGCATTCCATTTACAACTCAGGGCCTCCGCCGTAAAACCAAGTCAGATTCACACGGCTGACACTTCCGTTCTGCCCCTTCATAATAAAAGCACTTAACAGGAAGTAGGTTACATTATTCCCCTCCTCCGAAACGTCCCCGTTTCCACACAGAAACATCATAAGGGACCTTAGGAATAATGGAACCACTTACAGAAACATGCTGCATTACCACAAAATAAATAAAATAACTTAAATTGAACACATTCTGTATAGGCCTATACCCTAAACCTTAAAGCATGTATCATTGTAGCCTACCCACTATTTTAGGGACACTATATTCTGTAAGAATTTTTTTTTATGTTTTATAGCCTGTCTGGTTGTATAATTTAAAGTTTCTAATCAAAGATATGGCGGATTATATATAAAATTATAAAATAATTAAATTAAATGTACAGTTTAAAATGTCACTGTACTGTATAGGCTTCTTTATTTACTAAAGCAGTACTCTACAACGTGTGTGTGTGTGTGTCACATCTTGTACCCTGATATACAGGGATTTGGTTGTTTTGTTTTAGTTAATGATATGAAATGTTGCTATAAATTGTGCATAGCTTACACATAATTGAATGTGAAGCCTGCAACTGAAAGTATTTGGAAGGAGTAGGCCAGTCACTCAAATGGGAGTAGTTTAAAGATTGCTTTATTCATGATGTTGACCTTAAAAGGTAGAATTTTAGGCAGTCTTATGAACAGTGCTTAATCAGTGTTTGCGGTGTGGTGTGGCAGTGTTTATTATTTTCTGCATATGCAGTTGACTCAGTATATTGTCCCCCGTCTTAATAGTAAGTGGTCTTGACGGCGGTTTGTCCAACACACACTTGGCATGTTTTATGTTTTATTTATTTGCACAATTAAAAAAGAAACATACATAAAGAATGGCAAAGAATTCAAATAACATACAGTGCAGGGAGAGGCAGAAAACCCGATGGGCTTATTTGAAGCCTCCACCTAAATAATGTTAAAATTTCACAAAGTTATAAGGAAACACAAAATAAACATACAAAAAATCATATGACTACATAAAGTGATAAACAACTAATAATAACAAATAATATATAATAACAACATAATAATAACATCAATATAAAAGCAGAAAATGTGCGTGAGTGTGTATGAAAGTCCGTGAAGGGAATATTGGTTTATACACATAATTTATTAATTCCTAGAGCATATGTAAATCAAAATAAAACATGGGGACATAGACAACAATAAAAAAAAAAAAAAAAAAAAAAGCAATTACAGAACAACAGTTAAATGATCTTTTAAGTTTCTTTTGTAGCATTTTATAGAGAAACAGTTTTTTGCCAGATGGGAAAAGCCATTCCATAATTTGGTACCCCTAAATCTTATTGAAAATTGACCTCTACAAGTAAGAAATTTAGGAGGATGAAGATCTGAAGATTGATGAGTTGAATAGGAGTGGACCTGTGAATTTGTTTTAAAGTAAGTCTTGAAATGTTCAGGAATATTCCCTTCACTTGAATGTATTTTATAAATAAAAACACATATTTGAGAAATATTGATATCGTAAATCAGTCTTTTCCAATTAATGTAAAATCAAGATACAGTTGCAGTTTTAGCAGGCTGTTTCTTTAACATTAAACACAAAATAACACAATAAGATTACCGTATTTATTTTTTGTTGTGTCATCCATATCCATTTCATATCCACACAAGGAATGGTTCAGTCCAAAAACCTCAATGAAGATAAAACATGCTTGTTCAATAAAAAAAATGTGTGCACATGATTCTGTAACTGATTCCACGAATAGGCATACCATCCTTTAGAATAGTACAAATTAAAGATGGTTATGTACGTTTCTATGCTATATGTATGGGTTTATGTATGTTTGTATATTTGTGTGACCTTTGTCTAAACCTTGTGTGTGTGCTTGTATGGGCACACCTGTGTGTGTAAATGTGTGTGTGTGCACAAGGGCTATGTGTTATTAGGTGGAGTGTACAGTCTAGCTGCCTTACTAATTCAGCTTCAGAGGCAGATTGGGAGGAATATGTAAAACAAATTGAAATGTATTTCACACATACATTTCCATAAACAACCATGGCAGATGGGCTGCAGTGGAGTTTTCTACCGTGCGATTAATTCAACCACCTGTCTGCTTTTTGTTTTCTTGTGTCTCGCTAGACGTCAGCGTTTCCGTGACCTATAGCCTATATAAATAGATATTCAAAGTATTGCATATAAGCATTGCATATATGACAATAAATAATCAGTCAGCTCATTCCAGCCATGTGTTGACAATGACAAGTGATCTTTTGACTGACTCAAACCTGGCAACACAATGTTTGTCCAGAAAGCAATTGAAGAGGCCGAGCCTTTGCCTGATATATGGCTTTCCTTTGACCCGTCCCATTACATTTATCTTTTTTCTCTGTCACCTCTCTGTTAGAAGAATTGGCTTGGTGCTGTTTTACACTTTAGCTACATCCTCTCCTCCTCCGCTTGACACGGCAAGACAGGTTTAATGAAAATGCACAATTGAGTTTGCCGATCCAACAGCTTGTTAACTCTGAATAATTCACCATGCGCTGAAGTTTGGCTAGAGAGAGAGAGAGGGTAGGAGTAGTGGTATGGTGGTAATGTGCGTGTGTGTGTGTGTGTGTGTGTGTGTGTATAAGGGGACAAACCTGGCAGCTCTAACAGTCAGATCTGATGACCAGAGCGAGAAACCGAGACTACCGAGGGAGCTGAAACCTGACTATTCACAGTAGTTCTTTAAATCATGTAGGAACAAGGGACATGGAGTCTGTCAGTATACGTAGTATGGGTGTAGGATGGGGGTTGACGTTGGCCTTGTAGGTGCTATCGTACTTGGACTCAGCCTTACCAGGTTACTGACACAGATAAACAGTGTGTGAACTGACACTGCAATGGATTATTGGCCTATAGAGTTGATTATGTAGAAGGGACATTTTAAGGACTAGTTGGACATTTGGAGAACTGTGATTTTCTAGCCCCCTGGCAGAGAGTTGTAGGAGAGTACTGATAATCTTATTTATGTCTATTAGATATAAGGCTACAGCCAGAACATGGTTAGCTTGGCATATAGCTCAGAGACTGTTAACAGTTGGAAGAAGCTGTAGCTTGGCTCTACACGTTGTATGTTGTTTGATAATGCATAACAAAAACGCAACGGGAAAACAGTTTTACATGGGCTTAAGTGCTGGACTATCTCTTGACTGGGAGTTGTGAGTTCCTGGAGTTGTGGTTATTTTCCTGACAACACCTCAGACTTGGAGCCAATAAATACTTCCCAATATTTCCCAGAAGATCAAACTTTTGCTTTAAACACAGCTAATACCTTGTAGGCTACATGTGGTCCACGGGTTCAGTGTAGTCAAGAATTTCACTTACTTTGAAGTTTGATGTCACAGTTGAAATTCATAGTTAAGGTGCATTAAAAGGGTTCGTAAAGGTTTTTCGACAGAAGGGGTCGATAACATCCCTGAGCATGTAGAGCATTTAGTCCATGGGCCTGCTGGGATTGCATGATATTGATTCTGAAGGCTGGTTGGTGTTACATTTATATGCACAGCTATAAGGAGAAAGGTATCACTTTACAAGTCACGAAGCCTGTGAAATGTACTTTTAAAGGAAGGAGCAAATTGCAAAAGAAAAGCATGACCGAAGTTGTAAGGTTTATTGACATTTTTTATGAAGATTTCTATAAATATGGGTTAGACGCACACACTTGTGCTTTTGAATGCACCACGGGTGACCTTGTGTTTGTATCTACTTTTACATAAGGATGCTAAGAGGTGTTCACTGACCCAACAGTTCACTTTGACATTTATGTTGTTTAGTTGTCCTCTCCAACCGGAAAGTTTGCCTCCATTAGTTTGTCAAAACAAGTTTGTTCTGGATGACTCCATCTTGTCATCTTATCCAATTGTGCGTTCATATTTTGAAAAGTCTACTGCTCCTCAACAACCATTACTCTGTCTGAGTGTGAGTCAGCACATGTAACTGCTGCTCAGGGGTTAAGCCAGGGTGTGGCTTTTAGTTAAAATTGCAAACTTGCATTAGTCCAGTTAATGGACACAGCACAGTGTATATATAGGCTATAACTTATCAATTGGTGGATATGTAAACAATAGGCTCAAGCCAGGATGGAAATAGACTACGGGAAATCTCTTTCTTCGAGCGTCCGTGTGCTTCAGGGATGGCTATTGATATGTGCATGGCCTATCATTCATTTATGAAGAGAAGCTGCAAGCAGACATCATAAGTAGAGGCTCAGGACTAATGCTTGTTAGGGAACAGAGGCAGTGCTGTCATCCCCTGCATTATGGATCAAGTTCCTGCACAGAGCTCACAAAGCCCATTCAGTCATCCTAACACGCCAGTTAAATCTTTTACGATGTTCCTACTGGTTCAGACTATCGGGTAGCAACATCTCCGATACCTTTGAGCTCCAAATGTGACTGGTAGTGGCTCAAAAATGTGATCAGCCCTGGAAAAAATATGGTATTAAAAAAAAATAAAAAAAATAAAAATACTTAGGCTATGGCTCTGTGAACTGGTATGTAAACAATTGGTGCCCACCGTAGCAAGATGCCCATTTACAGAGTCTAGGCTGTGTATTAACATTGGATTTTTTTTTTCAGCGCACACAGTACGGCCAGGTAACGGATTGCGAGGAGATATTCACCGATTTTGACAACAAGCTTAGAATTGCTGATTCCACCTTTTAAACCCGTTGGCTCAAACACTTCAGTTTGTTATCAGCTGAAGATGGGGTGCACATTAAAGTTTCACACAGACTTAATAAGTAAGGTGAGCCTGACACTCCTTTCTTGATATGAGTTTTTGGTGACAATGAAGCGAGGGCATCAATTATTGAAGTGCCGAGCAGAAAGGCAGGCCGGGCCTATTTGTCCATCCTACAGCGCCTATCCAGACCAATTGAGTGATATAGTAGTAGCTGTCCCACAAAATGTTTTCAAATATAGATGCAAAGTTAAGCTCGATATTTAGTTAGGTTTGCTTGGTTACTCCATTTCCTCTAATAGTTATTCATTTGATTATTAGTTGACTATAGGCAAGTTTCGACCAATCAGATTTGTAAGTGACTTATTAATAATTTGCCAATGATGTGTTATGAGCATTTCATGATTTACTAAAAGCTTTACAACACATTTGTTATAACACTTAATGATCTACAAATATATATTACGGTTTTGTACATTATTGGTTCATCATTATCTATTGACTTATATGTGACCTACAAATTACTTATGCATCACTTCTAAATGAACATTATAAAGTGTTACCAGTTAGGTATTGCCTAATGCTGCATCCTAACGTTTCAAGGTGACTACTGCTGCCTGCAACAGCTATTACTGGTTCAGGTGCAGACAGCAGGTGAAGCAACCAAGCACACAGACAAGCTTAGAGGGGATGTGAAGGGTTTATTTGCAGTGAGCTTACTGGCAGGTATACAGTAGATGATGTCCGGTTTGGAGACAGGAACAGTATACACTAGGAATATAGACTTAGAGTTTAGAACAATAACTATTTAAACAAGGCAGACACCAACACGCCAATGATCCAACAACAAACAAAAGGAAGATGAGGACTTAAATGCTGGTAGACAGGGGAGACAACCAGACACAGGTGAAACACATTTGCCAGAGATCAAACAGGAGGTAAACTTGAAAATACATGGGATTAAACATGAGACAATGGTTACCAAAATAAAACAGGAAACACGAAAAAGACAATGACACTAGCACACCAATACATGGAACTTGACGGGTCATGTAAGGCCAAGTTTACACGACTACAGTCGCGCTGAAAACGGGAAGGTTTTTCCTATACGTTTTCAAAAAGACATCCTAGTGACCGGAGCGCTGCGGGGCTGTGAACATGGACCTATGTGTCCAGCCTTCCTGTCCCTTTCTGCTTGAAAATAAAAGTCAGCTCACGTTTGTCCAGTGAAATGCTATTAATGTCAAGCCGCAGCCTAATGCTTTGTTTGTATTATAACTTAACTGCTACGATCTGGTCTATAGATAGTGTTTTTTAATGTAGAAAACTGTTTACCAGTGGTGACACAAGTTTATTAGTTGTTAGAAAAGCCAGCAGAGCACACATCTTTCACTAGGCAAATTGGCGGGTGGTGTCAATAACCTACTACTCACTTGGACTAAATGTACCCGCATTTGGCGAGTGTTATATTTAAGCCCTAGACAGGGCTTATCACAGGGAACTGCATTCCTATTCACATGGTGACACTGGAGTTGAGATTTGAAAAGATTCCACTCTGGAAATTGGTTTCAAAAGTTTACGTTTTTAAGACAGCAATGCTGTTATCATGTAAATGATAGGCCCCAAACGTATAAAGGGTTAGGGTTTGCGTTTGTGTCAAAATCGTTACCGTGTAGAAGTGCTGCTAAATTACTATCACTGCTAAGAACTGTATTACAAAATGTAGCCCTGTTAACATTTTCCCCTCTCTCTTCTAATAATACAAAAGCACACCCTCTTAACATGGCACAAATTAGAAACAATATTTTTCTCTCTGATTTTTAGTTTTTTAATTACATAATTTCAGTTATGATATCTGCTAGCTAGTCCATTTCTTTCCATCAACTTAATAAACACTACTAAAATAACTCTTTTACTTTTGAACTGTTACATCTTAATTGCTGATTTGGCAGCAGACAGATGATGGAACAAGACTATCAAGACCTCTGGCATGTTCACCTTGCAGTCCAAACAACTGCTGCCATTTGTCATTTTTCTCAGATTGTCAGCCCAGCGGGTCTGCTGGACCTAATTAGCCTGTCAGTGAAAAACTCTCTCTCCCTCCCTCCCTCTGCCCTTGAGTCCATCCCCAGTAATCTGCTTGTCACATTATCTTGTACTGCTGTCGCACAGCAGCACATCCAGCAGTCAGTGTCGACCTGTTGGCTCACATTTCCTTCCTGTTTACCACTCGCCTCTGCTGACCTGCAGGGGTCACGGCACCACCGTGTGTCCCCTTGGCTTCTGTTACCTACTGGCTTCCCCAACCTTGTCCCAGCCCATGTCTGCGGGATCACAAAGTGACAGCAGCAGATATGGATACAGGATTTGATTCATAAGTGCTGTGTCTGTCTGTGCATGTCCAGTGTTTTGTATTTACCCTTTTATTTTGAGGAAGTAAAACTTTATTTATATAGACATTTTAAAAACACACAGTTACAAAGTTCTTTGCACACACATGCACAAATGCATCTGAAAAAAAAAATTACAGAAAGGCATAGCACAAAGGTAGCTTGACTCCGCCCGCCTACCTACTTCCGCCCAAATTGAATTTTTCCTTCAGTAGTCAGTCTGGGGATGGGGTGTATTAGTGGGATTTAGCTGAGGAAAATTGACGGCCGTCCAATCAGCGAACAGAGCGAGTGGACCTGTCTGTGGTCCAGTGCATCTGCTCGCGAAAGTATGGACGCCTACAACCTTTCTCATCCAAATAACTAAACGTTAGGCTCTAGCAAGTTACCGTTGCCAGGTACCGGTAGATCCATAGACTACATTATGTAGTGAAGTCGGAAAGTAAGAATTTGTAGTTTTTGAAATTGGCATGACATATTGATGTAGGGGGTCAAACCTATGGTCAACCCTGTGCCGCCACCGTGCGGCCAAAACACTGCAGTACACCCTTACCTCTTCAGGTGGGTGTGTATAAACGCTAGCCTGAAGCCCCACCCCGGATGATAGCCGGGGACTTCAAAAGCGCCCGCGCGGCGTCTTTCTTTCTGGTGACCGGCTGTTTGCTGATACACCTATAGAAACAACAAGTCTGTACAGACCTACCGGGCCTCTTCACCCCTGACCCAACCACCACGTGTTTTGCTAAAGTTATCACCTGCGGCCGCGGCGATCTCCATGACAACAAAGTGAGTTGTAAGTAAGCTGTTCCGTTGGAACCATAGATATAATATACATAGATGACGTGTTCCCCGCTGCTGTACGTTGGAATGATGCGTCGTCGCGGCCGCCATCTTGCCTCAGGCGAGCCGTGCATTCTACGCGGCATTAAGTCTATGGAGACATACGTCTGTATGGACCCTAAATCTTCATAACTCGCTGAATTTGCAACCGATTTTCAATCCGTTTGCTTTGTTATGAAGGGCAGACTTATATTTATGATACAGGACACTTGGTTAAATAAAACAAAGTCAGAGTTTCATCTCAAACTACTTAATCGACAAGTAAACAGGCTTTTTGTATGAATGTTGTTTCTGGTTGATAGTTTACTTGAAATTAGTTAAACACCTACAATAATAATTAATTAGCCTTGATGATACATTGTTTAAAATGGACTTACAATGGGGCTGACCGCCATCAATGAAAGAGTGACTCATTCAACTTGTTTATGCTATCAAAAGTTTATTAACTAGCCTACTGTATTTAAGTTAACATGTGTTTCACTCTGTCTGTTTACATCCTATCTAAGCATTACACAACTCACAACAATACATATTAATACACACATGGAATGAATGAATGAATGAATTATATTTTTATTTTCGTGTCATGCCACACACGTGGCCCATCCCACACAGGATTACAAGACACGTAACTAGCCTACACAAAGTGTGTAGTACAAACATGAAACAAAACAAAAACAAATAAAAAAACACTAAACATAAAGAGACATATTCCTCCTTGCCCACGCCTTTTCAATAAAGTCAGCAATTAAAAAAGTTCTGTATTGGAACAGCCAAGCTAACATTTCAGTATCACACATATAATGAACTTCTTTTACATCGACTTTCTTGAATAAACTTAATCTCAAATCGTGGTAAAACGGACAATAAAAAATGAAATGAATTGGAAATGTAAATACATAAAATAAAAGGACATTGTGGCTCCTGAAAGGCCCTATGCTAAATTCTTAACCTTGGTAAACAAAGTAAACAAACCAGTGACAGCGCTACACCGGGGCTAACCGGAAAGAAATCTGGTTATAGCCCCGGTTCAGCCCCCCCAGGATTCTAGTCCCTTATACTGTATTGCAATAAACAGCTGTAAATATTTTCTTTAAACGCTCCTAACAATGAAATCTTCCTTGTAGTCTACTGCTATTCTTATTCTTAGGGTTAGTCTACATCTTAAAAGTTAATGAATATCAAATTCTGGATTTTTGAGGAGCACCTGAATGTAGCATTCCTCGTGGCACAGCTGTCTCACCCCGGCCTATGCTGGTGACCAGTAGGCCTACCGCGAGAAGTAGGGGTGCTGGGGGCAGCCCCCCACACACATCAACCATTCAGGTTATTCGAAGTAAGGCACAACGTTGAAGCACTCGTCTAGACCGGGATGTTAAATCACTTTAAGAAAACTAAAAGCCTCTGTCCGAGCGAAGCAGCGCATTACCCGGTGAAACATGTGGCAATGAGTTCACAGCTGCATGTACCACTATTACATTGGTGAAGTTTGTATAATCAATGTAGCGAGTTGCGAGTCAAGTACAGGCTGAGCTTTTTTTTTCAGCACCCCCTGTTGAGAATATATTCACGCGGCTATGTGCGCGTCTGTTTTATGTTGGCGAGCCTGAGTAAGTAGCCTATATTATAGAGAAGTTTCACATCAGGCCAGCCTATTAAGTGGCCTTGTGATGTGCCGAATCCTTTTATGTATTTATTTTTGCCTCGCACTCGGCCGAGAGTCAAGCAGCTCCGCAGGGCGGCGTCCGCCCGACAGCATGTCATTCAAATAAACTGCTGCATCCAAATCATCACGCAATCACCAATTTGATACCAGAAAAGTTGCCAGCGTGTCTGTTTCTCCCCAGCGCACAGCAAAGGACATACAGTAGCCTATATATTTAGGCTACTAGGCTATTGTTATTATGAAATGTCACGCAAGAGAGACGATAAACAAAAATAATGGGCAGTTATCATTTAGATTAGATGGCAAGATGATAAGGCAGATTCTTTGGAACAACTAAAAAAGGCAAAAGTTGATGATGATGATGTGAACAACTTGTTTGTGCTTTTAAGTCGCCAGAAGGCACCAATAGGTCAACGCCACCATGTGGCGGAAATGGGGTACTACATGTATTACAAATTATGCCTGTGTAATATAAATGGAGCACAACGTCCACTTCAAAATGAAACAAAAACAAGAATTACAATTATATAATAAACACATTATGCAACTGTTTCTGCTGGCCTTCAGTTTCACTTATCAGGTTTAATAGCCTTGCAGCAAAACTACTTTGCACAACTTTTTTCTAAGGCTTGCACTCTGCAGTTGTAATGTGTGCAGTTTTGCAACATGGTGTTGCCTTAGTTTAAAAAAACTGTTGACAATCAGTGACATCAGGCTGTAGTGGTGGTTGTCAATACCATCTTGTGTTTCTACAATATGCCCCTTGAGCAGAAACACATCTTCACTCCCTATATTGGCCCTGACAAAATTGTTTATCACAGAGACCTTGCACTGATGTGCTGCAACTGAAATATTTGTGGAGCGTCTAATGCAGTGCTCTGCTGCACGGACTACCTTTAAGGTGCCTGTCGATGGAATCATGAGACCTCCATTATTTTTTAAGGTGAGCAGGTGGTAGCTGTCACTATGTGAAGCTGGTACAGCCTTGCACACCAAGCTGTTTGAGCATACACCACATGTAAGTTGTTTTAATAACTGCCTCACAACAAAACCTGCTATGTATGTTAAAGCATTTTCTGTGAGGCGCCCAAAGTTGGTAGGCAGGTAGCTATGGTCAAGAACAACACTAGCGACAGTATCAAACAAAGATGGTGCACTGTCAGAGTCCACAGCTGGCACCACAGAGGACATGTCCACAGCCGACAGGGACACAGTGTCGTCCTGTGCTCTGACATTGCCTGTGTTTCCCGGTGAAACGCCGCAGCGGACCATGAGCCGGCGGAAAATTCCTTGGAAGTGAACCACACTTGGGTTGTTGTTCCATCCACCTTAAATTTGAAGAAGATAAGGAAACAACTTAGTTATGTGTTTCTTTGTATTATATACTGAGATAATATAGTTGTGCATTTTAAATTAAGTTACATACCTGACGCCCTTATTGAATTAAACAAGAGCTCCAAATGATCCTGGCTAAAACGGTATGTGCACACATACCGTTGCGACTGAAGTAGCTCTGGGATCATTAGAGTGTATGTATTAATGTTGACTAGAAAGCCAGTCACAGATAGATACCTTTTGAATTAGAGAAAACATGTCAGTATTCAAATATGTTCAACACCTTCAACTCTAAATGTAGCCTAAATCCAAATCTAAATGGAGATGGAGTAAAGAAATAGGACGAAGAAAGTGCATTACCCAAAGTTATCTCTAATATGAAGGTATCTTTTTACTTGACTTCTGAAAACTTGACAACTCAAATATGAACATCATGATGCACTAATGAATTTTTAATTCTAATTATTAAAGGTGGAGTCACCAAGTGTTGCTAAAAATATTTGCCATATAACGATAATAACGGACTAATATTTACCAAACGTGAACAATAAATACAATTATTACAAAAATAAAGGAACCTCTTCGAACGATGAACCGGCGTGCCATCAGTCATTGATAACTGGGTCAAATAAATCCGGGCTTGGTTCAGAAACTCTAGTGTTTCTTCCCAGTTTAAGAAACCAAGCGGAGCCTTAGAGCCTTTGGCACGAGGGTTTCTGCTGTTCATCACATCGAACAATCTGTCAATCACCTAAAACACAAATATTCTTTATTGTTAGTCTTGCTGATTGAATTACATTCTTGACATCAACAGCCATGTTTCTTTAAACATTATATTTAAAACTGAAAAGATGTAGTAGGATGAACTTTCAAGGATTACCTCAATAAATCCAACTGTTGGGGTGCAGTCCTTGAACTGGGGATAACCAGTTTGCTGCAGCATTTGGAGGGCCTTTGCCACAGACCGGCTTAGAGTCTGGGCTGCCAGAGACACCTTCAAGGGTTAAAGTAAGAAAATATGTGTGAGCCTGTGAGGAGGAACTTTGTAAGATCAAGGTATTATTATTATATATATTATTGAATTAAACATTAGAATGATTCAAAACTTTTCTAAGCCTGAAATCAGGCACAGTGCTTGAAAAATGTAAGCCTTCACCTTCATCTTCTGGTTGCTGAAGTTGATGTGCTTGCTTGTGATCCTGTTGGCAGCATGCAGACCCTCCTTCTCCTGGACTTTGTTAAGATCTGCAATGTGGCTCCATTTCACTGCTCCAACTGGACTGTTGATGGACCCGTATGCCTCCAACATGTTCCTGGCCAATTTCAACATGTGGCATGGGTCCATCAACACAAACACCTTTTCGCCCGAAGATGGATGGGCGAAAAAGGTTTTTAGTGGCTCCAATGGATTCAGCTTCATCTGACATCCAAGCTTTGTACACATCGAGATGTTTGAAAAATGCCCATCCATTGTTATACACACAACTTTGATGCCTCTTTCATGAAGCGCCACCAAGTCATGCTCCAGCAGGACCATTTGTGTGTCTGGTGTGAGATGTTTTATGAAGTAGTAGGCTATCGGTGTTTTCCAGTGGCCTTGGAATCCTACAGCCATGAACACCAGGGCCTCACTTGCCACATTAGACTCTTCTGCACCATCTCCTAGGTCCACAAAACCTGTCATCTTTTGTTGATGCGCATCGTACTGAATTTGCCGCCTGATCGCCATACCATCAATCATCAAACATACTCTAGAGAAGCTGTCAGGATCTACGTTTCTCTTCCTCATTAGCATGTCTAATAATGCTGTGTTGAGACCAGGTTTCCCATCCACAGTCTGCAACCACCTGTTTCAGGTAAAACAATGGATAAGCAAGTCAAGTAGTCAAGTAAACTTTATTGTCAATTTCTGCAATATGTGCCAGACAAACAGAGGAATCAAAATTACGTTTCTTTGGTATAATAAGTACAAAAGGATAAAAAAAATTGTAATAAAAGTAATATGCACAATAAATACATTCTTAATAGTGTATAGCAGTATATAAAGTAATCATTTGAAAATGTGCAATATAAAGAAGAACATTATTTAAATATGTGCAAAGAAAAACAGTAAACTAAGAAATACTCTCTGATGGGGGGCGGGGGGGGGGGGGGTGAATACAAGTCCTGAGTTCTTGGGGGGGGGGGGGGGGTTCAGAGTACCAATAATAATAATAATAATAATAATAACATTTTATATAGTGCCTTTCAAGAAACCTAAGGACGCTTTACAAAAGTTAAGGGGGATGAAAAGTAGTGACAAAGTTAACAGAGGCCAAAGGAAGGCCTGAGTAAAAATATGGCACTTAAGAAGGTTTTTGAAAGTGTCCACAGAGTCAGTGTTACAGAATTTGGCAGGGGGAGAGTTCCAGAGGGTGGGGGCTGCGACGGTGAAGGCTCTGTTGTCAAAGGCAAGAGTTCAGCACGTACTGGAGTCTGTTCAGGACATTATTAGGGACACTGAACAAGAGTCCATTGCAGTAATCGAGGCATGAGCTGATGAAGGCGAGGAGTATGGTCCCTGCCATGGGGTGTGGGAGTGAGGGCCAGAGTCTGGAGATATTTTTCAGATGGAAGAAGGCGGATTTGGTGATGGATTTAATGTGAGAGTTGAATGAGATGGTTGAGTCCAATATGACACCCAGGTTGCGAACATCGGGGGATGGGCTGGGGGCAGGGGGGATCAAAGTCCAGAGTTCCTGGGGGCAGAGGGGAAGGATGGGAGGGAAGGGAGGGAAGGGAAGGGAGGGAAAGGGAGAGAGTGGAGAGAGTTAAGCTGTAGAAAGGGTAATAATTACTTTTGGAGAGTGTGAGGATGTGGCAGAGGAATCTTCATTTTGTCCCTAAGGTATGTGTAGGCTTTCGGTCCATGCAAATGAAGGGTTAAAGCAAATTCCCTTTGAGCGGGAGTGAAAGCGTGCTGCTGCTTGAACAGTTCAACTGGGAGATCTGAAATATTTAGAGAGGCAATTTATTTCCAAATGTAGAAATCATATGGCACTAAATAAATATATGTTCAAAGAATAACTAAACCCTCAAATCAATGTTCCATACAATATATAGCTCCGGAAAAAAATAAGAGACCAGTCTGGATTTTACTTTAAAATGTTCATCTCTACATTACCTAATGGAAATGCTTTTTATGACAGAAAATGTATTGGAATTTTGGTAGAAATGTTGCCAGTAGTTTAGATTATAAAACCAAAATGTTACTTCTAATCAAACATATGCATATAAATAGCAAAACGAGGGACACTGAATACTTGAAGTGGTCTCTTAATTTTTTCCAGAGCTGTACATAATGTATATTGAATGAAAAATGTATTTGAGGGTTTAGTTATTCTTTAAACCACAAAGAAGTATTAAACACAAACATATGTTAAAGGGAAGGGGATGAGCAGTTCAACAAACCAGAGTAGCAGTCAAGCCTTTGCTGCAGTTCATCAGTTAGCATTTGTCTGCTTTTTAAATCCTCTAACAGTGAACTGACAGTTTTTCTCTGCCTCCTTTCTCTGTCCCTGCCATTCCTGATTTTGCGCTGCATGTCTTTCAGCCTCTCCTGGGCTTCACCTAACTTTTGCATTCCTTTTATACTGTCAAAAGCATACTGATGATCCTGAGAAGTATTAAATGTATTAATAACTTAAATGTATTATCTTCATTCTGTATGTCACTGTAATATAAGCCCAGCATCCTGCAAAAGGGATTAAAACAATTGTTTAACTTACTGTGGTTGACTGCTGGTTGACAGGCCTGATAGGTGAACGCGATCTTTCTTTGGACTGCGATGTCCGGCTCAATCTTGGCGCACTGGGCACCTGGTCGAAATGAAAAATAGTTACATTATTATTGAAATCAGGATCGATGCAACACTACACCTGGTATATATGTGATTTGTGCTGTTTTTGATATGTTTGTCCTTTCAGAAGCTAAGTCTTTAAAATAGTTTTACACTAAAGGTTAATTAACCCTTTCGAATACTATGTGTTATTGTTATTTTCAGTGGGAAGTGGATTAGCAAAAGATAAAGATAATATGACAAGTTGTCATGCCATTTAGCCTACTTTGTAGAGATGTCCAGGCAGTGAAAAAATGGAGGGGGTTACGCCTTCCCTCAGCCGAACTGTCTGTCCCGTCCTGTCAAAGTCGGCATCTCTGAAGTGGCAGCTGCAGACCACCGACCTATCAGTCGGGCTAAAACCTAACCTTCTGACCGCTGTAACCCAGTCCTTCCTCCGTAATACATCTTTTGGAAAACTACAACAACAAAAAAATCCATCTGAATAATGCTCAGTTATACATTTGGTCAATCAAAATCATGCCTAGTTCCTACTGTACAAGCCTGTGTGGCAGCGTAGCCTAATGTAGGATCTGGCGGTTGCTTCAGTTTCTTATGCCAATGGTTCTAAGCAACCAATAAAGCTTATCAAAATGTGTTACGGTGAATATGTGCCTTAATCAAAAGCTAAAGATGAACAAAAAATAAGTTTTGAGTGTGTGACTTTTTCTTTTTGACCGGGCAGTACGCTTATACACTAGTTACAATGTTAGCACTTGGGAAACAGCTGATCTTGTTTTCACAAACACAATCGATACTGTACTGAAAAGTATAGGCAATCCTTAGTTACCCTAATCATTTGTTCAGTTAAAGTTGATGATAGTGACTTATTTCATAGACAATTAAGAAATAACATAGCCTACTTTACACTAAAACACCGTTTTGAAAATACGTTAACGTGTTATATTTGATAGCTTCGTTCGTCAGTTACCGACCGTTACGTCCGTTTCATCAAGAGACATTAAATAAAAAACATTCAGAAAAATAAACATAGCCTATATATTTTTTTACTCACAGGTGAAATGTGATCCCCCTTTCTTTTGTTGAGTTGTTTCGTTCATTGGAACATCCAAAGGCAGAGCAGTACTCTGGCATTGTTGTTTTTTTGCCAGGTGGTATATCACACACTTTGTCAGCTAGTCCAGATAGTCCGTTGGATCCAGAGTACTGAGGCAAGATGGCGACCGCGTTGTCGCATCACAGAAGCCAGAACACGTCATCTACGTATATATGTCTATGCGTTGGAACGACCAGAAGAAGGACACGGGAAGCAGGCGGTTTACCTAGAAACTTAGCCTCTCAGACCGCGGACTGGATAGCCGATCGAGTGGTCTTCGACCGCCATCCCCCGCACCAAATCAGTTGCGCCCTTTGCCTCTTTCCTGCGATCGGACGACCTCACCAGCTCACCGACCGCCAAAGGCTCGGAGCCTGGATTTTGGATTGCCGTCTCGCGGGCCCCTTTCGCCCGTCCTGGAAAGGATTGGCCTACCCGCCTCAACGACGACGAAGCAGTGGAAACTAAGTTTTCCCCCAAGTGAGATTTTGGCTTTATAATTACCTGGGCAGATGTTTAGTTATTATTACTTGTTGAAGTGTGAACAATACTGTTTATTTTCAAATTTGTGTTTCCTATTTTGAACAAGCTGTGTGATCTATCTCCGTTTGTCCTCCCCCCCCCCCCACGGAGAGCCAGAACGGGAAAGTTTGATCATTTCATTCAATTCTGCAGTGTGGTTTTAAGTCTGCTGTATGTTTTAAAAACCTCACACCTTTCTTTTTTTTCCCTCCCCGCGCTCAAGCGTGGTCTTTCCTCCTCTTCCTCTCCTGCACGCACTTACACACACGTTAGATAACCCTTATGGTAGCCTTTATCAGATAGGATTGGTGTTAAGATCTTTGATAGAATCCCGTTTAAAGAGCTAGTGGTTTTTCGAAATTCCCCGCCTCAAATCCCATCGTCAGGTCCTTTGTTCTAAAGGTAGACGCCCTTTTGAGTACCCGTGGTAGTCACTTCCCCCATCGGGTGGAAGTAGAATAGCCTAGCCATCCAGGGACGCCATTTTGTGGCATTAATAACCTGTGCTGTGTCTGAAATCGCGCACTTACACTGAGTGCACTTCATTATCCCTACAGTGCACTTACTTTGAGGCGCAGTGCTCTCATTTCTACAGTGCACTGTCCAAACTGCCGTCGCGCACCTACCGGAAATGAGTTTGACGGTTCTTCTTCGGTGGTCCTTTTTTTTGCCTGATCATCTCCAATAATTCGCCCATCATTTTAATAGCTTTACATTTAAATTTCAATCAATCAATTTCTATCGATTTTATCTATTTTTTTTAGCGCTGTATAGTAGCATACTAATCTAACCTGTAAATATTTTGATTTTTATTTTTTTTCTTCTCCTCCTCCAGGCGGAAAACGGCCTGCCGGTAAGTTTATTTACATATTAAATAAATAAGACATATTAATTTACATATTCAATATTATTTTACATGTACACCGAGTCCCACTGAGTATATTTGGTGATCACTTCAATTTGATGCTCCAATCCAATCCAATCTAATAAAACACTTCCCAAACCTGTCAAGATAGGCCATGTAGGCCTATTTCAGTATTCATACCAATCAGTACAAGGTCAACACACTATTGTTAACACAAACCTCTTAAATAATAATGTCTTATACATGTAAATGTATTTTCAAAACACTATTCATAGTGACAATATAACAGTTAAAGCAGAGGATAGTTACAGACAGAATAAATAGTTTGATTTCTATTATGTAGCTATGGATCATTTGATTTAATTTAAAATATATTATGGCCTGGCTCTTGGCCACAATATGGAGACACAGAGACGTTTAGTGTTAAAATAATGATAATTTATTGTAACAAAAGTCAAACAACTAATAAGGACCTGCAAGAGGAGAGAGGAGAAAGACTGTTAGTAACAAACAGGTAATGTTATTCTTTATTTCTGTTCTTTCTTCAGCATCCAAACCTTGGTCGATACTGTGCACTTAATGCTACAGTGCCAGTACTGGCACTGTACTTTGACGGGGTGAGTGACCTGAGGGTGGACTTCCGTCTGTCTAGGGCAGTGGTTCTCAAAGTGCGGCCGCATATCTGGCAGCCCGCGGCCCGCATTGAATTATGAATTATTAAAAAAAAAATAAAAAAATATCAATTTTTTTTTTTTTTTAATTGAAACGCACGGAGGGGATGCGTCCCCCGTAACAGTAGAAACAGTACAGGGGTCGAAACACTTAAATATCCCTCCTAATTGTTTGTATTCATTCCCCACTTATTAAACTTGCGAAGTTCGGCTGGCCTCTGCCTCTCGTTGCAGACGGCTGGTCAGCCTCCCGCAGTGCAGCAGGCAGTGTAGTGGTCCCAATGTAAGTTGTTAGATAGTGAGCTTGTCAAACCCAATACGATGCACTTTCTCACATTCAAGGTGAATTAGATTAGGTCAAGTGTCTAAGGATGGATGCTAACATTATCTGGTTTCTAACTCTTTTGCCTAAAGTTTAGCTAACAAACTAACGTTAGCTAGCTGCTGATAGCCATGGAACTATCTGCCTAGTTGACTGCTGATAGCCCACCCTGTTTATTTCCAATGTATAGTGTCATAATAGTTAACACTGCTGCTGCATCATGAGTAGTGAGTCCTACAAAAAACACTCCAAAAGGTGATACGTTTTCAATGTGTAGAAAGTTTTGAACAATAAAGTAGAATAAATATTTGAATGCAATGCCTCAGTGCCTTGATTTATATTCCATTAGATGTGTGTCAATGGGAGTGAGTTGTCTTTTCCTTAACATTTCCACCATAAATAAATACAGAAGACACAAATTACTGCATAAAAATTAACCAAAATGCACAAAATGAAGTGTTCGAACCTCAAATTTTTCTGGGGGACAACCCCCAGACCCCCGCTTTTAATGTGTGTTCCCCAATGTTGAAATGAGACCTAGCCCTTCATTTATTACTTTAAATGTGTTAATTACACAGTATTGGATGCTGACCAATACATGTAAACTGTAAAGACGCAAAGACGCTGGCCATTGAAATTATTTCAGTTTTATAATTTTTTTTCCTTTGGCGGCCCTCGGTCCAATGTTGGGTTCCTAAATTGGCCCTCAGCTATCAAAAGTTTGAGAACCCCTGGTCTAGGGGGACCTTCCAGTCCTTGATGGCCTTCCTTGGCACTGCCCAGGACCACGGCTGGGGACCGGTCATTGAGGCGCTAGTTTTTTTGTTTTGGCTGGCAAGTGGCACCTCTTACCGGGTGGTGTGCAGAGCGTTTGCCATGCCCAGGTCCACGGTGCACATGCTGGTTCACAGGACCAGCAAGAAAGTGGTCGCCCTCCTGCCTCAGGTCGTCAGGCTGCCAGCTGAGGGGGATTTGGGTCACCTGGGAGCTGGCTTCTCCCGTTTGGCAGGGTCACCAGCCTTCTCCAGGGTGGTTGGCAGCATCGACGGCTGCCACGTGAGGGTGAAGCCGCCCAAGGAGGATACAGCCTGTTACATAAATAGAAAACTATTTTATTCTGTTCAGTTCCAGGCTGTGGTTGACCACACAGCAACCTTCCTGGATGTTTTTATTGGGTTCCCTGGGTCAGCACACGACTCTCGGGTGCTGAAGCACAGCCCAATTTACTTCAGGCAGCAGTACCCTCCACCAGGCTACTGCATCGTCGGAGATGGCGGCTACCCGTGCCTGGAGCAGCCCATCAACCTGATGACCCCATACAGGATGCCAGCCAACCAGCTCCAGGAGCGGTTCAACAGCCATCTGTCGAGGGCGAGAGGCATTGTCGAGAGGGCCTTCGGCATCCTGAAGACCAGGTGGAGGTCGATTTTCCTGAAGGCGCTGGAGGTGGATGTGCTATATGTGCCGGAGGTCATCGCCTGCTGTGCGGTCCTGCAAAACCTCTGCCTCACTAACGGCGACCTGCTGGAGCCAGAGGATGTGGAGGAGGGAAAGGCCTACATACTTTTATTATAGCCTATTGTGATGTTGTAGGTTACCTATTATTAAGGGGCTTATTTGGTAGTTGGAAAACAGTTGGACAACAACAGTTGGAAAGAGGTTTAAAAACAAGCAGGCTTATTTTTGATTAGCCTACGCCGTTTTTATTCAGCAGACATAGTACATGTTAACACCCTGGCGTGTTTAATCTCTCTGACCGGTACCAAAACGGAAATTTCACTGTGATCTCACAACAAACAAATGTATCAAAAGTAGCCTACACTGTAAATAAATGTGGCAGCTATATTATCTTTTTTTTTTTACAAACAGAAAGGCCTACATACTTTTATTATAGCCTATTATCTATTATTGATTACTCTGACTTTAGAGCCATATACATAAAATACTACCACCATTAACAGCACAAACTAGTATAGACCTTGACATAATAACTCAGTTAGCCTATATTAACTGTTGTCTGTGTTGCAGGTACTTTGCCACAGGGGATTCCTACAGGACCATCGCCAACAGCTTCCGTGTTGGGGTCTCCACTGTCAGCGTCATCGTCCCTGCTGTGGCCACTGCCATTTGGGAGTGCCTGGTGGGGGAGTTTATGGCAGTGCCCACAGCAGAAGATTGGAGGTCCATCGCGGCAGTGTTTGAGGAGCGCTGGAACTTCCCACTCTGCTGTGGAGCACTGGATGGGAAGCATGTGACCCTCAAAGCCCCTGGCAATACTGGCTCCCAATTCTTCAATTACAAGGGGACATACTCCCTTGTATTGCTAGCAGTTGTGGATGCCCAGCGTTGCTTCCGGGTGATTGACGTTGGCGGGTACGGGAGATCCAGTGACGGCGGGACACTGGCCAACTCTGCGTTCGGTCAAGCCCTGCAGTCTGGAACCCTCGACCTGCCCACTGACCTGCTACTTCCTGGAGCTGACCAGAGGGGACCCCAGCCGTATGTGTTTGTGGCAGATGAGGCTTTTCCATTGCGGAAAAACCTCATGAGGCCATACCCTGGGCGCATCCTCCCTCGTGAGAAGAGGATTTTCAATTACCGTCTCTCCCGAGCTCGACTGGTAGTTGAAAATGCCTTCGGGATCCTCTCCTCACAATGGAGGATGTACAGGCGTGCGATGGAGGTCAAGCCAGAGGTAGCAGAGATGTGCGTCAAGGCAACCTGCGTCCTGCACAATTTCCTGCGGAGGTCAGAGGAGGCTAGTGCAGTGAGGGGGAACGTCCCAGTTGTGGAGGTGGAGCCACTGCCAGACCTGGGCAGAGTTGCCGCCAACAACCCGGGATGAGAGGCTGTCAGGGTGAGGGAGGTCTTCACTGCCCACTTCTCAGCAGAGGGGGCTTTGTCTTGGCAAGACACCATAGTGTAGCAGGAGCACACACAAAACGGCTCTTTTAAGAGCCACCCACTCAGTTCAATTGAGCAATCTTCTTGCAATTTGTACATAACATAATGTTTTCTTATTTAAGCACTGATGGTAAAAATTGTGTAAAGGTAAGTAGTAGTTGTGTTCACATTCAGGTATGTTTAATGTAAGAATATGGTTCAATTGAACTTGCCACTCCCACTGTCTGTCTCACACCTGGTCTGCATCACCAATCAACCCACCTACTTCACCTCTGGCTTCCCTGCTGTCGTCGCCAGATCGTACCATGCACTACTGTGGTAACTATGCGAGCCTGGCTCCAGTAGATATTATTACCACGCTCTATTTTCTCACCTCTTGTAGCTTTTTGTGATTTTATCCTAACGCTGTTTTCCTCTGCTTGCAGTTACCCGGATCACTCTCTCCAGCTCCTCTGCTTTGGTCTGCCCCCGGCTTCCTCGTTCATTCACCACCAGCTTCCCCTCCTCATTTCAATAAACCTTTGTTCATCAACCCTACTCTGCCTCTGTCTGCTCTTGGGTCCAGTATCAAACCGTAACAGAACTCGCACATCATTTAGAAACCGGTAAGAACAAGTAGAATGCACAAGCTTTCAGTATTCAGTCCTGTTAACTTTAATTATTTATATTTAAATAAAACAAAATAAATTCATTGAAAATCCAAGTGGAGTTATATTTATTTATTTTGTATGATTCGATAAGAAAAATCTTTTATAAACTATCAAAAATTAAATTACAAAAAAATTACAAAAATGCGGAAAAAAAAAGAAAAGAAAAACAACTGAAGCCTGCTTCACTGCCAGACAAGGTTTGCCCCCTCAACAGGTTCCAAATTAAGAATTATAGTGCTGGCCTCGTAAATTAATTTATAAATATTGAATTTCACATGTTCCTTCTGTTGAAGGGGCAACCTTTGCATGGCAGGAAGCAGGCTTTTAAAGAAGATCTCATCTTCCGAAAGGGGAGGTGGAGCAGGGGTGTTCTCTCTGGCCAGGGACTGCATGAGCATCCTCTCGATGTTGCTTTCATTGTCCCTGGACCGTTTTTGACCTGCTTTTCTCCCTGTATCAAATGAGAACATTATAATATCAGTTATATGGTTATTATAAGGGCTCGGCAATTTGCCCTCAAATCAATATCATGAGTAATTGAACATTTTACTTCAATTACCATTATTTAGGTAAATATGCCCATTAAATAAAAACTTAAGGGAATGCAAACAGGTTGACTATGGTTATCAATTGAATATTCCAAAATGAAATCAAAGCATTGCTTCAAATGAAAATTATCACATTTCAGACTAAACAAAATAAAGTACATGTTATCGAGAAAAACACAGTATCCATGCATACATTATATTTAATATAATACATTGTTTGTCATGTACATACCTCTTGGTGGTATTGGGTGGAGCACTGGAGGATGGGGATCAACTTCTGTTGTCTCTTCAGAGGTAGAGGGTGAGCCAAGGTCCTCCTGCTGCTGCTGGTGATGATGATGATAATCTGTAATTGGTGACAGCAAATACACCCATGTCAGTACATTACATATTTCCAGTAACTACACTATCTGACCCTTTCCTGCAGTGAGCCTTTTATTTTACAAGAAGACAAGATCACAAACGTTCTTGACTTTTTCGCTACGTGTTATTACTATGTGTGACTTGACAATTCAACCAACCTCCTCCTCCTGAAGGCCCGGCCACAGACAGCTCAGCCCAATCCTCTGCCTGGGCTGAGCTGTCCTGCTCTGCCTGACTCCCTGGTTCCTCTGCAGTCCTGTCTTCCCCAACCCCCCGCTCCATGTTACTTGCTGTAGCCCTAGGTGTAACGTGGGGGTCGAGGAAAGACAGGACCGCAGAGTATTTCCACCTCCTGAAAGTCCCTGCCGCTGCCCCACTCCTCTTGGCCTCACTCTCCTTTCTTTTCTCTTTTAAAAAGGTGTCCCTGAGGCCCTTCCACTTTTTCCTGCATACATCCGCTGACAAGAAACAAAGCACGAACTGTTATCACTTGAACTATGCCGGTTGAACAGCTGTTGACAGCGGTTGACGCTAACTTTAGCTAGCTTGGTTCAGTTTGAAGCTCAAATATGGCTGTAAACAATAACTCATAAGAAACAAAGCACGAACTGTTATCACTTGAACTATGCCGGTTGACGCTAGCTAGCTTGGTTCAGTTTCTGCTATCTTCCGTTATTTTTGACAGTTTGAAGCTCAAATATGGCTGTAAACAATAACTCATACACATTTTTACAACTCACCAGTTAGGCCGACCTCCTCCGCTACAGCCCTCCACGCAACCTCCTTTTTTGTCCGGTCCCGGTAGCTGTACAAGCCTGTATCATAGAGCACCGGGTGCCGGCAAACCGCAATGATAAGTTGGTCCTCCATTGTTGTTGTCATGAGCGACGTTGACGTCATGACGTCAGAGTGAGTGTCAACGCTGATTGGCTTTCGCTTCAAGTTTTCGCGTGAGATGAATATATTCAACTCAAGCGAATGAGTGGCGGAGCGAATTTCGTGTCTTTCGCGCCGCGCCATTCGCATCATTCGCGCCGCGCGAGAAGCCTCTCTCTGCTGGCACACTGGAGACGGGGATAACACAGGCTACCTTTGCCATTTTGACCCACTCGGGGAAGATTTCTGCGTAATCCCTAATGAGCATCTCGCAGGCCGTTGAAAAATTCAAGCCTCCGTAACTGCAGAGGGCTGTCATCATGGGGATGTCATCATGGGGATGGCATCTTGCTGCGCGCTTGCGGCATCAATGAATGTGGTTGCTGGTGCAGACTCGTCCTCGCGTGCAATTTCTTGGCCAACATGACCCAGCATGGTTTGGATGGCTGGTTCTGCATACTCCCGAAGCGCTGAGGACAATCAGTCGGTGGGACAATCAGTCGGTGTTTTTTTATCTATTTAAAAAAAAAATAAAAGCCAATAAACAACTTTAAACAAAGTAGCCTATTCCTCGCTGTCTCCAACGTGCATTTAACACTGTACAAATCAGTTTTGTTAGGCCTACATAAGCCTACTGTCTCGCTTTTCCTTATTATCTGTCAGCAGCCTATGCAACAAGGACGATTTTTACCACAATTTTGACGGCTGCAGTATAGGCTAAATAACCCATTAAACTCACACAACATTTGCGTATCAGATTAGAATTTAGCGGAGGTCATAGCTCTCGAGTTCCCTTATAGTTTGCATTATGGCTCTTATTAAAAGGCTATTGTTAGGCCTGCTGTATTATTATTTTTATTATGCCTATTAAATCCTATTGTCCTTTTATTATTATTGACCAGAATATGCGAGCATGTTTGGTCATTTAAAAATAATATTCTATTTAATAACAAGGCTATTTACATCATACGTATCAAATAGGCTAGCCTACTTACCAGCTGTCTGTGGTGGGTATCGGGAGGGATTAAGGAGGACGTCGAAGCAGTTAAGCAGATCCAGGGAATCGTCAGGGAAGCGGTCGCGTAGAGCAGTGGTTCCCAACCTTTTTTCCTTGAGGACCCCCGTGCCAGGGTCCAAGACAAGCAAGGCCCCCCCAACCCTAACTCCGACCCACATACACACAATAAAAGAATAGTGATTAATAACAAACTTTTATTTGCAAAAAAAATAAACAGGTACTGATTTTCACAGAGCTCCGTAGCTGTGTAAATCAGTACCTGCTTTTTCAAAAGCTTTTCTGATGTCCGTGGATCTTCTTGATAGTGTCAATTGCTTTGTAGTGTATGATCTTCTTATGTAGTGTACTATCTTCTTAATTCTTCTTAAACACATAAAATACTTTGACCTTTATTTGGCTTCGTTTGTTAACTGCAGTATGAGCTTGTTGTTTTAAATAAAGACAATTGTTCCTGAAAGCCTCCTATACTGCGTCAGCTGTCCACTTCTTATCATCACGCCATACCACCACCAGAACCCAGTTAAGAGAAGAAACTACAGCTTCTTTCTCTCAAAATATTCTCGACTTTCACCAATAGTCTGGGGGTGTTTGGTCTCCTGGTGTCGTTTCAGTTTGCATGGTTTCAAGCTTTGATTTGCTAGCTTCTCGCCACAAATGACGCATTCTGGCCGAAAATTGTCTTGTCCTTCCATAAAACCAAAATCGATGTATCTCTCGAGATATTGCTTTGTTTTCATCTTTGGTACAGACGAACCATCTGTACATTTACGTTTCACAGACATTTTTCTTTCTGTGTAAAGTGAGGCTGACCACAGCAAAACAATCAGCATTGCCCGCCACCCACGAGCCGACCGGAAGGTTGCTTACGCAAGTTCAGAGGTCATATAATAATTAATTTAAATGTGGACCAATAATATGTTTTAATTAGCATTAAGCATCGTTTTGATTATCCAATTGGATGTTATTGGGGTTTTATGAATTTAATGTGCATTTTTTCACAAGTCACAACCTCAGCGCAGACAAACTTGTGCGCCCCCTTTGTGATCTCTGGCGCTCCCTGCTGGGGGGCGCGGACCCCAGGTTGGGAACCACTGGCGTAGAGCATCTATCAGGTGTTGGATATAGCTTGTTCGAGCATTATTGAAGGCTTGAACAGACCGGTCGCCTGCATGGGTCACTTGAATGCCATTGTACATGCCTTCTTTGGAGTCCGTTTGATACCTCTTTTCTTCTGGCCCGGGTGCATCTCTTAGCTGTGTGAGGGCCGAGACTGATGCTTTGACCATTGGTCGGATTGTGGCCAGATTGACATCGTCCCTCTGGAAAACCAAATTTAGTTTGGTCATCACTGGGAGAACATCAGCTAGCGTGTGCGTTAGGGCGATAAAGCTATATGGCTGTATTTGTCCCAGGATGCCTTGGGCTTGGGCATTTCCTCCCACCGCCTCTTCATTAAGCTCCATAACCAACGCAGGCCAGTTTTTTTTAATGCTCTCCACTGCCCTGTGCAACGACAGCCAGTGGACAGCGCATGGCTGCTTCAGACTCGTCATGTCTTCCTCTGTCAGAGTTGCTGTTAGTTGACGGAGGCGATTGGTCCTGCTAGCAGAGTGCTTGTAGAAGGAGTACACAGCGGAGATTGTGCGCTTATAGGCTCCAACCTGGTTCACAGCTTTAGCTGCATCTACTGCGGCCAGCGCAGTCCGGTGGGCAACGCAGTGCACTTGGATCGAATACACGCTCTCTTTTTTCAGGAGAGCACCAACTCCAGCATGCCTCCCCATCATGACGCTGGCTCCATCCGAGCCCAGTCCGACTACGCGGGACAGCTCCACATTCCTGCCGCGGAGAACCTCCGCTACTTTGTCGAAAATACACTGAGCCGTCCCGGAGTGTACATCGTAGTTGCCTACAAAACATGTCTCCACTTTTCAATTCACTTGCAGTTTAACATACATGATCAACTTCTTGTCAACCGTGATGTTGACGGTCTCGTCGATTATGATGCCAATGAAATCACTGGCTCCAATTTTCTCATGCAGTCCCTTTAATTCCACATCCTCGAGAGCCATTTCCATATCACAGATGGAGTCGCTGTGCCGGTAAATCCCCTCGGATGTGGTGAAATCCGGGGCCTGAACTGCTCTTAGTAGCTCTGTCATACCCACATATTGATGACCCGGGATGTCGTGTTTGGCCATGTTGAGTCGGAGTGTCATTGTTTTCGTGCTGCTGGTTGTGTTTATGTTATGGGCGATCATCAGCAATAGTTGTTGTTGCCGATGCCATCGGAGTGTATGTTTTGAAGATTGAGAGCTTTTTTAAATATGTAACATATATTATTACTTTGAAAACTAAAGAGTTATCTGTGATTTTATTAGCCTGCCTTTATCTGACACCGCAGCAGCCTGCAGCGCGCAACCTACCTACTGAACGGAATCTGTATGTTTAAAATCACGGCATAAAAGCACCAAATGACTTGCTTTAACGAATTTCGTTAGAATATAACATGAAGAATTTTAGAATATTATTTCCATGAAGCTGTTTAGTCAGAAAGTGAGCGATCACGAGTGGCTCATCCTCGCTGCTGTCCAAGGCATTTGAGATGTAGCATTTATTTTATGTTCATAGTTAATCATATAGCAGTGCTGAAACGAAAGCTTCTCTCTGAAAATCGCGGTCCGATTGCTTGTCCCTAAAATTGGATACACAGAGACATGTCCCCGAACTGACTGTGCGATAGTCTGTACAGTGAAACAGCCGCCTCCCTCGTTAGTTTCAGTCTACAGCCTACAATGCTAATACAACCAGCACCTGCCCATGGAAAGCGTTTAAATAAAGCCTCTTATTTTTATTAGGAATTATTGAGCTGTTTTGTTGTCTGAAAATGAAGAAGCACTTCAGCAGATTGTCTGTGATGTGTAGCCACATTGAGTCCACTCGGTGACCATAATAACGTCACAAAGTCTGCGTGAATGAGGCTTTACTAAGTTAGTCCGATGCTGTGTTGTCACTTGACTCAGTTAAGATGCAGTTTGAGGTTCACGCTGCGCACAGCTGCTGCTGGAGCCACCGGGAGTTTTTGAATATTTGCAGTTTGCATAATCTATTTGAAATTGATATAAATGTTTTGATCGTTCAAGATCCAGTCCTCATTCAAGTGTACTGTGTAGGTTGTGTCACACAAGAGAAACGATAATAGTCAGCTATCACATCAACATGAAGGAAAACTCCACCTTGAAATTTCTGTATCTGGCTGTCAGAGGCCAAAGACTGTAGCGGCACATTGAATTTTCTCCTGTCTATTTTTTTACTTAAATGTTAGTAAAGATGAAGGGAGCAATCCTTTCCTTCTTTGGCTAAAATGTGAAAGTGCACAATGATGTGAACAACTCATTTTGTGTTTATAAAATCGCCAGAATGTGAGAAACAGTGTCTTTGAAGCTCAACATTTTTTTGTTGTGAGCCCCACCTGTTTTTTACACCTAGAAACGCCACTGGCAACAGCAGAGGCACACATATCAAGAGTGCTCTTCTCTAGATGGCTTTGTCTCTGCAGTGGCTGGTGTGGAGTGATGACCATGCTGGAGCTGGGTGCCAAACTGTAGGGAGGCTAGGCACCCCTGGTGAGGTCCCGTTACTTGCATATGTTGAAGATGCATGGGTTGGACCATGCAGGATGTTCTTTACGGACATTTGCGGCACTGGTCTACGGGGACAGCTGGAAAGTGAGGTTATTAATGCACAGCTGGCTCTGCTGGTCAGCAGCTGTGGCGACGGGGACTGTGGCAGGGCTTATGCCATTGATTATTTTGAGGTGACAGGGATGTGGGACCAGGAGAAATCCAAAATCAAGATTGACCCCGTGCTCTATCGCTTCCTAGTGGGAGTGATCAGTGAAGGGCAACATTGGGTGCTGCTGGTGATTATACCAGGAGAGAGGAGATGCCTCTTTCTCGATCCAATGGGAGAGAGCAAAAGGAAGATACAGCACCGTAAAGACATCACAAGATCATTCATGGGACCAAGAGGGCTTAATCCCTCAGGATGGGAATGCGGGACAATGTCTCATCCACTTCAAAAGGATGGAACGTCATATGGTGCCTATGTTTTCGGGGTTTGCCAGGTGCATCTTGGGGGGGGTTGTCCTATGGCATTTGACGGCTCCGGCGCAGGCATTGAAGACAGAAGAAGACATGGGACGGCATTGCTGTCTCTCCCCTTCAAAATACAGGTGACTTGACAGACCTATGTCATTTTTGCGGGGAGAAGGATGGTGACACTCACTGGATTGGCTGTGACAATTGTGAACGGTGGTTTCACAAAAGCTGTGCAAAGACGCCAAAGAAGCCAGGCTACCTCAAAACAGCTGTGGGAGTGAGTTTGTATTTGTATTTAAGATGCTTTACCTCGTAGGCCTACTTGTTATATTATTGTATTATAACATTATTATTTTTTGTTTTGATAAAGGACACTCATCAAAGAACTGGAGGGGAAGGTCACTCCCCAACAGGTCTCCAAGAAGTGGGAAAACCTCAAAAAAATATATAAGGTAATGATAACCCATACATGATATGGACCTGTGTATATGAAATAAAGTTTAATTTAAATTGATGTATGTCATCCCCTCTTCCACCACAACCTAAATGTTATTCCTTTCATTTGTATGGTATTATGTTATATACTGTTTTCTCCATTACAAGTTATTTTTGGATTGTAGTATTCATCTAGTATTCAAACCTTGCCATACAGATAGATTTGTTTGTATTTCGGTGTTCTGCAGGAGCTGAAAACACCCAAAAAGGGATCAGGGACAGACGGGGGGGAGAAGACTGCTGCAACCTGGCAGTATTTTGTCGAGATGGACGATGTGTTAGGTGCCAGGCCTTCCATCCGGCCGCCCATGATTGCCTCCTGCACCGACCCAATGACACTCCTTATGGTAAGGTTTGAATACTAGCTAAAATCACATTTAATTTATTGCATTTACAGAAATATATATTTTCAGAATAGAATTGTATGTAACACATTGCTAATGGCTGCCTTATAATTCCATCTAATTTATTTTTACTTTCAGGAGATGGTTGAGCCAGAAATAGAGACGCCGTCCCCCTCTCCCTCCTCTTCCACGGCCACATCTTTCCCAAAAAACAAAACAAAAAAAAAACTATTTTAGAGTTCCTTGTAGAAGAAAGTTCCAAGGAACAAAAGCGTCACGAGGCTACAGAGGAGAAGACAGAGCGCTTTTTAATGTTATTTGAAAGATTAATTGATAAGTTATAAATTGCTGCACTTTGTAAATATTTATTTATTGTCACTTTTTCACTTGTAAATAGTTTCTTGAATGTTTTTAGATAGTGTAATTTATTTATGTTTTGTCATGGTTTATAAAAATTGATTGTTTACAACAGATTGTTATCATTGATACCTTATTCACTAATGTAGCTAGTAGTTGCATTCCTAAAGATAAACAGAACAAACATTCTGGAGACAAGATGTTAATTTGAAAATATTTGTATTACAAGAAAATACAAATATTCATCTGTGAGAAGCCATCGTCTGTGCGATTAAGGAAGTTTGTGTAAACATAACGAACAAACTGTACTGCAAAATATTAGTTTGAAAAGCTTTACATTATAATAAAAATAAAACACATTGATGTTCGAAAAACATACACATCTGGCAAATAAATCAAAAGGTTTCCAAACTGTATAAACATAAACAACAACTATTTACAGAATAAGCAAACTTTCTCTGTCACACAAAGCTGGTGACCAAGGCCACCAGTCTGTCCCTAGAGGCATTGCCTGATCTTTCCTCACCCGCTAGGGGCTCGCGGGGACCTTGGGGGTCGATGATGTCGAGAGCTATGTCTTCATCCGGCTCCAGCATGTCTCCGTGGTCAAGACAGATGTTGTGTAGGAAAGCACAGGAGGCAATAACGAGAGGGGAGAAGGTAGGCTTCACCTCCAGAGCAGGGCTCAACGCTAAGGTTTTTTTTCACTTGCCCGGTCGGGCAAGTGGATCTGAATTCTACTTGCCCGAAGTCAATTTTGACTGGCCCCTATATAAAAATGTTTCTATTAGTCGTGTTCAAATAATTGTTATATTTGCTCTTTATTGACAATGTATAAACAAATCATGGACAGTATTATAGATGAGTTAAAGGTCATACTGAAAGTGGAGGCTATTATTCAAATATTATTTGAGTTGGAACATTTGTAATTCTTTTGTTTCTAAACCTACAATAACTGCAAACGAGACATGTTTTATGCAAACAAATCATGTAAAGAACTTTAACAGCACTTATTTTTATTTGTTTTACCTTATTCCTTTTACAACAGCAATTCTTTAAAACTTCTTTCTGCAAACATTTGTTTAGGCCTACAACAATCTGTTTTAAAGTTTTATTTTTTTCACTATAGGCTATTATTTTAATGTGTGTATGAGTGATTTGATTCAAAATCTTAAAATTTGGCTCAGGCCAGGCTGTTTTGAACACTTTTCCAGTAGCTTACTTTTAAGCTTCCACTGCCTCATGGTATGATAAGTCAGACACCTCTGGGCCATTTATTGAGATCTATGCAGGCTGTAGAGATGTTCCTCTGCTAACTGTTGCTGATGTTTGTGTTGAACTGCACAGCAGAGCTAACGTTAGCATCCTCGCTACTACTTGATTCACGTTGGGTGCATAATGCATTTAAAGGCCTACTTCACCGGTGGGAATATGAAGGTGTATTGAATTCTGAGATCCTATGTAGTATAAATGTGCAAAAAAAAAAAAAAATCGGTTCATCCTAGCCTGAGAAAAGGCAGAAAGTGTTTTTTTAACCCTATATTAATCTTACTGTGACATCACAGTAAGATAAATATAGGGTTAAAAAAAAAATTACTTTGTAAATATTACTGTGATGTCACAGTAGGAGAAATCACAGTAATATTTACAAAGTAAGGTTTTTTTTTAACCCTATATTTATCTTACTGTGACATGGTTCCTACAGCTTAATGCAAGTTCAATTTAAGACTTTTTAAGACCTTTTTAACGCCACTTGAAATGAAATTTAAGACCAACGACACAATCAACAGAAAAGGAAAAAGGTATTGTCTCGGTGTTCAGACATCACAGTAACTCTGCTTTCAGCGTAGAAGTCATTATCTGTATCTGTTCAACCAACAAAATAATCTGTATATGTATCTGTATTCGGATATGAAGCCGGAAATGGCCGAGGCTTATGTCTGATTTTTTTTTTTTTTTGCAATTATTGTCCCTTCAGTGCATCAAATTGATTTAATATTGGCATATAATTAATTATGAGATACAGTTCTATCCATACTGTACTTTCATCTGTTTCTCTCTCTCTCATAAGTTATATGAACTGTCTGAGCACTATACATCACAGTAATTAACTTTGTCCGTTTTATTTTATTTTTTCATCTCTTTCTCCCTTTTTATTTTTAACTCGACAAAGTTTTATGATATATCGATCCGAGATCTAATCGATCTATTTTGCCCATTTTATTTCCCTCTACTCTATCTCTCCCTTTTTTCCAACTTGGTTCAATGAATAATTACTTTGGATAAGGAAACAGTGTTTAGTGCTCTACAAGTGATCAACGCACAAAGATGATACTTTTTTCAGCATATCTCTTAGTTCTAAACAGACATGAACTAAACAGGCGAAGCGTCACATATCGAATATTTAAAGATCGATTTTGTCTATTTAATAGCATTATACAGCCCGCTGCCTGCTACTAGAGAGACATGGTCCACGTTCAGAGGTTTGAAATAAATGAAAGGCAGGAAGGGCTGACGGTGACACGGGCTGCAGAAAATTCCAGCGAAGAGACGGCGGGTAACGGAGCCATGCAGCCGGTCTTTCTCCTCTCCGCCACGGCAGCGGAGATGAACAGCTGATTGGTGCAACTATAGTTAAGGCAGCACGCGCTGCGTCAATTTAGCGCTTAATAAATAAATATTTGTTCCCCGAATATAACGAGACTATTCGGGAAGTAAAACTATTCGGATCGATCTCATTATCCGTGCTTTTCCGATTAGCCTACACTTGTTCGGATTCGGGCTCATCCCTAGTAGGCGTGCAACCGAACATTGTCTGGAGATTTGGTGCTGCTGTCCCGGTTGTTGATATCGGAGGTGGAGCATGGAGGGGTGGAGGCGGTAGAAACGAGAGTAGAACAGAACTGGGAAATACCTGGCGTTTGTTGACAGCTTGATTTTGAGACTTTGTGTTTCGCGCTGTGCATGTACACCGTGCCTCGTGTAAATTGCCAGGTACCGGTTTCAGCCAGGCAGAAAAATCCTTTGTTGGATAGCCAAATTTCGTTGAATTTACACTTTCCCATGATGCGCGCCGACTGCTACTCATGCTGCTACTGCTACCTGAATGACGTGCGTCTGCTCTGAGTCACGGCCGCAAACAAATGTTTTGTTGGTTCCGCTCTCGTGAAACTATTCGGCAATTTATATATAAAAAAAAATTACCTTTTATTTTTAGATTTGAGACCAATCATAAAATCCTACTTACCATGTGTTAACATTTTTAAGACCTTTGAAAGATGGATTTAAGACTTTTTAATGCTAATTAAGGCCTTATTTTTAGATTTATGAATTTAAGACTTTTTAAGACTTTTTAAGGATCCGCGGGAACCCTGTGTGACATCACAGTAAGATAAATATAGGGTTAAAAAAACACTCTTTCTGCCTTTTCTCAGGCTAGGATGAACCAATTTCAATTTTTTTTGCACATTTATACTACATAGGATCTCAGAATTCAATACACCTTCATATTCAAACCGGTGAAGTAGGCCTTTAAAAAACGCGGATATGTTCGCTGCTTTTCAGACGGTCGGGGTCGACTTCACTCCATTTATAATGTACTCGTTGGCTTTTGGACTTTCTGTCACATCAACCTACTGCGTGTAGTTCTCTTCTCTACCTCTCTAACTGGGTGTGTGCTCACCGGTGTTGTGCCGAGTCTGCGTGTGTGTGTATCGGCAGTGGAGCCCTGCCCCCCCTTCACAAAACGGAGCAGAGAGGAGAGGAGAGATGCAACGTAGCAGACACTACGCGCACAAAAATTAGCGTTAATGTAATAATTAGCACCAGTTAAATATGAAAATAGACCATAGATAGATTACGTGTATTTGGCGATTAAAAATTAATAAATAAGAAATATGATTTTTTTTTTTATTATTCAAGAATTTCAGCGGAACCTCCCGGTTGCCCGGTCGGGCATGCCAGTTGTCATAGTTACTGGCCCGACATGGCATTTTACTTGCCCCGGGACGTCGGGCAATCCTTATTGTTGAGCCCTGCAGAGCCTTGAACAGTGTAGACCTCCACCTTGTCTTCATCATGCCAAACGCCCGTTCAATTATGTTGCGCCCCCTGGCATGGTGCAGGTTGAAGCGCCCCTGTACATGCCCAATAACAGGTTCCTTATATGGTGTCATATGGCATACAGGTGTGTCCAAACACGGGTAGCCACGATCACCAAGTAGGACATAACCTGGTGGTGGATACCGACATGATTTAAAAAAGAAACAGTTTTTCATGATTCTGGTGTCGTGAACTGATCCAGGGTAACCTACAAAAATGTCTAAAAATCTACCATTGGAATCACAAATTGCTTTCATATTGATTGAAAAAATACCTTTATAATTTAAAAAATCAAACCGTTTTTTTTTTTAAATACAGGGACAGTGTATATTATCAAACATTTCTGTCAATATGTCAGAATTAGCCAGAAGGCTATTTTTCATCTGCAGTCCCTAGACCTGCCATTTGATTCAGCAAAACTATATTTTAATTCAATGATTATACCTCATATGACATACTGCATGACAAGCTGGGCATTGGCATGCAAGACCACGTTAACATCTGTGGAAACAGTATTCAAACAAGCCATTAAGATTTTAGATAAAAAAACGAAAACCTATCACCACTGCAATATCTTAAAGAAGCACGATTTACTGAGTTGGCAAAACATGATCAAGTATGCAGACTGCACCCTGGTTTTTAAAATTCTCAACAGACTCGCCCCAGCGCCATTGCAAATGTTTATACAAAAAAATGAAAGTAGATCCACCAGGGCAACTTCTCGAGGTGACTGTATTGTTCCTTTTAGAAAAAGTGCCTATGGACAGGCTGTATTTTCATACCGTGCAACTCATACCTGGAACACACTACCCGCTGCTCTACGTGAGCTTCCCACTCTTCTCTTTTAAAAAACGTCTTAAAGTATGGCTGCTGGAATCTCAAAACTCTTCACACAATCTATCATAGATTTTTACTTTATTTTTTAACATTATTTGAATAATTGTTTTCACTCACTTGTTCTGTCGGTTGCATGTTTTTTTAGATAATAAAGTTACACATTTACATAACACAACATACCTATAGTAAAACGTACTATTAAAAATTAAGTAAAGTAAAAAGTACTATTAAGCTAAAATATACAATAAAAGCACAGTAGAGCATCAATCAGACAACAGCAGACAATGACATGAACAGGTTAATAGTAATGTAGACAGCTCTGATTATCAATGAGACATTTCTTTAACTGGAATTTAAATGACCTATATGTGTTCAGATTTCTGATGGCTATAGGGGTGAAGTTCCACTCAGTAGCTGCACGAACAGAGAAAGAAGTATGGCCAAATACACTCGCCCTAAAAGGGATAATAACTGCTCCAGGGGCGCTGTACTGCGGCTGACCCTGCGCTCTGACCCCCTCCGAAGTGTGGTAACTTGAGAGGGGATATGCGAAAAGACGAATTTCAATGTGCCTCGTGTACAACTGACAAATAAAGATAACTTAACTTAACTTAACTTAATACAATCTCCCCTCGCAGAACTTCTAGTTCTGCTGTGATCAGCTGTTCGGATGTTGACAAACTGATGGAGCGGAGGGGTTTGATTCTTATGTGACAGCCATCAATTGCTCCAACAAAATTTGCAAAGTCAGGGCTTCCTGAGAGCTGCACAAAGCTCTGTCCAACATCATGAAGCTCTCCTGCTTGAGGAAAGCTAATGGCACGCTTCAGGGTGCGTTGGATCTTCCTTGCCACTCTGTGGACGATCCGGTGCACGGTGGAGCGTGGCACACTGAACACACTCTATAGGACAGCCCATGAGCCAGCCAGTAAAGATAGATGAGGACCTCCAGTTGCTGGCCCCAGCCATGGTCCTGATCTCGCTGAGGCAGCTCTCCTTGATAGACGGAGGTCCTGCTTCAGCTCAGCCTAACGCCTCGTTTCCACATACGTGTGTTTTTCGTATCGGTGCTACCGTACATTTACGGGTGGGGTCGCTAGTGTTCTACGCAAGCACATGAATTTCTTTAAGGACAGCCAAAAAGATGGGGGAACGAATGATCATGGCACTGTTCAGGAGACCGGTCCTCTGGAACATGCAAATTGATATACAGGGACAAAAAGAAGACCAACCAGGCTTGGAAAGAGATCGGCGAGGAGTTTGGCCTGCCAGGTACTTACATGTTTTGTGAAATATATTTAATTAAAAAGAGCGGGTGACCGTTGATATCGCGGTTGACTAAAAACTACACATTTCAAGGACACAAATATCACCAAATATTAATGTCAACATCTGAAGGCATTACTGTTGTGTGTGTGTGTGTGTGTGTGTAGTAGGCTATAAGTGTGTGTGTGTGGCCCATATCTCTTTAATAAAATAATATAAAGTAGGCTATTTCGAACATAAAACATGCAAGCTTTTTATTTTGACTAAAATGTTCATATCTGTTGTTAAAAATAAAAAATTATCAAAATTATAGTCCTATCAATAAGCTTACCTCAAACAAATTGCCAGGAGCTACGCAGGGGAGATCGCCTGGCAGTAGGTGGTCGCAGCTCCTGGACCAGCTGGTGATAAGCGCCAAACTCCAGGCGCTTGGCCAAAAACGGCCTTGTCCAGCAGGATGCTGCCATCTCTGGCGATTGCACCAATAGAGATACGCGATGGCAAGCACTCTCACTCGTGTTGGTGTCAACGTGGAAAGAACGCAACGGCAAAGAAAAGTCTTTTTAACAAAAATAAAAATGAGTGCTAAAATTATAGAGGGAAATCACATCTGTAGACTATAATTATATAATTAGGGGTATCCATAGACATAAATCTATACAAATAATACAATCAATATACAATCTTAAAATCAGACTGTAGCCTATTTTATATTGAACTCGTAAAAGCAAATGATAAAACAGATATCTGACTGTTATTTATGTAGCTAAACATATTAAACCATAAACCATTTCATATCAAAATTATGAAATATAGAGGATCTGAAAATAAAAATACTCACAATTTGTCTGTTTATTCATTCAAGCTGACAATATTAAACTCATAAAAGCGAATGGTCAAACTGATATCTGACTGTTATTTATGTAAAACATATGACTATATTAAACTGATAAAATATAACCATTTCATATCAATATGATGAAGTATAGAGGAAACAAAAATAAAAATACTCACAATTTGTCTTTTTATTCACTCAAACTGACAATCAAAAGCAAGCGAGCTAGCAAAACTTTCATACGGTCTCTCCGTAAAACCACGGATAAAGTTCAATTTTTTTAAAGTATATTACGGACATACCGGACAGAAATATTACGGAGGGGAGGAGTTTCGGAAGAAAAACGGACATTACGGAGAATCACATAGGAACAGGCCCCCAGGATTGTGCCTTCTTCGAGCGGCCAGCATGGACATGTGGCCAAGCCATAGAGCTGTTAAGCGGAAGTACCTTACTTCCGGGACATGGGACCTCTCGGCTCGAAAAATTACAACGGTAGTCAATGGAAAGAAATGTATTATTTTCTGGTCCCAGTCATGAAATGCCTTCGATTACACATATGTTTTGTATGGATTTAGATGGTATTTTTTCGTGCAAAGAATGGAACAATTTAGCGAGTAGAAGCTGGATATGGTCAGGTTTTGTGCAGAGCGCTTTTGTGGACTACAGCTCTTCGCTGCTCTTGACGCTTATGATATGGGCCATTCTACAAAATTGGTGCAAAACGCTGTCCCCAAACAAAAAAAATAATTTAAAAAGCATTTAAGTATGCAAATTTTAAATGTTTACTAAGATCCTGCAATTATCTATTGAAACCCAAAATAATATTTAAAAAATAAGTATTCTAAATATATTTAAAATCCTCATTTATAGGGTACTTAACATTGGGAGGTGGCTGTCCCCAACCCCAACTCCTAAATTTCAATTCATGAAAATGATACTGAAATGATTTTTATAAATTTTTCTTTTGGTGTTTTTATAAAGATCTTTTTGATTTGTTTGAAAGTGAAATGTAAAAAAGTACATTGATTTTATATTTTTTTTGTAAATCATGAAAATGCATGTAAAAAATGTTGTCCCTCATTTTTTTGTCACTACCAAAACTTTGTAGGTTTTAGTCCATAGACTGAGACTGATTTAAGCCACACCTCTAATTTTTTTTATCAGTAAGCATTCCTCTGTCCCCCTCATGCTGTGGGTGCATGATGAGTAGCTAGGTCTCATCATTTTGAAGAAAAGTTGTTCAAAAGTCTGAAAATCAGTGTGTAACTTTAAAAGACGTCACTACCGAACACCTATTTTCTGCACTTAAACAAACTTTTTTTGGTTTTGCAGAAAAAATAGTTTTTATGTGTGTGCAATAGTTCAGAAAAGTGCTAGCTAACCATGTGCTGATTATCATCTTTAAGCTAGGTTCAAAGTTAGGCTAAAATTGTCACTACCGAAACAGTCACTACCGAAACATGTGATGACGTTTTGGTAGTGACACGACTGTTTCGGTAGTGACAAAATGGAACACTTAAATCTTTTATTTGAGGAATATAAAGAACATTTTAGCAGAGTTATGCAACTCAGAAGTATTTTATTATACATTTCATGTTAGTTAAATGTTGCATGGCATGAAAAATGTAGTTATTAAATTTTTTCTAACAATAATATGTGTCCTGCTAGCCTGTCTATGGTCCTTTAAGTCAGCATGTTCCATTAGTTCCATTAGTCAGGCTCAGACTGACACTTGTTTTTGCCACTGCTTATTAATTAGGCTACTGATGTCTTAAAATGTGTCAGTAATGTTAATCTCTATGGTTAATTTATACAGGGAGAGAGACAATATGCCATATCACAGGAGCGGAGTAAAACCAGGAGTAGAAAGGTTGAGGGAGTACAGAAAAAGGTTGAGGGATGACCCTGTGAAGTACGAAGAGTACTTAAAAAAGGAAAGAGAAAGATATAAGAAACGAAGGGAAAAAGGAAAGTTGAAGAGTGTCACTGAGTTGTCTCCAAGGGAGCAAAGAAAGCAAAGAAGGGAATGGACGAAAAGACAGAGAGTACACAGGAAGATGAAAAGACAGAAAGAAGTAGCTGTTTGCAGGGACACACCACCTAGCACTTCCAGTGAGAGTGAAGGGAAAAAAGGGACCAAAAGAAAAAAAGTCTGCAAATATAGAAAATGAAAGAAGTTAGAAGAGAAGATAGAAGAAATGCAGAGAAAGAAAGAAAAATATAAAAAGCGATGTCAAAGATTAAGGCAGAAGATTGCCTCAGAAAAGTCTGACTCTCCAAGATCCAAAACGCAGATGGACGCACAAAAGTATAGATTTCCTCAACATGTGACAAAGACCCTACTTTTACACAACACACTCATGCATCAAATTAAAGAGAAATACAAGTCTGCGAGCTACAAAGACAAACACTCATTCAGGAGACTTCTCACAACCGGGCTACTGAGGAAGTACAAACTTGTCTCTGCAATGAGAAAATGTGTTGGTGTCTCCCACAAAGCGTTCAACAAGAGTGAAAACCACTCATGTCTTACCTTTCGGAAAAATTATAAGCAAAAAAACATTGACATCGTCAAAACATTTCTAAGTCGAGATGACAATAGTCGGATAACAGCAGGAAAAAAGGAAACGATCACAAGATTTAAAACAAAGAAACAGAAGAGGTTTCTATCCGACACAATGCTGAATTTGTATAACAAACTGATGCTGGAGATGCCTCATCTGAAGCTATCGTATTCACTTTTCTGTAGGATAAAGCCATTTTGGATTGTTGCTCCAAACATCAGTAACAGGGAGACATGTGTCTGCAAAGTGCATGACAATGCCGAAATGAAAGCAGAGAGGCTCAAGCAGCTTGGCATCATTAAGTCACAGAGTTTGAACAAAGTGGCAGAGGAGTTGTGCTGTGACACACAGGTTAAGGCTTGTATGTACAGAGAATGTATCTCATGCAAGAACAAGTCGCTCACACATACCGAAAAGACCTCAGGAGCAGGGGTCACATGGTGGTACCAGTGGCTCACAAAAAAAGAAGACTATGAAAAAGAAAAGGATGGGAAAAGAGAGGTGATCACAGTGACGAAAACTGTTAAACAGAGATGTGAGGGCAGCACAGAGCACCTAATGGAAGACTTTGAAAAAGAAATGAAAGACAAGGTGTGCAAGCACCTCTTCAACATCCAACATCAATACACACAGCTACAATCTTTGCACAGATCTCTGAATGAAGATGAGGCTATTCTGCACATTGACTATGCAGAAAATTGGCAATGCAAATATGCAAAAGAGGTACAGCAAGTCCATTTTGGAGCATCTCGCAGACAGACAACACTACACAATGCTGTTTTGTACACCACAGAACATACTCTGACATTTTGTGCCCTGTCACCTTCAATGAAACACGATCCTGCTGCCATTTGGGCTGAACTTGAACCAGTTCTACAGTTCCTGAGGGTGAACTGTCCAAAAGTTCAAAAACTCTTCTTCATAAGTGATGGGCCAACCATGCAGTATAGAGGCAAGAAGAACTTTTACTTAATGAGCACCATTCCTTTCCAAATGGGTTTTACCGCTGTGAACTGGAATTTCCTGGAAGCTGGTCATGGTAAAGGGCCAGCTGATGGTGTTGGAGCCACCATAAAGAGAACCGCAGATTCACAGGTAGCCAGAGGTACTGACATACCAACAGCAAAAGCACTGTATGACACACTCCTTCCTCTCACCAAAGTCAAACTCCTGTATGTGGATGAAGAGCAAATTTATTTATTATTATTGCTATCAGTGATGGTTAAGTTTACACTGTTGAAGGTTATTATCAGTAAGTTAGCCTACTTTGTAGAAGTTGGCTACAGTATATATAGTAGGGCAACATTCCTTAGTGTATTGTGTAAAGATAACCACAAACTAATTCCATGTGTTTTGTTAAGTAAAATGAAACACAAAATGTGATAATTAAGTGTTGAAGCCAAAGGAAGAATGGAGCTGTACAGGTGTTACCTATACAATCTGATATTATGGTACCATGCAAACTGGCATCCATAATGCACAATGCACTCAAACTTACAATCAGTTGCCTATATAGTAAATGGCTGCACTGTGTATAAAAGGAGGCCATGCTGCACGCCATGACAACATTGTCAACCCCATTACCATTAATATTAGGTATTTGAAAGATAAGACTGAGTTTGGATAACTGTCAGTTAACTTGTCAGTAGTCAGCTGTGTGGGGGGACTTGTGTGCATGCGCAGGCATCGGCATGGGGGGGGACTTGTGTGCGCGCGGGGGGGACGACTTGTGCGCGCGCGGGCTTTCAGTTTAGATTTTAAAAGGATATAAAACATTTAGTGGAAGCATCCGAGACCGTGCTGTGAATTAACGTGTCATAGCAGTCAGCTGTGTGTGTGGGACGTGGGCGCGCGCTGTCTTTCGGTTTAACTTTTTAACGGATATAAAACATTTTGTGGAAGCATCCGAGCCCGTGCTGTATTATTACAGTGAAAATAGCGTTAAGTGCAGTCTTTACCACTAAAGCGGACAGGCGGAGCAGGTGAGGAGTTGAGGAAGTAGGCTGTGTCGGTCTGCTGTGTGTGTGTGTGTGTGTGTGTGTGTGTGTGTGTGTGTGTGTGTGTGTGTGTGTGTCCCGCTCGTCAGAGAGAGGCGGGGTTTATTCGGAGATTACTTCATGCTCCGTGCTCACGGTGCTCTGTGGCCTTCAGTGTGCGCACGTACTTTTAAAAACTTCACAATGAAGGATGAAGTATGCACACCTTCGTACTTCTAAAAACTTCACAATGAAGCATGCACACCTTTGTGCTGTGCGCAAGCGATATCCGGAAGCTCATGCCGATCTGACTCAAACTCAGAGAGATATACGAGCCACAAAATTACAGACACACTTCAGGTCACGTGATGCTTCCTTGCTTTATAGATAGATACTTAGGTTCGACTTTTTAGGAATCGGGGTTGTAGATAGAAACACTTTCTTACCCTCCAACTCAATCAGCCAGTCCCTCCAAAAGGCAGCTGTCCTGGCCTCCTTCCTCCTCCGGTTTGATCCCGGCTCTGACATGTTTAATGCCAGGAACAGTTCCTCCAGATCCGCAGCAACCAAAGGCTGTGGCAGGTCCATGAAGACAGGCTGGAGTGATCGGCAAGGTGCAGGCCATGAGTGGGAAAAAACAAGTGTCCTTCCACAAGTGTGTCTGTGTGTGTGTGGCACCCAAAGCGTCTTTACACGTGTGTTTGTGTGTGTGGGGCACTCAATGCGTCCTTCCACGTGTGCGTGTGTTGGTCACTCCAGTGTTTCCCGCACGTTCACTCAGCAGCGTGAACGTGCGCCGCTCCTATAAAAATCCTTCTCCTCCGCATTTTATATTTTTAATTTTTTTGTACGTAGCTCCTTTTAGAAAATGGGCAGCGCGTAACGTAAATTGCGCACCACGCGGCACATCATCACGTAGCCAACATCAAAGAAGAATAACGTGGCAGTTGTTGGCAGTAGTAGCCTACACGGTTGCAAAGTTACATTGATTCCAGCAGCGAGTGAAGCGGAAGAGCGAAGAAAGAAGGAAAGAGAGAGAGAGTGAGAGTGAGAGTAAGGGCCCGTGTCCACCTACCGCCTTTTTCCCACCGCAAGCGCCTTTTTTCAATTGATTCCCAATGAGAAAGGCCAGAAACCTGATGGGCTTAATTGAGGAACACATAAATCGCAACCCCACTGAGAGCGCGTCCAGGGCTGGCACGTTGGGAGCGGGAGTGTCAGGAGCGGGCTCGACTTGCGATTTATGTGTTCCTCAATTAAGCCCATCAGGTTTCTGGCCACACTCTCGATATTCCAATCAGGAGCCCTACCCTACTTAAACCCTACTTAACTTGCGGTTGCGAACAGTAAAAGTAATTGTGTGTGTGTGTGTGTGTGTGTTGGTGTCGGAGCTCGTTGTGCGGTCTTGTTGTTCACATATTTAAAAGAGAAGCTACCCAAGGCTTACAACTGGATGGACAAAACTGACGAAGATGAAGCGATTGCCGGTGTTGAAACTCTCACTCGCGTTATTAAAATAATTATTGTGACGATGTTTCACATCAAGCTAATGGTCCTTCCACGGCACGCATTCACGAGGGGATTCCTTTTTGCAAACGTATCCGATATCACTGAGATTTACATAGGAACGAATGATTCTTGAAAAGAAAAAAAAGGAAAATTGTTAATCAATACTTACTTTTAAACTACTTGAAGTTGAAGTGCTTTGTCAACTGCAGTGTCCATTAGCACTCTTCGCCTTCTGTCTCCACGACGCCTCCATGCATAGCCCACATGGGTTCATAGCCAAAGCTGTGTTTACATCCGGTTTAGGGATTTTCAAAATAAGAGTCCTGCCACTGTAACACATTGACCAATCAACGTGTCTGTCTTTTCACACGTGACTTTTGCTACACCACGTGACTTTTGCTACAGTTATTCCATGGCTTTGTAAAAAGACTTAAGTCTATTTGAGCTTTTAGAACCACAATTAATATAATTTACAGATGTGTCTACACACAAGAACCGTGTACACACACAAATCTTTGTGTGGATGCACAAAACCATTTGCAGACACACAAATCTGTGCACACACGCACAAAACCATTTGCAGATACACAAATCTGTGCGCACACGCACAAAACCATTTGCAGATACACAAATCTGTGCACACACACAAAACCATTTGCAGACTCACAAATATATGCACACACGCACAAAACCATTTACACACGAATCTGATTACAGACACACAAAACTGTATACGCACACAGATCTAAATACGCATTTGCAAACGTTTTGATACAATAATAGCCCCATAGTGTCGGGACGGGAGACCTCGCAGTGTGAGCGGGTGGAGAGAGCCGACGTGCAGAAAAACTCTGCGGTTTGATGGACAAAATGATAGTCAGGGATATCCTGCCTTAACGTTGTCTAGGGGAACGGCTAAGTTCCGCGATCTGTTTGTAGTAGGCTATGTCTCGAGCTTGAATACACAGAGCCATGTCCCCAAACTGACTGCGCAACTATATAGGAAATGAAGTGTGAAACTGCCGCCTCCCTCCGTTAGTTTCTGTTTTCACCCGAGTAAGTTACAATCAACTCCGATGCATGGACAGCGTTAAATTAAAACCTCTCATTTTATTATCAAAAAGGCTTTGATGCAAAAGAAGTCCGAACACACACAGCGGCAGCAGTGTTGCTTAAAGGAAAGCGCAGTTGCTCAATTTTATTAGCACGTAACTGCATGCTGCTGCTGCTGCCCAGGGTCGGCCTTAACAATCTCGGGGCCCGTTTCAAGACCTAGTGTGGGGCCCCCCACTTATTTTTTAAATTTTCTATAAATAATGCTTGTGCATGCTCCCCGCTAAAAGAAAAAAGATTATGGAATCCAGTTGGTTCATAGACGGATCATGAGATAATGGGCCCCCGGGCACAGGCTCTTAAAGCCTCCCCTCCCCCACCCTATCCAGTCAGGTACACTGATTTTATGTGAGATTATTACGAATGAAATATAATACATGTTTTGTATTACAACCATTAAATCTGTGTCTGTATTGCATATTCAAACCTTAATACCATTCAATGAAGAAAAACACTTAGTCGACGAATTCAACTGTATATTTAGTCAACTAAAATCATCTCACATTTAGTTGACTAAGACTAGACTAAGACTAAAAGATTTTAGATGACTAGAATAGGACTAAGACTAAATGGTGTGATATTCATAAGACTAAATCAGAATTTGCTGCCAAAATTAACACTGAAGCTAATGAGAATTTTCTTTTGGATTTGAATGCATAATGCTAGGTGATATTATTTGAACATTACAAATACATGTATATAAGGTCATTTGAAGGAAACAAATAAGATTTCTAGAATTTCTTACTTGTTGTTTAAGTGCTCAAGTTTATTACAGAAAATACAGGTAGACCAAGTAAGGGAGGAAAGAGAAGTGACAGAGAAGCAAGGAGAACAAGAGAGAGAGGGTGCAGTGGTAGATCCTGAGAGGTGTTTGCCCATGATTGCAGAAGATTTCATTTTTGAACAATGTGTCTTATGTAAAAAACAGTGTGTAGTGTTTTGAAAGAAGTGTGTTGGAGAATTTCAAACACAGTGCAAAGCACTTATTGTGTTTGTAGGGTTGGTGCTTGTGTTTTGGGCATGGTCACCAACGTTAGAGGTTGTGATGCTTTGGGCATAGCAACCACTTTTAGTGTTTAAGCAATAGGCAAAAATCTGTAAATAAATTGTGCAAATTATTTTTGCGTTGTGGCATTTTTTGTTTAAATATTATTTTCTATACACAAAAGGCAAAGTTACAACACCAATAATCCTATCTACAGTAATACACAGGACTGTGTGAATAGGATTTAAGTGCACATTCTCCTCTCAAAGTGCACCAGATTCATGGATTCCAATGTACAGGGTACAAAAAAAATTCGACCGGACCCCCCTAGAAGGTTCGGGGACCACAGCACCGCTGCTGAAAAAAATCCTGCAGGAAACACTGCACTCCAAACGTCCTTCCACGTGTGTGTGTGTGGGGCACTCCAAGCGTCCTTCCACGGGGAGGGGGAGGCACATAATTAGGCCATCCCAAAGGTCTGCCCAGAGGAGATGATGGCTTCCTCCATATTAATTTTGAAGCCATGGTACACAGGGTATACCGGCAGCATCAGGACCATCGCGCAGGTGTTGGCCGTCGGAAACAGGGCTGGTCCATCCTCCTCGTGCAGGAATTCCAGCTGTGGCTGGGTGGGAAAACCCACAGCTGGAATTCGGGACAAGCCTGTCGCGTAGGCTAGTACCGCCCCCAAGGTCAGAGTTGTATCTCTATCTGTTAGTACATAAAAAATAACTTGTAAGGACGACAGCTTGTGATCATTTACAGGAATTTTACACTGCCTGACATTTGCCAATATTTAGTCGTCCTTAGTTGCATTTCTCAGATCACAATAGAAATGTTCAAAAGTCCTTGTTTAACCCTAAGTGTGAGCTAATAAACCAATGTGTCATTCTTTATAAAAAAAAATCTAATGTGTTATGCTGGTTATCTAGTCACAATATACGGATTGGTTCACTGGAATTCCCTATGCAGTGCTGTATTCACAGGTATACCTAGGTTCGACTGTTTAGGAATCGGGGTTGTAGATAGAAACACTTTCTTACCCTCCAACTCGAGCAGCCAGTCCCTCCAAAAGGCAACTGTCCTGGCCTCCTTCCTTCTCCTGTTTGAGCCCGGCTCCGACATGTTTATTGCCAGGAACAGTTCCTCAAGGTCCGCTGCAACCAAAGGCTGTGGCATGTCCATGAAGACAGGCTGGAGTGATCTGTGGTTCACTCCGAGCACTGTCCTCAGGCCCTACGTTTGCAGACCTTCTTTAAATCTGTAAAATCATTGAGAGATAATACATCAGAGAAAATATAAGAAGAGAAAAAATTAAAGTCTGAAGCCACTTCTAGCCATTCATTAAATAGTCAATGCCCAGCTCCACTTACTGTCTGAGAGCAGACATGGTGCGGCCCTCCAGCAAGAAATGAAGGGCAGCCTCCAACACCGCATCCCTATGTTGGAGGCTTGTCAGGTAGGTGAATGAGCCCATGAGGGAGAGCTCCTCCGTGGCTTCCTCCACAGCCTGCCTTGCCTCTACCACAGTTATGGCATCTGCCATCTAATAGCATACATTAGGAACAATAATCATTATTTGGGAATTCTAAGCACTTCATGGCACAAATGATCTTCTAACAGTAAATAATGTATTCACATGTGTGTATGACATGAATCACATATTGAAATTCAACATCAGTACAATATAGAGCACACACCACACAGTAGCTTTACACAAAAATACTAGTCCAAAAAGTGGTTTGAATCAACAGTAACCATTTACTTGCCTTCTGGAGTTTGGCCCTAAGACTGTGATCTGTCACCTCTTCCAAAGTGGCCGGAAGAGGGGACAAATCACAAACCTGGCGATGAAGCCTCTCCGTAAAAAAAAGAGGGAGAGACCCTCCCCTGCACCAGGCAGATGGCGAGGATTTGTCCCACCAGCCTGTACAGCCCTTTCTGCAAAGCTGAGATAAGGGGAAAGCATAAGGTTATTGAAGTGTGTTGGTCATTTTAAATGCATGTTAAAAACTGTAAATTGTAATTCAAAGCTTACCAACACCGTCCAGGGCCAGGGTCTTCTTCCCCTCAGGACCCTCGAAAACCTTGTGGTTTTGGATTTGGTGGATGAGGAGGGTACAAAACTCTCTAGTGGGTTCCCCCTCATCCACCGCACCCTCCAAGAGAGTCTGGCTGCAGACCTCCACCCACAGACAGGAAATTGTACAAATTTAACCAGAGAAGAAGAAGAAGTTAAAGAACGGATTACAATTTTCTTTATATGTCCAGATTACAAGCAAGTGTGAGTACTGAAAGTGAATACGTTTTATTTGTTTGATCTAAAATAAAATAAAACGTATTATATAACTAGATCGGAACATTGTATGAAATTAGTTTATGCTACGTAACGTCAGTTGAATATGATATGATAGGCTAATTATATACCGGCACTTTGCTTTTTTTAAACTACACGCCACGTTTCCGCCACTTTTTCTTTTGTTTTATTAAGGTATAACAGTATAACTGTTCGTGATTTAACGTTCGTGAAACGACAGTTTTATTGTTGACTACTATTATTATAGCTACGAGGATCTTTTAGTTTCGGTGGCTTCTAGCGGCACCTTTGGATAAAAGCGGGAAAACACCCTTTGTCATTTTCTTATACGGAGCGAAGCGTCACAAACTAATCTTAATCTGGGGCAGAACATTAAACATTTCCATTGATCCAGTACTAAATGTAGGCTTTATTGTGAGTGGTGTGATCTCAGAATGTTTAATCTTACCTATTGTGATTTCTCTTTTTCAAGATACATATTCAGAAGGGAAAAAAATGTGACTCCTGCTGCCAGCACCATCACTGTCCGTTCTGCCTCTCGCAGTTCTCCATGAAGGTAACATTTGTAAACATAAATGCAAATTAAGTTATAATATGTCTGTATAATTATTAATTAATAAAATAAATGAATGATATGGATGTTATGTCTCAGGAAGTTAAAAAAGTAAGAGAAAATAACTAATAAATGTAATCTTAAAAGCAAAACTTATTATTTGTGCTGTTTTTTTGCCTCTTTGATACATATCTTTTGTTAACAGTTACATATGCTTCTTACACAATGATCACGGAAATGACTGTCAATAGGAAATGGGTTGTATAACTTTAATAAAACAAACAACATATATATATATATATATGCCACTTATTCAAAATGTACTGTCAAATTAAAATAACATTTGTCGAATAATGCATTGTTTCCCCTATATTCAATTTACAGTGGTGCTGACCCCTCCTGAATTTTGCACCCAACTGTAAGGCTAATTGATTGAGTGATTGATTACTGTGAAAGAGAAAAAGGAGCAGCTGTGTTTTATCTCCAGAGAGCGCTGGACGCCTCTTTATATTAATACATATTAACACACTGATAAAACATACACCACCTTTTAGAAAATAACTTTTATCTAGGCTTTTATTTGCTAACTAAGTAAAAAGTAGTAAAGCATGCATCTTAATCTAAAGGCTACCTTGTTGCGCCTCCAAATGATATATCTCACTGCTAGGGGAAACACTGTAATGTTTTAATTTTTTTATACAATACATTGAAGGTGTGCATTTTGGCGTGATGTGTATGAATTGTGTATTTATCACATTCAATAAACTTACTTGTTAAGCATTGTACTATTTTTTGGTGTGAATGCTGAAAATGCTGAAAGCATTGCTGAAAGCATTCACAGCATTGATATTCTGCGTATTTATTATTATTATTATTCCGCCCAAATTCATGCATGGCCATATCTTCAACATGCTTAATTCCACAAACTATCTTCAATCATCCTCATATTCAGCCCATTTTTCACATGTCTGCTTTCATTCAAAATTTTCAAAAAAATTCATAACTTCATAATTAATAAGCAATTAAACCAAAATTATGAAAAGTTTCAAGTCTCTTCTCCTCCCTGACAATTCATCCTAGAAACTCCATTCTTTCGTCTAAATGTTCAGCTCATTCCAGACAACAATTATTCGTGAACATATTTTTCATAAAATCCATAATTTTAAATAAATTCGACTTTTTATGAAATTAATATTTCATGCAAAATTATGATTCCTCCTACTCGTTCATACTTCATCGTAGAAACTCAATTCAACGTGTCCCATGTTCGTCTTGCACGGGAGCACATTTCCATAATTCACTATTTTTTCATAAAATTCATAACTTCAGAGATATTTAAAGGTTTATTACACCCAAAATCTGTAGGAAAGTTTCAAGTCTCTTCTCCTCCCTGACAATTCATCCTAGAAACTCCATTCTTTCGTCTAAATGTTCAGCTCATTCCAGACAACAATTATTCGTGAACATATTTTTCATAAAATCCATAATTTTAAATAAATTCGACTTTTTATGAAATTAATATTTCATGCAAAATTATGATTCCTCCTACTCGTTCATACTTCATCGTAGAAACTCAATTCAAAGTGTCCCATGTTCGTCTTGCACGGGAGCACATTTCCATAATTCACTATTTTTTCATAAAATTCATAACTTCAGAGATATTTAAAGGTTTATTACACCCAAAATCTGTATTGAGAATGCATTAGGAAATCCACAAAACGCGAAGCGTTTTGCACTGATTTCTAACACTTCAAGCTCACTGATGATTCATCCTACAAAGTTAATTTCTTCGAGAAACAGTTCAGCTATCTTTCGTCTTTCATTGTTAAAATTCAACCTTTTAAAAAAAATGCATAGTTTTCAAATTACTCAGCCATGTTTGACGCATGTAACATCAATTTTAGTGATATTTAGAGTGTGGCAGAGTGGAGGAGAGGGAATAAAAAAGAACACCAGAAATCTAAACGTAAATTGCTCTCAACTCAAAAGTTTTTACATTAAAGAAACACATTTGACACTGAATATTAATTGGAATCTTCTGATTCTCAAAGTACGATCATTTTTTCTGTCAGACAAACGGTTTGCGAGATATGAGAAGCAGTTTGGGCTTATGCGTTCATTTAAAACCTCTGTCTGTGTGATCTGGTTGGGGAGACAAGTGGCCGTACGTGTGTAGATTACCAGCTGTTTACAATTGACACTGATTAGCTGTCTGTTACCATGGTGACCCCTGAACGTGCACCTGCCTTTGACTCAACGATGACATTATTGGCTAATGTAGGTCAAACTCCAATCCCTTATGCTCCATAGAGAGGGAGAGGGAGAGAGGGACACACACAGACACACGCACACACACACACAGACACACACACTCACACACACACACACACACACACACACACCACACACACAGACACACACAGACACACACACACACCACACAGACACACACACCACACAACACAGACACACACACACACGCACACACACACACCACACAGACACACACACACACACACACAGAGAGAGACACACACAGATACACACACACACACACAGTGACACAAACACACACACAGAGACACACACACACACAGAGACACACACACACAGACACACAAACACACACACACACAGAGACACACACACACACCCACACACACAGAGAGACACATACACACACACACACACACCCTACATATACCACAGACACACGCACACACACATGCACACACACACTCACACACACACACACCACAGTGAGACACACTCACACACACACGCACGCACGCACACACACACCCTACACATACCACAGAGACACACACACAACACAGACACACACACACACACAACACACACACACACACACACAAAATTCAAGTTGCGTTTACTCAGTCAGTTTTCATCCGATAAACTACCACATTCTACATGTTCAGCTCCTTCAGGACATTACATGGTAGTATCCTGATTGAGCGGAACACAGGGTTGGGGGTTCAATTCCCCGTTCCAACACCAAATTTTAGACTTCACCGGATTTTCTAAAAATTTTGCACAGATGTTGATTATGACTCAGAGATGACATCACAAGAGTTTAGAGGTCAAAGGTTAAATTTCAAGGTCACTGTGACATTGCCTTTTGTGACTGCATTATCTCATGAACGCTTCGACGGTTTTTCTTCAAATTTTGTACAAATGTTGATTCTGACTCAAAGATGAACTGATTACATTTTGGAGGTCATAGTTCAAGGTCATAATTCATTCCTCAATTCAGTTAGAAAGTCCATTCAAACTTCCAAATATTCCACATTTTTCAAACATTCTATTTTTCAACCATTCTGTTCATTCAGATATTCATCCTTCGAACACATGTCAATCATGATTCAAATGACCTCATATGATTGTAGCCAACCAACACAGCCACAAACAAAATACAGGCTACTTACAATCACACTGTATCAGTACTGCATAACATGAAAAACTAGACAGCTGATCTTCAAGAGACACAGCGCACACCACTGTTATTTATCCAGATATAGACTACTGCAGCATCACTATCAGATATTTAACGTCACTCGAAAACCGTTTGCAAACGCACAACAAAACACAAAAACAAGCTTCCAGTTATTGTAATAAGGTTCACCTTATGCTTAAGCAACTTCAACGAATTCACGGGCTATAGCACAATGTTACCAGAAATATTGCCTTCACTTCAATAACAAATTAAAAATGCAAGTAGGGCCTTTATGCAAAATAGTTTACAACAGCCAATTCAACCAGCATATTAAGAAGAAGGTGAGTTGAGGGTTGGTTCACATAATATAGTTAGACAGCGGCATCAATACTGAAACATAGCGTCACCTTCTACTGCCCCAGCAATATAGGTTACAACGACCATAACAAACAGAAAACAAAGCTTTTAAAACCCGACAAAAATACGTTATCTCTTCACAATCAAAAGTAACACTCACCCATCACTGGAAGAGGAAATCCATCCTCGGATGCTATAAGCCATTGAGGCTGTTAAAATCCTTGATGTTCCATGTTCCCTCACAGGTTATAAAAAGGAGACACGGCCAGCAACATAATTTGTTCCACTCGGTGCTAGCTGTTAGCCAGTCATAGCGTCGTATTTACAGTCAGTTAAGTGCCGCACAACAACCTAGCCGTCCTTGGTCAGCCCATCCAGTTTAGGTGTAAGTATCCCTCTTGAAATTATATCTGAACTGTGTTAAACGATCACCTTTAAAAAGCCACGCTAGATCGGCAACGGGATCAGTAGGTTGTGTGAAGCATATGGTGTGAAGGCAATGGACATAGTAGCTAGCTCACCCGCCGAAGTTTTCAAACTTCGCTGATGACATCACGGGGGACTAGCATGGACATATAAGCGCTGAGATATCGCTGGGCCTTGGGGGCGGGCTGTAACTACACATCAATCAAAATTTGATTGGCTGATGACACACGTCAGTCAGCGTTATAGGAGACGGCAGCTTCAATGACAGGCTATCAAAACCATTAACGTCTATACATCATATCTTCAAGCATGTTGAAGATATGCTTCATATCTTCAACATGCTTCATTCCACAAACTATATTCAATCATATATCCTCATATTCAGCCCATTTTTCACATTCCTACTTTCATTCAAAATTTAAAAAATAAATAATTAGGCCCTACTTCATAATTAATAAACAATTTAACCAAAATTATGAAAAGTTTAAAATCTCTTCTTCTCCCTGAAAATTCGTCATAGAAACTCCATTCTAAAGTCTAAATGTATCCAGGACCTCTAGGGTTTATATGTAGGCTACACATATTGAATGAGATATTGCCTCATTTGCATATTTTATTAAATTGTTTAGACAAAGTGTAATACAAAAAATATTTTTCTTAATATAAAGATTTATCTGGTAAAAAAAGTATGAGGATATCTATAAAGGGAAAAAAAAGTCCCATTCACCACGTAGTGTGATACTAGTGTCACCTGTTGTGGTCATTTTCAGGACTTTCGCCCCGGATAGAGATTTTGTCACACATCCCACGTTGTTCACTGGGGCCATATTAGTCTATAACAGTTAAGATATTATCCGCTAAATGAAGAGCATACAAAACTTTCCCAGCACCTCCACTACGGGCAGATGATGCCAACACACCTGGAAAATGTCTGCTGTCACAGGTTTTCAACCCAGGTTGTATTACTCTTTTAAGTCCATAATGTTAATGTACAACTCCAAGACGCAATCTGTTTAAAGGTAACGTGTATAGGCTACAAGTAATGTCTTTCCACCAATCAAGGATTGTTTTTGCCATCAACCTATTATAAGTGTTTTTTTCTGTCTGTCCATCAATGTGAGCCGGCTCAATGTAGCTTCAAATGTGTTACAGCACTGTCTCCTGGGTAAAATACCACATTGAATTTTATTCACACTTAGATTGCTTACACCTGTAGCCTAAGATGCACCACACTTTTTACATGGATGAAAAAGGACTATTCACCAGATTTTGAAAAACAATTTTCGGTACCAGTAAATGTCCCTGTAAAATAACACTTCCTCCAGGTCAGGAACAGATGTGAGGATCAAGGTGCATCACACATCACCCAGACCTTGTCTCAACCCCTAAACCCTACAAGCTGCTTGAAGTGTCTATAGGGCCAGCTATGGAACCGTGTCTATTCGAGAGACAGCAAGTATGATAACTTTATGATACTCTAAATAAATTCATCCTTCAAATATTGCTTTTATAATGCATACACAGACGTGAACACAGCCATGAATGAAAATAATGCGACTTTAATCAAACAAGTCATAAAGTCTATGAGCAGGTCACTTTAACAATAACACTGTATCCCTTTTCATCCAGATGATGATTGCTGAACAAAAGCATAGGTAGAGAAAATGGGTTGGGACCCCCTCTTGACGACTGAACCGGGACACGTTGGCAATGATGGCTGCCTTCTCGGAACGCTCGTAATGGGTGCACAGAGGTTCTGGGGCTCTTCAAGAAAGGGAGCCGGGTCACTGATGACTTTTGGTGAAGAGCAGGTCCAGGAGTTGATTTGCGTAGCCTAGGATTAGTAATATTTTGTTAGATAATTTTTAATAAATACATTTTAACATACATTACATGCTGAAAAACATACTATTTGACATTTGACCTTTCAGTATTGTTATACAATATTATTTTATTGATGTTGTTTGTATTGTTCTAGTTTTTGTTGCTGTGCGCCTGTCTCTCTATCCCTCTTTCTCTCTTAACCTAAATGGACGGAGGGAGAGTTTTCCATGCCATTGTAACCAAGTGCATGCTTATAAGGGATTTGTTGGGTCTATTTAAAACTAAAGAGTATTGTGTGGACCTGCTCTGCAAAATTCCTTAAAAAAGGTGCTGTGAGCAGAATGGTTCTTTTAGCTATACTTCCTGTCAGTTACTGCAGTTAGCAGTCCCCTCCCTCGTCCCTACGTCACCACATTAATGCACTGCGGTCTTCAAGCAGCGAGTTATCTAGCATCATCTCAGATCCATAAGTGTGATAAAACATGATACAAACCATCAAAACAGACATTGGGAAGGATTTTTACCTGCTCCGCCATTGTAGGCGCATAAACATTCACCCATATGTTGCTCAGGCGTGCACCGGCAGTGAGACTATGAGTGAGACGGGTGTCGGTTTGAAGCGTTCTCTCTTGTGATTGGATATACATTTTGGGATCCTTCAATACGTTTATTTGCCGATTATATGCACAGCAGCTGACTGACAGATTGGCTTTATGAAACGCGCACATTATGTAAGTGATCACTGTATAAATAAAGAGCGATTTTACACTTAAATAAACCGCTTACTTCACCTTTAAGAGAATATTTTTTGATAAAGTGCTTTATAAGTCAAAAGTAGACTATAACTGCTTCTGTGTCCCACTTTCATAGACAAGTTACATTTGAGCATGCATAGGTTAGTAGGCTACCTGCTTTCTGGAACTTGTGGATCCGTATCCTTCTGTGGAAGGGACCTCGGCTGGAATACCCTTTGACCAGGCCTGTGTGGTCTGGAGACGAACATAAGAAACACATAGTAAAAGTTAAAACATTGTATATACAGCATATTTTCATCCTTTTAAATACGAGTGCATGCTCTGAGAGGAGCTTGACATTTCATCAATTTCTAATCTAAACTAGGCCAGATGTAAAAAGCACCTTGAACCCTACCTAGAAATGTATGTCTGTTGCACAATCTGGATGTAGTGCTATGTCTAAGACTAAATATTACGCCTAGGAAGAGGTAGGTGATAAGTTCTGACTAGTTTCCAAGGTGACAATAAAAAAAGGTTCATAAACAGAACAAGATTAGGGAGAGGGGTATTTTGAGATTGTGCAACTGCTGTAAACATTTATCACTTGGCTGGACGTAGGTAGGCCCAACATCATAGGGCTTACACTTTTTACGTTCAGCTGGTGCAACTGGCCTTTGACTCTCGGCAGCAGATGCAGGCGCTTCCACACCCTGTCTGAAAGCACCTGAACTGTTGCAAGACTTCCACTGTCCACCTCTGAAATGTGAATTAAGAGATAAGAGTTTATTTGTGTACACTGCTCAACATGAAATCTATTGAAAAACAGACAGGAAAACATTCGCTGGTTAAATTTCTACAAGTCACTCACAACAGAATTTATTTCATGACACTTTTCATAATGGACTGGTCTACACACCACTTCACATGTGTTAAACAAATCTACAATATTGATTGTGTTTTTTCCCATATTTTATCCATTCATTATCGTTAGATTTTATTCTTAGCTTCACCTTCTTTTCCAGATATACCGGGTATCTAAACATAGCGACGATATTTCTTTAATTACCGTCATGAAAACATGTCTGATGTGCCAAGGTTTATAATAAATGCCTTAACAGTGTGTGGCCAGCTGTCAGTACCACTGCCTGTGTAAGGGGAAGCTAGTGTTACAGCCTATGAAACGGCCAACATAAATACACAAAAAAAATTTACCAAAAATTGGATTCTACAATCATTTCGATGACAAGAGAAATAAGCATTCAGATTCTAGGCACAATTCCAGAGATGATTACTTTGTGTTTACTGGTGACACGATATTGAAAGGACACATAAAAATATTCCCTGATGTATAAGTGCTTTGTTATTATTCATTCAATACCTGAAAGTCATTATACAGTGGTGTTCAGTTGGATCAGATCTCAGCTTCAAAAATTAATGGTTTTGTTGCCAATTTGATGATGCAGGCAGCTCTGTGTTAACTGGAACATCCCATAATGCATTTCCTAAAAGTAAGAAGAATGTTAGATGTCAAATAAGAAAAAGACTTTATCACCAACAGACATTAACTCCATAACTCACTTTCAAGAAGATTATACTTTTAATGTATTGGTAATGTTTTTTACTTTCTTTGAGAGATTTTGATTCACTGTTTAGTTTTTGTAGTCCAATTTACTATTTGCTGTGATTACAATATCAATCAAAATAATCCTGATTAGCATTTTCGCCATATCGAGCAGCCCTATTCTGTAGGCCTATTGCTTTACAATTTACTCAACATTGCTCAAACCTTTCTGCACATTGAAAACTTTTTATTTGATTACTCATGACCCAGCAGCAGTGTTAACTATTTTGACACTTTACATTTTAAATAATAGGTCCATGGCTATCAACAGTCAGGTAACATTAGCTGAACTGTAAATTTAGACAAAAGTTAAAAACAAGATAATGTTAGCATTCATCCTTACACACTTGACACAATCACCCTGAAAGTGAGAATAGTGCATCTTATTGGGCTTGAAAAGCTTACTATAGTAGGCTAGGCTATCTAGCAAACTTACATCCGGTCACTACACTGTCTGCACTGCGCGGGGCTGACTAACCTAGAGGCAGGGGCCAGCCGAACGGACACGTTTAAGGTGGTACGGTCCGCTGTAGGGGTGTTTGAAATCATTAATATATATGCATTAATATATATTAATACAAATAAATATTTTGATATCCTGAACTGTTATTTTGTAGCTCTTTTTGGGAGAGTGGATTTGTATTTCTATATATTTTTTTTTAATTTACCTCTTCTATTGGGACACACATATCCCCTGTACCCCCTCCCCCCAGAAATCAGAAATCTACCCCTTTGAACTATAAATAACCGGCAAAACGTTATTCGAGATCATTCCACTGAACTCAATAAACATCAAAAAGTAAGTGATTAAATTTCACTCTTTATAAAAAGTTGTGGTATTTTTTAAGATGCTCTAGGTTTCGAAAATAGCTCTATTAAATAGATTTTTTCTAAGGCAGGCCTATTTGTTGCCAAATTGTATTTAAAAGTGAAACGTTTTACGTTTATCAAAAAGAAAAGACGAAAAACAGTTAGCCCGACATCAAACGATAAAATAAATGTTGGCTTGCTAGCGTTGTGAAATTACGCTAGCCTACATTAACTTGAGAAAAAAATGTTGCCTCTTAATGCTTAAAACATTTTAAAGTGTTTCATGAGTAATAATATGTAGTCAAAATAATGTAACTTGGTATGTTTTTTGCCAAATTGTAGACCTATTGAAAGGCAGCATAGGCTTTAACAAAAGAGAAACGTCTGTCGGAAGATCAAAGGAAACAGTAGGTAGCCCGACATCAAACGATAAAATAACCGTTGGCTTGCCAGCATTGTGAAATTACATTAACTTGATAAAAAATGTTGTCTCTTAGTGCTTAAAAAGCTTTTAAAGTAGGCTATTTCACGAGTAATAATATGTAGTAAAAATAATGTCCCTTTGTATTTTTTTTTACCGAATTGTAGGCTATTAAAATCTGCTTAAAAGAGAACCAATGGTTGTTTAAAAAAAGCTGCGTTGGTCGGAAATCAGCCAACTTGGTCAAATTTCTCAAATGCTAAAGAAATGTTTTTCAAGTAGCCTATTTTATATAGCCTACGTAATAAATACTTATCAATTAAATCAATTTGATTTCCCCCTACGTTCAAATAGCCTACAACAGCGGAACATCCGCAAAGTTAAATAGGCCTACATAGTAGCCACTGGCGTGCCTCTATCGATACAAAAATAAGCATCGTCCACGCGCCTCACACTAACAGTAACATAAACCCGTCACTCATAAGGAGTTAAGAATAATAGCCTACGTCTTACCTGCATCCTCATCATGGCCCAGCATCTTCAGTGACTACAGCCCTTCCCGTGCAAAAGTCAAATGTCCACCGAATTGGCTAATGCACGTATTGTATACCTGATTCGGATATGCACACTTTCTATGTTTAAAGACAAGCTGCGAGCTAGCATTGAAGCTGCTTTGGTGTCCCATAGTGTAGGCTACTGGGGTGTGACACATGGACCACGACAGCACACTTAATATGGGCAGCCTCTTAAGCTGAGAACACACCGGGCGCGTTGGCGCTTTGGGCCAAAGCGACCAATGCGCCCAAAAGCAACGCGCCCAAAAGCAACGCGCCTACGTCATGGCCTACGTAGATGAGCCCGCCCGAAACGGCCTACGTAGATGAGCCCGCGCGAAACTTATTTTCCCCCGCTTTTTCTATTGCTGATCAACCATGGCTGACTGTGAGATGATCATCCCCATCGCTGCGCTCTATCTCTTGTGGGAGTCCGAGGAACGGAGGAAACCCAAACGCCGCCGTGTGTGGGTGCATGACATCCTCCGCAGACGGCCACAGTTGGGTGAATTTCACCACCTGCTGCAGGAACTCCGCCTGGATGACGGCCGGTTTCAGCGGTACTTTCGCTTAACTCGGGCCCAGTTTGATGACCTGCTAGCCCGGGTTGGTGCTAGGATGTCCCGGCAGGACACCAACTACAGGCGCTCCATACCAGCTGCGGAGCGCCTGTCCATCTGTCTCCGGTAAGTTGCGGTTTCATAGCCCAATTCATTTATCAAAAGCAGCACATTCTGTAGTTGAACATTATCCACATAACGGGGAGAACTTGTTCGGGCGCGTGTTCTGAAATTGCACAGGCCTACGTCTATTTCCAATGCGCTGTTTATATTTGAGTTGTGACCCATTTATTCAAGCATCGTGCACTATGCTAACCCGTGGCATAGGCCATTGTGACATCACAGGCAATATTCAATGAGTTAAATTCAACACAAGTCAAACGAAAGCGTGCTGACACGACATGGTGATAAAACAGTTTGCTTTCCTCATTGCACGTTTCCCTCTTGCACCTACCTGCTCTGCATTTATGTCAATGCTCCACCCAGTGTTTCAACATGAAGGCAAATCTTCATATACATGCATGTCACCAGTTTTATACAAACAAAATAAATTAATGCATCATGGCTCCAACATATTCATTCCCCCTATTGTACTATGTGAGTAAATTCCAAATTGACCTACTTGTCATGCTCTTGAAAGTAAAATAAGATGATGCAAATCCAGTGTAAACACTAGTCAAGACATTTACCTGTGCAGTGAGATAATTGACCTACAGATTTGGTATACAACTGAAACTCTCAATAAGGCTAAAATAAATTATTCATGTGTTGCAGATTCCTGGCTACTGGCGACTCATTTCGCACGATCGCCAACAGCTTCCGGGTCGGGGGCCTCCACCGTGGCATCCATCGTGTCCGATGGGGTGACGGAGATCTGGGACAGCCTGGTGGAGGAGTTCATGGCGGTGCCCACCACGGAGGACTGGAGGGCGATTGCTCAGAAGTTCAAGGAGCGGTGGAACTTCCCTCTCTGTTGCGGTGCCATCGATGGGAAGCATGTAGTTCTGAAGGCCCCTGCGAACTCCGGTTCGCAGTTCTTCAACTACAAGGGAACATTTTCCATCGTTCTCTTGGCAGTTGTCGACGCAGACTACTGCTTCCGCATCATTGATGTGGGGGGCTACGGGAGAACCAGTGATGGAGGAATCCTGGCCAACTCAGCGTTTGGTCAGGCCCTCCGTGCTGGCAATCTTAAGCTCCCTTCTGACAGAGTACTGTCAGTGCATGCGCAGAGAGGACCCCTGCCTCATGTGTTTGTAGCGGACGAGGCCTTTCCGCTACGGACCGACCTCATGAGGCCATTCCCCGGACGCATCCTCCCCCGAGAGCGGCGCGTCTTCAACTATCGACTGTCCAGGGCTCGGTTGGTGGTGGAGGACGCCTTCGGCATGCTGTCCTCTCAGTGGCGGATATACAGGAGGGTCATGGAGGTCCGTCCTGAGCTGGCGGAGAGATGCGTGAAGGCCACCTGCGTGCTGCACAACTTCCTCCGGAGAACAGCACCAACAGCAGCAGTGAGGGAGGGCCTCCCGAGTGGTGTGGTGTTGCCTCTGCCAGGGCTGGGGAGAGTGGCTGCCAACAACCCAGCAAGAGAGGCCATCCGGATCCGTGAGACCTTCACGGATTACTTCTCTGCAGAAGGGTCCGTCTCGTGGCAGAACACCATCATCTAGTGCAGTGCACTACAACCCCAAAACGGCTCTTTTAAGAGCCACCCACACAAAACGAAAGAGATGATTCCTTCATTATTATTAGATTGTTATTAAAATTGTTATATTAAGTAGCATAATGTATGTATATTTGTGTCGGTGCATGCTAGATCTTAAAATCATATATTGAGAAAAGAGTTAATAAAAATATTTTATTTAAAAAAAATTTTGTTTTTGCCTTGCCCCAGCATTACGCTCCACACGGGCTGTAGTGACATACATTTTATACAGAGAGGAAGAGGAAGAGAGGAGGGGTGCTTAAAGGGTCACCCCTCAATTGGTCTCTCGAGGATAAATAAAAGTTAAATGAAATATATTATAATAAGAAAATAAAAAAAAACATACAGAGGTTCCAAATTTAGTGTGAAATCGGTGTTGTCAAATATGACCTTATGAATTTGGAATTTAACATAATTCAGTCGGTCGGGTGACACTCTCTCCAGGGAAGGAACTAGGCCGAGGAGAAATTTGGTAGTAGCTGACTCCGTGGGGGGTGGTGGGGGTGGGGGTTGTGTTGGGGGTGGGGGTTGTGTTGGGGGTGGTGGTGGGGGTGGGGGAGGCTGGGCAGCACGGGCAGAGAGGGCCTGGAGGATGGCCTCCTGGACTGGGGTGTTGGGGTCTTTAAGCACCCTTCCTCTCTTCCTCTTCCTCTCTGTATAAAATGTAAAACATAATGTGTAAGTTAGTGCAATACTACCTTCACAAGTGAAAAGCCGAAACTTTATCAATACACCTGTTGAACATGCATGTGTGGTTGGTTGGAAGTGTTGTCACTTTCACTTATAGTAGTAATCCATTAACAGTCTTCATATCAGTTAAAGCTTTAACAGTTAGCCATAAACATAGTTGAACCCCTGAAATGAATGCTATACATCTTTGTCCTGTACATACCGCTCGGTGGTCTAGGGGCAGGGCCAGGAACAGGAACAGGAGCAGGAGCAGGAGATGGAAGAGCCTCGGGGACAGGTAGTTGGCCAGGGACAGGAGCAGCAGGAGCAGCAGCAGCAGGGGCATCATCAGAGTCGGGGTCGGACTCACTCCCTGAGGGCTGGTCTATGTTATTGAGAAAGAAGTCTTATTTGTTTTGGCTTGGAAGATATATGAATTATCTATATTACAGCACATTAAAGATGGAGACATAATCGTGCAGCACTATAAACCTTTTCTCTATACAGAATGTGACCATAATACAGAAGCTGTATACGTGTCTTCACTTGTTAACAAACCTGCACTTTGCGATGGACCTTCTGCTGCCGCCTCATCTGCTTCTGCTTCTCCTGCCCCTGACAGAGACGTCTCTGCAGCCCCGTTCTCCTCTACCTCCTCTGCCACCCGAGGCAAGTTGCCACTGCCCTCCCTCGGAGTGACAAAGGGGTCGAGGAAAGAAAGGACCGCAGAGAACTTCCACCTCTTCTCTGTCCCTGCCGCTGACCCGCTCTTTTTTCCCTCGACTTTCTTTTTTCTCTCCTTCAAATACCTGTCCCTGAGGCTCTTCCATCTCCTGCGACATACGTCCACTGACAAGCACATAATATACATTTCACTTTGTGATGCCTGACAATCGGGACAGTCTATAAAAGTAGTAGTATCACTTTATATTAGTGATAACTGGTGCTATCGCTAACTGATGCTACCGCTAACCGGCGCTAACTTGTTTCATAGTAATACACAGCCGATAGCTGAAGCCAAGCAAAATACACATTATTCACTGAACTTACCAGGAACCCCAATGTCCTCCGCCAAGTCGACCCATGCCTGCTCCCTCCTGTTCCTGTTCCTGTAGGACTCCAACGTCGTGTTGAAGAGACACGGTCTCGCACACACTGCGGTGATAATTTGCTCCTCCATTTTGTCTCAAATTTTTTCTGTCCTCCGGCTCTCTGCCAGTGACGTGGGGTCAAGCTCACCGCTGATTGGCCAACGCGGCTAAACGTCAAGCGCCGGAGCGTTGAAAGTTCAATATTTTCATCTTTTTTTTTAAGCTTTGCCGGCGCGGTGACGCTTTTTGAAGCTTTGCCGGCGCGGTGACGCTTTTTTGACGCTTTGGCAACGCGCCCAAAGCAACGCTTTGCCGCGGCCAACGGATCCTCGCGCCCCAACCAATGGTTCCCTATGCAAAAATAGGATTTTTCAACGCGCCCACCACATCCAACGCGCCCGGTGTGTTCCCACCTTTATAATAGCCTCGTTTGAGTAGGAGCCGTCTTGCTCAGACTCTCGCAATTATGACGCGCGTGTTGCTGAGCGCACAGCGTTTAGACGAGCGTCATAATTGCGCAGGTCTAAGCAAGACGGCTCCTTCCCAAACGAGGCTATTAGGTCCATGGCAGCATGTAATTGCCACCAAATTAAATAATGCAGGATCCATTGCATGGGAGTGGTGAAGGATTTGGAATAATCAATACAATGAGCAAACTCTTTGCCATGTGCAAGTTTCAAATGGTTCCAATAGAAAACACTAAAGAATATAAACAATATATTGTTTCATGTAGCCTAATGCATCGTTAGTGCTGACACATTTTGCAGGGATTATTTAAATCATATTAATGTGGTGATTTCATGCAAAAAAAAAAAAAACGATAGAAAAAAACAAAGCAAAACTTTGATTCTACCCACCAAACTTGTATGAGTTTATTATCTTGTTAACCTGTATATTTGGCTTATGTTGTTTTTCTTAATTTAATTTCAATTGAAAAACAATTGCTTGCCTCTGTAATCACTCATTCTTGTGGTCTTTTTGTCTTGTATCTTTTTTTGAATTTCAGAATGGCATTTGAGAGCCCAAAAGCATTCAAGGTGGTACAGTTGAGCCAATCAACAAAGGTGGCAAAGTGGGGGGTCAGCCATGACCGAGCATCGCCGCTCAGTCAATACGTCAATACCACTGCAGCTGTCTCGGACGGGAACAAAGTCTGCACAATAACAATCTTTGAAAAATTGGCCAAGGCCCTAAAAGAAGGGGAGTCCTACATTTTTAAAAATTTTGTAAAGAGCATGGAGGGCAGTAGGTCGGCCCTACTATGCCATGGAAAAAGCAAAATTTTTAAGTGTGCGGCAGTGAAGGTCCCTTCGGCCCTGGAGGGGGAAGCCAGGTCACTATTGGACCCTCCTAGCAAGGAGGTATCCCTCCAGGACCTCAAGATGGAGGACCTGGGGGGGTACCTCACCATTAAAGGTGTTGTGCTGGAGGTAAGTTGTTGCAGATTGTTGGTGTTACCTACTTCTTTTTAATGCATTCAAATTCACAACGTAGAGAGAGAAAGAGAGAGGGATGGTAAACAGCAGGTTTCATACCAAATTAATAAAGTAGTTTGTACTTCTCCTTTCCCATTCAGCTTCTGCCGTTCAGGACTAAAGGGGGAGCCAGTGCATCTGATGTCCCCGTCAGGGACATTAGAATAAAAGAGGTAGGGTTTCTTTTCATTATGTTACTAGTGACTTTGTTAGCAGCTCATTGCAATACCAGATCCATATTTTTTAGTAAATAAATGAATGTAATTTATATAATAAAAATACAAAACTTTCCAGTCATCGTCTGTCTGAATCACATTTTATTACTAAATAAGTACTAATGCTGCCTGTTGTGTTATTGAAGGGAGAGAAGGAGATAAAACTCACTCTCTGGAGGGAGGCCAACTTGGCCGAGTTGGAGGTTGGGTGGCCCATCCGTGTCACCCACCTCAGGGGCGCCTCCCTCCAGGCTCTTTGGACCACAAATTGGTCAAAGGTGGAGGTGAGTAAATTACTTCATGTTTTGGATTGTCCATTACAATTGCTGTCACGCTGAGCTTGTACCAGGCAACTATTTATAATCTTATTTCCTATAGGTGGTACCATCCGAAATCATTTTCAACATCGAGGGCTACAGCACCGGCAACAACACGCGTGTCGAAGTGATAGACACCGAAGGAGATGAATTCCACATTCCAGTGGATTTGTGGCTTGATGCCTTCCCTGAAGGCATCATCACCCCACTGAGGGTGAAATTTATTTTTCATTACTCCTTAGAGAGCATTGAAGTGGTGTGATGATGCCTTCAGGGGATGTGTTGAGCCACACAACCTTCCCCGTCCCACCACCACCGCCACACACACACACACACACACACGCACACACACACACACACACACACACACACACACAATGTCACACAGAGACAACCTGTTATGGAACCATTTCCTATTGATTAAAGCCCTGTTGGAGGGCCAATCTGTTCATCTTCATTTTATTTATTTTTTTAAATAAATATATATTTATTGAAATGTTGAATATGTGTTATTGATTTGTTGAGAAGTAGACTTGGTTTGAATTTTATGGAAGGAGTGTAAGGAGTATGAATACTTATAAGTAGAAAATGGCTTGATTGTTATGAATAGACTTGAAAATACGATAGCCACCTTGAATAGAAATCAGACTTGCTCTATTGTAATATGTCACTTTAATACATTGTAATAGCCTACATTTTTTTTTACAAAACAGCAACACATGAAGGTATAAAAACAATGCTTAAAATGTGGATTGTTGTTGCAAGAGGACTGTGAACTAAGAAAAAATAAGCCTGTATTGTATACTTCACTGAAAGCTCCAAGTGCTACTCTTGTAACACGAGAAATATAATTACACCGGTCCCAATCATACAAGCCTGGTGGCAGGTGCCCTAGAGAGCGCTGTTCTTATTGCTTTACTTATGTTTGGGTTGGCTTTTAACTGAAAAATCACTTTTCTTGTGGCGCTTGAGGATATTTTTGAAGAAAGTCCACTTCTAGGCAGATGTTAAGTCACTCTTAAAGCTCTCCATTTGTAGATAATTTGCCTCACGGTGGACCGATGGAGCTCAAACTTTTTTATATGAATTTATAGCTGTCCCCTGACAAATGTGCAGCATCACAACTCTATTCCTGAGATCCTCAGAGATTTGTTTCCCTTTTAGCATGTCTGACCTGTAGGCCTATTGGCGGATTCTTTTACAATGCTATTTTGCCTTTAGGCTATATTTATATGAGTCATTTCTCGTGGCCTATGGTCGTGGCACGGTTTTTTGAACAGCTGCACTGGTGTAAGAACATTGAATGCACGTCTATCGCGCTTTGCAAGCAGCAACACGGTGACGTGAGAAACACAGCTTAATTGGGAGATATGGCCGTGTGAGCGTGATTGATTGCTACGGAAAATAAGTCACGGTAAGAACTAGTTTGTGTTTGTGTCGATCAGCTGTGACGACGTCAGCGCACACACACACACACACACAAAGTCCGTGGGTCAGCGGCCCCTTAACTGAATTTAATTCCAACACGTAATCAGTATCATGATTAATTGTTCTATCTTCATAACAAACTAAATTTCATGAAAATCGGTTCAGAATTGAGCGAGTTACAACGCCTACTGTACAGCAGAAGCAGTTGGTGAATTCGTAATCGATGAGGCTGCGTTCACTTGCAGTAGGATATCCAAGGGCTCCATTAATTGACACTTTAATCATGAATTCATTTTAATACAATTTATGAGAAGCACGTCTATGAAAGTGTTTGACAAAGCAGCATATGTGTGTGTATGTAACACATCTGCTGTTTGTGTGTGTCTAAGCTATCTATATTTTACTGGAATTTTCCGAGTGTCCGTGAACGCACGTCATCGTACTGTCCACTTCTCCTCTTAGGCCAGGCAAAGTAACCCATTTTTGGGCCAAAAAACCGACAAATTGTAAAAGATTTTTTTTCAGCTCAGATAATTTCTATGAGGTGTCCAGAACAACATACTAAATGTCCTAAGAAATCCTAGTTGAGGAAATATGTTTAATTCTCATCAATCCGAGGTGTGTGCCAATAAGGCGAGACACCAATAAATCCCAATAGGGCTATTTTTTTCCTTTAGTCCTATCAAAATGAAACTTTACACAATGAAAGTATCCATGACAATGAAAACATTTTGTATTACAAGTTTCTTTGAAAATGAATTTTAATATGCAAATGAGCTATACACTAATTGTACATGCCCAAAATCAACCCAAATAGGCTTAATTTTTTCCTTTGCTCCTACCACAATAAAACTTTACATAATAAAAGTATACTAGAAAAGTAACTTTTTTTGTATTACAAGTTTCTTTTTAAATTAATTTGAATATGCACATGAGCTCCACACTTATTGAATATCCAATCATCCTACTGCCAATGGGTGATGGCAATGCTGCTTTTAGACTGGCCTCAAACCTGAAAAACTGCCTGGCTTACCTGCCAGGGGTATAACAGGTGCCTCTCATGAATTAGATATGTCTCTTCAAATGCCACTGCACGCAATTTGATAGCACTACAACCAATCAGAGCAATGAACAATGTGACGTATTAAGCCCCGTTCATTTAGCGAACAGTGGGATTAACTGTTAAATTTAACTTTTGCCGTGGTCGTCTGCAAAACCGAACATTCCACTTACTTGCTAATGAAAGATTTGAGTGCCGTCTTCCAAATTGTAAAGGGTCGAGGCCAAAGCCATCTCAAACTCAAACAACATATCCGCAGCCATCTTTGATGTTTACTATCACGGCTTCGACGGTGCACTGTCGTCATCCGTTTACGTCCGCCCCAGAGCACCATACATAGGGCTCTGGCCCGCCCATATCAGATAGAACCAATTGAAACGTAGCTCAGGATTTCTTGACATATTTAATGAGCTTCAATGGAGAGTGCCCAGACCAACAGGCGCAGCACATTTAATTTGCCAGCGCCTAGTGGCAGGTCTGGATTTCCAGGCTAGTGCCATTCCCTTTCCTATGCCAGATGTAGAATCACAGCCTGAAATGGCATGGAGAAAGAGGAGATTGTCACGCACCTTGGGACCAAGTAACTCCTTTGTCTACTTTATGCACCATATCCGTCTTATTTTTGTTGCTTTCTTTGGTTCTTGTGCCATAAACAGCTCGTGTGCATTCAGATCAGCATGATGCAACAAGAGTACTAACAAGTCTGTGTCATCACCTACTGAGACTGTGTCTTTTGTTCTGGCAGAGGCAATGGCAATTTGGACAATGAGCACATCTGCATCGTGCTTTGCATGGTTTGTGATATACCATTTTTATCTTACAAGTTTCTTTGAAAATGTATTTTAATATGCAAATGAGCTATACACTTATCAAATATAGGCTACCCAAAATATATCCGCATAGGCTTCATTTTTTCCTTTAAAGATCCAAGTGACTCCTGCAGATATTGCTGCGGTTGGTCGCATACACATTCAGTACTTTATGATTCCTCCTATACGTGAACCTATTGAGTATCAGCCACTGGCTCTGTTGCCAGCAGATAACAAAACATTACAGCTGGATGTTTTCTGGAAGACATCCCTACTCCTTCACTCTCAAAGGCCATCGTGGTCTGGTATGATGCAGATCCTGCATCTTCTAGATGAACACCCTGGAAGAGCTTCAGTAACATTCCTTCCAATGATTGATCTTGATCCCAGTGATGAATCCTGCATATACTCAACATTGAGGTTTGTGGCAACTCAAGCTCTGCAGTATGATGGGCGGCAGTGGCGAAGTGGGTTGGAAGATTGCCTCTGGAGTGCAGGGTCGGAGGTTCGATTCCCCGCCTACCCGCCACATGTCGAAGTGTCCCTGGGCAAGACACTGAACCCCAAATTGCTCCCGATGGTTCAGAGAGCGCCTTGCATGGCAGCTACTGCCATCGGTGTATGAGTGTGTGTATGAATGGGTGAATGTGGTAAGATATGTAAAGCGCTTTGGGGCTGAGAAAATCGGCTAGAAAAGCGCTATATAAGTCAAGTCCATTTACCATGTGACCCCTGTTCTGACGTTCAACCAACCCCTTCTGGAAAGCCTTGACCATTACAGGTTAACTTCTAATACAAATGTTTTACTTTTCATTTAGACTTTCATTGTGTAAAGTTTTAATGTGGTAGGAGTAAAGGTTCAAATTAAGCCTATGCGGACATATTTTGGGTAGCCTATATTTGATAAGTGTATAGCTCATTTGCATATTAAAATTCATTTTCAAAGAAACTTGTAAGACAAAAAATGGTGTTTCACAAACCATGCAAAGCACGATGCAGATGTGCTCATTGTCCAAACTGCCATTGCCTCTGTCAGAACAAAAGACACAGTCTCAGTAGGTGATGACACAGACTTGATAGTACTCTTGTTGCAAGTCTGATCTGTGGCAAGCCTGATCTGTATGGGTTCACTTTGGTGGGCCTACACTGACCTGGTTTGATCTCTGTTTTATCTAGTGCCACCCAATTTCTTCCCTAAAGATCTCTCATTACATTGGTCCATTTCATCACTCAATTTGGCCCACCTGATTATGTTTACCTGCTATTGAGCAGGTAAACATAACCCTGAGCTGCATTGGTTAAATTGTTAACCAATGCAGCTCAGGGTTCACAAACTTTTGGATATTCAATAAGTGTGGAGCTCATGTGCATATTCAAATGCATTTAAAAATAAACTTGTAATACAAAAAAAGTTACTTTTCTAGTATACTTTTACTATGTAAAGTTTTATTGTGATAGGAGTAAAGGAAAACATTAAGCCTATTTGGGTTGATTTTGGGCATGTACGATTAGTGTATAGCTCATTTGCATATTAAAATTAATTTTCAAAGAAACTTGTAATACAAACATTTTTAATTATCATGGATACTTTCATTGTGTAAAGTTTCATTTTGATAGGACTAAAGGAAAAAAATAGCCCTATTGGGATTTATTGGTGTCTCGCCTTATTGGCACACACCTTGGATTGATGAGAATTAAACATATTTCCTCAACTAGGATTTCTTAGGACTTTTAGTATGTTGTTCTGGACACCTCATAGAAATGATCTGAGCTGAAAAAAATTCTTTTACAATTTGTCTGTCGTAAAATGCTATTTTGCCTGGACTATCTGGTCTTTGCGGTGAGTAGACGTGTCTCTTAACTGACAACTATAACTGTATAAAAAGACAGCTGAGTGGTTTAAAATGAATATTAATTATTTATTAATGTGATGATGTGTTACACATTAGAGGTACTAAAGCCTTTCTGTCTGGTCCGACATTGTTATGGTAAAGTAGGTTAGGAAGCTAACGGCCATACAGCCTTTAGCGTTGTTGCTAAAGCTAGATATTAAAAATCCCCCACTGAAAAAGAATAAATAATTCCCACTGTGTAAGAAATGTTCTTATGTTCACTGTCGGACCGCTACAGCAGGTCAGCGGTGAAACTGCTTTGCGCCGGCGGTTAAATTGTTATGGGGGAGGCCGCAGTTAACTAGCTAAGTAGAGACACTGCTAGCCTTGAAGTTGCCGATGACTCATGAGATACTAGCTAGCTGTAGGCTACGTGATGTTGCTTGGAAATTAACTGAAAAGGGACAACAAGCACAGTAGTGAGAGCTGGAAATGTATAATTTGCGTTTCCCTTAAATCTTAAATGCAACATTAGAACCATAACACGGCCTCGGAAGGAACAATAATGCTTGGCTAAATCGTTAGCTTTTGCTTTTGAGTACTTTAGTTATGGGGCTGGCTACTATCGTCTAGCAACATGACAGGCTCGCTGTGCCTCTTCGCAGGCCAAGTTCCAAAATGTCCATTCTAGTTGTGATTTTTTATAATCCCATACATCCCTAAAATATGTTTTAGTATAAAATACCGTTCTATATTGGTAGTTTGTTAGTGGCTACCCAGCTCTCATAAATGCATTAAAAAGTCAATTGTATGTCAGATACAGAATTAAAATCGACTTCCAAGAAGTAGAACTACATTACCAAGAATCCTAGCGTGTCTGTCTCTAATTGGTGGAGCCCTCTGTTACCAGGGAAAGTTTGCCGCCCCAGACATATATCTTGGGAGAAATGCCGGAGTGGTTTAACCCCAGGAGGGAGTAGATAGTGAATATAATTATGCCTAATGCCTATACATATTTTGTTGTGATAGACCTTTTTATATTGGTAGCTCTTAGTGTTATCCCTTAGCTAGTTATCCCCTAGCATAGGCTACTGTAATGGAGGCGAGACACTGCAGCTGAACATTTCTTACAGATATCATAGAAGTGGAAGGTTTTAGACTGGCTAAGTCAATCTCCAGACTTAAACGCTATAGAGCATGCATTTTACCTGCTAAAGAGGAGACTTAAGAGAGTAACCCCCTAACAAAAACAGCAACTGAATGAGGCTGTGCACTGTAAAACCTGACGAGTTAGTTCAACTCAAACGGTTTGAGGAAACCGATTGCCTTGAATCATTTGAGTTTATTAACTTATACTATTTAAGCATAGACAATTCTTTGATTTGAGTATAGGTAACTCAATTATTTATTGTCAAGGTAAGTTAGGTAAATTAAGTTAATAGTACTAATTCCACTAAGTTAACTGAACTTAAACTAAAACGTATTTTACACTTATTGCATTTATCTGAACTCATCACAAATGTGTTTGTATAATGTATCTGAATAAGTAAGACTAACTTGAATGGGATTCTTTCCTCAAATGTTCCTACTTGAGTTTCATTAACTCAGTTTTCTTCCATTAAAGCAAATTACTAGATTCTAGTTGTGACAACTTTTAGCAACTTAATTCATTCGAGGAAACCGATTGCCTTGAACCGTTCTAGTTGGGTTAACTCAGTATACAACACACATGTCTGATACAACTTAAATCATTTATTAAGTTGAATGAGGAGCACTTACAACACAACACAAAGCATTTCAGTGTTCACATTTTTTTCAGATGTAATTTCTTCCTTTACAAATACGTTTTTCTCTTTAAATCTTCAGGGAAAATAAAATAAACACCCAAAGTTAAACAATAAAAATAAATGTATGATAATAAAAAAAATAAAAAATAAAATAAAAAATGTTCTAGATGGGTTAACAGTGCTCTGCTGAAACATACTATCTTTAACCTCTGCACAAAGCCGGTACTAAGCACCACATTTTCCATAACTCCACCTCTTTACTACAATGTCCATTGACGCATTTTAGTTTCCCTCCCTGATGTTTACTTCCATCTATCTGCATAGTATTACATATAAACACTTTCTTTGTCTGTCTAAATCTTACATTTCCTGTTATTGTCTCTCTTTCTAGCAATGTGTCCTTTTTGTTTACAAAAACAGAAAACCAAAATATGGTGAAATTACACTTTTAACAGCTTATTTTTTAAGGCATTATTTAGAGATCAAAAAGACAAACAACCCTATAAGTAAAATATATACCACTCTTGTAGCCGTTATATGAATTTGGAAGCCAGCAGCTTAGCCTAGCATAGTTACTGGATACAGCTTGTCTGGCTGTGTCGAGTAGAAACCTGTGCCAACCAGCACCTTCAAAGCACACAAGAAAAAATGTCTTTTGTGTCTTCACCTGAACAAGTAATAACATGAATGTTGTTGTTTTTTAATCTGGTGTGCATTAAGTGGACAACACCACAGAAAAACTATTGCATCACACTTGCAACTCTTGTCATAAACACTAGGGAATCAGAACAGAAAACAGTTTGGCATGCAAGCCAAATTATGTTTTGACATGACAAACAATATCAACTACTATGGTCACAACTTTACTCCAGCTCATTTCTTAAGGCCAGCAACTTAGGTTTGAGTTGTTTTCTCCCATCATCAAGGTTTAAGAGGACAACCTGGATGAAGTCGAAGAAGCCCCCTAACTTCTCAGGGTAGCTCAGATGGAGAGCATAGATCAGTCCAAACAAAATCACAAGTGAATCTGGCCAAGATGTGTGAGACATTACAACCTGATCTTGGAGGACGATTGACACGTGATGTGTTTCAAAAGGAGCTCCTGCAGGCACCTCCTCTTCATTGACCACTGCCACCAAAGCCACTGCTCCCTGGTTGGTTGCCTCAAACTCATTCTGAAAAGGGAAGGCATGTTAAGTATATGTGATGATCTGGATTTATTGTAGAAGCCTTGTAAGTTTAGAAGAGCACAAACAAAATATACATACAGGTAGTATATGATGCTCAGCTATTTTTGAGTTGTGTGAGCATTAAAAATAAATATAAAAAAATAAGTCTGTGCGTGACGAGAACGGATTTTTAAAACATTTCTAACTTGAACCTCACTCAAATGTCAAAATCAGTGACTATCTACTCACGATCCACTACATGCGTGTATGTGCTGAAAACAGATCAATGGTACATTAAAAAAAATAAAAAAATCTTCCAAAGGCTTTATCACGAAACAAACCTCTTACTCATGTATTAGTTCCTTTGTCCCATCTCAGCCTAATAATTTACTCAAGGTCACTTTAGAATGAAACAGGCATCATCTCAACACCAGTCTAGCAATTAATGCAATGTTATAACATTCAACATTTAGTTGACCAAGGGGAAACAGCTTTTCAAGCCTAGATAATGTGATGCCCAAACGGAGGTAGTGTAGAGAACTGCTCTAAAAAGGGAGCCAACAACTCACACAGTAGGAGGAATAAGACAAATTAGGGATTTCCCTTAGCAACATAGATTAAGGTATATATAGGAGAAAGAGAACATGAAAATAAATATACCTTGCATGTTTTGAAGAGCTCTGATGAATCCTCCTTTAAGTACAGCGGTAGGCCGGCCAAGGCTGCTGTTCGAGCTGCATTGATGTTGTTCTTATCCTGTTGAACACACAAAATAGTTATGCATAGGATGTTGGGGTCCGCTGTTTACATTCAAAATCAATCTAATGCATAACATTTTTTTAAATAAAATGTTCACCTGTTCCTCATATGCCATCAAAAGTTCTTCCATCTTCTCCCCAAATCTTCCAGTCTTCATCTTTTTGTAGAGCGTCAGCAGCTTAGGTGTGTATTGGTCAAGTGCAGAAAAGAAGGAAAATTGTAGATTTTGATTGGTGATCCTGTGGAATTCGCTGTAGAGCTGCATGGGGGGAAGAAAATGCAAGATTACAAACTGGATTTTTTTATACAAATATACACACTGCCAATAAAACGTAGCAATTATGAGCTCTTTTTCCAGACCAAGCACTCCTACAACGATGACGGACAGTGTGTGTAACTTTTTAGTTGCCTGTTTTAAGATTTTATTCACCTGTGCTTCACAAAAGAGTGCAGGCCATCTGTCTTTGAGTTCGACAATGGGAGGAGCTGAATTCACCATCTCTTCACGCCTGAGTGCGAAGGTGTGCTGCATATGTTGATCAATGAGAATCATGTCTCTTTCTGTTGATGTCCTCCTGAACTGCTCCACCATCTCAAGTCTCTGGGTCTCCAGTGTTTCAGCCCTGCTCAGTTTGATCCTGTAGTTGCACATCTTGAAGAACAGGCTGTTCTGCCAACCCCGACACCCTGTTTTGGAACCGTTTTCTTTTAGACAGGGGTGTTTTCTCACCAGAGCCTCTGCAGCTTTGCCAATCTGTTTGAAACTAGGATATGCTTTATGCTTATATATTTCCGCAGCCATTACATCCAGGATGTTGTGTTTTTGATCCCTGGTTACCCAAAGTGTTTCCCCCTCTCTCACAAATGAAGAGTTGCCCTCTCCTAGAGCATACTCCACCTCAAGCGAGAATGTTGGAACAGCAAAGATCTCTGGCCATCGGCAAGGACGCTCTGGTGAATCTGTGTTATCAGACAACAACACTGTGTCATCTGTGCTGATTGAACTCTGATCTAAATCAACCAGTCTAAGTATCTTAATGGTTGCCTTAGATGGTAGGTCCTCTATGTCAATTAAATTGCATAGGGCATTGTCAAACTCTGGGTCTTGAAACTGAAGCCGAAAGTCATAGTCCAGGTTCAGCTTATTTTTCACCTCAAATATGAGGGCATTCACAGTCTCTGGACGAGACAGCAGAATAAGTCTCTGAGCGTTGACATCATCAAGGATGACTCTTAGCTTCAGAACAGTCACTTCCATTTATAATAGCTCGGTACACCTGTGACATAAAAAAGAAAAGAAAAAAAGCTATTACAGATGCTGTCCTTTTCACTAGTGGCATAACATTTATCAGTATATCAACTGTTCCCTTATCAAATTAAACTGTACAGGGCAGTATGTAATTGTTCCCTCTTACTGGTGTGCAGCTACAGTTCAGCATACATGTAGCATGCAGAATGTATTTTTCTTGCTTTCTTAGAACACACACAGAACATGCACCTATAACACATGGGTTGTAGTAGAACATGTACATTACCTTTTCAATATGTTGTGCAGTGTGCCCAGGGAGGGAGGTGATCACTAGTGTTCCTAGAAAGGTCCAGACTGATCTTTAGCCTCCCTCAGGTCACTGGAAAAAAAGGCTTGATGATGTCAGCTTGGTGTTGTGTTGTTCTTTTCCTCGAACACTGGAATTAAATATTTAGTCGTTAGAATTAGCCCACTTGAAACTTTGTAGAGCGTCTTTGAGTGCCTTGAAAAGCGCTATATAAATCCAATCCATTATTATTATTAGGCAAACTGTGGCATTTGGTCAGTTAAGTGAGAGACAGCTTTCATGGTATGACTCTTGCTTTGATTATCTGTGAGCTCATATGACCGCAAATGCTCAATATACATGGCCTTATAGTCTTTCAGTAGAAAGAAGATGTAATTTCCGATAAGTAATATGTGTCGGATCTCTTTAAACTCAGGCAAGGCAGAATGCACCCCAGTGCAAACAAACAGGCCAATTCCAAAGCTTGTGCCTTGGATGGTTACCTGTGTTGTGCTATATACACTGCTGTTGTCTGTGATGCTCAATATTAATGCATGTGTATCAGTTGGCAGTGAATCAACAAAGACAGACTCCACTTTTGAAGTCTGTACCGGTGGCTTGAAAAATCTTGGTGACATGTCTTAAATGCCCCCTTAGATGAACATGCATGTCCCCCTCAACAAATGGTTGTTTAAAATCACACACACAGGGCAATGAAATCCACGATTCGTAGTCAAATCATGACTGTCCCCACCAACCACTCTTTGCTCAGAATGTATTCTTGACAAATGTATCTTCAGCGAATTAAAAGTACTAAATGTACACATACAGTTGTTATACAGGCAAGGTAACGGCGAAACAGTGGAATATTGGCCATGATAGAGTCCGTAATATCTTAATAACAGTATTTTCAAAGCAGTAGAAAGGCCACACAATTTACATTTCCACATAACTGAACGAATAGGGGTTTCTCTATGGAATGGACCACGTGTCTGAAATCACGTTGTCGAGTGAAGGCTAAGTAGCATTCAAGCTAGCCTTAGCTTACATATTTTCACGGACATGCTGTGTACGTCTTTTTTAGGGTTGCTCCCTCATTGTGTGCTTTCAAATTAATTTACTTTGTATATTTTTCTTTACTCACGTTAGCTAACCGGGCAAAAAAAGAAAAAGGAAACTAGCTAGGAGCTCTTGAGAAGAACTTAGGAAGCTAACCAGAAAAAAAAAACTCAGTCAGAAGCCAACTTGACAGCAATTATCAAATAAAATTAACGTTATAAAACAGTCCGGTTTCTAACCAATGAAGCAGGAATTGTGGTGCTTGCAAGCTATAGTTAGTTTGCACAACTCAGTAAGCTAGCACATTTCAGCTTCACACAATGTACTCTAATAATTACAATTCAAACTGAATCACAAACGTGTAAGCAGTAATAAAATAAAGACAGCACAGTTACCTTCTGAGGAAGACGGCCCCGTATCTGTGTCCTGAGTGGATAAAAAGTCCTTTTATCCGTCGACAATTATGCTGCGCAGCAAACTTCTCCGTCGCGTGAGTGCTGAGTGCAAACTGAGTGCTGGGCGCAAACTATTTGAAATAGTAACGGCCACGGTGCTGCGTTCACGGTGAGGTGAAAGGCAGGTTTACTGTCAACATTCTGGCCGTGCACAATGCAACACACTGGGTTATCCAAATGGAGAGTGAATAAAGGGCAGATTAAGACTACTTCCGATAAATCTGACTTTTTAATTACATATCAGATGCCGTTTTTTCCTACCAAAATATTTGATTTACTTAGGCCTACAAGGAAAATAAAAACATTCTCACACAGGCCTATGAGAAATCAGAGAGATAAAATAATGGCAATAAAAAAAAATTAATTGTTTAATTCTAATATCCTACTTGTTTTTTTATGTGACACATTTCAAATGCTCTGGGAGATGATTTAAATAATATCAATAATTATTTCAATGCATTCTTTGGTTTACTTGGGTACCCTGCTGATCATTTATAAACTGAAATAAAAACAAACATTGAACAATCTTAAGCTATGCAGCATCATAACCCATCAAACTTTTTTCAACTTTAAGGAACTGAGTTAATGGAATGAACCGGATTCACATCACCACTACTTAAAATTCTTCAAAAAATTAAGTGCACTCAAAAGGACTGAGTTATTACTACAATAATTAATTTTTGAGTTACATGAGATAAGTTGGAGTGAGTGACGCTAACTTTTTACCAAGATTAAGTTATGTTAACTTACTTATTTTATTAAAATGTACTGTTAGGTTTTACAGTGTGGTGAAAGCCTGGAAAAGCATCACAAAAGAAGAATGCAAAAGTTTTGTGATGTCAATGGGTCATAGGCTTGATGCAGTTATTGCAAGCAAAGGATTTGCGACAAAATATTACGTTTTATTCACTTTAATTGAATTAAAGTCTATCTGTTCCAATACTTCTGCTCGCCTAAAAATGTGGTGTTCCTTTACAAATAATGATATCTTCTCAGTTGTGTATCGGATCCAGATGTGAATACCTGGAAATTAAAGCTGAAATTTTGATCTATTGTCTCATATTCATCTTTTGGTGTCAAACCCAAATGTTTCCAGTCTACAGCAAAAATAAAGGAATTGGCCTCACCGTTCCGATAATTATGGAGGGGACTGTATGCTTCAAGAAGACTAAAATCACTTAAGAAAAAAATCCAGACTTAGGATATCATAATTAATGCATGAAAGGGTTAAATTCATAGAGTTTTGATGTGGTGAAGCACCATTTATGAATGAATATTTGTGAAAACAATGTCTAATATACTGCACTTTACCTTAAAACCCAACGACAAAACTGAAGTCATTGTCTTTGGTAACAGGGATGAACAATTAAAAGTCAGCGCACAGCTTAAATCTGTTATGTTAGAAAGCACACACCAAGCTAGAAATCTTGGAGTAGTCATAGATTCAGACTTGAATTTCAAAAAACACATTAAATCAATTACTAAGTCAGCCATACTACCACCTTAAAAATATATCAAGAATTAAAGGGCTACTGTCTCAGCAGGACTTAGAAAAACTTGTCCATGCATTTATTTTTAGTAGACTTGACTACTGTAATAGTGTCTTTGCAGGCCTTCCTAAAAAATCAATCAGACAGCTTCAGCTAATTCAAAACGCTGCTGCTCCAGTCCTCACTAGGACCAAAAAAGTGGATCACATTACCCCAGTTCTGAGGTCTTTACACTGGCTTCCTGTCACTCTAAGAATTGATTTTAAAATATTGATGTTGGTCTATAAAGCCCTAAATGGTTTAGGCCCCAAATACATCGCTGACCTGCCGATCCCATACAAACCAGTCAGAGCTCTCAGATCGTCTGACACTGGGCTACTGACAGTCCCCAGAGTAAGGACCAGACAGAGAGACAGACAGACAGACAGGGCTACTGACAGTCCCCAGAGTAAGGACTAGACAGGGAGAGTCAGCCTTCAGTTTTAATGCACCCAAACTCTGGAATAAACTTCCAGGGGACTTGAGGTCCGCTTCGACACTTGGCTCTTTTAAATCAGGTCTGAAGACTTTACGGTTTCCGTTTTAACCTGTAATTTTACATTTTTATTTGTTTTTATTATTTTTAAATGTTTTAATTATTTTATGTTTTATTTATATTCATGTTTCTCATTCGCTTTTCTTTTTTAATGTGTGCTCTATTCTTGATATATTTTGTTTTTGCATCTGTAAAGCACCTTGAATGGCCTTGTGTCCGAAATGTGCTTTAGAAATAAACTTGCCTTGCCTTGCCTTAAATCAATATCACAACTCATTGAAAATGATGCCTCTATAGAATATTATCCCGCCATTACTACCATATATAGTAGTATTGTTTGGTTTTTGGTCTGTCTGTGTTTTAAAATGGTGTCTTGTAAGCCCTTGTGGGCTGGGCATGCTAATGCATAACACAATAATAAAATATTCAAATCAAATCAAATCTATACCATCTATGGCAGCTAATCCTCATATCCCCCTTCAAAACATTTTAAATACTTAATTGTAACTATATTGCCCCAATGCTTGTGTGTGTGGCTCAGTTTTTTACTGTCAGTTAAAAGAGGCAGCTGTGGTCCTTTTATAGAGGCAGATATAGAGATAAATCAAGTCTAACATGTTGTTTCCATCTTCTAGACAAAGAGAAGAATCTGCGCCTGACTGGTGAGTAATTTTGATCTCAAATCAATATCACAATTAATTTAAAATAATGCTTTGATTACATTAATGAATGGATATTTGGTTTGTGTTTATTGCCCTTATACTTCACTGACAAGTTGTTCTATAGAGAAGGTTTGTACTGTAAATATGCTCAACTATTAAAGCCACAATTAGAAAAGATAGCATATATCTTATCTTTTTGATTTTACCCTTGTAATGTATTCCCAACTGACTTACACCCTTGGTCCTCTGGGGTCATACTGACCCCAAATGGCTTGGTGTTTTTTAAAGTCAAAAGTATACATTTTCAGTCAATTTTGTGTTACACCTTTTGTCTGACTTGAGTCCAACCCATTACCACAACTATTTCCAACAGGCCTTGTTTATATTAAAGTATGCATTTTTTTATTTAGACAGTCAAACCAGGCGGGGTCAGTTCTCGCCGACTGTTTCTAAGGCAAAAAGTATAAATAATCACTAACTCAGTGTTTCAGCTATTTACTCAACTTTATCCTCACTCATTACCTGACATAATAAACACATATTACAACACAACATTAAAACACATAACACTTTTCAAAATTAACTTTTGCAAGCAATGCATTTTGTTGAATTTGCTTCAAAATGAGCTCACAAGCCTCAGCAGTTTTAAATCTGTGGGCCGTGACCCCATTTGGGGTCGCCTGGAACTTAAATGGGGTCGCCTGAAATGTCTAGTAAAAATGACTGATAAATTTTTTTTACTGGCTCAATATAGGCCCCTGATATTTGAAGAACCAGAAAAATATTATTTAAAATTAAATAATTGTCTGGCTCATGATAGGCCCCTGATCTTCGTAGGGGGGGGGGGGGAGGGGGGGGGGGCGCGCGTACGAAGATCAGGGGCCATTGAAAATATACAAGGGGCCAGTTAAACTCGGATCCACACAAATAACCCATTTGTTTTTTTAATTCAATATATGAACTTAAGTCAATGCATTGCTTGATGCATTGATTTCTTGTAAGCACAATAGATAATATTTTCCATTAGAAAAACAATTGAATCTCTTGTCAATAAAGATTTTATATTGCCATCTGAAAAGTAGGGCACCTCTAATGAATCAACAGGCTATATACTGTGTGCTCATTATTATTACTGATTGTTTTCTCCTCTCTGTTTCACATGCAGAATTAGAAGAAGACGATTGGCCCTGCAGTCCTGCATGTTTCTCCCATCCCAACCCCCAACCCCTCTATCCTCTGTCTTCCTCCATCTGTTGTCTCTTACTTCTTTCTCTCTCCCCGTTTTCACGGGTTTTCACTGTTCAGCCTATTGAACTATTGACCGAGGCACTGATAAAGTACCACGTCAGTTGCTGATTTGAAAGTGGCAGCACTGATAAAGTCCACGTCAGTGACATTTTGAGTGGCACCACTGATAAAGGCCACATCAGTGTTGTTTTGAATGGCACAGCTTTTAAGCCTTGATCTGTGGGGCACTGATTAACTCAGTGTCTGTTTTCTTTTTTTTGACGGCTATTTAGCCCTTACACAACCTTTGACCCGTCTCACAAGTGGCTTTGCCATTTCTGACAAAAACTTACTGACTTGACTGTGACCATGCCCAGGAAGGGGAAGCAGTCTCGAGCAAATAAGGTACGCTGGCTTAAGTTAAGCGAGTTTCTACACTCAACAGAAGCTCAACATGTGGATAATGTTCAACCTCGCAACAACAGAGAAGTAAATGTTTCTGAACCTTCTAATGATAATGTAACATGTGTGTTGGCATCCCGCAGTCAGAACCATCATATGTATCATGAGTCCAAAAACAGTCAGTGCACCTGTAACTCTGTAACATTTCTAGCTTACCTGCATGAGTTACATCACCTCCAAAGTGCAGAACTTGATCTTGTTTTAGATAGAGGCCATGACATGTATTCACTTGTAGTGGAACAGTTGGGTCATGATAGAAGGATGGTTCACAGACACTTGAATATAGAAGAAATTCCCGAGGTTGTTAAGGGCTACAGACTGCAGCACATAATGACAAAGTGTGACTCAATGTATGGAAATTTTCTATCTGCTCCTGCTGTAGGCGACTACCTCAACCTTGCAGCCAGACTCCAGTGTTTGTCATCCGGGGTAAATGCTCTGCTGATAATGAGTTCTCTGTGCATCGCTGTTTTCCGAGACCGGCAAGGAAGGTATGGTTTTTTTGACCCACACACCAGACGCCCGAATGGCTTTCCCACTGGCCCAGACGGTACTGGTACGGCAGTCATGTGTACTTTTACACATTTAAGTGATCTGATAACAAAAATTATCACAAGCTTCACTATTTTGGGCACCAGCCCTGATGCTCCTTATGAGCTTATTCCTGTGGTTTTCAACAGCGAGCATGAATTATCTGTTGCTGAAAATGTAGCGCCAGTACACTCTACTGCAGACATTGCTGTTTCACATATGGGGGAGGAGAACCTTAACACTATTTCCAGTGTTACAGACACTGAAAGTGACATGTATTTGCCATCATGCTCAGTTACAGAGTGCACACCCTCTGCTAACATTACATCAGATGCAAATGATGATCCACAAACTAACCAACAGATGCCTAAACTATCTAAACTCGCCAAACATGAAAGGGCCAAGTATAGAAGAAGAGCAAAGGCTTTGGAGAAGGCAAAAGCCAAACATAACAAAAAAAACACTGAAACTGAAAAGAAGAAAGAGACAAAAAAGAGGAAAGAGAGAGCAAGGTATGCTAAAGATAAAGTTAGCAAATCCCATGACAGCAATTGTTACAGAAAAAAAAAATGTCCTACATAACTTCTCGCTATAAACAAGATTCTAAATTCCAGCAGAGGCAGAAGTCATATATTACAAAACGTTACAGGCAAAGCGAAAGCTTCAAGCAGAAGCAGATGTTGTATATAACCAACCGCTACAGGCAAAGCGAAAGCTACAGGCAGAAGCAGAGGTCATACATATGCACCCGCTATCGCTTAAATGCTCGTTTCAGACAAACTCAAAAGTCTTATGTAACCACTCGTTATGCGAAGGACATTGCATTTAGATCAAGACAAAAAGAAACAATGAGACAACACATGAGAAACAAATACCAAAACAATCGTGCATTTGGAATGACTCATCGCATGAATTGTGCAATGAGAATAAGACAAAAATACAGACGCATGCAGAGAAGGCAAAACCAAAGGGATGACGGTCTGATGAGAGATTCTATGGATGACAGTCTCATTAGAGATGTAATGGAAGACATTCAGATGAGAGATGCTATAGAGGTTTTTCGATCCAATATAAAAAAAGCCCCGATACATGCCTGCACGGTCTGCTGTCGGGCATTGTTTCCAAATCAAGTGAGATGTTGTGATAGATCAAAGTACAATACAAATCCACTTGTTGCTCAAACCTGCCTGACAGGGAAGTTTGTTCATGTTTGTACTGATGAGTGTCAAAATGCACAACAATGCACAGTACCAGATGAAAGAAAAAAGGAGTGGATCTGTCACACTTGCCACGAGCACCTTAAAACTGGAAGTATGCCACCACTTTCCATGGCTAATAATCTAGAGCTGGCAGATATTCCCACTGAACTTTGTGATTTGAACATTTTAGAGAGGCATCTCATTTCCAAATGCATAACATTCGCCAAAATTATACCACTACCGAAGGGAGGTCAGCGCCAGATTTGTGGAAACTTGGTCTGCGTCCCATCAGAAGTACAAGAAACGGTAAATGCCTTACCGAGACTAAGAAGTGAATCTCAGGTCATGAGAGTTAAACTTAAGAGGAAATTGTGCTATACCGGCCATCAACTTTACCAAAGTGTAACATGGACTAAACTAGTGAGGGCTTTGTGCAAACTAAAGGAGGTCCATCCGCAGTACACTGACATAACAATCCGAGATGAGGAAGAGCTTTGTGACCCATTAATTGATGAGGAAGCAAATGACTTGGATGAGGAAAACATGGATGATACTGACTATAATGTAGAAGATATGATGGAAATTGACACCTTTGAGAACGATGCACTCTGTGAGCCAGAAATTGATTCTGAGAACGATGAACAGGATACAAATAGTCAGTTGTCTGATGGTCAGCGACCACAGCAGCAGTCTGAAAATATTGAACAGGAGAGTGATGAACCTAATGGCGCCGTTGCTCTCGAGTCCTGTCTACAACCAACTGATTTGACAGATGAAATATTAAGTTTTAGTGAGGGAATCTACTCGGTTGCACCCGCTGAGGGAAACAAACCAGTAAGCTTTTTCAAAACTCCTAACCTAGAGGCAATGGCTTTTCCCGTTCAGTTTCCCACTGGTCAAAACACTCTAGACGAAAACCGTCCCAAAACAATAACACCCTGCAGTTATTTCAAAGCTAGACTTTGCTGTGTGGACGACCGTTTTGCTAGGGATACAAACTACCTCTTCTTCGCTCAATTTGTATCTGAGATATATCAGGCCACTTCCAGCATGTCAATACAGCTGCGTAAAGCAAAACCTTTTACACGAGATGGTCGCAAAATAACCAATGCAATGTTGCAGAACAAGCATGAGGTTGAAAAACTTGTGCATAACAAAGATGCAATCCGGTTCATGACACCACTAAGAGGCTCCCCGAGTTTCTGGGAAAAGACGACCAAAGACTTGTTTGCTATGATTAGACAGATGGGTACTCCAACATTCTTTCTTACATTTTCTGCTGCTGAAATGCGCTGGAAGGAGGTTATTACAGCCATTAAAGCTCAACAAGGCGAACAAGTGAACTTTGATGCACTCGATTGGGAGGCGAAAGCATCCATCTTAAGATCAAACCCGGTGACCTGTATGCGACTTTTTGACAAACGTGTTGAGGCTCTGTTCAGAGATTTGATACTGTCACCCGCTCAACCCATCGGTAAAGTGGTGGACTGGTTTTTGAGATTGGAATTTCAGCACCGTGGAAGCCCACACATACACTGTCTCGTATGGGTAGAAGGAGCTCCTGTGTTTGAGGAAGACTCGGATCAGACGGTTTGTGATTTCATTTCCAAATACATCACAGCTCAGTTGCCTGATCCAAACACACAACCTGAACTGCACAAAAAAGTTACAGAAGTTCAGATGCACAGCAAAACACATTCAAAGACATGTGTTAAATATTCCAATGCCAACTGCCGTTTTGGATTTCCTAAAATCCCAGCCCCAGAAACCATGATAATACGATCTAAAGTATTGGAAGATGAAGATGAGAGAGAGTTGGTGGCAATAAGAAAGCTCAACGCACTAAAGCGGTTAAACGATGTAGCTGAGAGCGCATCTCTGACTTTAGAGCAGATGTTGAGGTCATGTGACCTCACGGTTGAGGAATACATAGAATGCCTGTGTATTAAAGCCAAAGCAAGTGAGGTGGTTCTAAAGCGTGATCCAAAAGACTCGTGGGTAAATGGATACAATCCTGCCCTCCTTGAAGCCTGGGATGCTAATTTAGATATACAGTTCATTCTCAACCCTTACTCCTGTATCATGTATATCTGCAGCTACATCAGCAAAGCTGAACACGGTTTAAGTGAATACCTCAAATCAATGATTGAAAATTCAAGTCATGAAAATGTAAATGAGAGCGATGAGATGAAACTGGTAATGCAGGCGTACTCTAAGAAAAGAGAGGTCAGTGCTCAAGAGTGTGTGGCCCGTGCATGTGGTCTACGCATGAAACAGTGTTCACGCAAGGTCATATTTGTACAGACTGATGACAACGCGCTAAAAATGAGTTACCCCATGTCCTTCCTCGAGAACAGAACACCAGACTCTGTTAATTTGTGGATGAACGGATTACCTGACAAGTACCAATGCAGACCAGAAACTCCAGACTTTGAGGCAATGTGCTTGGCCGATTTTGTTTCCACTTGTAGAATCGTCTATGGCAAACAGGCAAAAGGTCCCAACGTACTGCCCCTACTGAATGAGATGGGATTCGTTCAGAGAAGAACAAACGGTAAACCCGCTGTTATTAAATATCGTTGTTTCTCACAGGAGAAGAATCCTGAGGAATTTCACGGCACATTGCTGAAGCTTTATGTCCCCTATCGCTCAGAGACACAGCTAAAATCAAGAAACTATCCCACCTACCAGTCCTTCCACGACCGTGCCAGAGTTAGGATACCAGGTACAGAGCACCCTGAGATGGTGTCTTGTGTTGTGAAACGAAACCGAGAGAAATATGAGAAACACAGGGAAGACATTGACAGCGCCATCGCAGACTTTGAACAGAATGGTGTTATAATAAACGAATGGAGTAATCTGGCTCCCGAATGTGAACTGCAAAGGTTGGAATGCATTGAGGAACTTGAAGCCAGACCAGCTGATGAGGATAACGTGCAAGAGAACGTGCCAGACTATAATCTGAGGTCAGAAAACAGACCAGAAGTTGCCATCATGAGAGAAGCCCCTGAGATAGATCCTGCAATGTTGCGGCAAATGTATCAAAACTTAAACCAGAAGCAAGCATCCGTTTTCTACGCCATCAGAGACTGGAGCATAAAACGCGTCTGTGGTTTAAATGTGGAACCGTTCTTCTATTTCATTAACGGTGGTGCTGGAACAGGCAAGTCTCATCTTATCAAATGCATCCACGCAGAAGCATCCAAAATATTGCGTACACTTCCTCGTAATGCAGAGGAGTCTGACATTTCCAAACCTACCGTCCTGTTAACCGCATTTACTGGCACAGCGGCCTTTAACATATCAGGCACAACACTACATTGTCTCCTCAAGCTGCCAAGAAGTTTAAAGCCTCCGTTCATTGGCCTTGGGAATAAACTAGATGAAGTCAGGGCAGAGCTTTCAAATGCAGAGATACTCATCATTGATGAAATCTCCATGTGCTTAAAGTATCTCTTTGCCTATGTCGATGCCAGATTGAAACAAATCAAAGGAAATCAGAGACCTTTTGGTGGAATGTGTGTCCTCGCCGTGGGTGATTTCAATCAGCTCCCTCCTGTGAGACAGTCTAAACCGTTGTGTGTCTATGATCCAACTCAGATCGACCTCTGGCGCGACCAATTTCAGATTATCACATTGACTGAGATTATGCGTCAGAAAGATGATGTCCCATTTGCTGAGATGCTGAACCGCATCCGCGTTAAAGAGAAGGAAGAAGCATTATCCGACCAAGACAAAGCTTTGCTTTCACAGGCTATCACTGATCCTGCACACTGTCCAAAAGACATACTTCACGTCTATGCTACAAATAAACAGGTTGATGCACATAATTCGAAATCACTAGAGCTGTTTCACTCGGACATCATAAAGATAGATGCAGACGACTATAGAAAAGATCCCAGTACTGGTAGAATGGCGAGACAAGCTACACCTTTTAAAGGGGACAATAAAGAGTTACCTGACTCAATTAAAGTTGCTGTAGGCGCTCGTGTCATGTTAACCAGAAATATTAACGTGCAGTCTGGTCTCTGCAATGGAACATTTGCATGTATTGCGAAAATAGTGACCAGTGATGAGGGTAGTGCTTCACACGTCAACAAGCTTGGTCTAGAACTTGATGTGGCAAGAAATCCCAGCAATATCAGTGCAGCTGATAATATTGTGTACATTGATAGAGATGAAGAAAAGCTGAAGCAAAAGGGAGTGGTCCGCAGGCAGTTTCCTTTAAAACTTGCGTTTGCTTGTACAATACACAAGGTTCAAGGCATGACAAGGTCCTCCGCCGCAGTCTCACTAAAAAGCATCTTTGAACCAGGCATGGCCTATGTGGCTCTCAGCAGAGTAACTTCCCTCAGTGGACTACATATTCTAGATTTTGATGAGACAAAAATATATGCTAATCCACAAGTCAAGGTAGGTCTCGAAGCCATGGCAGAAGCTTCATATGAATATCTAATGCCTCTACTGAATGTCACAGCGACATTAAACCGGCCAGATATTCTCACCGTCATCCACCATAACACAGAAGGACTTCCGTCTCACATTGCTGATATCAAAAGTCACCATGAACTTCACCTTGCAGACGTCCTCTGTCTAACAGAAACTCACCTACAAGGATCATTTGTCGCCCAAAGTCTCCATTTAGACGGGTACAAGATGTTTAATCGCAACCGAAATGTCTCGTACACAAACTGCCCTGACATGGGTCGCAAAAATGGTGGCGGGGTCGCTATCTATGTAAAAAACCACATCCAAGTCCGTGAAAAGCAGTACATTCAAAATGCTACAGATATTGAGTTTACAGTTGTCAAGCTTGAAGCTCCATTCAATGCGCTGATTGCTGCTGTTTACAAGCCTCCAACCTACAGCATGCACTCATTCCTATCCAACTTGCAAAGCCTCTTGGATTCGCTAGAAATTATGGATCACCATCCCATCATAGTCTGCGGAGATTTTAATGAAAATCTGTTGTCCAGAGCAAGCAAGCCGATCCTTGAACTGTTTCAGTCAAAAGGTTACGAGCAACTTATCACAGCCGCTACCACCGACAAAAATACACTCTTGGACCACATCTACATCTCTCGACCACAGTGCTGTCTGCATTCTGGTGTGCTCCAAACTTACTACAGCTATCACAATCCTGTGTTCTGTACACTAACCTCAGAAATAATCTAAATGTTAATATAGCCTTGGTAACCATTTCAAAGTGTAACATAACTAAGAATTGTGTAATACATTGATGATTCTAAGTCAATGTCTTATGATGAAAAGGATTAGAGTTTGTAGTTATTGATTTCTCAACATATTCTTTATATTTATATCTTGAACAAAACTTAATACAGAAAAATACTGACATTAGTTTGTGGGTGGGATTGTCCTTATCAGCCAAGCTGTAACATCTGCTTCGGCTGTTCCAGCCTTTTACAGGCTGGGAGGGAGGGAGGGATGGAGGGACAATCTCACTCGAAAACATTTTAAGAAAAATATTCAACTATTTCTACCTGAATTGCAACAACGACAAAATATTAAATTATGTTTTCTTGAGCAGCAAAGCTTAAATAAACCAACTGCTAGGTATTGAAGAAAGTTGACATTTAAATATTGTGAATAAACTATTCTCCCAATATATCATTCGTCATCACGGTCTCAGTTTCCACTGCTACGCTGATGATACCCAACTATACATCAGCACCAAACCCTCAACTCAGCTTCCACCGACTCCACTCATCAACTGTCTGCAAGAACTGAAAACCTGGATGACCTCTAACCTACTCAAATTGAACAGCAATAAAACTGAGCTCATGGTCGTGGCCCCCAAGTCACTGCTCAGGAAGGTTGGGGATCTTCTTCTGGAAGTGGATGGCTGCTCTATCACCCCATCCCCTGTAGTCCGCAACCTGGGTGTCATCCTTGACCCCGCCCTGTCATTTCAGTCCCATATCAACAATGTCACAAAATCTGCATTCTACCACCTGAGAAACATCGCAAGACTCCGACCCTCACTCTCAGACTCAGTCACTGAAACCCTCATCCACTGCTTCATCTCCACCCGTCTGGACTACTGTAATGCCATCCTCACAGGTCTCCCCTCCAAAACCTTGGACCAACTGCAATATGTCCAGAACTCAGCTGCCAGGGTTTTAACTGGCACTAAGCCCTGGCAGCACATCACCCCCACCCTGATGCAGCTCCACTGGTTACCAGTTAAGTCCCGGATCAAGTTCAAAATCCTCCTACTCACCTACAAGTCCCTGCATGCTCTGGCCCCCCGTTACCTCTCTGACCTCCTCCATCCTTACGCCCCCCTGCGGTCCCTCAGGTCCTCTGCTAAGGACCAGCTGGCAACCCCCCGCACCAGACTCAAGACCTTTGGGACAGGGCCTTTTGTGCGTCTGCCCCCACGCTGTGGAATCTGCTCCCCCTCCATATCCGCTGTGCCACTTCAGTGGAGTCCTTCAAGAAGCTCCTGAAGGCCCACCTCTTCTCAGAGGCCTATGACCTCTAACCCGCCCCCACCCCCCTGTGTACACAAACACTGTACTTCCCCCCCTTTTTTGTGAAGCAACCTTGGGTACCTTGAAAGGCGCTATATAAATTAAAATTATTATTATTATATATAAAATAAATATAAAATAATATGATGGCAGTCCTGAGAAGTGTTCACGGACAGAAAACTGCAAATAAGTGCAGGTAACTAACACATAACTTTGATAATTGTTATCAGTAATTGTGGGAAGTTGTTATGATTCATTATTGCTCCTGCTGCACTCTACATGACTCCTATTTACTAAATTTATTTTTGTCTGTATATTTGTCTACATAAGTGCCCCACAGTTGTCACTAGGGAGGCCCTTCAGCTCAGAGATGACACTAGAGGTCCAGAAACACCAACATTGTGCTTCACAATAGACGTGAGAGACATCTACTCAAGGCAGAGAGAGACCAAGCACAGATGTCTTCATCGCCCTTCATAGTTCTCTGGAACAGTGCCAAGTATGTAACTACATATATTTTTTGTGTTAATGCTGTATCAAAGCTTGCATAACTCTTCATGTCTAGACTGATTTGGTTGTTGTCACTGTCATCAGTATTTACTGTAAGTAACAAAAAATGCACATTTTGTTTTCAGGCTGAGAGGTGGAAAATATGGATCTGCACCGAGGAAACGTGGTGAGACTGGGGCAACAGGAAAAACCAGTGGCAATCAACCTGTGTGGCCATCTTGAGCTGGAACAATGCATTTTTGTAAGTAAACGTTCTAAATCTAAATTGTAGCTGCACCTCAGTGACACTCACAATGTGAAAAAAACATTAAATTATCAATTGCTTCTGATCTTTTCTCACTTGATCTGTGCCAGGCTGAGAGTCTTCAGCATTATGGAGAGGTCAACTCAAGGCAGTTAAAGACACTTCAACTCTGTGACTCTTTGCTGAGCTTTCAATTCTCTGCTTCAAAAATGTAAGTAGATTATATTGATGCTTTTTTACTCAAACATTTGAACTTGTTTGTTCTACATGTGATTTATTTAATGAATGTTGTATTATAACATGTGTTCCCTCTCATAAAAACATTTACATTTTCATCTTCTGCAGCAGTATCCTGGAGGCCTCAACTCGACAAAGATGCTTCCTGTGGCTGTCCATCCAGACGGCCACATGACCAACCATCCCAAAGGAGAGACAGGATCGTCTGCAGAGCTTCTGATGCCATCTCCTAATACACATAATCATATGGACTGAGGAAGAGCAGAAAAGAGGCAGGCAGTGCTGCTCCACAACTCTGTACTGAGCATGTAAGTAGATCATTGTCAATGTCAATGCTTTTTTACTATAACATTTGACCTTGCTTTTTATATTAAGTGATTAAATGCATATATAACAAATGATTTGGTCTTATTGTAAAACATTTGTCTCTTGCTGATCTTCTTTACAGCAATTTCCTTTGGGAGTCTACTTCTGGACCTCAAACTGCTCAACTCAGAAACAGTCGCTGCCCTTCCTCATCTGGCCACTGGAAGAATGACTTCTGAAAAAGAGAGTTTCCTTTCCACTAACCACCATACACAGATACACATTGTGTCATCCACAGTAGCTACACTGTGCACAAGACTTTCAGACAATCACAGATTCAAACCAGAACTAGTCTTTCATGCGCAGCTGTACCGGTAGGGGATCCCTCTTAGACTTGACCTACCTAAAGGTTTCTTCAATTTTTTTTTCCCTTATAAGGGTTTTTAAGAAGTTTTTCCTGACATGCTTTGAGGGTGTAAGGCTGATGAAGAAAGCCACACTGTAAATATTATATCTGCAGATTTTTATATTTTCTTTTTCTATGGGGTTAACATTTGTCATGTACCAATAACATTTTAATAAATGGTGAATTAACTGAAATATTCTAACAGACTATATCTGATTTAACTTGAAGGTGGGCATTATTCAACGTCTCAGTACAATTCATATTAATTTAACCATTTTCAAATTCTCCTATCTTAATTTTGAAGTTGTTTTATAACAGTTTTTCCTCCTCCAGGGGAGCCCAAAAACCTAATGCTATATTCATCCATAATTTAAGCATAATTCAGTGTGACATCCAGCAGATGGAGGTTTCTCTCAGTTTCTGTGGGTCACTTGTAGAATGAATGTTAATAATGGGCTTATTATTTAAAGGGGACATATTATGAAAAACAAAACATTGCAGGTGTTTGGGCACCCTTTTAGGTTATTGGGGTCTCTACCAGCACACACAAGCTTCAAAAAAACAAATGTGTCAGTTTCTTCAGGGATGCTTTTTTAGAAAAAAGGGGGATTTGAAGGTTTCTTCCAAAAAACACAGACTGGTGACGAAACCGGTCGGTTTTCATTATCATAAATACTCCCACGGGAAAGCTTACCAGAAACTCGGTAGTTGATTGGCAAATCAAGACGCCCCGTTGGTAACCACACACAGCTGAGCCTCCACTCGCTCATGCAACAACAGAGGAGAAGCAAGCTGCAGTGTTAGCTCATCCTCAAGCTACCATCACACCCCAGCCTCGAAGCAGACCGGGGCTGAATGGATTTACTTACATTTTTTGTTTGGCTATGCCCAGCAAAGGTTGGCAATCTAGTGTGATCTGCTGTTATACTGGAGTGTGGAGGAGATTGTGCCTGGAAGACAGAGAGACACCATCTCTCCTCTGGAAATGTAAGTAGTCCTATTTAAAAACAAATCTGTCCGTTTATGAGTTCAATGTGTGTAATGTGCTTTAATTTATCCCTCCTATAATAACCAACGCCGACTGAAACGAGAGAATGTCTCTGGGTTAAGTAGTTAGCGTTAGCGTCCGTTAGCGTCCGTTAGCTTGTATGCTAACGGTTAGATCTGTGAGTCTGTCCGTGACAGCCCGTGTGAAAAACAGACGGTGAAACTGTACGGTGTGTTGGAAACTGAAGAGTATTTGTTTGTTGTTGACAGTGTGTAGTTATGCAAGCAGTCGTGGTACATGCAGCAGTAGGCCTATTACATCTCTAGTGTAATGTACACTATAACAGACAGGAATACTGTAATTTGCCTCTGCTGCTGTTTGTTTCCTGTCCATTATATTTCAAAAAGCACACAGTATCACTCAGAACTCGTTGCTTCTTGAGCAAGGGTTATACTGAATCTATTAGTAGCCTATCTTATTTAATAATGGAAGAAAAAATATATTTATTAGTTTGTAGCTTTGCCATAACTACAGATGTATGATGTATGCTATGTAGGCTACATGATGTAACATTGATTGTGCCATGTTTTACAGATGAGTGACCTGACGGAGCGTTGACCCACAAGGACCGTCACACTATCTGTTCCATCAGAGGACTGTTCACTGGATGGAACAGGTGGTCTTCTTCAGGGCCCACCAGCAACAACTGGACAGTTACATACAATATGGCTTTGCTTCTGTTTGAATTATGTACACTTTATATTTCCATTTCACTGGCTATGAATAAACTGCTTTATTTTTAAGGATGGTTTTGGTCATTTTAAAATGTAATGATACTGTTTCAAAGAAAAAATCTTCAGAGAGATAAAGGGTTGAATTAAAAAACGTATAAGTCAATGCATGTAGATCGGTCTGAAAACTAGTCCAACATCCTGACTATGAAAATGTGAGTTTCAAGTAATCCTTTACTACACGAAGCAAACAGTGACCGTAAGCAACACAATACATGTTTTAACAGTAAAACTTTATTATAAATGAGTGATCACAATACCTACTAGATATTGAAAGGGTGTCAGATAATTTGCAGCTCTGACTGTAATTGTTTCTATATATTTTTTTTTTACAAAAGATAATGTCTTTCCAGTGGATCTTGACATGATACATTCCGTTCCTGCCACGTTACTGTACATTTACAGCATGGCATCACAACCAAAGCTTTTTCACTCCACTGGGTTGTAGATCATTCCCCAGTTTAACCTGTAGAGACATACATAAAATGTTGTATGTTACAAGTTTAGAGAGTTTATTCATAAATACTTAGCTCATATTCTGTTACTGACTGTGACATATTTAAACTGTATTTACCTGAGGATAATGTCAGGGAAACCAGAAATCTTGATGCAATTTTCACAGTTTTCAGCTCAGACTCCTGCCTGACCAGGTTCAGTTGTAAAGCTTTTGGTTTAGAAGTGATAAGTGTGCTGATATTTGCTGTAGAAATGAAGGTAAACATGGTAACATCGATCTCCATGCTGCATTGGCCAAAAGTAAACAAAACTGACAGCTGGGCGTGTGCCATGCCCATATAGGTAGGTATAGAGTAAATGAGCAGGGCGGTGCATGCACGCCCATGTAGATAGGAGGGGGGTAGATGTCAAAACCAAATTTTTTAGGGAGAGGCCAAAAAAGGCCTGAAAAGGCAATGAAGAAATGGGCATTGGTAGAAAACTAATGGGCTTTTTGTACAATAGACCATTAAAACCTTTTCTAGTAGACCTCGGAAATACACATTTAAACCCGAGTTTTTGCATAATATGTCCCCTTTAAATATTTTCAGTCTTGTTGACGTAACCATTATATAATCAGCAGCTGAGCATGGACTGAGGAACAGAAGAGATGTAATCAAAGAAAAACATTAGAGATGACCGATTTTGCTATTTATAGTCTAACTTTGGTACTACAGTTTTGCCCCTAAACATTCTGTTAAGAGACTAAACACAACTGCCCTCTGTTTGAACAGAGGGGGTCTGCTCTGATTGGCCAGGTTCCCTCAAAGTATTAGGGTAGTAACAGGCACCGCCCTCTGGCCTCCCGTTACACTGAGCGGACTACAAGGACAGGCCTGAGCGTGTAGCAGCATGACCTTACATGGAAAATTTGCATGGTTCAACTTCACGCAATCCAGGAAATTTGGCACAAGGGGTCAAAAATGCATGTACGTCATAATCAGACACTTTGGTATCATTTAGCATCACTATATAACATCATAACAACATATATACATCTGGGTTTCCTACACAATATTGTTAAGAGACTAAACACAACTGCCCTCTGTTTGAACAGAGGGGGTCTGCTCTGATTGGCCAGGTTCCCTCAAAGTATTAGGGTAGTAACAGGCACCGCCCTCTGGCCTCCCGTTACACTGAGCGGACTACAAGGACAGGCCTGAGCGTGTAGCAGCATGACCTTACATGGAAAATTTGCATGGTTCAACTTCACGCAATCCAGGAAATTTGGCACAAGGGGTCAAAAATGCATGTACGTCATAATCAGACACTTTGGTATCATTTAGCATCACTATATAACATCATAACAACATATATACATCTGGGTTTCCTACACAATATTCAAAAGAAGATCTGCATCGATGGAGGCTCCAGCCCTACTTTTGACACAGGTGTCTGACACAGTTATTTGTATGCATATATGCATAGAGAGTAGCCTACAATGTAACATATATTGGAACGAACATGTTTTACACTTGTTGATTTGATTATGCCACCTTCTCTATCTTAAGAGGTCAATAAGATTATCATCAATATCCTTTCTGAAATGTTCTGTGTACAGGTTTAACATAAAATAACTGGGACTTTAAGGTAAAGTGATAGCAAAACAGGACTAAAATAATTCAAGGTTCTTATTGTTATTTGAATATTGCGGTTTAAAATAATAATGTGGTGAACTTTTATTTTATGGTGAGAAATAAACACAGAACAAAATAGTGTCTCACTAGGTTCCTCCCTGTTTCCCTCTGACAAGGGCTGACGAGGGCAAGTCTTTCAGTCTCACCTTGTAAAATATCACCTCCTCATCTGTGTGACACAAATCTGGTGGCATACTGGAAAGTGCTTTGGGTTGGGATCTCAAAGGTGACAGGTTCAAAAAATGTGGGTCTGAATGGGAACATAAGTCATACTAAGTGTGGGTGGCAGAGTGCATAGTCGATTAACCCTGAAATACAAAGGTTGGTGGTTCAATTCCTGGCTATTACATTTTAGACTTACACAGATTTTCTTCAAAATTTGCACATATGTTAATATGGAGTTCAAAGGTCAAATTTCAAGGTCACTGTGACGTTGCCTTTTGTGACTGCAGTGTCTCATGAATGCTTCCACGGTTTTTCTTCAAATTTTGCACAAACGTTGATTCTGACTCAAAGATCAACGATTACATTTTCAAGGTCATAGTTTAAGGTCATAATTCATTCATAAATTCAGCTGAAAAGTCCATTCAAACTTCCAAATATTCCACATTTTTCATACATTCTACCATTCTGTTAATTCAGATATATTTATCCTTCGTTCTTCATCAACATTCAGCAGTGAAGCTTCTTCAGCAGTAGCTTCAGCAGCGTCAGCATTCACACCGCAATTTCTTCAGGAATTGCATTTCTAGTTCGTAATGATATTTCTTTCCATTATGATGGATCATACTTTGCAAAACGCAAAATTTACTGTGATAGTGCAGTGTGTACAGTTCGGTTTTGGGTGTGCTAAATTATGTAAACTAAACATCCTTGTATAGCATTATTTATTTCTTATCATTATGATGGATCAGATAATGGATATCGTAAACATTTACCTTCCTACATAAAAGTAACAAACTGATTGGAATCATTCGTGTTGACTTCAGATCTCCAGAAGAGCTTACTGAATCAAGATGATGACTTCAAGGAATTCAGTGTTTGATAAACTGTACTCATTAGGAAGTATATTGTTTATTGGATATAAAACATGACAAATAATCACACTGAAGTGTGCATCTCATTAAATAGCAAATGTATTTGAACAAAAAAACATGAATTAATTTCAATTCACCGGATCAATGTCAAACTCACAATGGGCAAAAAAGGTTTAAGAACAAAGGGTAAAACTATGAACTGAAAAGATTAAAAAATAAATGGCATTTCCCTGTGTTGAAGACCAAAGGTGAGTAAAGTGAAATAGGTCAAATGCGGCGCGGGACCGGAAGTAAATGATTGTGAAAATAAAAGGGAAATGTGATGTTTACCTTTTGCTTGTTACTTGACAAAGAGATTAGATTTACCAATTTCCTCAATACTTTTGCTTGCTATTCAACCAAAACTTCTGTACATATCAATTGGCTAACTTTGCCAAATCTGATGCTACTGGATGACAAAGAGTAGCGCCTCGTTCTGTGCACATATGTTGCTTTTATTTTGAAACATTCATTGAACTTCCAGCCCCGCGCGCAACTGGTGTTTGTATTTGACCATTTCATCATTAGAGGACCGCTTCTAAAGTATAATGTGAAAAACGGCACATTTTGTTTACATGTGCATATCATATTAGAATACTATTTGTGTGTAATTTAATTGAAGGTGAAAAGTTCCATATTCTAGATTTGGATCATTCTTCGACGAAGGGGAATTTTGTGTCCCTGGCAGATATAATGTAAACAAAAGCACATTTATGTTTAATGTATGTCACACTTCATTTACAATAAAATTACTCTTAAAAAACAAGGTACACCAGACAATATTTTTATTATACAGTCCCCTCCAAAAGTATTGGAACAGTGAGGCCAATTCCTATATTTATACTGTAGACTAGAAACATTTGGGTTTGACACCAAAAGATGAATATGAGACAATACAGGTAGTCAGCAGTTGCAACTCACTGTAAAGAGAAGAAAACATTCATACAAATGTGTTATTAGATATTTCAACACAATTACAACGTTAGCATGTTTGTTTGACATGCCCAAAATAAACTGATGTTTTAATAATCTGAGTGCTCCGTGTTCGAATCATGTTGCTTCACTTAACAGCTAACTGAAACACTAAAAGCTAAGATACTTGATATGTGACGAGCACGTTGGAAATAAATGGGATTGAACATGCAGTAGAATTACTGATAAAGAATATTATCAAAAACAATGTCACTTAGCCTAATTTACGACGGGTAATACCGAAGAAAACCTAGGTCTATTAGCGTATGTAGGCTAAAGAAAACACGTGCCGTTCTATTAATTATTTTGGTTTCGTATCTGTATAAAAACAATACTTCATAGACTATACAACTGTCAATATCTTACCGTACAGTTTACACATTATTGTCTTCACACGAGGGACCCATCCGTACATGAACCATGGACCTGGATCTAATAAAAGACTGGTTATGTTTAATGCACTGAACAATTACATCCGGGTCACTGAGCTGTCAATCAAATTATAAAACGCTCCGGACTGGAGCTGCATTCCAATAGTAGTTGCACTTCCCCTCGTTCATTTACCCTCAGCCCTTGGTATGACGTAACAGCATACGTTGCACGTAGGGAACTTGGAGCACGGAGGGAGACTGGAGCGGGGGATTTAAATGGAACCCACTTGCCCACTTGCCCTTGTAGTCGCAATGGACCGTCAGTTACATAAGTAGTTCTGAATGCAAATAGTACAGAATTATAACATTCTGCTAAGGTAGCCTATGTTGCAGAAAGCCATTTCCATAGCATAACAAACATTGAATTTCGACACGGTAACTCAGATTATCAAGATATTGTTACTTACACATGTAAATTGTTTGTTGTTTATTTATGTTAGTTTCAACCAAAAACATTTGTTTTAAATAGTCCTCTAATTTGGCAGCCATCTGTGTTATAGCAACAATGTGTAAACTGCAATACATTCACTGGATTGTTCGTATGGAAATAGGATAGCCTAATTGAGGCGTTTTGGAATATATTGATATATATATATTTGTCCTGCGGGTGGCCGCGATGTCCCTAAAAGCATACAGTCTACCGGAAGATAAAAGGAGAAGAAGAAGAAGACAAACTGCAATGCACTGTGGGTGATATCCACCTCGGAGTGACCATGGATGTTCGCTTCCTTCAGCATTTATACTGACATTACATTTCATGACAGGTGACTCAAAAAAATATACACACAAAAACACAATGCATCTTACATCAAGATCTGACAATCACCTTCCTCACATCCAGAGTTTTTCCACAAAAAGACCCTTTGGTGTTTTTCTCATCATCAATGCAGACAGATTGCAAAAGAACAAACAAGAAAGTTGGGAGCATAACTGCAAAGCTGACTTTGAGAGGAACGTCTGATCATTGAGAAAGAAGCACAGGGAAATTAAAAAAAATTACACAAAAAGTTGATCTCAGACCCAATGTGCATTAAGTACAAAGCAACCCTGATTGACAGCATCCTGAATTTTACAATAAATCTAATTTAAGCAATGATTCAAAACAATACCATATCAGATTATTTTGTGGTGATTAGATACTTGATTATATGCCAATAGTAAAAATAAGTTGATGCTCTGAAGGGACAATATTTGCTGCACACCCCTAATAAATATGTTGTTCTATTGTTCAGCCTGTTACATGTAGACCACTGTAATTAGTACGCTGTGCTGTGGGATTTTTTTTTGCTTTGAGATTAATTTGTTCTACAATTTAAACATCAATTTGAACTTTTTTTCTGTCTTTTGTAGATGCATCACTCGATTTTTAACGTTGATTCAAAGCCAGAGGTCAAACGCTGCACAACTTGCTGCCATCTCTTTCACTGCCCCCTATGCCCAACATTTAAACCAACCGGAAACACAAAGCTTCAGTGCCACCTGGAATCACACATAAGAAATTCCATTACATTTAAAGGTAATATATTTATATGTGTAGAAAGCATATAAGAATGTAAGTGTATACGTCTGTATACAATATTTATGTGTGCGTGTTTCACTGACTTATTTCCCCTCTATCTTTTGCCTAAATTGATCTTAGATAAAAAGATATGCAGGTGCAACCTCAGCTGCAGAGATGGGGGGCATTATCATTGCCCCCTATGTGGCAAAACAATCATAAGAAAGTCGGATATGGATCAACACCTGAAGTCTTGCACAAACAAGCAAGACAGTCCATCCACCTCAGCTGCCGTCCATACCTCCAACCAAAACCCCATCACAGTCAGGACAGCCACGACCTCTCCAGCACCGACTGCTCCTTCTCCCCAAGATTCAATTGTTGTGTCTTCCTCTGCTGCCCAGAATAGTCCAAAATGTTTGAAAAAGGAAAAATGTCCACATTGTAATTGGACTTTCTACAAGAAAAACATAGGGAAACATATCCAGAGGTCTCACAACAAAAAACAAAAGGACATAACAGTACACAACCATTTAAATTGTGTCTGTGTAGATGCCACAAATGGCATTTCTGATGTACAAAGAGCACGGCATGGCTTCTCTGTGCCTGTACACGTACAAAACAAAACCTGGGGTCATTTGCATAAAGTGCAGTGTGAGTTGGAGGAATGTATCCAATATCACTTAATGGCAGTGAGAAGTGGACTAACATCTAGGCATTGCGAACACATCCGGTCACTGCAGTACTGCAAGGATACAGCTCAAGAGGAACATCTGCAAGAACAAGTCCTATCCGAAATGATCAAATTGCATTTTTTTGGCGATGCAAAAAAGGCAACTTGCCTAAAAAGACAAAGAAAGGCTCAGGCGTGTCACGTGCCTCTGTGTGTAGAAGTAGCAATTGAAGACACCCAAAAGCAGTTGTGTTTCTCTGTGCATGAGCCTACTGTGAAATACTACAGTCGCCTTGGGAGGATCATGGTAACCTTCAATCCACAAGAGAACACGTGGCATTGTCCTTGTGCCAAACCAAGGGTCTCTTGTGTGCATAAAAACATCAGCAAATGGCATTTATTCCAAAATCACCGGTCCTTTTTTTAAAACAGAGACAGAGACAGCCTCAACACCTCATCAGCACCAGGGCACTGTCTACCCACCTTTGGATGCAGAATTAAAGCGTGCTGTGAACTACATCCACACATTCAAAAAGTTTCCAGCAGACCTTCCAGCTGACCTGGTGAAGCCTAAGGCCTTGACCGATTATCTGACAGAGTTGCATCCAACAGAGACGATCTGTACCTTCTGTCCAGGGTCAGATAATCTTGAGAAGTCAGCGGTAATATCCAGAAATGCCAAGATAATCACCATGAATGGTGTGATTAAGAGTAAGTTATTGTTTTACTTATTTTTATGATAGTTTGCAATTGTTTTAACATGACACCTAATTAGTTACTAATTTTCTTTTTCCAGATGTTTCAACCTATTTCCGGAGATGTCCACAGTGCAAAATGTCCTACAAGTATCAAGAGTGGTCAAATGGAATGCATAACTTTGATGACCATGCAATATTGAGCCTGGAATTATGCCTTTTTTTTAAGACACAACTTGCAGGTAGGTGCAATGGAATATTTAGGCTGAGGAAAAATGCTCAAATATATTGTGTTCGTTTGTTAATAACTTATTTGTTCATCTAGAAAATGCGATGTTTAACATTTTTATTTTTTACTGTTATATCTCTTTCAGAACCACGTCGCTGTGTCCAAGGTCATAAACTCCCTCGAAAGCCTTAGGAATGATAAATTCCCTGCTAGAGACACACCAACCTCCATGGCTACTACCACTTCGAGGCATTAATGAATCACGACTATTCATTTTCCTGTGTGTGCTGTGGATACCACCCGCCAATAGTTGTGATTGACCTTGATGTGGACCTCACTGTTTTAGAAGAATTGCCTGATCGCCCCCAAATTGACACTCTTAATCAGCCACCAAGCTTTTCGGAGGTTCAGTCGGCTATCTGTTCCCTCAGGAACAACAAGTCTCCTGGAAATGACAAGATCCCAGCTGAGCTTCTTAAGCAGGGAGAATTCCAATGTACGAAAACTCTTTATCACTATATCAAAAATTCCTCAACAATGGAAAGATGCTAACATTGTCACAATTTATAACAACAAGGGTGATAAGGCTATCTGTGGCAATAGTAGGGGTATTTCACTACTGGCTGTTGCTGGTAAGGCCCTGGCTAAGGTGATGTTGAAAAGATTGGTCAGTAGCATCACAGAGTCAATGCTGCCTGAATCACAATGTGTCTTCAGAAAAAGCAGGAGTACGGTCGACATGATCTTTACAGCACGGCAACTTCAGGAGAAGTGCAGGGAACAACATCAGGATGTTTTTATAGCTTTTGTCGACCTCTCCAAAGCATTTGACTCTGTTCAGAGAGAACTTTTGTGGGACATCCTCCTAAAGTTTGGCTGTCCCAAAAAATGTGTTAACATCCTCCGTCAGTTCCATGATGATATGACTGCTTGAGTGACCATGGGAGGAAAAGAGTCCGCTCCTTTCCCTGTTCGTACAGGCGTCAAGCAGGGCTGTGTGCTGGCACCTGGGCTCTTTAACATATTCCTTCTCTGTGTTACTCAGCTTCTCCATAAGGAGATTGAGAATAGCAGTGGTGTGCATGTAGACTTCAGACTGGATGGAAACCTCTTTAATATCAGGAGATTCCAAGCTACCACCAAACTGCTTGATGAAAGGGTCCTTGAACTGCAATATGCAGATGTTTGCGCATTTGTTGCTAACTCTCCAGAAGAGCTCCAGTATGTCCTTAATGCTGCAGCCAGATCATACAGCAGCAGAGCATACAGCAGGATGGGTTTAACCATCAACACCACCAAAACAGAGGTTATTTGTCAATGGAGTGCCAGCCCCCCTTCCACTATGCCTGTCTTTACTGTTGCTGATGAACAGCTATCAGTGGTACCGTCATTTAAATACCTGGGGAGTATGCTCTCCGATGACTGCAGCATTGATGAAGAGGTCCAGAACCGCATCAGCCAAGCGTCTGCTGCCTTTGGTAGACTGCGACACCGGATCTTTCAAAACAAGGACTTAAACCTCCACACCAAGGTGTCTGTGTACCATGCTGTCTGTATCAGCACTCTGCTGTACGGCTGCGGGGCTTGGGTCACTTACAGCCGCCACCTCAGGTCCCTGGAGAACTTCCACATGCGTTGTCTGCAGCGTATCCTTGGCATCACTTGGCGTTATCATATTCCTCATTCTGAAATCTTCGCGAAGACCAACTGTAGAAGTATTGAGGCTCTGGTCACCCAGCACCAGCTGAGATGGCTTGGACATGTGGTGAGAATGCCCCAGGACCGACTACCCCGCAGAGTGTTGTACGGCCAGTTAAGTCATGGCCAACGCTCGGCTGGGGGGGCAGAAGAAGCGCTATAACGACCAGATGAAGACTACTTTGAAGAAATGTAACATCAGCCCAGACACCATGGCAGCAGCAGCTGATGTACGAGGAGGGTGCTTTCTGCACATGATCTCGGCCGACACCATGGATTGCCCCAGCTCCTGTAAGAACAACCTTCTCTTATATTTATTTTGGTGGTTCCAGGAGGGATCCACTGCCATGAAAAGCACGAATGCATTAAAGGCGGAGACATCCATACAGTGGAAGAAGAGGAGAAGAGGCCATCGAAGGGTCCGCCTCCTACAGCTGTAAGTTCCGACCACCTACAAATGACCCAGAAAAAAAAGATAAAAAAATAAATGTCATCATTCACAAGTTTTTTAATTCATTGTTTATATACATGCAATACCAGGGTTTTTCCTGGCTCAGAATGGGCCTTTGGGGGGTCAGTACGCGACCAACTTTTTTTGGGGTCGCGACAGTAAAGGCAAACGGTTTGTGTATTTTAAGAGGGGTGTTGGGTTGGGAGAGGAGAGTTTCTGTCCAGCTCAAGAGCATTTCAGTCAGCCTGTCAATCACTGTGTTACCATGGAGCTCACTGACGCTTATGAAATCACAATAAACAACCTATATATGAAGTCAAAATACTAATAATGACTAGGCCTACCTATTTAGGCCTAATACTTTAATTGTTTCTAATTGATCTAAACCATGGAAGAAGGTAGGGCTGCTCGATTATGAAAAAATCATAATCATGATTATTTTGAGTAATCACATTGTGTTATCACGATTATTAAAGACAGTTAATCATTGATTTAAGAACATTATGCATTTATTTTACTTTTAACAAGGTTTTTTTCTAATAACACCATGACTTTGGACTTTAAACAAAGGCCTAATTGAACTGAAAACAGGGAGAATAGAAATAGGCTAAATAAGTGAAACATATTTTTAATAATTTAAAAAAAATATGTCAAAATAAAAATAACCAGTTGTAAATGGTGTTGATAGGGCACGTCTTTTGCTAGCATTGAATGTAAGGGCATGATTTATTTATGTCATGGAGCTGGCTGGATAGGCAGTTGCATTGTAGTGTTGACAGTTGTGGTGGCAGGAGTCAAGGAGCTTTAAACTTCCTGTGTTTTTATTCATTGATTGCTTGGTCATAGACCACTATGATTCGACTTAAAGTGAATAAACAAATTGGTCGGGATGTTTAGAGGTGCAGATCAGGTCGTATCACTTTTCTTTCTCTCTCTCTGTCTCTCTCTCTCGGTCGCGTATGTCACGTTACTCGCATGTGACAAATCTTGCACATTATTTTAGTCTGTTGTGAGTCTGAAGTGTTTTCAGACAACACAATTAGTTTTACCTTTATTCTCGTCATCTAGAAGTTTTTCAAAACACCCGGCAATGCGCAACATCTCCCTCCTACTCTGGACGAGCCGATAGCTAAACTCAGGTAAGGGAGGGGCCGAGCGGAGCTCACGGCTGAAAGGGTGCGCTGCATTTATAAGCCTGCATGCCCCGGCGAGCGGAACAATTATAGTTTAATAACGATTATCCCCGACCTGATTTATTTTTTTACAACTGAGATTGCAAGTAATATGACTGGAATGGCGCGGAAATGGAAACACATTTGGAGCCGTTTTAAGTAGATTTTTATTTATTTATCTATATATATTAAAAAAAAAAACACTTTGGCGCTGAGGATTTTCCTTTGGCGGGCGCTAAAATTCCTTTGGCGGGCGCCAAAATTTTTTGAATGCAGGAAAAACCCTGAATACATAGTTCTAATGAAATATAAGCAGTCAAAATAAATACATATTTATCTCCAACTAACACATGAAATCAGTGAAAACAAATAGACTTTAAACTGGACTTAATCATAAAGTAATTAGAGCATACAATCACATACCTTGTCAAGGTTGTCCACAGCACCCTTGCATCGATTGTAGTCGACAATCATCATTGGTTTTTGTTTTTCCCCGTCGACAGCTGGCTCCCGGTGTTTTGTACTCAAAAGGAGGACATTTCTTCCCCGCCGCGGGATGTAGCTCACTGCTGTGGTGGTGGGCGTGAAGGCAAACACAGAGGAGAAGACAGCTCTCCTGTGTGTCATCTTCAGCTTTGGGGGAAGCTCAGGCTTGTTTTTTCTTATGGTCCCTACCAGGGCCACCTTCTTGCTGAGAAGCTCCTGGGCAAGTGGGTATGAGGTGACATTTTTTTGCACGAAAGTGTGACACCCTTCAGCCCGTCCGTCATGTCCAGGATCACTCTCCTCCCCTGGCCTATCTCCGGAGCTCCACCGACGGCTTTTCCAGTGTATACCTGGCACCTCCAGGCATATGATGTTGCGACATCTGCGGTCACCCAGATTTTCAGCCCGTACTTTGCTGGCTTGCTTGGCATGTACTGTCGGAATTTGCAGCGGCCTTTGAAGCTTACGAGCTGCTCATCAACGCAAATATCCTGCCCTGGATTGAACATGAGTGGGAGGCGCTGTGTCCACATGTCCCACATGTTTCTGAATGGAGACAGCTTATCCTCCTTGTGTCTAGCAGGACGGGTGAGACGATCGTCAAAGCGGAGGCTGGCACTAAGCATTTCAAATCGTTTGTGGGACATGGTGGCCCTGAATGCTCCCACTCCGGTCATCCCACAGGCTGCGGGTGGATTCCCCTCTCGACCGATACACACCTGCTAGGATGAGTAGTCCCATGTATGCACAAATCTCTTGCACGTCATCTGCGTCACACCAACCTGACACTGTACGTCTAGTTAGTTTCACACTAACTCTCACGCACGCACGCACGCACACACACACACACAAGCTATTAGGGTCTGGGTACTATAGTATAATTCCTTTTTTCATTGATATCAAAATTGAAAAAACGGAAAACTTCTGTTGGTTTCAAACCAATAACGGACTGAATTGTTTTTTTTGTCTGAATCGAAACAACAAACAGAACTGCCCAATGTGTCGTCTCGGTACTATAGTATAATTCCTTTTTTCATTGATATCAAAATTTAAAAAACTGAAAACTTATATTGGTTTCAAACCAATAACGGACTGAATTGTTTTTTTTTTCTGAATCGAAAAACAAACAGAACTGCCCAAAGTGCTCAGTTTTTCGTTTTTGCTGATACCTTTGAGCCATTTTCGATTTTAATTGAAGAAGGAAATGACTGCCAGCTGATTCCTTTTTTGATTGTGTGCTCTAAACGAAAAACGAAGTCACGTGGTGTCAAACAGGAAGGAGGTCCTGTGTCATGGCCGCCGTCAAATTGTGTCCTTCAAAATAAGAGTGCATTTGTACCGCATTGCTGAGAATGGTCTAGATGCAGCCGCTTCCGCCTACCAGTGCAGCTCGGCCAAACATGCCAAAAACGCCCATATCTGCCAAACACGCCCATATCGGCCAAAAACGCCTACAGCTTGTTGCTATGGTTGCTCTGCACTAAGCTGTGTGACGTTTTTCCTGTTCCGTTCTGTTGGTTAATATCGCGCTAGCCAGCTAGCTGCTCTTGCTGCCGTCAATGTTAAGACCATTTCACCAGCAAAATGTTTAAAACAGGACATTGCAGCACAGTTAAAAACAAGAGAATCAGCATCCGCTACATTAAACATGAATACTAAGTGCTCATAGTACAGGAGTTACGTCTCCAGCGAGAGTATGGATTACAACAGTCAGCTGGGACTGAAACAGACACCCCCCTGCTCTTCTATATCAGGTAAGTCAATACAAATGTTTTATTCGCCTACTTCGTTACCTAATGTTATGTTTGTGTTATTCAAAGGATTTTGTTGGTTAGAAAATAGCTTAACGTTACAGACCAAATAGCTTTATAAGTCTTATCTGAATGATAATTAGTATATGATAAAAATGATTAACATGTGTTTGTTTGTATATTAAATTAGACTGGCATCTGGTCAGCATATGAGGTAACAGGTTAGGTGTTACTGTTAACATTATTTTGGTGGCAATGTATAATTTATTTGACAATGTTAATTAATGACTAACATGATTTTTATGTGATGTGTCTTTTGTGAATAGATTTGCAAGCTACGAACACCTGACATTTTGGAGCTTTGCATCAACAAAATGGTCTGGGTCTCCATAGCCAAATCAGCTGCCTAAAGAAATTAAGTTGTCACACCTGCACGTCCTTCAATGGTGCTTTGTTGGTAGTTACATACTTTATAATACATAAACAAGATGTCATTGTATTTGTGTAGACTTAAAGGCTAAACTAGCGACTCAGTCCCCTCAAATACATCAGTGTAATTAAGTGACTGTTTTTCTCTATTTTTAGGTGCACATGAACTTTGTACAACATTTTGTCAAAATCAATGAATATCTCCTCACAATATGCTACCTGTCCGTACTGTCTGAGCGCTGAACAAAAATCTGATGTTGATACACAGCCTACATGCTGTGTTTTCGCACATCATTCTTTTTAGTTTTAGTTTTATGTTTCTGTGTACCTTGTGTTAATGTGTATGCTTTACTGCACTGCTGTGTGTCGGCCATGACCCTCTTGAAAAATACCTTTCAGTCAGAAGAAATGGATTAAGGGCAGTTATATTTGTTTGATTGCAATGAGCCTCATGAGAGACTCTGCTTCTGTTCCACATAGCGAGTCTCAGAGCTATACATCTGAACATATTTAGTGGGCTTTTTCAAAAAGCTCCAGCTCTTCCATACGTGCAGTAATCACAATTAAACAGTACTTGCTGGGTTGCCAAGGTGGTTGTCCGCAGGTTTGGGGGCTGCCTTTATTTAATATATTGTGTATTTTCTGATAACAAAGGTTTTTTTGTCCCAGAGAGCCTGCAATTCATATCAAATCAAAGATGTCACTGACCAATGGGTCTGCCATATTCAGTGTCAAAAACTTCTTGTCTGTTTTTGCTACACTTTACCTGCTGTGGAAATGGACCAATTAAAAGAAGCTTTAGTGTCAAAAAGGTTAATTTAGTCTAACTTGGTAAATTAACTTGTATGTTCATGTAAATAAACAGACTAGTATTCATTTGTTTGTACCTTGACATGTTTCGACTACTTCCTGCTGTCTTCTTCAGAAGCGTCAGCTGTTGCTATGACGCTCGTTGTGTCAGCTGATGTTAAAGACTGCAGGAAGTAGTCGAAACATGTCAAGGTACAAACAAATTAATACTAGTCTGTTTACATGAACATACAAGTTAAGCTTCAGTGTCAATTAACCGTAAACCTTTGGGGTGGAAAAAGAGCGGAAGTGTGAGCCTTAACTTGGTCAGTGACATCTTTGATTTGATAGGATTCTCAGGCTCTCTGGGACAGAAAAAAACGTGTTATTTTAAACTAAGAAATATTAAATAAAACGCAGCCCCCTGAACATACGGCCAACAACCTTGGCCACCCAAAAAGATGATTGCATGTAGGGAAGAGCTGGAGCTGTTTGAAAATGTCCACTCAAGATTTTCAGATGAATGACTGAACGCAAACAGATACTCTGATGAGGACATATTGCCATGTGCATTTGATGATTTCCCACAAAGTGCAATGTTTCAACATATTTTTAAAACAAAACTCATTTTTATATCATTGTTGAGAAAATATATTCATAATTGTTTTGGCTGTAAATAAACTATTTGAATATTTTTGTCATTGAAGTCCATCATTTAAGAACCTGGGAAAGTGTCTGACTACACAACAACAAAAGCAGAACAGTTCATCAAAATAATATTTATTTTTTAAGATACTTAAACACTTTACAAAAAAAGTGCATTATGCACATACAATCAGTATGGAAAAGCATGTGAGATGTAATATTAATAATACTTATATAAATATATAGCCTATATATAACATTATTATAATTTAATAATACTTCAGTCTCTTATAATATTATTAGCGACTGAAGGCTATTTACTTTTTATACAGTCACATAACAATGTTAAATCTAAACTGTCACGAAGCATCTCAGTCCTGGGTAAAGCAAAGCATAGTATATTGGATCACAAATCATTGCATATTCTTTACTGCCCAATGATCTTACCTTATTTAAATTACTGTGTGGAGGTCTGGGGGACCACTTACAAAAGCTCACTGCAACCACTAGTCACACTTCAAAAACGAGCGATAAGAATAATCAATAAAGCTGGATATTATGATCACACCAACCTCCTCTTTTTTCCCGTATCATAAAGTTCAAGGACCTGGTTGAATATCAAGTTACACAAATCATGTTCAAAGCTAGAAACAAACTGCTACCAGGTACTATTCAAAAACTTTTTTTTGACAGAGAGGGGGGTTACAATTTGAGGGAACAGTTAAACTTTAAGACACTGGCTGCACGCATGACTTTAAAATGTCATTGCATCTCAATTGGTGGTGTGAAACTGTGGAATGGTATGAGCACGGAGCTAAAGCAATGTCCAAACATGATTCAGTTAAAAAAAAAATTCAAAGCAATGATTTTTAACAGGGATAAGGGAGAGATTTAAGACGGAAAGTATGTATGTGTGGATATGGATATGTGAGTTGTACAAATATGGAGATATGGACATATGAATTGTGTTGATGCATATGGTGGATGGATGTATTTTTGTATGGATGTATAGTGGATATTTCATTTCATTTTTCGTGTGATTTTTGTTTATCCTCAGGAGACCAATTGAGGGGTGGCCCTCATTTGCAATGGTGTCGAGTATATATGGATATATGGATTGTATAAATATAAAAATAATAATAATAATAATGTAAAACATTATTATAAAGTTATTGAGCTGTGGAAAAGGGGTTGGATCAAATAAGTTTATACTTCTTCCTACTCCTTTTCAGGCATATCAATTCAATATGTTATTTGTTTATTTTTATTTGTGAAATCATTTGAACATATTTTTTATTGTATTTTCATGCTTTTAATTTGTCTTTTTTTGATATGTCTGAAATAAAATTGAATCAAACAATTGCATAGAAAACCGACGTGATAATGTTAAGTCTAGCAGTAATCATACATGCTCACAGTTTCAATAAGCACTACTCATAGACTTTAAAAGAGGGGTACTACAACTGCTAATAGGGATGCTAAAGGAACACTAGAGCAGAGAGGTGTGTATCTCCTGCTCTGTCCGCAGCTGCGAGGGACTGCTGCGCGAGGACTCTGCCGCCTGTCAGTGCTCTAGGAAGGAGGAGAGGCAGGGGAGGCACCCGCTGATCGTTGATTAGAGTAAAGAGCGATACTTTAGCGAAAAAGTCACCAATAATACCAGAAAAAGTAGCTAGATTTGTCTCTGGTCGCTTTTTTGAAGAAAACGTCGCCAGAGGTGTCTGAAAAGTCGGTAAATATAGCGACAACATCGCTAAGTAAGCAACAATGGGACTGAGCTGCGGGCTTGAATTAGTTCTGTAACGTTACGCATGCGCACGAGCTGTAGGCGTTTTTGGCCGATATGGGCGTTTTTGGCAGATATGGGCGTGTTTGGCATGTTTGGCCGAGCTGCACTGGTAGGCGGCAGCGGCTGCATCTAGACCATATAGGCATTGCTAGCTGATGTGGACAAACGTTTTTTATTTTATTTTATATATAATAATGAAAAATACAGAGCTTTATTTACAAACTGTTTAATATACAGTATTTATTACATGGCACTTTGAGAATCCTATGTAAATCACAGCATTCTACAGGTCTGTTATTTCCAGCAAGACAGACCGCTGTCAAGGGCCGTTGCTAAGGACCTACGTCATAGTTTTGATAGATAGAAGTCCACAAACAGGGCTACAACTTGTTCAGAAAACAATGGAATACTTTTTCTACATGACTTTGCATGTATCAGGAGAGCAGGGAACACAAGAGTCATGGTTTATGTCCGACAGGACTCCCAGTCAACACGACATGAGTACGTTTGGCCAGTAACTTCAGGCTGCAGCCCGCAATGCGAGTCTTGAGTTGTGTTAGCAAAACAGTAGCTCTGTAGCTAACAGCTGAGCCGGAGCCTTCAGTCAGCTGAAGCAGACAGTCTAGAGGGGCGAGCAGACTATTCCCCCGTTACTAGATCGTATCCTTGGTCGTTCCTATTTACTGGCATACTGAACTACGTTTTCAATACATAAGTACCTAGTGGGTTTGCAATGACTATTCCAGTTGTTAGACAAGGTCTCAGGATTGCTAGGGAAACGTGTTGTTTTTTGTTAAACTCCTCTAGGTTGGCCGCAGCTTGGCATAGTTACCGTTGCTACCGAGTGAGTTCCGACCGTGTAGCGGACTGTTTTTGGCTGTTAAAACAACATGTTGCTTCAATTAATTGCTTTATTTTTTGTAGTAGCCATGTAATAAGCGGGATAAAGTATAGCGAACGGGTCACTTGCTAGAAATAAAGACCTTCAAGCTGAACAAGAGCCCTTCTAAGTGACCCGTTCGCTATAGAGCTGTTAAGCGGAAGTGGCAGAATTACGGGGCATGGGGCCTATCGGCTGAAAAAAAATTAATGGGAGTCTATGGAAAGTAATCTACTATTTTCTGGTCCCAGTCATTAAATGCCCTGGATTACATATATGTTTTGTATGGGTCTAAATGATAATTTTTCATGTGAAGAGTTTGACGGTATGTTGTATGATTATTCGTCTAACTTATTTTCACAAATTTTACGAGAACAACTACAAGTCTTGTTGCCTCTGTGACGTCACCTCAACACATTCCCTCCACTTCTCGACTGACAGTACTAATGCTAATGCTAATGGCTGGCGTGGACAATGCCAACAATCTCCTCACTCGAGAAATTGAAACTCTCCACATGTCCACTTGTGTAGTGGTTTTCGCCACGCTGAAGACTTTTGTCTTGTCATTGAAAAAAGGCGGTAAAGTGCATTAAAGACAGCCATGTTTCTGAGCTAAGCGGATGCGAGAGGTGGTGACGTATATCATAAGTGTCAAGAGCAGCGAAGAGCTGTAGTCCACAAAAGCGCTCTGCACAAAACCTGACTGTATCCAGCTTCTACTCGCTAAATTGTTCCATTCTTTGCACGAAAAAATACCATCTAAATCCATACAAAACATATGTGTAATCGAAGGCATTTCATGACTGGGACCAGAAAATAATACATTTCTTTCCAATGACTACCGTTGTATTTTTTCGAGCCGATAGGCCCCATGCCCCGGAAGTAAGGGACTTCCGCTTAACAGCTCTATACTTTATCCCTTACATATAGGCGATACCGGCTGTTAAATTGTGACGTAACACCCTTTGTGTTCCCAGCTGTTAAAACATGGATGTAAAGGAAAGGAGGACATGGCTGCAGTTGATAAGGTAAGTTGCACTTCTTAAACAAATGGGGGGGGAAAGTTTTAGCGCTAGTGTTTATCTTATTTTAACGTTAACGGCTTGCTGTTAAAGTTAACTGGAATTACTCGCAAAAGCTAAACCCAAAAAAAGATAGGCTACGGGTTTATACTGTGTTTTTGTCATAACCATCCAAGACCATGGTTAATCGGCTATTACTGTCTACAGCCAGCCAGTTACAGTTTTTCACAATTGTTTAAACACATTTTTTGGAACATCAGACACAATGTGCACAATCTGTAACTAATTTATCAACTGCTTAACCAATTCTGCTGAACTCCAAACACATTTCCTGCCTTAGACTCATATTCTCATTCCATAACACATTTTTCACAACACTACACACAATTCTCTATACAGGGCTCCAGACTAACTTTTTCATTGGGTGCACCGGTGCGCCTAACTTTTTCATCTAGGTGCACCAGCATATATTTTGGGTGCACCAAATTAGTGCTGCACGTTTTGGAGAAATTGTGCGATTGCGATTATAGTGGCTAATATTGCGATTTGCGATGCGATATAATAAATAAATGGTATTATGATTCTTGGTTTTCAAGGAAAATTTTGGATTATTGATAGTTTTGAAACTTGATCTCAATTTAAAACAAACACATATTAAGAATCATTGAAAATATATAGAAAATAAAGCTTGTACTAGGCTAGCAGCCTACACTAGGGGTGTGAATGTTTACAAAAATGTCTAAATGGTTACAGTCTGCAATTTTTTTGGGGGGGGGTCAACGTCCATTTTTTTGCCGAGGCTGTTGGAGTGACAGTGTGCAGTGAGAAAGACAAGCAGACAGACAGACAGAGAGAGGCAGTAATTTCGTGATTTTGCTTTTTGACTTAAGTGATCATAACTGCCTAGTGATCATCTGTCATTAAACTGACTCCCGCGAACAGCTGATCGGATCAGCTGTTTGAGACGGAGATGAAAACAAAAGTGAAACTGAAGGTGGAGCGTGCAGTTAAATATTTAAATTAATAAATATTGTAACCAAACACAATAATGTGTTGTGTTATCTGCTTTAGTACAGTAAATCACATCGCCCTCCACTCCTGGAAATATAATCATTTCCCAAAGTAAAAAAAAAAAAAGGTTTTCATTTATTGATTTTTTCCTTAACGTTTATGATTTACCAAACAAGTACACGTGTACTCGTGCACACCCCTTACCTACACTGTTTTCAAAATAATAAAACACTTAATTAAAAAAAATTATCATAATTTCCCCATGAAAATAAAGGCATTCCTCAAGACAATAGTCTCTATCAACTTACTGAAACTTGCGTGGCCCTTCACTCTCATGCATTCGTTACTTTTCTCCGCACTGAATTGATAGATTGGGCGAGTTGCCACCGGTTGCCACGCGACATATAGCGACTATTACTTTCCGAGTTTTAGACAGCAGTTCAATGTGTTCAACGTCACCTTACTGAATCCTAAAAATCCCCATATAGCAGACGTTGGCTTTGATTTCAGTCACAGTTCAGCGTGGATGCTGATGATGCGCGTCGGAGTCCATGTTTGTTTGTTTACTCTGCTGTCTGCACCATAGTCTGCATCTGTCTTGCACGCCGTGTAGGTGCGCGCGCAGCTACACACACACACACTGTCAGAGGAGCCGAAGGGCGCTACCAAAAAGACGAGAGGAGCGGTTGGAACGTTAAGACACACGCGTGCACATTTATCCTACATTAAATCGCAATCGCAGCCATTTGTGAGGAATGTAATCGCTCTAGCTCACATCGTGATTGGATGAATCGTGCAGCACAGCACCCAATATTACATAATATGACGTGAAAAATTTCAGGTGCACTGGTGCGACCAGTGAAAATATCTGGGCGCACTCACCAGATTTTTGGGCGCACGTGCGCCCAAATTAGGCGCACTCTGGAGCCCTGCTATACCTTGCACACTCTTCCTGAATTCTCTCTCTTGGTATTCACACAGAACACACTGCCAATCACATTTCTAAACTCAAAAGGCTTTTGTGCAGTTAGCTATAGAAGGGTCAGAGATGAGCTCCTGTTTGCTGTGATTTACAATAGACTACACATTTTGGTACAAATACAGTTTTTGCTGAATACTGTGTAGAGAAAATTAACCTTTAGGTATGCTCGCTCATGATACACATATCACACATAATAGCTTTAAATCAGCAGGCCCCAGATGGAGTGGAAAAGATCACTAGGAGAGTTTGAATTCTCAGAGCAGTTTCTCAAAACAGTCTTATTACGGCTGCCTGTCAACAGAAGAGGAAGTGACACTTTCAGGGAACTTTGACTGACTTCTCAGAACATACAGATACAGAGCACATACAGATACAGAGCAGAGGAAGTTGCAGACACTGATGACCTTTAAGCACATGGAAACTTAGAACAGAGAAAGTAACACCTTTGCACAAACAGATGTTCAACTGTCGCATTCGACGGTTAGACGTTGCACCTGGAATACCAGATTAAACTAGTTGATTGGGGCCCCTTTTTCTCGCATTCGACAACATACACACACAACCACTGATAGAGGGAGGAGCCAGAAGATCCCGGAAGAGAGCCAGTTTGAGTGGCCATACTCAGAGCTCCAACCAGGCCACGTATAGTAGAGTACGCCCCGCCTGCATCATTTTTGACTTTGACCTATGGGACGCCACAAGGAGAATCCCATAAATACTATGCGCACTATTGTTTAAGCGCCTTTTTCTGAGAACTCAACTATAGGTTGGCTCCTCACTCTTAGGTCCGTGCACGTTTAACTGTACGGGACACCTATTCTGCTTTGTGAAATAAATATCACTTTATTAACTAAACCTCTTGACTGGAAACTCCGTCCTTCATGCTATTCTGGTTGAATTAATTTCACAACAAACTTTGGTAGCAGAGGATGGTTAATTAAGATCATAACTTGGAGAAAAGGTTCCTAAACTATTTTTCTCCTCGTCCACAGGACCAGGCGTGATAGGGCCGAGTATTCCAGTAGACATTTGCCGTCTTCAGACTGACCTCGGGAACCTGATCACAAAGAGATCTCACAATTAAAGGTAAGCAGAACCTATTTAAATGAACTCTGTATATTGTAGTCTATTGAATATCCAAATTATGTGATCAGGTTACTGAGTGTGAGTATGAATACGTAAGTTGTTAAGGTAGTTGTAAACAATCGCAGCGGGATGGGTGTCTCGTACAGTTGGTGGCTCGCAAAATAACCTTGTCATAGTGTGTACATATGAATGAATGGGTTCAACAGAATTGATAACTTGGAATAAATGATTTGAGGCCGCAAGTCTACCTGCGAGGCTCTTACGGGTTGTTCTGATCGCCGAATCATACTTTGGTGTGAAGTAAGCGATTGTTCACGACCTATTGGGTTATTCGAGAAGATTGTCCTCTCAATGATTTGAAAACAAGTTTGAAATTTAACCACTAACCTTACATGTGGCATTTTCTTTTATTGTAAATAACTAAGAGACATCCTGCATCAATAATAGTTTTGAATTCACAGTACAAGCCTAAGGGTGTGGATTTAGTTACTTTACGGCCTGTGCCGTGGTTAAGTGTAAATTAATAGTTTTGAATTCACAGAACGAGCCTAAAGGTGCGAACACACTAGGCATTTTACACGCGTAAGATGTACGTGCGTAACGCAGCTAAAATGTTGCTTGATCATTTTGTGTTAAAAATGGTTATACGCGCGTAACATGCCTAGTCTCCCTCCCGATATTGTATTTCCCTTATCAACCATGGCTGATCAGACCCGACACAATAGCGTGCATGTCCGCACAAAAACAACAACAACACGGCCAACAACTGTGCCAAAAGACAAACTGAACAGCAAAAATAGCCTAGCATTAAAACAGCATTGCATATTCACGGCAGCTACATAACAAACACAGTTACAGCAGCATCGGTGCACGGCGGCACAACATAAAGGCAAGTAGCCAAAATTACCCTACCTGGCTGTGACAGGGGACCGTGGCTGGCGCAGATCAACACCGGTGCTTCGCTCTACTTGTCGTGAAAGTCCCGCGGACAGTCGTCATGTTTGGGTTCATAATATGAGGCGCTAGCCGCCCGCACACAACAGGGTGAGTTAACTAATGCTATACGGCGCTAACTTTGTTTATCGGCTAAAGCACAGCCGCACATATTCACTGAATTAACCAGGAAGTCCATTCTCCTGGTTTACTTTCCCCACGTCTTCTAACCCCGAGCGGCTTCATACAGCACTAGCCGCCCGCAATACATTTTTCTCCTCGGTGTCTCTCATCAGCCTCTGTGTACACTGTTCTCCGACCCTGCCAATGTATGTGACGTCGGGTCAAGCTCAACGCTGATTGGCCAACGCGGCTAATCGTCTCGCGTAGGAGCAACAAAAGTTAAATTTTTTGAACTCCTCGCGTAGCTGCGTAATATATACGCGCGTAATATATACGCACGTAATATATACGCGCGTAAACATGTTGCTTTAGCGCGAGTGAAAATGTTGCTTTAGCGCGAGTGACGCATTTACGCGCGTAAACCAATGGTTCCCTATGGAAAAACGGCCGATTTCATACGCATGTAAAGTGCCTAGTGTGTTCGCACCTTAAGGGTGTGGATTTAGTTACTTTGCGGCCTGTGTCGTGGTTGAGATCGTGTACTGTTCTAGAGTATTTTCCTTTTAAAGGCACTGTTGCCTGGTTGATGTTGTATGTGCTAAGGTAAGGCCTTACTGTGCCATTCAGCTCCAATCGGGAATTATTCGAAGAATAGTGAACGTCTCTGTTCGTTCTTAGAGTAGAGAGTTTTGATTTTCTTTAAAAAAATAAATAAAAATAAAAATAGAGACAGCTGTCCATTCTTGACACACACACACACACACACACACAAGCCTGCGGAGTTGTTCTCATTGATATGCGCAAAAGTGGCACTGTAGGCAAGACTATTGACTATTATCAGATTAAAAGGTTTAAATGTATTATATGATCATGCATAGTATTTCAATTATGTTCCGTTTGAATAAAATACTAATGTAGTTGAGTTCACAATCTCTCTCTGAGGTTTGTCTTTGGAAAAATCTGCCCGAACCTATTGCAAATTTAAAGGTGCAATCAGCTATGTTAATACTCCAGAGGCCCCCCCTTATTCATAAGATAAATACACGCTTTGTGGTATTTCATTCAATATAGGGCCCTGATAGTAGAAAACGGAGATAGATATCTCAATTTAAAGGTACTGTACAGACGCATTAGTGACTTGATAGTAGACTAATTTTGATGTGAGAAACGTAAAGATGTGATCAGTTATGTAAAAAAAAAGGTTTCTTTTTAAAAAAAGAGGGAAAAGTAGGCACACTCAGTCTCCCTGGTCCTTATCACAAGGCCAGGATAGGAATGTTGCAGACACAGCCAGTACACTGTGTGCTCCCCGGCCTGGAAAGGCCCTAAGAATAATAGTAATTGCCAAAGATTATTGATGTTACTGTGTAGTGTGTATTATTAGTTTCGTTAACTTTCTTTTCTTTTATCCCTTCTTTAGGCACCAGCCTTGTACTAGTGGACAGCTGGGTGGTTCTTATCTCTAGTTGAAGGTCTGATCGCTCTGACAACACAAAAGGCAAGATATCTTAGTTTTGACTGATATCTCTATAGTTAACTAATAATACAAATTCAAGGGGAACACGTTTATTTATTTATTTTTATTTTTGTTTGGGTTGGTTTTGGGTATTTTTTCCCCTGGCAAAAGCCTCATCCCCTACATTGATAAGATGAACCCTCAATATGAAGACGAAATTGAGGAGCAGGCCTCTCTATGCCCTGTAGCTTCCCCGAACACTACCTCATTCCCACCTGCAATGACCCCGAGATGCCTTCCTCTTCAGAGGAAGAGAAAACCGCCTACAGACGATGAAATTTCTGAGCACATTAAGAAAAGACTAAAATTATTCAGGGCTGAATACTGGAATGAAAAGCTACAACAAGAGGCAGGGTCCCATGATGCTTTTGGACTAGAGGGAAGTGTGAACGATTCCCCTCACATGATGAATGACCCTGTGACCTCCACCGATGGAAATGATGCAGAGCTGCCCTGCGCTGGTCTGGAAGAAAAAAAGGGAGAAGCGACTGGGAGCCTGCTCGTCGACACCCCTCCCATGACCACCGATACAGCCCCCGCAAGCCCCGAGGATAACCCGAATGGCCCCCTCCATGTGGACACGACTGAAGCACACGTGCATAACCGGATATTAGAATACTGTTGGTCTGTGCAGAGACTAATAGACACTACAGACACAAGTGACTCTATCTGCGCCGAGGATCTGAGAGCTTTGCTGAACCCAGATGAAGACTCTGCCATTTACATGAGCCCTAGACTACTCACTCTTGTGGGGGTCAGATGCCGCACACCAGATAACACCTCACGCTGTGTGTTTCGCATTGACTTGTGGGAGATGTTACTTGCTCACACAAAGGGACAAGACTTTGTGTTTGATTCCAACATAAGAGAGAACGAGTGCTTTCTCGCCTACCTAAGGAGAGCTGCCATTACCTTTGGGTGGGGAGTTCTTACGAAGGAGACACATGATCCCCGCCACCGTCTCCATGTGCTATGGACTACTGTATGCCCTGCTGCCATCTTTGAGGGACCACCATCTGACGACGACGACTGATCTCCCCTGTGCCCCTAACAGGCCTGTTCTGCCCACAAACATGCAGAACCAATAGTAGCCTGATCAAGCTAACAGAGACAATAACATTCTAGAGTTGCTGCCCGAAAAGTCCATCCCCTAGATTTATTTTATTTTATTGTTTTGCCCCTGTGTTTCCCCTTTGAATTTAGCTATATACACTAGTGATTAGTTTACTCGACCCTTACTGAGTTACAAATTAGATAACGATTAGATGCTGTAGGTTAAAATTAATTGACCCTTGATTAAAGCACATTAGGATAATTTTAATATTATTTGCAGACTATTTTTGTTTTTTCCCCTTCATGAAAAGAGGGTGACACAATTTTTTTTCCTCTATGTTTTAGGTTCTAATAAATCCACAAGTTGTTTTACTTTAATTTTTTGATAAAAAGAGGGACTTGATTTGCTCCAAGTTAAGAAGGAACTTCAGTCAGTGAAGAATTCCCCACAGTAAAGTTTTGTTTTTGTATTTTATTAAGTTTTACACCACTACATGGTGTAAAAAGAGGGAGATTATATAGGTTATGTAAGCTAACCGACACCCCGCTGCTGGTGCTCATATCAATGACAACCTCTCCAGGAGTACACATACACATACAAACACTTCACAACACATGAATTGCTGCTAAGCCTAGGACATGAGGAGAGGGAGGTCATGAACCTTCTTCTGATGTCTGGCAAATTAACTGTTATATGTTAACTGTGATAATTGTCTGTCTGTCTGTCCTAATTGTTTGTCTGAAGCTTTGTGTTAAACAGGTACAGCAGACTGTACCAGGAGGCAACTCCTAGCCAGACTCCAGACCTACAGGTAGGACAGTGGGTGCAGGTCAAAGTTCACGTTCACCGAGAAAGTGAGCTTGAACCTGGGTGGTGAAAAAAGGTACGCAGTAAATTGAACGTACTTATAAGTAAATTATGTAAGTCTGGAGCTATTGACACCACTCACATTGTGCACCTTCCTACAACGACCTCTCTCTTGAAAGAGGTTTGACTAATAATTTGCAACAGGTGGTGTGCTAATTAAAAGGATAAGATAAAACTAATTGTCTATGAAGAAAAAAAAAAAAAAAGCCATCACCAATTTTTTTGTTGTTAAAGCGGACCTATGATGCTTTTTGACTTTTATGACCTATAAACGTTGTTATGATGATTCATAGTCATGCTTAACCATACTAAATTATCAAATAATGACTTACATGCATTTCGACGTATTCCCTGCTGACCGTCTGGGGTGTCTGTGCAGAGCACTAAACACTATTCTAGCCAGTCGAGAAGTCACGTGTTCAAAGCGGTCTACCCTTCCGTAACTTTGTGACGTCGCATGTAACTTTGTGAAGTCACCACGCGGATGTTTCCATGTATGGTAATGCTGTCACTTCCCTGTTCGCGTCTGCCTCGCGCCCTTATAGGTCCATGCTTGCGCTTCCCGCCACTGAAAGTGTTCCGGAAGGAAGGTAACCAATCACAACGGAGTGGGGTTTGCAGGAGGGGGGAGGGGGAGGGGGGGGAGCTGAGATGGCCGATCACAGGCGGAGGGAGCGGAGATTGCCGAAGCACACACACTCAAGTGTTGACAGGACGTGCTGGATCGCCAAAATAAGAGAAAGAGCTTCCCGAAAATCTACATAGTTTTTTGTGATGTGATTTGTGTCAGGTTGCTCTATAGCAGTGTAAAACAAGAAATTAAGACCAGAAAAGTAGTATAATAGGTCCTCTTTAAGAATGTAGATATTCAACAATGTGTTGCAATCTAAGCCTCACCCTTGGCGGCTTGTTTGGAAAAAATATGTGTTGGACACATAGGTGTGACGTAGTGGGGCAGGTGTGTTATGGGTAGTGTAAACAAATGATAATGTGGGAATCAGTTGAGTCTACTGTGCGAATGTGATTGTCGTGTAGTCCATGCTCCAGCCTAAAGCTAGCAAGCAAAGTGCATTTTATGCCCGTGAATGTACCACTGTGGAAGTAATAACGCCTGTGTTCATTGGTGCAACCAACCCACGCCTCACTGTGTGTGCTTCGGCTATGTTAAACCAGACCACTAGACGCAAGTTACCTGCAACGAGCCAAATTATTAGCATGATACCAGCTCGCTCCCAACTACGGTTCGGAGCGTGGAAGCTGTGAAGGTAACAAATAACATGATACTCATTAAAAGGGGGCGCCTTTAGCTCAGTTGGTAAGGCGTCCCCCTCCCGGGCCGGGCCCAGCAGCAGACCCGGGTTCAATTCCCACCCGCGGTCGTTCTCTGCATGTCACTCCCCTCTCCGCCCCATTTCACCTCTGTCTCTGCACTGTCAATAAAGCATAAAAATGCCAAAAAATATCTTTAAAAAAAAGAGATACTCATTAAAAGTGTAATTATGAAAAATAAATTAACATGTTTCATTAACTGTCAGGTTAAATGTTGCCATCGCTGCCAGCTGAATGATCCAATGAAGACCCAGGCACCAACCCTACATTCCATCAAGGTACAGTAGTGCTCCCCAAACTTGCTACACAAGGTAAATGCGGTTATTAAAGTTAACAGGGAAAATTGTGAAATGCGTTTTTCCTCAGGTTACTTCTGCGTGGGAAGTGGTGGGCTTGGATCTCATGGGGCCACTACGGACAACTGCGACAGGGAAGAAGTACGTGCTGACCATGACGGATCTCTACAGCAAGTGGGTTGTGGCAGAACCCCTCACCTGCAAGACTGCTGCTGAAGTGTGTACAGCTGTTGTGGCCATAATGTACAGATTTGGCATCATCAATGACCAAGGCAGAGAGTTTGTCAATGAGGTACACATGAAAAACATATTTATGAATCAACCAACACTTATAAAGGTGCATTAACTTTATAATAATTCACTGATGGGCTGAATGTTGACGAACTAATCTGATGTGTCTTGTAGGAATCTGCTGACTTATGTACAAAACTCTTTCCTCAGCTAACTATTCCTATTTCTGAACTACCCACAGTTAAATGAGAAAATCTTCTCAATTATGGGGATTAAACACTCGGTCACCAGTGCCTATCACCCCCAGTCGAACGGCCAGGTAAGGATTTTTTCCTCCTTTTTTATGTAATTTGTATGTTTTCGGAAATTGTCTAAAGTAAAATATTTCCAACTCTTTTGGAATGTTAAGGATGAAAGAAGCAATCAGACAATTAAACGTACTCTGAGGAAGTATGTTAACGATGACCACAACGATTGGGACCTCCTCCTGCCTGCGGTTGTTTATGGGATAAACACAGTTTTGCAGGTGAGTGTTCATGGTGTTGTCCACTTGAGCTTTTAATCTGACATATTATTTAATGTATTTAGTCTTTTTTACTTGTGTATTTGTTTTTATATATATTCAGGCTTCCACAAGGCACACACCCTTCTTCCTCATGTTCCACCGAAACCCTCGTTTACCTGAGGTCATGAATGCCTGTCCTCTGGGAGATGCCTTTGAGGTTGGAGATCCATGGGAGGACATTGACACAGTGGTCAATGAGATGGTGGAATTGAATGAGAAGGTTAGCGCTATTTTAAAAAAAAGCAGACAATGGACGGCTAATATGACAGAATCATAAAGTAAATTAATTCTGCTTTTGTAGGTTCTCATCAACATCGAGACTGCTCAGGCCAGACAGCAGAAGACCTTTGCCACACGGAAGAGGAAATCTGTGCGGGTTTGCACTATCAATACTGGTGATGAGGTATTGATTTCAGAAGGTGCCCCGGAAAGTATGTCTTGCGGCTTACCATAAAGGACCATTTGTGGTGGCGGAGATTACACCAAAGGGTGTGGCGACTGTCGTTAAAGACAACGGGACACAGCAGCAGTGCAATGTCTCACGGCTAAGGCCGTACCACAGATTGGACAGTAAGGGTAAGTGTCTCATCTAATTTCTTAAAGGCCTACTTCACCGGTTTGAATATGAGGGTGTATTGAATTCTGAGATCCTATGTAGTATAAATGTGCAAAAAAAAAAAAAATCGGTTCATCCTAGCCTGAGAAAAGGCAGAAAGAGTGTTTTTTTTAACCCTATATTTCTCTTTCTCGTGACATCACAGAAAGAGAGATATAGGGTTAAAAAAAACGTACTTTGTAAATATTACTGATGTCACAGTAAAACACATCACAGTAATATTTACAAAGTAAGTTTTTTTTTAACCCTATATTTCTCTTTCTGTGATGTCACGAGAAAGAGAAATATAGGGTTAAAAAAAACATTCTTTCTGCCTTTTCTCAGGCTAGGATGAACCGATTTCAATTTTTTTCGCACATTTATACTACATAGGATCTCAGAATTCAATACACCTTCATATTCAAACCGGTGAAGTAGGCCTTTAAGCCTCTTACCTGTTCAAATTTTCTAATATATAAATACAGAAAAACTAACGTGCCATGTCCAAGAAATATACATTTAAAATAGCTGTTATTCATAACAGACAAATATTTTCTGGTCTGTTATCAGATCGTGGACTGAGTAAGATGGCGTTTCACCACAACCATCAGTATTTGACAGCGATGGAACCATCCACGGACCATCCTTATGCATGTACGGGAGTCAAATGGAGGAAGGACTTGTGTCCTCTTCAGAATAAACTGGTAATTGGTAACAACATATCCATCTAATCATGAACATATGGCTAAGGCCAACGTAATGTGCATTTAGAATGAGAGGGGGTTAATCAAGTTTTGGTTAACTCATGACGTAACACTGATTTCTTTTTTCTTTTTGCTGAATTATGTCCTAAACACAAGTGGGGACGCAGGGGAACCGATCATCAAGGATGGAGATGTCTGTGTCACCCGTGAGGAATTCTTGACCTTGGGTTCAAGCCTGTGCATGGACTCCAATGTGAGGAAATTAACAGTGTAATTGGTTTGCACAAGTAACTAATTAATTGTTTGATTTAATTACTTCTAGATTGGGAATGCTTGCCTGAAAATAGTGCAGGAGGCTGCTCAGAGTCATGTAATGAGTTTTAGTCCCATTTTGTATTTTTTTTTAAGGTAGGCTGCATGTTCTGTGTAAGTTTATTTTGATGCAATTAATTATCATTATTCTCTTAACAGGGAAAAGATGTTCACATTGTGGACATGTTTGTTGTGCCCACCTGGAAACCCGCAAATGTGGACCCCGTTTTTGGCCTGCCGGTAAGTTCTAGTGCAATACTCCTAAAAAATGGTGTTCGTCGGGCCGAACAACGCCCCTTCACTGTGGTACAATCGCAAGCTATTGCTTAATTATAAATACACATCTTTGTATTCCAATAATACCAGGACAACATGGGCTCCAAGGGTGCCATTTTGTTTCCTGCATGGAGCAGGCAACTGGGGCTGTATCCCATTACAGAGACCGCCTCCTTGGTAGGACGCTGTCTCGCGGTCTATGAAGGCTATAGCCTATGAAGGCCGATTCGAAGGCCGAACCAGGGCCAAACGAGCGTTGTTAAACGGGACGGTCTCCGCAGGTCTCCGTTTACGAGCATTTCCGGTTTGCGTAACAAGCCGTTACCTTGCGTGACGACTCGCCGCTCCTGTGCTGCCTAGCAACCCTGATAGCTGCCAACGGAGACAGCCTTGTCAACAGAGGAAAAAATAAAAAGAAGTTGCCTACCAGACGAAAAGAAAAAAAGAAAGGAAGATAAAAGTTAAGAAGATGGAGCAACACATTGCTGTTTTGTTATTTTTTATTTTATTGTATGCCATCTCTGAAAAAAACGCAATGAATCATGGGATATGTTGGGCTGCGAAGGATACATCTGATGCAGCCTTCAAAACCGTGAAATGAAGGCTGCATTTCTCGGCCGCATATGAGGAGCCTTGGAAGGAGCCTTGCAAATGGAACAACCTTTGCGCCGCTATGACGCAATCGGTCTTCAAATGCAGCCTTCGTAGACCGCAACCCTGAATCGAGATACAGCCTGGGTCGAGCCGAGCGGATCACTACCTGCTATGTGTTGAGTGAAAATGTATAAGTTCAGACACATACAATTTATGCTACAACAATATTATATACCAAATGTGTCGGCACTGTAGTCATTTAGAAATTGTGTTATTGGTAGCTGAGAGGGAGATCCTTTTCTTTGATTCTGTTCTCCCTGGTGGTTTTGGAGATGAGGAATACAGAGGCATATTTAGGTCTAGAAAAAGGATTCATATTTTGCCCTGTTCTGTGGCATACTAAAATTATTTGAGTTATTTAGACTCTTGATTTTTAAGTTTAATGGTTGCATGATTCTAGGGCTGTCCCGATTACCATTTACAAACTACATTATTAATCCCAACATACGCATGCAGTAGTTGGGTACAATTTAATCCAATAGGTGGCTGTATAAATAATCAAATATATATGGCTTAAAATATGAAATGTATCAATTCTGAATTGAGCTTGCAAAACAAACAGACAAATAGTTAAATGTACTTAATAGTGAAATTTTGTAATTACTTGGGCCAGCCCTAGATATTTCACGAGGAGCATTGTTCCATGGCTTCCGGTTCTGATAAAAGCCTTGTTCTCAGGCTTCAGGTTTCGATAAAGTCACAACAGAGGTCTAACTTTCTGCCCTCTTTTGATTTTTCAGTGAGATTGCACAGCACATTCACCAGGGACCATGGACTGAGAAAACTGGCAGTGACTTTGAGGTAAATGCTTTATAAGGTTTATGTTGACTGAGTGTCAAAAATAACATACAGTGCTGTGTGAAAGTTTGTGAACCCCTTGAACCTTTTGGAATTTTATTTATTTTATCAATACCAGTATTTTTTTATATGAAATAACAGATGTTTGTTTATCAATTCAACATTTATTTTCCAGAAATCAATTGTTAAAAGACATACAACAAATGATTTGCCAACTGTTGTATGTGCAAAAGTTTGTGAACCCTGAGCTGCATTGCTTAAATCGAGCAGGTTAACACAATCAGGTGGGCCAAATTGATTGATGAAATAGACTAATGTAATGAGAGATCTTTGGGGAAGAAATTGGGTGGCACTAGATGTATTCAGTCATCCCAATATCAGGTATTTTTCTTTGTTAAAGGAGGAGCATGCACTGCTAAAGGACCTCCGCCTGGCTGTAGAGTGGATCCGCCAACCTTGCTCAGTCAGAGCAAAGTGTACCAGCTGGAGGCCTTGAAGGTGGCACTGGAGGCAGTGGACAATGAGGCAAAGGAGCCCTTCGTGATTGTCTTTGACGAAATGGAGGTTTTCATGTCGGAGTGCGTGGATAAACAGGGACTCCATGTCAACGTTTTATGTACGAACCCCACTACTACCATGTCCCTTGATGAAATTTAAGCACCATGTGGTGGTAGGTAATAGGTAGTGCGCTGGCTAAGCGCCCCTAACACACTCTGGCTGGATGCTGGCTAAGTACCCCTCGATAGTTCTGTATATGGTAACCCTAAATCCGCCTAATTTTGAACATGGCTGTAAAAATAAATTCATATTTTCATAATTTAATTAAATTCTTCTTAATTCTTTTTAGAAGATGCCAAGCTCAAGATACAGCAGGAGAAGGGCGGAGAGGGAGAGAGAGACAGGCAATGGTAAGAAAACTTATTCTTGACCTTTGATACACATTGTTAATAGTGAATCAGAAGGCTATTTTTCATCTGTAGTCCTTTATCACCCTAAAAATGTACTGTGAATAATGTATTTATATAATTTATAAGCATGCAAAGCAATAATAAGAGGAGATGGGGAATTGCTATGAATTGTGGTATATAGACTGTCATTTAAACAACATTGCAATTATGTCTAATTTTAACAAACGTCTATAGGAATGGATTGAATTCGGTGCTGTTTTCTGAGTCACGATACCAGTCAAAGACAGCCCAGGGTTGTTGACTGGTTAAATGTTAGGGTGAAAAATGTGTGTCATGTTTTTTTTTCATGCATATTTGTAAGTACAGGTACTCTCTCTAATGGTGTCCCTGTTGCTCCTTAGGGAACATTCCAAGGTCCCAGAGGCCGGATGGCACCTGGAAAAGAATGAGGAAGGTCAGAGAGGACTACACCCCGCAGGAGGAGGTGCCCCTGTAAGTGCAGTTTGTCTTCCCCTTCAGGACATATTATGAATCACAATCTTGTTTTGACCTTTTTTCTTTTAAATATTTGGATCAGATCATTCTCAGCTCTGGTGGAAAGTCTTTTTTTATTCTCTCAATTCAGTCTCATGTCATATCTGATATCTCATGTGGTTTTTTTTCTGGCTTTTTTCAGATATAATGTCAGAAAGGCGATGAGAGAGAGACAGAGAAAGGCGAGGAGAGAGAGACAGCGCAGAAAGGCGAGGAGAGAGAGACAGCGCGAGAGACAGCGCGAGAGGAGGCTGCAGGAGAAATAGTAAGAAAACTTCTTGGCCAAGTGATTTCAACATAACAATTATTGTAACCCAACCACTGCTTATAATACATTTTGTAATATCCCTAATGATAGAGCTAACATTTACTTTGTTTCCACAGCGCTGGTGTGGGTCCTGGTGGACAGCTATGTCCGGCGTGGTGCCCAGGGAGCAAAAGGCAGAGTCCATCCGGACAAGACAACCGTCTGCTGGTTTGGGAAGGGTGGGCTTCGGTGGAGAGGCCTTCTCAATCTCTTTTTTTTAATTCTTGGTAAAGGAAGAGTAGTGCCGGATGTCTTGGTCATTCACTGCGGTGGCAACGACTTGGGGGTGGTTAAGAGTGTAGAGCTGGTGAAGGAAATGAAGGAGGACCTGCTCTTCCTTCATTGCCTTCACCCGGCGATGACAATACTTTTTTCCGCCCTCACCCCAAGGTGCCATTATAGGGCGACTCGGCGCCCGGGATTGCTTGACAAAGCCAGACGGTTTGTGAACAGTGTTATGGCTGGTTTTACGCAAGGTAATGGAGGACTGATTCCCCACCCTCACATTAGGCATGACACTCCAGGACTTTTTTTAGCCGACAGAGTCCATTTGTCTCCTCGGGGAATGGCATTTTATATAGATAGCATTTTTAACCGCCTTAGAGACCACCTTCAAAGGGAGTAAATTGCGAAGAAGGTCGGGAGAAGGTGGTCTTTAGGGAAGCCCTCTGTGTCAGGTCTAATATTGAGGTTTTTTGCCATAACCTGTTCGCTAGCTGCTCTTCCTCCTCCCGTTCTTTCCCCTTCTTTCTGCTCTCCACCACCCACCCCATCAACTGTAGCTCCTTGGGCCCACGTCGGGCAGAGCAGCTGCATCACAACCCTGGGTCAGTCACTTATCCATTGGCTTACTTTTTTCTTCTACCATTAATCATCTGTTAGTCTTTATTAACGTTGCATGTCCTTAATCCAGAACCTTAAACTTTGAAAAAATAAATGTTACTATTTGCTGAATGTTATAGCAGCACTAACAGGACAGTATATTTACATATTTTATTTTAACATGGTGCATATTCATAATAGGGACAAACTTAAAGAGGACCTATTATACTACTTTTCTGGTCTTAATTTCTTGTTTTACACTGCTATAGAGCAACCTGACACGAATCACATCACAAAAAACTATGTAGATTTTCGGGAAGCTCTTTCTCTTATTTTGGCGATCCAGCACGTCCTGTCAACACTTGAGTGTGTGTGCTTCGGCAATCTCCGCTCCCTCCGCCTGTGCATCGGCCATCTCCGCTACCCTCCCCCCCCCCCCTCTTGCAAACCCCACTCCGTTGTGATTGGTTACCTTCCTTCCGGAACACTTTCAGTGGCGGGAAGCGCGAGCATGGACCTACAGTATCTCACAAAAGTGAGTACACCCCTTACATTTCTTCACATTTTTCATTATATCTTTCCATGGGACAACACTGAAGAAATGACACTTTGATACAATGTAAAGTAGTCAGTGTACAGCTCGTATAACAGTGTAAATTTACTGTCCCCTCAAAATAACTCGACACACAGCCATTAATATCTAAACTGCTGGCAACAAAAGTGAGTACACCCCTTAGAAAAAATTTACAAATCGGGCCCAAAGTGTAAATATTTTGTGGCCACCATTATTTTCCAGCACTGCCTTAACCCTCTTGGGCATGTAGTTCACTAGAGCTTCACAGGTTGCAACTGGAACCCTCTTCCACCCATTTATGACAGCATCACAGAGCTGGTGGATATTAAAGACCTTGCGCTCCTCCACCTTCTGTTTGAGGATGCCCCAAAGATGCTCAATAGGGTTTAGGTCTGGAGACATGCTTGGCCAGGCCATAACCTTTACCCTCAGCTTTTTTAGCAAGCCACTGGTCATCTTGGAGGTGTGTTTGGGGTCGTTATCATGTTGCAATACCACCCTGCGGCCCAGTTTACGAAGGTTGAGTGCACGTGGTCAGCGTCGTACACAGAGGTTGGCTTTGGAAAATAGACGTATGAGTGCTGCCAGCATTGCTGAAGGGCTTGAAGGGGTGGGGGGTCAACCTGTCAGTGCTCAGACCATACGCCGCACTCTGCATCATACTGGTCTGCATGGCTGTCATCCCAGAAGGAAGCCTATTCTAAAGATGATGCACAAGAAACCCCACAAAAAGTTTTGCTGAAGACAAACAGACTACGGCTTACTTACTTAACAGACATGGATTACTGCAACCATGTCCTGTGGTCTGATGAGACCAAAATACATTTATTTGGTTCAGATGGTGTTAAGAGTGTGGAGCGGCAACCAGGTGAGGAGTACAAAGACAAGTGTGTCTTGCCTAGAGTCAAGCATGGTGTTTGGAGTGTCATGGTCTGGGGCTGCATGAGTGCTGCCAGCACTGGGGATCTACAGTTCATTGAATTCTAACATGTACTGTGACATACTGAAGCAGAGCATGATCCCCTCCCTTCATAAACTGGGCCGCAGGGCAGTACTGCAACATGATAACGACCCCAAACACACCTCCGAACGACCACTGGCTTGCTAAAGAAGCTGAGGGTAAAGGTTATGGACTGGCCAAGCATGTCTCCAGTCTTAAACCCTATTGAGCATCTTTGGGGCATCCTCAAACGGGAGATGGAGGAGCGCAAGGACTCTAATATCCACCAGCTCCTTGATGTCGTCATGAATGGGTAGAAGAGGGTTCCAGTTGCAGCCTGTGAAGCTCTAGTGAACTACATGCCCAAGAGGGTTAAGGCAGTGATAGAAAATAATGATGGCAAAACAAAATATTGACACTTTGGGCCCAATTTGGACATTTTTTCTTAGGGGTGTACTCACTTTTGTTGCCAACAGTTTAGACATTAATGGCTGTGTGTCGAGTTATTTTGAGGGGACAGTAAATTTACACTGTTATACAAGCTGTACACTGACTACTTGATATTGTATCAAAGTGTCATTTATTCAGTGTTGTCGCATGGAAAGATATAATGAAATATTTGAAGAAATGTTAGGGGTGTACTCACTTTTGTGAGATACTGTATAAGGGCGCGAGGCAGACGCGAACAGGGAAGTGACAGTGTCACTACCCGATCCGTACCGCCTACCCGATCCGTACTCTTCCGGGTCTGCGTCATGTCTGCGTCACTACTCTTCCGGGGTGGAAAACTACGGCAACACCACTTAGAAATACAGCAGGGGCATACAGTGTTAAACTCAAACACAATTTAAAAGCTTGATAGCTGCTCTTAGCTGCGTAGCGAGTAAGCTAACTAGATAGATGGTGTGAAACTAACAACTTTTAAAAGATCGCGATCGCGATAGCTTAGCAAGTATGCTAACTAGAGAGATATATGGATTTATTTATGGATTTATTTATTTCTCTTTATGTAAGGTTTCAATACGTGTTTTACGTTAGCCTTAATCGCGATAGCTTAGCAAAACATGCTAACTAGAGAGATAGATGGATTTATTTCTCTTTATGTAAGGTTTGAATTACGTTTAGGTTTTTTACGTTAGCCTTATAGTAGTCATCTCTCATTAACCGAAAGGTTCATTCACCCGTTGTCTCCTAAATAATGTTCAATAAAGATAATTGATTGTGATACTTCAGTGACCTCCTCGTTTTGTGTACATACATTGCTCTCTATCTCCTCTAACCCAGAGGCAAGGTTTTTTACAGTAGTCATCTCTCATTATGTAAGGTTCAATTATTTATTTTCTACACTTGGTTTGTATTTATAGTTTAGCAAGGTTTAACCACCGTTTCAACCCTATTTATGTATTTAAACATTAAATTTGTATTTTAGTTTAATGTACTCTAGTATGTATTTTAAGAAATAATACTTTACTATTTTATGTATTATTTTATTAAAATAACACCTATCCCTTAGGTTCACTGTTACTTTACATCACACTGAAAAAAATGTGTATAATGGGAGTTTCATCATATTTATCAGTTAATTTTTTTTAAAGCGTGGCTCTGATGTACAATTTCCAGCACCAGTAGCCTTACAGTAGGTAATTGACTGACCTTTTGTAGTGTCTTGCAGCGCTGCAGCACTGCCATCTACTGTCCAAACAGCAAACATGCCTACTCACTCACTTAATGTGAGACACTGCAGGTGAATAGGGTACACTTTTGGAATAATAGATAGCATGAAACTCTACTAGTTGATTACTTACAAAACAGACGGATAGACATATAGTTAAGATATAATGATAGATGGATAAATAGATTCATTCATTAAACATTCGTAAAATAAACAAGTCCAGCTTCCTTGTGTCATATGTGTATTCAATTAAGTTACAGAACAAAAATGAGAACAAATAAGTCAATATCTCATAATATCAAAAATTTTACATTTAATGTGGAACGTTAAATGGTGATTTCCAGAGTCAAAAAGTATATACATGCTCATTTCATTCTGTCCAGTTATAAATTCACTCAAGGATACTGTTCACACACTAGTTCATAAACTGAAATTATGGTATACCTTTTAGAATGTGTGGGTATGTGACTCAGGCATTGTTACATTCCTCAAGTGTCCTTAAAGATCTCCTATTATACTACTTTTCTGGACTTAATTTCTCATTAATGACTCCTATGGAGCAACCTGACATGAATCACAGCACAAAAAAACATGTAGATTTTCGGGAAACTCTTCCTCTCATCTGGGTGCATTCAGCAGTCTCTGTCCACACTCGGCTTTGTGCTTCTCCGGATTTGTGACGTTACGGATGCAGGAAAATTTGAACAAGTGAATTCTCGACTGGCTGCCCTAGTGTTTAGCGCTCTGCACAGCCACCCCAGACGGTCAGCAGGGAATACGTCTAAATGCATGTAAGTCATTATTTGATACTTTAGTATGGTTAAATAACTATGACTATAAATCATTATAACAACGTTTATAGGTCATACAAGTTTAAAAAGTATAATTGGCAAAATATGACAAGTTACAGCAGTGACAGAAAATATTCAGAATGGCCTGTCTTAGTTGAAAGCCCATTCACCACGACAAGGTGCAAGCCACGAGTGGGAACATTTAAGACAGGACAAACATTGAAAAATGAAAAGCACAAGACATAATTAAAACTAATGAAAACAAAAAAAGGGACACAGGACATAATGACAGACGACAATACGACATACACAGCATCCCCTCCAATCCAGCATGGCCTCCTCCTCGTCCTCCAACGCAGCATGTCCTCTGAAAAGCACAAGACATAGACAAAAAAACAATACCACATACACAGCATCTCCTGCAATCCAGCATGGCCTCCTTCTCGTCCTCCATGGCAGCACCTTTTCAGATTTTTCTTACCTGTTCTACTTACCTCTTCAACTATACCTATACTACCACATGGCTCTTGAAGATGGATTTAAGACTTTTTAATGTTAATTAAGGCCTTATTTTTAGATTTATGAATTTAAGGCAAGGCAAGGCAAGTTTATTTCTAAAGCACATTTCGAACACAAGGCCATTCAAGGTGCTTTACAGATGTATAGAGCACACATAAATAAAAAAAAGCGAATGAGAAACATGAATTTAAATAAAACATAAAATAATTAAAACATTTAAAAAGAATAAAAACAAATAAAAATGTAAAATTACAGGTAAAAACGTAAACAGTAAAGTCTTCAAATTTGCGGGAACCCTGATCACAGCCAAAACCATTTTCCACAGCGACTCCTTCCTCTTCAACAGCGACTCATTCCTCTTCAACAGCGACTCATTCCTCTTCAACAGCGACTCATTCCTCTTCAACAGCGACTCCTTCCTCTTCCAAAAACACCAACCCTGATCACAGCCAAAACCATGTTGCCACAGGCCCATGCTCCGTTTATGCGAGCTCTGGGTAGTGACAACAGCGACTCCTTCCTCTTCAACAGCGCATCATTCCTCTACCCTGATCACAGCTAAAACCGTGTCGCCACAGGCCTATGCTCCGTTTATGCGAGCTCTAGGTTGTGACAACAGCATCTCCATTTTCCACAGCAACTCCTTCCTCTTCAGCAGCATCTGTTGAGATAACAATGACATAATAAGGCTGTAAACAATCATGCAAAGAGTAGCCTGAGGAATACACATTTCACTTTAGAATTATACAACATTCAAGATTTCTCACTACACTAATAAGAATCTTAGGAATCTAACATTTCGGTCAGTAGACATACCATATGAAATATTTCTCACCAATCCTCTTCAGCAGCACACCCTTCGTCTTCCATGGCACATCAATCCTCTTCATGGCACATCAATCCTCTTCATGGCACATCAATCCTCTTCATGGCACATCAATCCTCTTCAGCAGTCAATCCAATCCAGCATGGCCTCCTCCTCGTCCTCCAACAAAGCATGTCCTCTTTTTCCACCGTAGCACCTCTTCAGATTTTTCTTACCTGTTCTACTACCTTTACTATCATAAGGCTATCACAGCTAAAACCGTGTCGCCACAGGCCTATGCTCCGTTTATGCGAGCTCTAGGTTGTGACAACAGCATCTCCATTTTCCACAGCAACTCCTTCCTCTTCAGCAGCATCTGTTGAGATAACGATGACATAATAATTCTGTAAACAATCATGCAAAGAGTAGCCTGAGGAATACACATTTCACTTTAGAATTATACAACATTCAAGATGTCTCACTACACTAATAAGAATCTTAGGAATCTAACATTTCGGTCAGTAGACATACCATATGAAATATTTCTCACCCTTCCTCTTCAGCAGTGCATCCTTCCTCTTCCATGGCACATCAATCCTCTTCATGGCACATCAATCCTCTTCAGCAGCTCACCCTTCGTCTTCCATGGCACATCAATCCTCTTCATGGCACATCAATCCTCTCAAGCAGTGCATCCTTCCTCTTCAATAAACACCTCAACTTACCTGAATCATAAATTTTGAAATTTTGAAAAATGCCGAGACAACTTACCTTACCACATGGCTATCACAGCCAAAACCATGTCGCCACAGGCCTATGCTCGGTTAGGCAAAAGGGGCACTGATGCACAGTGTCCGCTCCTCTCGACGGGGTAAGAGGGGGGGGGGGGTTCGGCAAAAGGGGCACTCATGCACAGTGTCCGCTCCTCTCGACGGGGTGTGTGGGGGGGTGGGTGAGGGGTGGGGTTAGGCAAAAGGGGCACTCATGCACAGTGTCCGCTCCTCTCGACGGGGTGGGGTGGGGGGGTTCGGCAAAAGGGGCACTCATGCACAGTGTCCGCTCCTCTCGACGGGGTGAGGGGGGGGGGTTAGGCAAAAGTGTCAACAAGGGAAATGGGGGTTCGTACATAAAACGTTGACATGGAGTCCCTGTTTCTCCACGCACTCCGTCATGAAAAGCTCCATGTCGTCCATTTCTTCAAAGACAATCAGGAAGGGCTCCTTTGCCTCATTGTCCACTGCCTCCAGTGCCACCTTCAAGGCCTCCAGCTGGTACACTTTGCTCTGACCGAGCAAGGTTGGCTCCTCTACTCCTCCCTGAAACAATCTTCTGTTGGTGCGGATCCACTCTACAGCCAGGCGGAGGTCCTTTAGCAGTGCATGCTCCTCCTTTAACAAAGAAAAATACCTGATATTGTGATGACTGAATAAATAGAATAAACAGACCAATCAGTGCAGCAACAAAATGTTGGACCAAAAAGTGTAGATGACTATCATGTCAGTGTTGGCTCTACCTTCGGTGGGTCCAGGGTACGTCGGCGGGGTATCCTACGTGGAGGCTGTAGTGCTCCTGCTAGGAGTGACTTTGCCTCCTCCGTCCAAAAGGCAAAGCGCTGTCCATGCCTTTTAAATAATCAAAGTATGGTACTTTCAACATTGTGTCATCACAAAGTGGACAATTGTTTCTTGTTTAAAAGTTATCCTACCCGTCAATGGAGAACCGCTCCATGAGCTGCACGCACCACCATTTGCGGATAGATGGCATCTCACTCTATAATAAACGTGTTATTTGTGAATTGTAATCAAAGTTTTGTGTTTTTACCAAAATTACATGAATTAAAACTTACTTCCAAAAACTCAAATGGAGCACCAGTGCAGATGCAGAGGGCGTACTGTGTAATACAGAAAAAGTTCAAAAAGTTTATGATTCCAGTGACTTTCAACAACTAAAAAAACATTGTGTAGAAATTGTGCAGGTTTACCATCAGCATGAAGATCCCACAGTGGTTCCCAGTGGTTTGTTGTGGAAAGCCCTGGGGGAATAAAACACAACAGTGAATTTCATGAAAGTGTTTTCGGTATACAATTAAAAGTAACATGTTGATTTCTGTGGTCATTTAAAAATGTGAGAGAAATGTGAGTCATTCAGTTGCTGTTTGTTTTGGGGGGTTACTCCCTTCGGTCTCCTCTTAGCAGGTAAAATGCATGCACTATAGCGTTTAAGTCTGGAGATTGACTTGGCCAGTCTAAAACATTCCATTTCTTGTCCCTGATGAACTCCTTTGTTGTTTTTGCAGTTTTTTTGGATCATTATCTTGCTGCATGATGGAGCATCTTCCAATCAGTTTGGTAGCATCTTTCTTTAAATTGGCAGACCAAATGTTTCTGTAGACTTCTAAGTTCATTTTGCTGTTGCCATCATGTGTTACTATGTTGTTGTCAAGATGAACCTTTACCAAAGTGATGGAAAGGCTAAAGTTTGGAGAAAGAAAGGATCTACTCATGATCCCAAACATACAGGCTCATCTGTGAAACACGGTGGAGGCAATGTCATGGCTTGGGCTTGCATGGCTTCTTCTGGGACGGGCTCATTATTCTTCATTGATGATGTAACACATGATGGCAACAGCAAAATGAACTCATAAGTTTACAGAAACATTTTGTCTGACAATTTAAGGAAAGACACAACCAAACTGATTGGAAGATCCTCCATCATGCAGCAAGATAATGACCCAAAACACAACAAAGGAGTTAATCAGGGGCAAGAAGTGGAAGGTTTTAGACTGGAAGGTGGAAGGCTAAGTCAATCTCCAGACTTAAACGCTATAGAGCATGCATTTTACCTGCTGAAGAGGAGAGTGAAGAGAATAACCCCCTAACATTAACAGCAACTGAATGAGGCTGCGGTGAAAGCCTGGAAAAGCATCACAAAAGAAGAATGCAAAGGTTTGGTGATGTCAATGGGTCACATGCTTGATGCAGTTATTGCAAACAAAGTATTTGCGACAAAATATTACGTTTTATTCACTTTAATTTATTGTCTATCTGTTCCAATACTTCTGCTCGCCTAAAAATGTGGTGTTCCTTTACAAATAATGATATCTTCTCAGTTGTGTATCGGATCCAGATGTGAATACCTGGAAATGAAAGCTGAAATGTTGAACTACCGTCTCATATTCATCTTTTGGTGTCAAACCCAAATGTTTCCAGTCTATTGGAGGGGACTGTATATATGTTATTTTTGATGCTCAGTCAACATAACACTTATTAAGCATTTACCTCAAAGTCACTGCCAGTCTTCTCAGTCCATGGTCCCTGGTGAATGTGCTGTGCGATCTCTCTGAAAAATCAAAAGAGAGCAGAAAGTTAGACCTCTGTTGTGACTTTATCCAAACCTGAAGCCTGAGAACAAGGCTTTTATCAGAACCGGAAGCCATGGAACAATGCTCCTCATGAAATATCTAGGGCTGGCCCAAGTAATTACAAAATTTCACTATGAAGTACATTTAACTATGTGTCTGTTTGTTTTGCAAGCTCAATTCAGAATTGATACATTTGATATTTTAAGCCATATGTATTTGATTATTTATACAGCCACCTATTGGATTAAATTGTACCCAACTACTGCATGCGTAGGTTGGGATTAATAATGTATTTTGTAAATGGTAATCGGGACAGCCCTAGAATCATGCAACCATTAAACTTAAAAATCAAGAGTCTAAATAACTCAAACTATTTGAGTATGCCACAGAACAGGGCAAAATATGAATCCTTTTTCTAGACCTAAATATGCCTCGGTATTCCTCATCTCCAAAACCACCAGGGAGAACAGAATCAAGGAAAAGGATCTCCCTCTCAGCTACCAATAACACCTGCAACAAAACATTTCTAAATGACTACAGTGCCGACACATTTGGTATATAATTTTGTTGTAGCATAAATTGTATGTGTCTGAACTTATAAATTTTCACTCAACACATAGCAGGTAGTGATCCGCTCGACCCAGTTGCCTGCTCCATGCAGGAAATAAAATGGCACTCTTGGAGCCCATGTTGTCCTGGTATTATTGGAATAAAAAGATGTGTATTTATCATTAAGCAATAGCTCGCGATTATACCACAGTGAAGGGGCGTTGTTCGGCCCGACAAACAACATTTTTTAGGAGTATTGCACTAGAACTTACCGGCAGGCCAAAAAGGGGGTCCACATTTGGGTGTTTCCAGGTGGGCACAACAAACATGTCCACAATGTGAACGTCTTTTCCCTGTTAAGAGCAATAATGATCATTAATTGCATCAAAATAAACCTACACAGAGCATGCAGCCTACCTTAAAAAAATTTACAAAATGGGACTAAAACTCATTACATGACTCTGAGCAGCCTCCTGCACTATCTTCAGGCAAGCATTCCCGATCTAGAAGTAATTAAATCAAACAAATAATTAGTTGTGCAAACCAATTACACTGTTAATTTCCTTAGAAAGTGAGGGAATACAGCAACATGTATATACTCACATTGGAGTCCATGCACAGGCTTGAACCCAAGGTCAAGAATTCCTCACGGGTGACACAGACATCTCCATCCTTGATGATCAGTTCCCCTGCGTCCCCACTTCTGTTTAGAACATAACTCAGCTAAAAAAAACGAGTTAACCAAAACTTGATTAACCCCCTCTCATTCTAAATGCACATTACGTTGGCCTTAGCCATATGTTCATGATTAGATGGATATGTTGTTAACAATTACCAGTTTATTCTGAAGAGGACACAAGTCCTTCCTCCATTTGACTCCCGTACATGCATATGGATGGTCCGCGGATGGTTCCATCGCTGTCAAATACTGATGGTCGTGGTGAAACGCCATCTTACTCAGTCCACGATCTGATAACAGAAAATATTTGTCTGTTATGAATAACAGCAATTTTAAATGTATATTTCTTGGACATGGCACATTAGTTTTTCTGTATTTATATATTAGAACATTTTAACATGTAAGAGGCTTAAGAAATTAGATGAGACACTTACCCTTACTGTCCAATCTGTGGTACGGCCTTAGCCGTGAGACATTGCACTGCTGCTGTGTCCCGTTGTCTTTAACGACAGTCGCCACACCCTTTGGTGTAATCTCCGCCACCACAAATGGTCCTTTATGGTAAGCCGCGAGACCTACTTTCCGGGGCAGTTTACTGGGACCTTCTGAAATCAATACCTCATCACCAGTATTGATAGCGCAAACCCGCACAGATTTCCTCTTCCGTGTGGCAAAGGTCTTCTGCTGTCTGGCCTGAGCAGTCTCGATGTTGAAGAGAACCTATAAAAGCAGAATTAATTTGCTTTATGATTCTGTCATATTAGCCGTCCATTGTCTGCTTTTTTTTGTTTTGAAATAGCGCTAACCTTCTCATTCAATTCCACCATCTCATTGACCACTGTGTCGATGTCCTCCCCTGGATCTCCAACCTCAAAGGCATCTCCCAGAGGACAGGCATTCATTACCTCAGGTAAACGAGGGTTTCGGTGGAACATGACGAAGAAGGGTGTGTGCCTTGTGGAAGCCTGAATATATATAAAAACAAATACACAAGTAAAAAAGACTAAATACATTAAATAATATGTCAGATTAAAAGCTCAAGTGGACAACACCATGAACACTCACCTGCAAAGCTGTGTTTATCCCATAAACAACCGCAGGCAGGAGGAGGTCCCAATCGTTGTGGTCATCGTTGACATACTTCCTCAGAGTACGTTTGATGGTCTGATTGCTTCTTTCATCCTTAACATTCCAAAAGAGTTGGAAATATTTTACTTTAGACAATTTCCGAAAACATACAAATTACATAAAAAAGAAGGAAAAAATCCTTACCTGGCCGTTCGACTGGGGGTGATAGGCACTGGTGACCGAGTGTTTAATCTTCATAATTGAGAAGATTTTCTCATTTAACTGTGGGTAGTTCAGAAATAGGAATAGTTAACTGATGAAAGAGTTTTGTACATAAGTCAGCAGATTCCTACAAGACACATCAGATTAGTTCGCCAACATTCAGCCCATCAGTGAATTATTATAAAGTTAATGCAGCTTTATAAGTGTTGGTTGACTCATAAATATGTTTTTCATGTGTACCTCATTGACAAACTCTCTGCCTTGGTCAGTGATGATCTTCCTGACCATGCCAAATCTGTACATTATGGCCACAACAGCTGTACACACTTCAGCAGCAGTCTTGCAGGTGAGGGGTTCTGCCACAACCCACTTGCTGTAGAGATCCGTCATGGTCAGCACGTACTTATTCCCTGTCGCAGTTGTCCGTAGTGGCCCTATGAGATCCAAGCCCACTACCTCCCACGCAGAAGTAACCTGAGGAAAAACGCATTTCACAATTTTCCCTGTTAACTTTAATAACCGCATTTACCTTGTGTAGCAAGTTTGGGGATCACTACTGTACCTTGATGGAATGTAGGGTTGGTGCCTGGGTCTTCATTGGATCGTTCAGCTGGCAGCGATGGCAACATTTAACCTGACAGAGTTAATGAAACATGTTCATTTTTTTTTCATAATTACACTTTAAATGAGTATCTTGTCATTGTTGAATATCTAGATTCTTAAGGCAAGAATGATTCTGCACGTGCATTAACAGAGTATGTCCCTTGACATTTTGATTTATAAAGAAATGCCGACATTCACTTTTGATTGTTATAGCGACAGCTTTCCAATAAAGGCCGCTAAAGGTGCGAACACACTAGGCACTTTACACGCGTACAGACGCGTATGAAACCCGCCCCTTTTCCATAGGGAACCATTGGTTTACGCGCGTACATGGCGCGTAAATGCGTCACTCGCGCTAAAGCAACATTTTCACTCGCGCTAAAGCAACATGTTTACGCGCGTATATATTACGTGCGTATATATTACGCGCGTATAGCTACGCGAGGAGTTCAAAAAATTGAACTTTTGTTGCTCCTACGCGAGACGATTAGCCGCGTTGGCCAATCAGCGTTGAGCTTGACCCGCGACGTCACATACATTGGCAGGGTCGGAGAACAGTGTACTGTACACAGAGGCTGATGATGAGAGACACCGAGGAGAAAAATGTATTGCGGGCGGCCGGTGCTGTATGAAGCCGCTCGGGGTTAGAACACGTGGGGAAAGTAAACCAGGAGAATGGACTTCCTGGTTAATTCAATGTGCGGCTGTGCTTTAGCCGATAAACAAAGTTAGCGCCGTATAGCATTAGTTAACTCACCCTGTTGTGTGCGGGCGGCTAGCGCCTCATATTATGAACCCAAACATGACGACTGTCCGCGGGACTTTCACGACAAGTAGAGCGAAGCACCGGTGTTGATCTACGCCAGCCACGGTCCCTTGTCACAGCCAGGTAGGGTAATTTTGGCTACTTGCCTTTATGTTGTGCCGCCGTGCACCGATGCTGCTGTAACTGTGTTTGTTATGTAGCTGCCGTGAATATGCAATGCTGTTTTAATGCTAGGCTATTTGTGCTGTTCAGTTTGTCTTTTGGCACAGTTGTTGGCCGTGTTGTTGATGTTTTTGTGCGGACATGCACGCTGTTGTGTCGGGTCTGATCAGCCATGGTTGATAAGGGAAATACAATATCGGGAGGGAGACTAGGCACGTTACGCGCGTATAACCATTTTTGACACAAAATGATCAAGCAACATTTTAGCTGCGTTACGCACTTAAATCTTACGCGTGTAAAATGCCTAGTGTGTTCGCACCTTAAGAGGCTTAGGTGGGCTCCAGGCAGTTACGCGTCAATGAATCCAAGTCTGGGATGAAAGTTTGAGAATTTAATAAATGAAGGCAGAATGACAACTGATTAATGAAAACATGAGGAGGGTATTGAAATAACCTGCTGTAATTGACGGTTTCTTGACGATAGTTTGACGGTTGCTTGACGGTAAACAGAAAATGTCATCAGGAGCGCCACTAACCCCCTTTGTCTCTTAACTCCCGCCCGCCACAAGTGCCCAGGTATATAGATTAAACCACACCCATGTGTCAATCAAAGGGAAGTGACATAAACCAAAACAGTGTGCGTGACTTTTCAAAATAAACAATAAACAAATAGACCAAATGTGCATTTTGGCCCCTACATTGTATTTATAATGACAACCTCTTGTTAATGCGCATCATTGCGCGCATCAGCAGTATATGGCTCTCAACTTTTTATGCATGGGAAGCGGGGGCCACTATGAACATGAAGTCTGGCGGCGGGCTACAACCACTACTTACCCACTTGGTGACATCCTCAACCAGTGTTGTCCAGAAGTAGCCGGCAATAAGCCTGTTCCTGGTGCCTCGCAACCCATTGTGGTTGCCGGTCCCTGGGCTATTGTGGCACTCTTCGAGGGCAGCTGTCTTCTCCTCCTCCGTTAGCACCACCAAGCGCATGTACTGTCCCTTCGGTCCGATGTAGAACAGCCGGTCATCTAAAGAGTATAGCTTGGTAATAATCAACCAATGCCTAACCAAATAACAACCAAGCTGGATAATCATAAAATTAGCCTACCTTTAATGGTGAAAGTGGGAGCTACACGGCGCAATTCCTTCCGCTGGCTCACGGACAGGTCCGGGTGAAATACACCTTCACTGAGCCAATTCTTCAATTGGATGTAATATTCAAAGCCCTTCATTTTGCCAGTCAATGCCTATTATATACTATCTATGGTCAATACAGAATATCTAGTATTCCGAAGGCTAGGTTTAGCTGTCCGAAACGTAGATATAGCTTGCTAGCTGTCAGTGAATTCTTCGTAGCTGTCAGTGCGCCGCTATCTTCTGTCGTCCGGAATGTGGGGGATAACTGCGCGATAGGATAGCCAAAAAGGGCGCGGTTATTCAAATTTGAATTTGATCACAGTACTGCAAAAGGGGCGGGATATTATAATTTTGAATTTAAATTTGTAACGTACGTGCACCGGTCGGATCCTCATTCCTCACAATTCACCGACCGATAAAAAAAAGAACGCAGCATACAATTGGTAAGTAAATCTAGTAGTCTATAGCCTACACTTTCTTTATATGTCCATGAGCCTACATTATAATATTAGGCCTATCATTTTAATGTCAGCTATGACCGGGCAATAATTGTCATTTAACACTCCTTTTGGACCTATTTAGGACTTAATATGCATACTAGCATAGCCATGAAATAATTGTCATTCACCGGTCTTTGGCCTATTCAGGACTTGAGTATTTTAAGCTTTTGAAATCCATTTTATCCCTAAATGTGTCGGAAATTATGTGTAAAGTTAAGCCTAATAATTTAATTTTGTGCTTTTTAGAAGATGCCTAACTCAAGCAGCAGGAGAAGGGCGGAGAGGGAGAGAGGCAAAAATGGTAAGAAAACTTATTCTTAACCTTTGATACCCATTGTTAATAGTGAAACAGAAGGCTATTTTTCATCTGTAGTCCTTTATCACCCTAAAAATGTACTGTGAATAATGTATTTATACAGTCCCCTCCATAATTATCGGAACGGTGAGGCCAATTCCTTTTTTTTTGCTGTAGACTGGAAACATTTGGGTTTGACACCAAAAGATGAATATGAGACAATAGATCAACATTTCAGCTTTTATTTCCAGGTATTCACATCTGGATCTGATACACAACTGAGAAGATATCATTATCTGTAAAGGAACACCACCTCTCTCTAATGGTGTCCCTGTTGCTCCTTAGGGAACATTGCCAGGTCCCAGAGGCCGGATGGGAGCTGGAGGAGGGCGAGGAAGGTCAGGGTGGGCTACACCCCGCAGGAGGAGGTGCCCCTGTAAGTGCAGTTTGTCTTCCCCTTCAGGACATATTATGAATCACAATCTTGTTTTGACCTTTTTTTTTTTAAATATTTGGATCAGATCATTCTCAGCTCTGGTGAAAAGTCTTTTTTTATTCTCTCAATTCAGTCTCATGTCATATCTGATATCTCATGTGTTTTTTTTCTGGCTTTTTTCAGGTATAGTGTCAGAAATGCGAGGAAGAGGCGACAGAGAGAGAGACAGAGAGAGGCAGAGAGAGAGAGACAGAGAGAGAGAGGGAGAGAGAGAGAGGAGGGAGAGGAGGCTGCAGGAGAAATAGTAAGAAAACTTCTTGGCCAAGTGATTTCAACATTCCAATTATTGTAACCCAACCACTGCTTATAATACATTTTGTATTATCCATAATGATAGAGCTAACATTTACTTTGTTTCCACAGCGCAGGTGTGGGTCCTGGGGGACAGCTATGTCCGGCGTGGTGCCCAGGGAGCGAAACGAAGAGTCCAGCCAGTGGACACCACCGTCCACTGGTTTGGGAAGGGTGGGCTTCGGTGGAGAGAACTTCTGAATTTCTTTTTTTTAATTCTTGGTAAAGGAAGAGTAGTGCCGGATGTCATGGTCATTCACTGCGGTGGCAACGACTTGGGGGTGGTTAAGAGTGTAGAGCTGGTGAAGGAAATGAAGGAGGACCTGCTCTTCCTTCATTGCCTTCACCCGGCGATGACAATACTCTTTTCCGCCCTCACCCCAAGGTGCCATTATAGGGCGACTCGGCGCCCGGGATTGCTTGACAAAGCCAGACGGTTTGTGAACAGTGTTATGGCTGGTTATCAAGGTAATGGAGGACTGATTCCCCACCCTCACCTTAGGCATGACACTCCAGGACTTTTTTTAGCCGACAGAGTCCATTTGTCTCCTCGGGGAATGGAATTTTTCATAGATAGTATTTTTAACCGCCTTAGAGACCACCTTCAAAGGGAGTGAATTGCGAAGAAGGTCGGGAGAAGGTGGTCTTTAGGGAAGCCCTCTGTGTCAGGTCTAATATTGAGGTTTTTTGCCATAACCTGTTCGCTAGCTGCTCTTCCTCCTCCCGTTCTTTCCCCTTCTTTCTGCTCTCCACCACCCACCCCATCAACTGTAGCTCCTTGGGCCCACGTCGGGCAGAGCAGCTGCATCACAACCCTGGGTCAGTCACTTATCCATTGGCTTACTTTTTTCTTCTACCATTAATCATCTGTTAGTCTTTATTAACGTTGCATGTCCTTAATCCAGAACCTTAAACTTTGAAAAAATAAATGTTACTATTTGCTGAATGTTATAGCAGCACTAACAGGACAGTATATTTACATATTTTATTTTAACATGGTGCATATTCATAATAGGGACAAACTTAATGTTTTTCTACTGGCCTATATGTTAGGGATGTATGGGGATTGGAACGTGAACATCTCTTTAACACTTTGTTCCTGTCTGTTATCAGGACCCCAACATGCAGCCCATCCTGGACCCCATCTGAATCAAAAAAATCATGAAAATAAATAATAAAAAGAATTAATGAAAATTAAGATTCAACACTGGCTTTATTTATTTATAACATTTATTATAACATCTAGATTTCTGGATATTAAAAAGACGCAAATGTATGCATAATAAGTTACAAATGGCAAAAACTGTGTATTCATTCAAACAATTCTGAATAAGTTGTTTTACAAAAATAAGTATTGTTTTAATGTAAGTAATCAACTAGCGGAGTTTCATGCTATCTATTATTCCAAAAGTGTACCCTATTCACCTGCAGTGTCTCACATTAAGTGAGTGAGTAGGCATGTTTGCTGTTTGGACAGTAGATGGCAGTGCTGCAGCGCTGCAAGACACTACAAAAGGTCAGTCAATTACCTACTGTAAGGCTACTGGTGCTGGAAATTGTACATCAGAGCTACGCTTATAAATGTTTTATACTATCTATGGTTTTAACTGATAAATATGATGAAACTCCCATTAAATACATTTTGTTCAGTGTGATGTAAAATAAAAGTTAACTCAAGGGATAGATGTTCTTTTAATAAAATAACACATCAAATAGTCTTTATATTTCTTAAAATACATGCTAGAGTACATTTAACTAAAATACTCCTTATGTAGCCCATTGTTAAATGTTTATAGTAATATTAAATAAACATTTAATTTTGCAATCAAACAGGGTTAACACGGTGATTAAATCTTGCTAAACTATAAATACAAACCAAGTGTAGAAAAGAAAAAAATAATGTAATCTTACATAATGAGAGATGACTACTGTAATAAACCAATTGCCTCTGGGTTAGAGGAGATAGAGAGCACCTTAACAATTATGTATGGACACAAAACGAGGAGGACACTGTAGTATCACAATCAATTATCTTTATTAAACATTATTTAGGAGACAACGGGACGGGAACACGGGTGAATTAACCTTTCGGTTAATGAGAGATTACTACAAGGCTAACGTAAAAAACGTATTCAAACCTTACATGAAGAGAAATAAATAAATCCATCTATCTCTCTAGTTAGCATACGTGCTAAGCGATCGCGATTAAGGCTAACGTAAAAAACGTATTGAAACCTTACATAAAGAGAAATAAATAAATCCATCTATCTCTCTAGTTAGCATACTTGCTAAGCTATCGCGATCGCGATCTTTTAAAAGTTGTTAGTTTCACACCATCTATCTAGTTAGCTTACTCACTAAGCAGCTATGATGGCAATCAAGCTTTTAAATTGTGTTTGAGTTTAACACTGTATGCCCCTGCTGTATTTCCAAGTGTTGTTGCCGTAGTTTTACCAACCCGGAAGAGCGCGAAAAACACTTCCGGTAGGACAGATCGGGTAGTGACAGTGACACTCACATGCATCAACACTTGTTGACTGCTCGACACCATGCTCGACACTCTGCTAAAAATGGTGCTCTTTATGGTCCATAAATATAAATACGTATTTCTATCTATGTTTATGGTCTAGAGAGCCGTCCCATCATTTCCGGCCTCCGTATTTTTTCGGTCCACAATAGAGCTGTTAAGCGGAAGTGGCATACTTCCGGGACATGGGACCTCTCGGCTCGAAAAATTACAACGGTAGTCAATGGAAAGAAATGTATTATTTTCTGGTCCCAGTCATGAAATGCCTTCGATTACACATATGTTTGTATGGATTTAGATGGTATTTTTTCGTGCAAAGAATGGAACAATTTAGCGAGTAGAAGCTGGATACGGTCAGGTTTTGTGCAGAGCGCTTTTGTGGACTACAGCTCTTCGCTGCTCTTGACACTTATGGCCAGCCATTAGCATTAGCACTGTCAGTCGAGAAGTGGAGGGAATGTGTTGAGGTGACGTCACAGAGGCGACAAGACTTGTAGTTGTTCTCGTAAAAAATTTTCAAAAGCCGTTAGACGAATAATCATACAACATACCGTCAAACTCTTCACATGAAAAATGATAATTTAGACCCATACAAAACATATATGTAATCCAAGGCATTTAATGACTGGGACCAGAAAATAGTAGATTACTTTCCATAGACTCCCATTCATTTTTTTTCAGCCGAGAGGTCCCATGCCCCGTAATTCCGCCACTTCCACACAATCATGTTTCTAGCACATAACAGGTTGGTGATGTGTGAAAAATATGAAGCATTAACAGCTCTATACAGATTAGCGCCGCCTGCTGTTATTGAGACATTACGTCCCGCGCAAGAGCAGAGCGTACGGAAAGTCAGCAGTCGGTTTGGTGTGTTCTTTGCACTTTTTCGGCCGCGACGGGAAGACTGGAGCTCCCTGAATCGACAGTCTCCATTTTCGGGTAGTCGGACTGGTGTGTCCTGGCCTTAATGATGACGCACTTCCTGTACTACGCGAGATCCACTGCTTTCTTACTAATCTATTGCTAACTGCTATCTATTATAATATTATTATTCACAATATAAACATTACAATAAAGATACATGTAGAAAGAAAGTACGTGTAGTTTTCGGAAAGAATAGATAAGCTATCGTTCGGAATAGCAAGGGATTGTGCAATACGTAATTATTGTCCCCAAGATCACGCGGCGTTACAAGAGATCTCGCGAGAGCGTTCAATACAGCCCGAACATGACATTTGTTTCTCTGTTTTATTTAATAAAAGGCAAATGCCAAACTTGTAAGCTTAATGTTGGTTTTAATACAGTAAATACATTTTCGCTTCAGGAAAAGGTAGGGAAGTTTATTTGAATATAATTTACAGTAAGTGCGTCATCATTGTGTAACCCGAACTTATCACACCTGCACGATATGAGGACCGCATGCGCAGAACGGCCGCCATCTTGGAAAGCCGGCAGTCGCCTAGGCAACGCACGTCAGTGTCCTCACCCCCGCCCCCTCCTAAAGTTCCCCGTGAGCACACACGCACACACACACACAATGTCCGATGGTCAGCGGCCCCGTAACTGAATTTAATTCCAACACGTAATCAGTATCATGATTAATTGTTTTATCTTCATAATAAACAAAATTTCATGAAAATCGGTTCAGAATTGAGCGAGTTACGGTCTGTTTTTAGTGCGGGGTGTCAAAGATGGCAGCCATTTTGCGCAAGCGCACCTCATATCGTGCAGGCTCCTCAGATCGTGTAGTGACAGGGGGTACTGGGACTGGGAGGCGGGCTTTTATTAGTTTTGTAGTGTAACGCAGGGGGGCGTGGCCATGGTGGTTTGCCAAGTGGCTGCGGGCTGCACACCCAATCATACGGTAACGCCATGGACCTATGTCTATGGCCCAATCCCAAATGACTACCTAGGCACTCCCACTCCGTGAGCGAGTGTCAACTCGACCATTAAGGGGGAGGGTATAACAACGGTCGGGCCTCGCCTCTGTCAGACGGAAACAGGAAGAAACCTAGAGACACTAGTTTGTTAAGTCTTTATTTCTCACCCTAAAATAAACACATTTATATTTCAAACAGCAATATTTAAATTTGATAGCAATCAGAACCTTGTATTTTTTAGGCCTGTTTTGCTATCACTTCACCTTCAAGTCCTAGTTATTTTATGCTAAACCTGTTCTGTACACAGAAAATTTCAGAAAGGATATTGATGATGATCTTATACAAAGCATTGACCTGAAACACTCTTTACATTCATATAGCCTATAATAATATAGGCTATGCATGTGAGAGTAAAATGTAGTATTGAATAAAAACAAACTCACTCCCATGCTTCTTTGGCTGCATAATTTATTTTTTGTTAAACATTTTCTAACTGCATATTCTAAATTTTACCCGCTCAGTCTGTAGTCGAGGAAACGCGTGGGTGTTCGATCCGCTGTTAAATTATCCTTTTAGTTTACATGCACAGCAGCATACAAAACCAGGGAAAAGAACAATAGTCTGCTAAAGCATGTATTCCACTTGTCATGATACGTAAATCTGCCATTACGACCCGCGAATCGCGGCAGTTAATTAGCGTGCATAAATTATAATGCACTGCAAGGGTGGACATAAATAAGAAAAGTCATGCGCTCCAGCTAGGGCTGGGCGATATGGGCCAAAATCAATATCTCGATATTTTTTTACTATATCTCGATACACGATATATATCTCGATATATTTCAAATCTCCTCTAGAGCACATCCTAAATGCTCAATTTAATTTATTTTTTGCATAACATCACACCAGTAATATGATTTAAATAGTCCCTGCAAAATGTGCCTGCACTAACAATGCATTAGGCTACATGAAACATGTTTATATTCTTTAGTGCTTTCTATTGAAACAATTTGAAACTTGCACATGGCAAAGAGTTTGCACATTGTATTGATTATTCCACATCCTTCCACTCCCATACAATGGATCCAGCATTATTTTATTTGGAAACAGTTTTTTCCATCTTCTGTTAATCTGTAAACTGAGAACACTAATTATGACTCATTACAACCACTCACTAATTGTTTATCACCACTAACCCCCTGAAGATAGCAGCCACACTTTAAATGCAGAACAGGTTTTGATCCATAATAGTAGTCAGTGTATAAAATGCTCTGACTGTATAATGGTTACTGTCGCTTTAAGAGCAGTTGCTCCCTGTCTAAGTTAAGTTTCGTTTTCTGCCTGTTAGTCCGAGAAAGAGATTCATGCAAGCGCAAACAGCAGGTGGCTCATCGTCCCTCTGTTACCTGCCTTATTGTTTAATTCTCCTGTATTTAGTTAATGAAAATAAAACTGGAAGACAATCAGAGGATTTAAATAAATACGGCTGAGAATTAAATGGGATGCCGTGGTTGTGTGACGTTGGACCAAAAACTCCCCCGGCGCTCGTTCGCTTTCCTCTCATAAGGACCAGGCTCTGTACAGCGGCCCCTTATGCTGTCAAGCGCCCGTCTACAAAAAAGGTCCATGCTATGAACGACAGCCGCCTTCGCCGTCTTTCGCGCCCCCTCTCGTCGTTGTTTTCACATGGCGATAAAAGTAAACACTCACAGGGCACAGACTACGTCACAGGTGAGCGCCCAGGAGACTCTGGTTGGGAGGGGTGAGTGAGTGAGTTGCCAATGCATGTGAGTCTGTGAGGCAGAGAGCCACAGGAAAGAGCGAGAGAAGCAAACACCAGCGAGTTTGCCGGTGGCGGCGACGGCTAAAAATAACACATTACGTGCCAATTTGTATTCGATGGTTGCGATAGGGTCATTTTATACATCCCCTGGAGCACATCTCGCGATATATCGAATATATTCGATATATCGCCCAGCCCTAGCTCCAGCTGACTGACGTCACCGCCGCTATTACTACCCCTCATCGGCTTTAAATAACAGTAACACAAATCTTACTAACAATTTAAGGAAATATTAATCACCGTCCCTTGTTAACTTGTGGGCATTTTCTTCATCTGCTTCGTTTTATCTTTTATCCACGGTCTTGAAACACTAACGGTAGACAAGTGGCATGATCAAATCAACAAGTGTAAAACAACATGTTCGTTACAATATTGTAGGCTACTAATGGAGATCATAGTGGCCCTGGCCCATTCATTCCCAATACAATTTTGTCAAACAAGAATGTATCTCCGCTAAATTTTTCTGGATATCAATCAAAGTCTCATACTTTTCTTTAGACCATGTACTAATAGGATGGAAGTTTTCGTTTTTCAAAACGTCACCGAAAGCGTTTTATAGCCGTTTTATTTTCAGTTTTAGCCGTTAGGCGTGGAGCCGCTAAAAGGAGTCGTGGTGAAACAACCGTTGCTTCGGCCGGCCCGGCCTCCGATGGCGGGAGGAATCTTTGTTTATCACTATATTACTTTACAACGACGGGGTGTAATTTAAAGATTACATATAGAGAATCATCGGGATTAGTAATTTATACTTCCATGGTCGATAAACAATGCAACTGTGCTCGTCCCGCTTGGCTTAATGCACGGACATATTATAACGTTACACTGCTGGAGAATGAGTAACGTCAGTGAACGCACCTTGCGTGTCATGCTTTAGGAAACCGCTATTGACATGCTAACTGAAATTAGCGTCACTGCAGCGGCAGTGTTTAGCTAAACATTAACGCTATAACAGTTAAACTAGCGTAACATGCGATCTTTAACACTAAAGCGGACAGGTTTGAGGAGTTGGTGATGTCTGTGGAAAGTTTTAAGAACGTTAGTTACATATTGTAACTCTAGATTCTATGAGTATAGGCGCAGCCTTTTAAGGCTATCGCTATTGGGTTTATCCTCGGCGCTAGCCGTAGCAACTGAAAAATTAATAATTCCTGCCCACCAACAGCGTGGGCCTCTATTACGTCCGCAGTCCGCGCATATAAGCGGACGCCGGCGGACGTTCTGCTCCCAATAAACAGCTTTTCTTCAGCTATTTAAAGGTCAATGAGGCCGATCACTTAAAAGGCTGCGCCTATAGACCCCTTACCGTGTTTATCAACACGGCGGATGCGCGCGCTGCATGTTTGCAGAAAGAAAAATTGTTTGGCTGGTTGCCATGGTTACCCGTTTGGTTATATTGCAGTTGCGGTGTTTCTTTATAGTTCCATGGTGTGAAATAGCGATGTTGTCAGCTTACTAAAAACAGTTTATCAGCGAGTGATAACATTGGTTATGCGGAAACATTAACACTATTGAACGAGATACGTCTTAATGACCCATACGCGTTGCCGGCAGTTGAGTAGATAAATGATGAGAAGAAATGGCCCCGACGACTTCAGTGGCCGGACTGCTGTTGGAGAGTGACAGTAAAGACCGGCAGACAGATAGACAGAGAGAGGCAGAGATGCCTTTATTTCATAATTTTGCTTTTTGATTTAAAAGTGATCATAACTAGCCGTGATCATCTGTTTTTAGACTGACTCCTGCTTTCGGGGCCGTTGGGCTCACGAGCCGACCAGCTTATCAGACCAGCTGTTTGAGACGGAGATGAAAAGGAAAGTGAAACTTATGGTGGAGCAGTTAAATAGTTAAATGAATAAATATTATAACCAAACACAATAATGTGTTGTGTTATCTGCTTTAGTAGCCTACAGTAGGCTAGCACATGTCGACCCCACTCGGTTTTCGTTGATTGATTTTTCCTAAATGGTATGATTTAGCCTACTTACTACACGTTAAACCCCTACTGCCTAGTCAAACCATAGAGTCAAACACAAGGGAAGAGGACGGAGATGTATAACGTGGGTCATTGTAAATAACCCTCCATTGCTTTCCATTGCTATAGCCTCGTCTCCGGTCACTGTCCTTATTGTAAACATTTCACAACTCATTTAGCCTATGTAATTATACAGCGGTGCATTTGGGCATTTACTAGCTTTATCACCATTCAAACTAAAAATAAACGGTTTGTGCATCCAACAGCACAACAAGACATGATTGTGGCTCGTGTCGCTCTTGTCTCTTTCTGCAACGGACATGCGCAGTAGAGAGGGGAGTGACGCTGTGTGACGTAGACTGGTAAGGGGTCTATACTCATAGAATCTAGAGTTACAATACGTAACTAACGTTCTATATCGTATAGGCTTCGCCTTTTAAGGCTATCGCTATTGGGTTAAAGGGCGAAGCACGATGTAGTCTCTGCCTCATTGGTCCTGTTCAGTACCAGAAACACAGCTACATACGTGCCAGTATCATGCGTCAGACGTAGCATAACATACGTCATGCGTCTAACAGCACGTCATCAACGAGCAGCTATACTGTGTCTGATAAGACACGAGAGCTCTCGGCATGAATATTTGACTCCACATCAAATCTGTTTAATATGTGAGGGACAGTCACGCAATCACACTCACTCTGACAAAGCACTCAGCACTGAGTGTGTCATAGAGAGGCGCGACATGTCTTTTAGGTAAAACCTAATAAAAGAGCATGGGGAAGCCCAGGAGGCTGCTGTGCAGATTTCCTCCATAGGCATCCCTCTCTGCAGAGCGACAGAGGGGTGGCTCCGCCCCCGTTGACACATAAGCCTGTGTGATCGCTTCACACAGCCAATGTGACAGGCGTTGTTTAGTCAGGGGGAGGCCTTGTGAATGTTCTCTGTAATGCACAAATAACTGTTGAGATTTGCGCATAGCCTCCGTGCGCTTCACATAACATGCAAGCGCGCGCACGGGGCACAAGAGATGGGCTGTTGCTTCCTCCTCAGATTGATGAGGAGGGAGGGAGAAACCACTGAGTGTTATTACTCTCGATCTGAACGAGCTAGTAATACTCTTTGGTGTAAATGCCGGGTTCGGGCGTAATATGGCCGAACTGCCGTCTCCTTGTATTCTCATACATTAAGGGGCTACAGAGAGTGCAGCCAGGTCGTTCACTCTCTTAGCTGACGTCAGAGCCAGCAGCAAAGCTGTCTTGACTGACACAAACTTGAGGGGAACTCGATCAATAGGCTCAAATGGGGCTTTAGCCAGTGCGCGCAGCACCAATGTTAAATCCCATTGCGGAGCGAGAGAGCGCATCACTGGTTTCTCTCTCCTCACACCTTTTAGGAAGCGTTTCATTAAGGGGTGACTAAAAGCAGTTTTATCCCCGAAGCCTACGTGGCATGATGAAACAGCGGCTGCGTAAGTTTTAATTGTGCTAAAAGCCAGCCCTCTTTCCATCAGCGTCTGGAGGAAAAGACATAAAATATTCAGTCACCTGAAAAAACATGTAAACCTGGCAGTGCGTCATCAAGGTATGGTCTATATTTTCTCCTTTCCCCTTCTAATCAAACATGTGCTTCTGTTTGTGGCTTGTGTGAGGTTTCTAGTAGCTCTGATTGTGATAATGTTGTCTCACAGGTTATCTCATCTGCAAATGCAGCCAGCAGTGCAGAGACGCTGCACATTTTCATTGCCCAAATTGCTGTAAAACGGTAATTCGAAATTGTCAGTTTGTCTCTCACCTGAACACATGCCATGAGACACCTACACCCACCGTGGCTCCAGCTGCGCCTGCTGCACCTCCACCTTGGGCTCCTGCTGCTCCTCCACCTTGGGCTCCTGCTGCTCCTCCACCTTGGGCTTCTGCCGTGGCTCCAGCTGCGCCTCGAAAGGCACCACCTCGTGTGCGGGGTCAAAAGCAGTGGACTGTTCAGTGTGTCCATTGTGGACTTACACTGAACAGACGCAACTTGCGACTATAGGAAGCATTCAGAAAATAAACGGGACATCACTGCTCAATGCCACCTGAGCAGTGAGTGCATTGATCCTCAACATGGTGTTTTTGTGGTAGCAAAATCATTTAGTGGACCTTGCGCACCTATCCATGCCATCAAGAAGACGTTCGGGAAGGACCAAGAAATTAGGTGTGAAATGGAGCAGTGCAAGATAAATGCAGAGTTTGCAAAGAGAAGCAATCTCTTGCCATTTGAATGTCGCCACCTGCAGTCCCTCACCTACTGCCCACCTGCTAGAACTGACCACCCTACACTGAAAGAGGATGTATTGACACAAATGGTCCAAGAAAAATGGTTTGGTGAAGCCAAAAAGCAAAAATGTCTCCAACGGCAAGCTGGAGCTATGGATGTGGGCGTTCCTCTGTCATGCCTGGTGACGGTTGGTGGACCACCCACCAAAAAATAAATTTATGTCTACGAACCAGACATTTCATATTATAGTAGGCTAGGTAGAGTGATGGTCACGTATGACAGTAAACAAATTGAATGGTGCTGTCCATGCGCCAAACCGAGGCAGTCCTGCATCCACAAGACCATTGGAAAGTGGCATCTATATCAGATAGTCCCGCAGCTATTTGTCAATGTGAGGTGTATGGAAGATACGATTGAGGAATCATTTCCAGATGTTGCAGAGGGAGCAGAGGAGCAACACAAAGAAGGGGCACAATACCCACCTGATGATCCGGCGATGCTTCACGGATGGTGCATTACATCTTTAAAAAGAAAATTCCGTCAGATCTTCCTCATGATGTCATTAGTGCAATGGGTGACTTTCCGAGGCACCTGATACCTCATGAGACCATCTGCACTGAATGCACAGGCCAAACACCACTGAGTGAACCACAGCTCATCACCTCAACAGCAAAAATTGTGACTCTGACTGACATAATAGAAGGTATGTTTTTTGTTTTTCATGCCAAATTATAATGAGGAAATCGCAGCGGCTACTGTTATTATATTATAATATATATATATTTTTTGGTGAACCTGCCTTTAACTACAGATTTAAAGTACTTGTATGAGTCTTAAATAGCATCATTGCAGTTGGCAGCTTTGGACACATCTGACACACCACCCTGTGATTGTTTTTATTAGGAGTATCAACATACTGCAAGTACTGCTGCAGCTGTGGCATGATCTTCCGCTACCAGGAATGGAGTGACGGGATCCACAACTTTGACGACCACACTGTTGTATCCTTGCATCTTTGTGTGTTCCTGCGAAACACTCTCCAGGTATGTATCAATAATTTGCAAACCAGAACAAACTTGTCAAAAGTTTCTAATCTGTAATAAGTCTGATGAATGTTTTTTTTTATAGACTCACCAGGCCATTGGAAGTGCTGTGGAGGTGTTGGAGAAGACATGTGGCAAAAGATTCCCTTCCAAGCAAAAAATCCTGTATGCATACTTACATTATGAAGCCATGACAAGTCATTCATACACCTTTTCATGTGTAACATGTGGTTACCATCCTGCCACGGTTGTTATGGATCTCCATAAGAAGGGGGTCTTCAGTATGCCCGGTAAGTAAATAAATAAACTGATAATTGCCCTGAACTTGATGTCAAATATCACAGTAACCTGTCACTGTCATTAATTTGGTCTGACAGGTTTTATTATCAGATTTTACATGATCAGTATAGACACTCTCCTTGGCTATAAAATAACTCATTACACCAGCAAAGTGATTTCTCGGAAATGTTATTCCACCAGACTTATAGAAGCATATGTGGATATCTCAAGCCCACTGAGGTAGCATCATTACTAATGATGCAACATTTGCATTTGTTGTCGTCCTGTTTCTTTTCTATGTTAGTAAGTAGCATAGAGGAACCACCTCAGGATTATGATGGGAAAGTTGATGTTGAAGAGTTCTGGGAGTCTGTGTCACTAGAAATGGTCAGTCGGGGATTAGTGCCAAGTAAGTATGAACTACATCCAGAACCAGAATTAGTCAACATCCAAAATGTGTTTTGAGTGACCTGAATGAAAATCCTACAGTTGCTAAAATGGGAGTAACATATTCTGTACTCTTCTTCTGAAATGTTCCTGCAGGTTACAAGCAGAATCCGTTTGTGGTACGGCCCAGTTACCATAACTGGGCACCATGGATTGGTCCCCAGACAAGAGGCTCCAGTGTGGTGTCAAACACAGAACACTGCAAAATCAATGCACCAAGGAACCCAAAGGAAGCATCAGACCTCTTAATTACAGAGGACCGGCTCACTGACGAGATTCTGAAACTGAAGGTATTTGCACACATTTGTGGAGTGTGAGTATGGGTTTATTGTTAAATCTATCGGGGCTGTAATATTTGCTATTTAACATCATACAGTGTTTCCCCTACCATTGTACAGGCCTGGCGGGGCCGCCAGGCCAACGGGACCCCCCGCCAGGCCAACAGCAGCCTAACTTTAAAAAAAAATAATAATAAAAAAAAAAAAATGATTATCAATTTTTCATTGATTCCGTAATAATAATATGCGAGCGTCTGCGCGGCACTGTCGGTCTACCCCTCGTGTGCGCCTGTCTTTACAACCTCTCGTCTGATCATCCCATCAGCTGATCTGTGTGTCTGCGTGTGTGTATGTGTGTCTGCGCGCGGCGCGATGCGCGTGTGTATTCGGTGCGGGTGCGCACTTGTTAAAACACGGAAGACAATGAGCAGGAGCATGACTAGCAAGCAAACGTTGAACTAGTGGCGAAAATAAAACCAGCGCCTGCTCTATGGAGATACTAAGGACTCAGTAACAGGGACGTTGAACAGGAAAAAGTGCTGCGCAAAGTTTAGAAAGTTAAAATCGCTACGTCGCCGTGGCAACACAACCAATCTGTATCAACAGCTGAGACAGCGCTGAAAAAAACGGCATGCACTCGTTTCAGTAAGTTTACCGAAGTGCCACACTGCTACTGCCTTTGACATTCTCAGAAAAGCATTCATTTATTTTCAAGGGACATATTAATTTATTTATTGTTTTAACTGTCAAGTTATCTTGAAAACAGCAGGCTATTGTAGGCCTACAAGCTTTATGTTTTTGTATTTTCAATGCTACTTTATTTGTATGTTTTAAATTGAGAAATAGGCTAGATGAAATATAATGGTCGGAATAGGGAATTTGCCTTATGTAGCACACATGTTGATAGGCTAATCATGATGTGTAGCCTATGTTAATTCATTTATTTTCAACAAGGCTATTTGCATTAAAAAAAAATAAAGAACATTTTTCAATAGGCTAGCTTCAAGGTGAGGTGATTCAGATTATTCCAGAAATGAGTCTAAACAGGACCTGTCTATATTAGATCTTAGTGTTTATTGTTTTTTTATTGAAATCCATGTGTTTTTCTTCAATAGTTTACGTGGTTTGTGTCTCCAAATTATTACAGAAAATAGTTATAGGCAGGGCATATGTTGTTTACAGAGCACAGAATTAATCAGATTTCGCCTCTCAAAGTGCACCAGATTGATGCATTTAACTTTAAAAAGGATAAGGTTTTCTTCTGCAGGGGGATGCCCCCAGACCCCCCTAGAATGTCCATTCTCACCCAGCAGGATCTAAAAATCCTGTGAGAAACACCACATGTACAAACGTACTGAATGTGAAAGCATAACACTATGCCCTCATTTTTAACAGGCTGTCAAAAGAGGCTCATCCCAAATGGGGTTCGTTTTGGTCAATTTCTTCTAGAAATTTGGTACGCACGCGGCACGCATACTCTTTATCAGCTCTTACCACCGGGCCTAAAAAAAATTCTAGGGGAAACACTGTCATAGATGGAAGAGGTGCGAAATCTCTGCAAGGGGTGTGGCATAGACTCCAAAGGCTCCAGGATGGACCTAATTATGAGGCTCCGCAATGAAATGCAGAACCGGTCAGCATATGACAAAGTGTTTGCAAAGGTCTGGGGGGCTTCTGGTGAGTTGATTTAAATTCAAAAGTGTCAACATCAGTAATAACTTTCACTACATTTCACTGTAATGGTTACTCATAACGGGTACAATAACTTTCTTTTACCAGGTGGATGTGCTGTGGTCACATGTCCCTGTGCAGTGGTTTATGGGGTTAAATTCAACCTAAGGGCTGAGAGCCCGAGAGATTTTGCTGATCTGCTGCTATCGATGAAGCATTTCCCAAATGTGACCATGTATGATTTTGCAAGGGGACTGGCAACACATACAAACATTAGAGAGCCACAGTCCTTGCCCTTCAGCCTCATGAGGAGACTGCTGGATCCTAAGGATGAAAACATCCGATTGGCCTCTGCAAAGCAAGTTAAGGTAAACTTGCCTTGGCTAACTACGAAGAAGGCAGTACCTGATGTAAATGGCCATCCTATTACAGGGTCATCAGAGCACTATGCTCTGTATGACCGCTTTCATGAGGCAAACACCAAAGACCCAAAAGACGTTCTGCGCAAGGTAGAACTTGTGCCTGAGCATCTAGTGTTGCATGATGAGGAACATCATGCAACACTACAACAATGGACGCAATGCCAAAACCATAGAAAGCATGAAGAAAACACTGGGGAGTGCACTGCAAATCCAGTTGAACTCCAGTGGGCAGACAGTTTTAGGTATGTACTTGCACAGTATATTTGTGACATTCAGGTGTACAACTGTTATTGTCTTACTAAAGCCACCTCCTGCAATAAAAAGGGTTTATTAATTCCTAGCAGTAATTGTTTCTTTTGGTTAACACATACTGTTTAGAACAAATGTCATAATCTTAATTGCTTCCTTCGCCTGCCGACAGCATCAGTAGCCACTGCTGCGTCTTGCACAGCTGCCCGGTCTAAACACTGCAATAGCCTCTGTTGTGACACAATCCGTGGCATCCCCGGCTGCAAACCAGGCCGCTGCCATCTTCCCACCACCACCGACCACCACTGTTAACGTAGCCCCTACAATTCATGTAGAAGCTTCTGGCATGAGTGCCACTCCAGTGGAAGCTCCAGTGGAACACCAAAGGTATGGGTTATAGGAACAGAAAAGGTACTGTAGTTTGTAATGTCAACAGTAATAACACTTTTTGTTTTCCTGTAACAAACTGACTCTTAAACCGGAATATGAACCAAACCATGACTTCTGTGTACCGTCAAACCCCTAGTTTCTATTGTAAAAGTTGAGGATTTTATGTGTTACATGAGAAGCATCTTGCTAATGTCACCCTTTGACATTTTTACGTAGGAAGAGAAGACGGATAGAGTCTATGACGCATGGAAGAGAGCAGGGGCAGGAGTTGGCAACCTGTATTGAGCAGGTATTTTATTTATTAATAATTTATTTTACACTGTAAAACTTTTTACCATAAATTTACAGTATTATACTGGCAGCAGCTTCGCCAGTAAACTATGGTATTTTACTGTAAATAGACATACAGTCTCTTACTGTATTATTTTAATTTACAGTATTTTACTGGCAGCAGATTCACCAGTAAACTACTGTTTATTTACAGTAAGCATACTGTGTTTTAATTTACAGTATGTTACTGGCAGCAGATTCACCAGTAAACTACTGTGTATTTACAGTAAGCATACTGTGTTTTAATTTACAGTATGTTACTGGCAGCAGATTCGCCAGTAAACTACTGTTTATTTACAGTAAGCATACTGTATTTTAATTTACAGTATTTTACTGGCAGCAGATTCACCAGTAATCTGCTGTAAATCTACAATATCTATCCTACAATTACTGTATTTCCAATAACCTGTAACTGTAAAAAAAAACTCTGAATTTGCTGTACATTTACAGCACTTAATTGCCATTAAGTGCTGTAAATGTACAGCAAATTCAGAGTTTCCACCAAAATAACTGTATTATTCCACATTTTCATAATTGCGGTACACTGATCAATTAATTTTTTTTCAACAGCTTCAAATTCCATCTTATAGGTACGATCAAATAAACAATCAGTCTTAAATAACAATGGAAAAAGAGAAAAGAATCAAAATTTAATTAACTATTTATTTTGCAGTCAGCATACAGTAAGCAACAACATATGAACTCAACACACTTACTCACAAGGGCGATGCAAACAAACTCAGGGAAAGCACGTTTCAACCGTGGAATGTTACTGCGGCAACTTGAGAGAAAACAGAGAGAAAGAAAACTTCACTAAACAGACGCTCCGGCTGACTGACGTCATCCACACTGAATAAAACACATCTTAACCCATTGATGACTATGGCAATCTAGGATGCATGTCCTTAATGCCTGAGGGTTTTCTGAAAAAATTGTATGAATTGTAAAGTCTACCAAAACCTTAATATCTAAGCCTGTGTAGCACATAGAAACATGAAATAAAATACATTTAAAAGTTAAGGTTCACAGGTTTTATTTAAACATGCTCCCTTAGCGCTTACAAACCAACACATTTTTCTAAAAATCGTCAAAATTAGAAAAAAAATATATATATATAAAATATTTAAAAATAATGTGCTAAATGAGGTTATAATCCTGCTTCCTTTTAGCATGGATAGTAGCGAATGAGTGTGCAGTGGAGGGATAAAGATAGACGGATATAGGAAGGAGAAGATGGCTTTATTTTATTATTTAGTTCAGTTATCACTGGCACCATAAATCTGACTTCCCAGTACAACTGGAACGCAGACTGACTCCGGCTGTCGGGAGCCGATCAGCTGGTCCAAACGGCTGTATACCACGGAGATGAAAACGAAACTGAAACTTAATTATCGCCTGGCTGGGCTGAATTTGAGTTGGAGCGAACGCCACTAACTGTTCTTTAATACACTATCGCCGACTATTGATTGGCGTGATTTTCGGCAAACCACAATTTTTTTGGGTGGTCACGTGGTCTTTAAAAATCAACAAAACCCACCTCATGTGTATTTGAACCAATGACGGTGCATTCTATGTTGCGCACGCCATGAACATTAGATAAAGTAACAATGCTGAGCAACGCAGCATCAGGCAGGAGATACAATGGGACATCGCGCAGCAGCCGTCATCAATGGGTTAAAACACTATAGGAAATAACAAACGCTGTAACCTATAAAAACGAAACCCACCCGGTCTCCTCACTAGTGTAGGATGGAGCCAGGGGTGCGTTCGAATTACACAGTTTATTCAATCAATTCATAGTAACGCACCGCATTCAACGTTCAGTAACGATAACGGCGTTGTAACGACGGAAACAATAATTAGTTTGATTACCCCGTTACTGAAAAAGTAACGGAGTTACCTAACGCCGTTATTTTAAACTGCATTATTCCCAACACTGTGAGACAATGAGATACAGGTGAGAAGGTGGGTGGAGTAAACCAGGTGTTTTCAAAGATTATTAGGTAAGTGGGAACATGTTTGAAGCTCGCAGGTGAACAGGAGGGAAAGTCTGAGGACACCTGGAGGACCAAGAAGCTCTGACCTGACTCGCTCTGCTCGGTGGAAACGAGGCATTAGAGTGTGTGTGTGTGTCCGTCCATGTGTGTGTGAGGGTAAACAAAGATCAGACAAAGTCCCACTTGAAATCAAGGAGCTTCTTGATGAGTGAAGAGACATGTGGGTTGACGGTGGAGGACTTCTTCTGGACCATCTTTCCAGTTTTTTTGCTTGGCACCTGGCCATGGCATGCCTTTGATCCCCTCTCTGGATTGATCCCAAAGCAGATCCTAAATGACAATACAAACAGAAATACAGTACATGTAAGTTGAAGTGTGGCAGAGAGGGGAAGACATGCAGAGAACAACCCGGGCTGAATTCTAACCCAGGTTTGCTGCGGGTTCTGGGCCCGGGGGGCGACGCTCTGACCACTGCCCCGCAAATCATACTGTTTTAACCAGTAAATATACAGTATTAATTAGGGGTGTGCACGTGTACACGTGTAACCGTTTAGTAAATCATAACCGTTTAGGAAAAATCAATAAACGAAAACCGTTTTTTTTTTTTTTTTTTTTTTTTTCAAATTTCAAAGTTTTTAAATATGTTCTGGAGACACGCGTTTATTGATTTTACATCACTAATAAACTAATTGGGGAGGATAAAAGCTAGTCTGCCGAGAATCTGTCTGTCCCTCGGCGAGTGTGTGTGAGTGAGTGTGTGTATCGGCGCACACACACACACGGGGAGTCGCCGTGCTGGGACTCGACTCACAGCCATGGAAGAGTGATGAAAGATAACCTAAAGATTAAAGTTACCCGGTTGACGTGAACTACGCTCGTAAGTAGCCCAAACTTTATAACACCTGTTCAACATGCATTTAACGTGGACATGTAGAAAGCGATAGGCTATATTAATCAGGAAATGAATGAAGCGCGATTATGACGGCGAACGTGCGTGTGTGTGTGTGTGTGTGTACCATGGACCTATTATAAGAGGTGTGTAAACGAGCGTAGTTCATGTCAATTGTGTGTTTACAGGCGAACAAACGCGCGCGTGTGTGTGTGTGTGTGCGCGCGCCTACAAGACGGCAGGGGCACGAGGACAATGACGTCACGGTTAACCGTGTACACGAAAAAAAAATTGTCGTGTACACGGTTAGGCATTTTTCTAAACGTTCACACCCCTAGTATTAATACTTTCCAAAGGAAATAAACAACAAAGCTGCCAATAATCCAGAAATGTCCATAAATCGGCCGATTACTTATTTTTAAAAAATCCCCAAAATATATATTGAAAAAATGTACTTTTTGAACCCTTAAATATATATAAATATTAATGTCGATAGGTGTACAGGAACTTTTTATTTATTGAAATATGCATTATCTAAAAAAAAATAAGTGTTACAAAAATGTCTAAAGTGACATGACACATTTTTAAACTCAGACATTAAGCATTTTATGTAACTGCACCCAACCCTCTGGAACTCCCTCCCTCCAAACATCAGCATCTCAGACTAAATAAACTCATTCAAAAGTCAACTCAAAACTCGCCTCTTTAAGAAATTATAATTACACCTGACTCCATTCCAAACCTTATCTTTAATTTGTCTGTATTTTGTTTTCTTTTTCTATAAGTATGATTTTCTGTACGATAAGTGTCTTTGAATTACCTCCAATAAAGCACTATATAAATTCTATCAACTATTAACAGTCAAAAGATGACCAATGACTCTGCTATTGGTGTCAGGGGGACAGTCGCCTAGGCAACGCATGTCAGCGTCCTCATCTCCCCCCCCTGAAGTTCCCCGTGAGCAGCGGAAGTCGTCTGTCCTCCACACACACACACACACATCATGGATCTGGGGTTACGTGTATGAATTCAATTCAGTTATGGGGCCGCTGACCCACGGACTTTGTGTGTGTGTGTAGAGGACAGACGACTTCCGCTGCTCACGGGGAACTTCAGGAGGGGGGGGGGGGGGCGACACTGACATGCGTTGCCTAGGCGACTGTCTTAGAAAGCGCTGCAGTAAATAAAAGTATTACTGTATAGGCCTACACATGTGAACAACTGGTGTAGCCGTAGCGGGCTATCAAAGATGGCGGCCGTTCTGCGCATGCGGTCCTAATATCGTGCAGGCTCCTCAGATTGTGTAGCGACAGGCGTTTCCTCAGCGCAGTCTCTTCTTCCTGTTTTTAATGAAATTTGTCACAATGATATAATTTGGGTTTGGATGGGTGGGAGGGGGGATGGTTTTTGCGTGTATGAATAGACCCCTTACCAGTCTACGTCACACAGCGTCACTCCCCGCTCTACTGCGCATGTCATTTGCAGAAAGAGACAAGAGCGACACAAGCCACAATCATGTATTGTTATGCTGTTGGATGCACAAACCGTTTATTTTTAGTTTGAATGGTGTTAAAGCTAGTAAATGCCCAAATGCACCGCTGTATAATTACATAAATGAGTTGTGAAATGTTTACAATAAGGACAGTGACCGGAGACGAGGCTATAGCAATGGAAAGCAATGGAGGCTTATTTACAATGACCCAGACGTTATACATCTCCGTCCTCTTCCCTTGTGTTTGACTCTATGGTTTGACTAGGCAGTAGGGGTTTGCACGTGTACACGTGTAGCCGGTAAGTAGGCTAAATCATACCATTTAGGAAAAATCAATAAACGAAAACCGAGTGGGGTCGACATGTGCTAGCCTACTGTAGGCTACTAAAGCAGATAACACAACACATTATTGTGTTTGGTTATACTATTTATTCATTTAACTATTTAACTGCTCCACCATAAGTTTCACTTTCCTTTTCATCTCCGTCTCAAACAGCTGGTCTGATAAGCTGGTCGGCTCGTGAGCCCAACGGCCCCCGAAAGCAGGAGTCAGTCTAAAAACAGATGATCACGGCTAGTTATGATCACTTTTAAATCAAAAAGCTAAATTATGAAATAAAGGCATCTCTGCCTCTCTCTGTCTGCCGGTCTTTACTGTCACTCTCCAACAGCAGTCCGGCCACTGAAGTCGTCGGGGCCATTTCTTCTCATCATTTATCTACTCAACTGCCGGCAACACGTATGGGTCATTAAGACGTATCTCGTTCAATAGTGTTAATGTTTCCGCATAACCAATGTTATCACTCGCTGATAAACTGTTTTTAGTAAGCTGACAACATCGCTATTTAGCACCATGGACCTATAAAGAAACACAGCAACTGCAATATAACCAAACGGGTAACCATGGCAACCAGCCAAACAATTTTTCTTTCTGCAAATATGCAGCGCGCGCATCCGCCGTGTTGATAAACACGGTAAGGGGTCTATATATCGGGGTGTGTCGTAGGAGGGGGGAGGGGTTGTTTTAAGTACTTTGTGTTACATTTACTTGTAAAAAGTGCTCTATAAATAAAGTTTGATTGATTGATTGACTTATTATTTATTATTATCATTTGATTAGTTTTAATTTTGGTAGATTTTTTATTATTTTTTGACTTATCTTTATTACTCTGGCTCACTCAAAAAAGGTAGAAATGTTGTCAAAAAGCCCAAATTAAAGGATATTTCCTTATTAAACAAAGCTGTTTGTTAATTTAAGAAAACAGTGCATAAATATGATGGTTCTCAATTGATAAAAAAAATCAAAAAAAAAAAGACATTACATTCTTTTTTTACTTTATCTGTTATTTAATTGTTTTATTTATTTATTTTTAATTCTTTTTTAAGATATTAAGGCTATTTATAATTGTAATTTAATTAGTTTTATTTTGGTTGATCATTACAATGAATTCAAAAAGGCAAGGTATGGTTATTAGCTTTATTTTGACCATTTGTGGTGTTAGACTGCCACCTTGAGGCTAAACACTAGAATTGCCAAGGGGTAAATTTGACCTTGATTTTAGTGGGTTTATACAGCGAATCCTGGTGGTTCTTGTGTTAAAAGTACATTTTCCCCCGCAGACTACATAGCTAGCACAATCAATCGTGGGCTTTCCTGAAGTTGGACAGTCATCTCTATTATAGCTGGAGTGGCAGACACCTACAAAAAAAAGACAAACAAAATGAAGTCAATACCCTATATTTGCAATTTGATAGAAGGAAACAACGGGAAAAAATGTGTTTGAGGGAAGGAGAAAAAATGTATTTGTAATTTCATAACTGCTTCGATGCTCTAAAATCAAACTGACTGTCAGATTTAAACTTACATCGGCTTCAATGATGAGGGAACCCTGTGGCTCCTTGAAATGCGCCATTAACAGCTGGAGGATGTTAGGCGCCGTCACACTACATCCAGTCTGGTAGAGAACAGCCTTCACTTCTTCATTGATTGTGTTTTGCTTGAAAAACTCAGTGAGAATTTTGCCATGCTCTTCAAGAAAGGCCTCGATTTTCCGGACAATTGGAACGTCGGTCAGCAAGACTGGGTTTAACTGCAACTGTGCCTGTGTCCTTCCATTCCCTGACAACGTTCCTTACAGTAGAAATTGACAATTGAAACCTTTGGGAAAGCTTCTTGTAGCCTTCCCCTAAACCATGATAATGAATAATCTTTGTTTTTAAGATCTTTTGGGAGCTGTTTTGATGATCCCATTCTGTCTCACTTCAGCAGAGTCAAAGAGAAGTGCAACTTGCATTTAGGCACCTAAAATACATTTTCTCATGATTAAACAGACAATTCTATGAGGTTCAAGGCTTAACAACATAATCCAACCAACTTTGTGTTTAAAATCATCAGTTTTACATGCTGTTACAGGCATTAAAATCAACAAAACCACAAGGATACCCATATTTTTGCACAGGCAGTTTTTCACATTTTATTTTATTTCATACAACCAAATACTGCTTTTCAAAAAATCTTTGTTTGGAAAACATCCCAGTACTTAGCTGTTCCTGGTAAATTAAAGACATACCACTTTTATATTTTTTTTGTGAAAGCAGAGTCAATTATAATGCCGGCTGAGAGAGGTTCCCAAACTTTTTCATATGATTGTATATAGATAGATCTCACCACATATATATTGGTGGGTGACATATAAGCCCCAAAAAAGGTTAAAAATAAATATTCAAATATTTGACCTTGAGAATTATTGAGTTTAGTTGTACTGATTCTTAAATTTCTCAAAATATATGTGGTCTTTTAGATTTTTTATTTAAATATGTATTTATTCACCAATTTGTTTGAGTGTGCTTAAAATTGTCATATGGTGTGACATGAAAGTTTTTGTATTTAAATTATAATGGGATATACTTTTCTTTAAGTATACTGGTTTTATCACATTTCTTCATCTTATCTTTATTGAGATCCAGCATTTCTTTGTACAAAAACATTACATTTTGCATTATTTTTCTTAATCATCGCCTAATGTAAGACGTGTCATAAATATGTTGGTATATTTTAGATTAATTCCAATATATCCTGTAATAAATCTAACAACACTTGTCAGTATAGCTTATAGTATTTTCCATGTGTTCCAGTGAGATTTTATAATTAATCACTGAATAAATAAATTATAAAGCCTTTTTATCTTCATAATTTCTCAACGTCACACCAAATGATATGGTCCAATCATTGGATGAACCACACCACATTTCAATAGATTTTCTATTAATAATTTGATATTTTGACACCATTCAAGTAGGTAGGTATTGGGGTTGAGTGAGTATCCAGTACTCAGAAGAACAACAGTAGTAATGTACAAGTAGTCGCCTTTAAACATGTGATTATGGACCAAAAAAGAAAAAACATACATTTAAATGAGTTGTAAGCTATAACATACAAGAATAAGTGTTAACTCAGGTGATAGGGCTGGGCGATATGACGATATCATATCGTGGACGATATTAAAGTGTCTACCGGGAGAGATTTGGCCATACCGTTTATATCGCAGAGAAAAAAAGTTCATGTGGCGGGAGCATAGATGGAGCGGGAGGCAGCTGTCCCTCCGAGTCCCTACAGTTACACTGCAGTTACACCGCCGCGCCACACGGGGGCTCTGCAGCAGAGTTCTGGGCTGCAATACAACTTCTCTACCCGCAACAGAAGAAGCCTCATCTGTTGCTCAGCTGTCTAGCTCCATAGCTCCGGTGCGCCGTCACTTTACAGTTAACAAACCAACTCCGTGTCACGGTGGCAGAGCAGCTGGTTTTAACGGTCAAAAATGTCATCGGGCAAAGGAAACTTGCTTGCTGCTTCAGCGTGCTGTTGCCGTGACGCAGAGTTGGCTTGTTTTAAGCCGCAAACTACATGGGTTAGCTCTCGTGAGCTAGCTGGCTAATAATGACATCTTTAGCCTACTCGGGGCTTCACCCCCGTGCTGTTATTGTTGGAGACAGTTTTATGTAGGCTAACTTTAAAACATGTCAAACTTGAAAATATTATTTGTGTTGAAGCTGGAGTTAAAGTATTACCAGACATTTGCTCATTAGTTAATTTTGACAGCTTTTTTAAATGAAGATGAGCAAATACTGCAGGAAAATTCAAGTCTTTCATTATTTTGATATAGGCTACTATCAATTGGAAAATGTAGGCTCTTTGGTTGATGCTGTCATTTTTATTTTGCGCTGACTGACTAAAGCCAGACTGGTGTGGTATTTTGTATGGAAATTTAAGTTCCAAGCAAAAGATGAAAATAATCTAATGTGATTAAAGTTCAGTACGGTTATTGTAATCCATTGAATTTTAAGGAAAAATACTATATTGTGATATATATCCATATCGTGATATAAAATTACCTATATCGTGATATAAGATTTGGTCCATATCGCCCAGCCCTATCAGGTGAATAATTATTTTATGTGTATGAAAATACACTTCATATCATATAGTGTGACAAATGGATCATATAGTGTGACAGGAAAAGCCTGTCACACCATATATGATTTAGCGTCACACCATATGATTTAGCGCCACACCATATGATTAAGCGTCACACCATATATAAAATAAAAAGAGAGTTGGACTTTACACTAGGGCCGTTCTACCTTAGTGGAGAGCATGTGTTGCAATGGCTATCATTCAGAAATTCACACAAAAGGCATGTGTGTGTTTGGGTTCCACTGGTTGCCCTCAGGTCATTGCGTACTTTAAAAAAATTAACACAGGCTAAATTTCACTTCGACTTTATTGTCAGAGGGAAGTCATCCTGCAGACAGGTGAACAACACGCGCTCACACACACACACACACACACACACACCGATTTAAACATCAAACATAGAACAAAAATATGTTCAGCATGTGTTCACAACAGTGGCAACAGCTCTTTGAAGCTCTTTAGTGCCCCCCTGTGGTGAGCTGAGTGAACTGAATTCACAGTGAGTGGAGGTGTTGAATGAGATTCTCAGGCCAGCTTACTGTCAGGCATGACGACAAGTCAGTGCAAAACATTTTGAGAGCCATGAAAATGATAATACATATAATGGCATTCAATAATCAATCAATTAAATAATCATATAATTGTAATAATTGTGTTGTACTCATGCAATGGCAGTAAATGAATCTATCAATCCATCCATCCATCCCCCTTGTCCTCCAAGACCAATACAGCATATTATACTACTGTATATATTCTATGTTGCATGTACACTTCTGTAAATGTTTTATTTTTGTAAAAGTGCATCCATGGTAATGAGTTAAAGGTGCAGTGACTCATTCAAAATAAAATGTGATCGCAGGTTAGTCATTGCATGTAACCAAGGCTACTCAGGGCTGATTTATGGTTGGGTTGGGCCATTAGAAATGAATAGGGGAAAAAGTTAACCATGTGCGTCTCAATAACTCAGCCATTCTCTGCTGGATGTGATTTGATCTGGTAGAGATCACGGTTTTGTATCTGTCAAAAGGAGAAAATTATAATTCTGATTTGAATTCATATTGATATATAAAAAAAAGGTCTTATGATGATCACTCACATTGGCAAATTCTCTTCCACACAAAGCATGTGAACTCAGTGATTTCAACCCATGATCCATGAATGATTCGGGGGATATTGTGTGGATTTTATTGGAGGCCTATATTGGCTTTTTATTTCATAAGACATATCCACCCACCACTAGTCACTTACTGTCTGACAAGGAGTCAGTTCCAGTGGGAAGATTTCATGTTATGTTTCAAAGTGATTGTTTTGTTGTCACACACACACACACACACACACACACACACACACACACACACACACACACACACACACACACACACACACACACACACACACACACACACACACACACACACACACACACACACACACACACACACACACACACACACACACACACACACACACACACACACACACACACAGAGAGAGAGAGAGAGACAGCTGTTCTACCCATTTCACATCAGATCACATCCATGCCTTAATGCATAGCATCCACCCACTCAACAAAGAATCTACAAAATACTTATTTTAAGAATATTCCTATATAGTCTCATAGTGTGTGTGTGTGTGTGTGTGTGTGTGTGTGTGTGTGTGTGTGGTACTTCTTATAAGTTCTCACTGCTATCTACACATATGGTCTCATTGTTCAGTTCTATTGTTTCATTTGAATGTTTGGTGAGGGTTGATATCATGTACTAATAAGTTATAACGATCTTACGGTGCTTTGTATGACCAGAATCCCCAAAAGACAGTAAGAAAGTGTCTTGTAATGTGAAGGGAAAAAAAATCAAATAGCCTGTAATTGATCTGTAGGCCTGTGAGACAAGTATAGCTCCAGTTTACATTAGTCATGCAACAAAACTGTTCAAGAAATACTTCACTTGGTGGTGCCTCTGCTGTCTGTTTTATGAGGGGGGAACCTCAGCATAATTCTTGTTTAAATAAAGTTGTATTGATTGATTGATTACAGCCATAGTTAGTGGCTTCGCTCTGTTAAACTATTACACGCATATGGCTGTACAATCGTATAGCCTACGTGCTGGGTGAAACTGCAGCTCTGTGTCGTCATGTCATGTGCTGAAAAACTACAAGGTAAGTGTGATTTCCACTCACAATATGTAGCCTATAACTGATCCCTCATTAGTGCTATAGGCCATAGCTATATGTCGTCGGTCATGGCTCTCCATCAGTTTGGGAGTCACGTGGTTTGTTAACAGGGCGCACTGAAACATTAAGGGGTGTCATGTCAGATTAGATTTGTGATCGTTGTTAATGCGTCGAGGCCCCCCCACCCACCCCGGCCCGGTTTTTAGACTGTGAGCCCCATTACTAAGCCGCCGCCGTGATAGCAGTCATTACTGCAGTATTCCCCCGTCCGGCCGCTCCTACGCCGCCGCCGCTTAATCTAATTAGATAGACAAGGGCTTTCTCTCTCTCTCGCTCGCTCTCTCTCTCTCTCTCTCTCTTCTTCTTCTATTGATATTCATTAAAAATACATGATTCATAACTAAGCTCTCCGAGGTGCGGCCCGCGCTAAGGCTCGCTCACGGCCCCGACAAGAAGAGTTTTTTTTTGTTTTTTTGCTTGATCCAACTTTCATTTGCAGCCGCTGATCACTGCATGCTGAGCAATTATTGGAGTGGATTAATAATCAATCAGTCCACAGGGACCACATTAAATATTACACCAATTATATCCCTGCTTGTAAAATCCTTTTTTTGATCCATAGGCCTATTGGCATTATTAGGGATGTGAAAAAGCCCCGCAGGAGTAATAGAAATGATGATGATAAAATCATCAAAATAACGAAAGTGAAAATAAGTGTTGTTTTAGGAAATCTGTTCAACGCCATTTTACACGTTTTTCTTGAGATTTATCACGGCTAAATTAAATAAATAAATAAAAGCAATGCACGAATAAGTATAAATGACCTTGAAGCCTCCATGAAAACAATGTTTTTTTTTTGCCTTATGATAAATTGTTTTGCGAGGGCTGAAAGCTGGGTCATTTTCTTTTTATTAAAATTATATTTTTAGGTCTAGAATTACACTCACGATTTAAGGCAAGGTTAAAAGAGGAGATATTAAGTTTCTTTTGTAAGGATTTCAGGATTTTGGGTAGTTTTGGATTCATTTTGGACCATTATTAAACATTCAACTCTGTCCGAAGTGAAAAAGCACTGCTGTTGGCTATATACTGTACGTATAGCCTACGTTATAACTTGTGAACTAGCCTATGCCTATATTCATATTAACCATAACCCGAGCCATTAATCCCGACGGAAATCTATCACAATTTATATATGTGTTCTGCTTGTCTGTGTCCTCTTCATTCAACTAGCTTGTTTATTTGGTTGACTCCGATGCACATTACAATTTCGTAAGTCGGTTAAATGTTTTTTTATTTACAGATTAATTTATATGTAGCCTATTTTTATTCACACAAAGAAAACCTTTCCTTACATGCTGGAGCTCAGTTTTAATGCCCCGGGCCGTGGGCGGTGGATTCAGCCTGTATAGGAAGGGCCCCATTCCCCTTTCTCATGCGCTCTCATACCAGCAGTAGCCTATTTGGGCCATTCCGCCAAATAGGTGACATTTCTGTCCCAAAGCCTTCAAAGGTATACATTTGCATGAAAATTAATTATAACATACATTAATGTATTAAGCAATGTCTCTTCCACATTAACCTGAATGTGAATTTAAAATATGTATGTTATAACACTGATAAAGACTACAGTTTACACTGAAAAACTGCATTTTTAACCTGTCCCCACTCTCTAACACAACACTTTAGTATGAAATATAATGAAAAAAATCATTCAGAAATCTTAATATGTTTGCACTGCTGTGTGATTCTATGTTCAATATATGCTTCAATGCAAATGTTATCATCAGAAATCCATAATGTTTTAGTTCAAATACATATTTTAGTTGTGTCCCCATGTTTACACTCAGTCCTGTTATCTAAAATCCTTGCAACATTACAAAACGCCCTTGCTAAACTAGAATATGAGCTCTGTAGCTCTTCTGATAGGTCATGGGAAGACCAAAAGTAGGTTCCCCTCTTTTATGTTCAGTATATTGGATGATATTGTAACAATAGCATCTTAACGTTCAGTCCTGTTACCTAAATTAGTTCTTTAATTTTATTTGTTTATTTTTAAAATAATACTTTTTAATCAAATAAAAATCTGAAGTTTAATTTGGAAGAGTTGCAACATGCAAATGTCACCCATTTGGTGGAATGGCCCATTTGGACACTGGGGGGAGCTAGAGTCCGCGGTTAGACATCTGAATGCATGAGTAAATCATCCCGACTACAACCAGTGGTGCCTTTAGATTTTGACGGGGTCTTTTCCCCCGCACTGTTAATATAATGAATGTTTTTTATATATATATATATTTTTTAAACGATTACATTTCCTCCAAATAACACCAGTCTCCTCTCCTGACTGGCCCCAGGCTCACACTTGTATAGCGGGGGCCGTTCCGTTAAGCATGGCCAAGCAAAGGAACGTCCTGTGCATTTGTCAGCTGTTTCTGAGTAACAACAGTGAGATTACAACGACGCTTTTAGGTTTTTATAACGTTATTTTAACAAGGGCCAATTTGTCTTTTTTTTACTATGCCTACTAGTTTTTGCACTTTGGTAGAAATCTGTTCCACAAACGTTTCATTCAATCCAAATGTGTGTGTGTTTTTTTTAAACAAACATTAAGGCCTATAGTTTACTACTACTATATTTCTATTATTTTGAATGATGTTGTAGACAGATGTTTAAAATCAGCAGTTTGCAGGCAGAATCCTATCAGTTAAACCTGATGAGTATAGGCTAATAACCATCATATGTTTCAAATAACACCTCGAACAGGCCCCTCTGTGCTCTCTATAGGCTCCTATTATAACAGAAAAAACCGCTGCGCTGTCCCAAGTGTCCCATTCTCCTCCCCCCCCCCCCATTCATCTTCATAACAACCCGTTTAGTGTAAAATTAACAACGACTTAACTACGGCGGCCATAAACACGTCCGTGCATTTACAGGCAGATGGATGGATGTTGAGAGGGGGACTATATGCGCACGTTGCACCGGACAATGTGTATCTATCCACCGGGGGGAGTTTGTGGTTCTGGGGGGCCCTAAATGGGTCCCAATGCAACAATATGGGAGATTTTACAGTTAAGTCAAGTGAAGACTCCCTCATCCCAATAAAGATATGCTGTATAAACACGAGTCGTTCTCACAACAAAAATGATAAATCTTTCTGGTTAAAAAAAAAACCTCAGTCTTCACCTCGGTAGCTACTGTGCCACACATTATACAGAGGAAAGGAGGGATCGGGCGTTGGGATGTGAGGGGAGTGTGTGTGTGTGTGTGTGTGTGTGTGTGTGTGTGTGTGTGTGTGTGTGTGTGTGTGTGTGTGTGTGTGTGTGTGTGTGTGTGTGTGAATGGTGGGGGGGGGGGGGTCTGATAATTTGGTCTATAGCCGTGTAATCCCGCCTGATTTCATCTAATACCAGCGGGCCGACGCGACGGCGTGCGCGCACATCCCCCGATGTGATAATGGCCACGTTGTGAAATCCACCCCGCTCCCTTTTAATGTAAAGCTTTCTGGGAATGGAAGGAAGAGGTGGCATGGCACAGTGGCTGCTTCCTGGGTTGTGTATGTGTGTGTGTGTGTGTGTGTGTGTGTGTGTGTGTGCTAAAAATTGTAAAATTGCTCATCAAAACATTTTTTTTTAAAGCTAGCCTACCTTTCTTTCTATTTGGATAGCAAAATCCAACCCATTAATTTATCAATCACTTCAGTTGATTGACACGTTAAGCAGGTGCGGATAAATTGAGTAGCAATTAAGGCCTCGTAATTAATCAAAAAATCCCGTGGCATCACAGTGGGGCGCCGCATTGAGGATTGACTTAATTGCATAAAACTAATATTAAGTTATGTTCAAGTAGGTTCGGCGGTGTAGAAGCTCCCAGAACAATTGAAAACGTTCTACCTTTTACGCCCATGCCTATAACCTCCCTGATGCCAAATGGCGTGTGCAAATTTGCCACGAATGAAAATATCCAAAAATAAATGATTTTGGAGCAGCTCATTCGTCAGTGCACGTTTTGCGTATATGTTGAAAAAAAATTGTCAACCCAACGCAGTTTGAACATATAGGATGCTGCAGTGTAATTTGGACATTGGAATGTCACTTCACTGCGCGTCTTTACGCACGGTTTGGGAAATAATAGTGGGGGGAAATAAAAAGCAACACAAGCAGCGAATGGAAAGAATGAGAGACACAAATTAAGGTATGAAGAAGGGCATAGAGAGAGAGAGAGAGAGAAAAAAAGCGAGTGTGTAGTTTAGTGTGTGTGTGTGTGTGTGTGTGTGTGTGTGTGTGTGTGTGTGTGTGTGTGTGTGCCGCGTGGGGGTGTGTAAGGGATTGGAGCTGATTTATCTCTGTAGTACCCCCCTGGTCATTTCCATATATTGAAATGCGCCCCCAGTCCCTCATTTCCCCGGAGCTGTCGTGCGTGCAGCCAGGGGAAGGCGCGCAATGTGAACACCGCCGCCGCCAACGCTCTGATGCCGTGTAGTCTTCTCTGCTCTATTCACGCTCCTCACAAAGCCCAAAATCCACCCCGTCCCGTCCCTCCCTCCCTACCATCCCCGTTTTATGAACCATCATCGCCGCTGTACTTTCCCTCAGTGCACATATACGTAGACTTGCTAAAGGTATAAGGCTGATGAAAAGCTGTAGCCGCCTCCACAAGCGAATAAAAGTGCTGAATGTAAGGATATAAAGTTAAATATGGCGCAGAAAATACACAGCTATATCCCTCTCTCTCTCTTTTTTGTTACCTTAACACACACCTGCGGCCTATGATTTTCAGGTCAATTCCAATGGATTCTTCTTATTTAAAAATAAAATAAAATACAGAATTAAAATAGGGATCCATGAGATGTATTTCTATGCACACTCATACACCAGCACGCACGCAACCGGGCCCCGTGTCTTTCTTTCATGCATGCAGAATGCTGCTGTTCCTCCATACACAGCATTAAGCATGCAGTCTGCAGTCTGACTAACTAATGTATTACAGAACCGGCGACGCGCTCCCATTTACATATAGAGCCCCCCCCCCCCCCCACCCCCCCCCCCATGCGATCCCCGAGTCCGAGAAGCTTTTGATCGATGTCCTGCGCCTTGACTCGAAGTGTGTGTGTGTGTGTGTGTGTGTGTGTGTGTGTGTGTGTGTGTGTGTGTGTGTGTGTGTGTGTGTGTGTGTGTGTGTGTGTGTGTCAGAGGAGGAGATGGGGTGAAGAAGAGAAAAAGGAAAAAACACTCTTTGTTGCCAACAGATGGAGCGGAGTGTATAGGGAGAGGTCAAGGTTAGTGCTCTCGGATGTGTGTGTGTGCGTGCGTGTGCGCGTGAGGGTGTAAACCGAGGGCCCCTTTAAGTGTTGGGTACCAGTTGGGGATGGCATGGGCCCTATTAAAATCAGGAGAGCAACTTTTAGCCTGACAGATGAGCTGCATTCTATCACGTGTCAACGGAACACTGATAGTAAATCAGTTGTTGCTTCACTTTACGCGTAAAATAAAAAGGCTCCTGTGGAAGTAAAGGTCCTAATCCCGTGGGGGGTTTCAACTGGACCATGTCACCCAGCCCGTAAAGGTAAACGTCTGATGTTACAATACTGGATCAGGTTCAGTGGGGCGCGGTGCTTGCCGCCATGTCGCCATCCAAAGCAACAGGCCGGCCACCCAAGACACCCGATGCCCGACAAAACATAGCTAAAAAATCTTCCACTTTATCCCCCAATTACGCTCTTTATTAGGACGAGTCATTTTTCTTTTCAAAGGAGCAACATTGGAGCTGTGGCTTTTCCTTTCACATTCTGTGGCTCATGAGTATCTTTAAGTCTTATCGGCACACATGAAACGCGGTCACTTAAAAGAGTCAATTACTGACAAATAAAAGAGTTTTTTTTTTACAGTCAATGTAAAATAGAGGACGAGTGATTCTCAACACAGACAGAATTAAAACATTTTTAGTTTTAAAGAAAATCTTCCTCAATCTCTTCCACGCATAGACGAGACAAATGCCCAGATTAACTTTGATGACGGAATAGAATTTGAAACCTACTTTACGAACCCATGCTCACGCGTTGCATCATGTCTTTAGAAATAATGCAATAATTCCCCCTGTAAAAAAAAACAAAAAAAACATTTACTCCTCCGTAATCTTACATCCTCCTTTAAATTGTTTCAGGTTAAAATGCCTGGTTTGCTGTCCAATCGTGCGTAAAAATGTGTCTCGATAATAATAAAACTAAAGGCTTCAATAACCAGCCAATCTACATAACGCAGAGAGCAGTTCAAATTCAGATGAATAGAAATAAGCCAGTAAATCCATCAGTATTATCAGATTTCATTTAGAATCGGCTTCATGACTGCACATGGTACAACGAGTGAATAAAGTATAGTGCGCCGATAGATCTAAGCCGCCTTGGCCATTAGGTCGCACACTTTAGCATGATTTCTTTTGTGACTTTCATCATTTAATCGGAAAACCTTTTCAGTAAGGTTCGTACCTGTCTGACACGCGCTCATAAACGGAACGGGATAATCGCCACACACACACACACACACACACACACACACACACACACACACACACACACACACACACACACACACACACACACACACACACACACACTCACTCACTCACACATCGGTCCGTCTAATAAAGGAGGGGAGGCATGCGGCGAGTTGCAACCTGCGAAAATATTTCACTCACTGGTCATGCATTTTTTTTTACCCCTTGACGTTGAACCGCCTCCTCCACTCATCCGGCTTCTCTCTCTATCTCCCTCTCTCTCCTTCACCCCCCACCCCCCTCCACCGCCCCCTCGGTATTAAGTGCGCTGTCCTCTCCGGTCAGTGCGCGTATAGCTTCCAGGTCTCCAAAGCACCACACCACTCGAGTCGACCGCTAGGCACCGGTGCTCCTCTTCTTTCTCACGCCGCCTGCCTGCGCTGCTTTTCCCGGGGCAAATCTTTCGTGTCTTCTCCCTCCCGTACCACCCCTTAATAATAACTCCTACCTCCTCCACACACACACACACACACACACACACACACACACACACACACACACACACACACACACACACACACACACACACACACACACACACAGCACTGGTATAGCTGCGTTGCCTTCTTCTTCCCATTTTTTTCTGCGCCGATATTTGCGTCCTTGAGCCCCGGATCGCTTCGGTGTAAGCGCTGCGCCTTTCGCCTGGATTTTTAAGCCTCGCGTTTTCTATTACCAAACCCCCTTTATAACAAGAGTATTTACAATCTCTTCCCCCTCCTCTTCTTCTTCTTCTTCTTCTTCCTCCTCCTTCTCTCTCTACACCCCCACCGCTACCACACACACACACACACACACACACACACACACACACACACACACACACACACACACACACACACACACACACACACACACACACACACACACACACACACACACACACACACACACACACACACACACACACACACACACACCCCATATAGTCTACCCCTACCGTCTGTGCGTAGCTCGAACCTGCAGGCACAGACACACATCTGAAAGTTATTACACGGGGCGCTTATGTGCCCGCTCTGCTCTGCCTCGCACTCCCACGGTCTGCACGGTAGGGCTGCTGCAGTGTGGATTTCACGCAGACAGATACACACAGACAAACAGACAGGCAGGAGGAGCATTGGACCCTATATGGTGGCCCCCCTAATAAAGTGACTGACCCCCCCCCCCCCTCCCACACACACACATACACACACACCACCTCAGTACATAGTCATACTGTACACCTGAAATAAAATAGTAAAGACGATGTGCGCACAATGGAATGGCTTACCTTTTCTGTTTTTAAAATGTATGTGTAGATGATGACCCAGAGCTCAACACAGTCAGATGCGGATTCCTATATAGTCTCTTAAAATTTAAAATAAAAAGATGAATAAACTACTCTTTCTGTTGCTTGGGAAAAATAATTTCTTTGTTCAAAGGAGTGTGTTGCAAGTGTTTATTTATTTATTTCATTTCTATTTTACTGCCCACGGTAAAGCCTTAAGAACACAGGCTATAATTCCTGCCCTTTTTGTAATGAGTGTACAAGCTATCATAAATACAAGCAATTATATATTATGGAGTAGAGTCTAAGTTATAAATCATTGTTAACATGCAGACATACTTTGTTCAGAAATTGTTTGGTATGACTTTTCCAAAAGAATGGCGTCCAATTGTGTTTTGTTGCGTGAACTGTACATAACATATAACAAGATCATTTTCTTTGTTTAAGGGGCAGGGACTTGATTATTATGCATTGCAAGCATGCAGAGCAGTTTAGGCTACACACACACACACACACACACACACACACACACACACACACACACCACTGTGTATTACTGTACATGTAAAGCATATGTGAAGCCACCGAGGTTACAGCCTTGTGTGTTGCTGTTGGTCGTTCAACCTGTTCGTCCCGTTCGCTGCAACCGGATAGTTGGCCGCGCGCTCCTTGTCATTTTTAACACGTGCATCTCTTCCTCTCTCTATCTCTCCGTGCGCGTGTGTGTAGCCTTATTAATGTGCACGCGCTCTAAGGACACATACGTATAGTACGGACTACACTAGATGCAGGTGAGGTGTTGAGAGCGCCTGTGGACACACACACACACACACACACACACACACACACACACACACACACACACACACACACACACACACACACACACACACACACACACACACACACACACACACACACACACACTTTCTGTAGTATGCAGGAGCAGCAGCATGCATTATCACCGCCCCCTCCAGTAGTGAAGCTCCTGTCCGCGCGGCTTTTCCTTGCCCTGTTTTGCGTCCACCTCTCTCTCTCTCTGCATATTGCTTTCATTAGACATATCTGCCTCTCTCTCTCTCTCGCTCTCTCTCTCCCTCTCTCTCTTTCACAGACACACACACACGCGCGCACACTCCTCCCTCCCTCCAAGTGCCTGTATAGTCCGGCCCCCTCCTGATCTCTGTGTCCATTGGCTTCCACTGGGTCTATTTCTCATGTCCAGCCCCCCCCCACCTCACACACACATACACACACATTCTAATGACCGTCTATTGGTGTTGTTATTGCGCGTCCCTCCTCCTCCCACTCCCCACTCCCACTTCGCGGGTGCCTCGGCCCTGCCCATGTTTTCTGTATATGTCGGGTGTCCGTCCATCGCCTGCCTGCTGCCTGACGTTCAAGTTCGCCGGGGAACGTCACGTCCGCGCACTTGAACTTGCACGGGCTCAGGGGGGGCGGAGGGGGTGGGGGGTTGAGGGGAGGGGGGGCGGGGGGCTTTTGCCATTTTTTCCATCTCTCTCCCCTTCTCTCTCTCTCCATCTACCTCTCTCTCACTCTCTCTCTCTTTTTTCCTGTGTGCTCTCCTTTCTCAAAAAAGCCATGACGGCGGCGATCCCGCGATCCATCTTCTTCGCCTCTGCGCCATCTTTGTATTATTTCTAATTTATTTCATGTTTTCTTGCCTCTTTCTCTCTCTGTCGTGGATGTCAAAGGCGTTGGATGAAGACACATATTTTTTTTTTGCCCAACCGGACTCTCCTCTGTAACCCCGGCTCTCCCCGATGTGATCCGCGCTGAGAGCCGCCGCCGCCAGCCACCATGTCTCGCCGCAAGCAAGGCAAACCCCAGCACTTGAGCAAACGGGATTTCTCGCGTAAGTAGTAGAAAAATGTCACTTATGGCTCCCCTTTCAATTCATTCAGCAAAGAAGTGGAAGGTGGGTGGGTGTGTGTGAGTGTGGAGAAAGGCAGCGAAACAGCAGCTTGTGGACACACACACACACACAGACAGGACGCACCGCTCGGACCCGCGGTCAACTGGACTTAACAAAAGTGCGACAGCTCCGTGCGTAAAAGCCGCTCGGAGATCACCAAAATGCCCGAAAAGAGAGAGAAAAGTTTTGTGTCACTGTACCTCCGCCACTGCAGGGTGAGAGTGTGCATTCATAGGCAAGTTAAAGGCTCTCGCTGTGTGGCTGCGCTGCCCCCACGGTCGCTCCGGTCAGTGGGAAAACGGTGCAGGGCTCCCGGTGTAGAAGAGCCAGAGCGCGTCCTCTCAGCGGAGCTTCAACCCCACGGAATATGGAGCTGTATGATCGCTCTGCGGGCAGTTTTTTCATCGTTCCTCAATATCGTTCTATTTCTGGATTATTTTCAGACAGAAAAAAAACAAATAACAAAACAAAAAAAAACTTGGAGGTGGATTTTTGGATCGAAGGGGGATAAGAAAAAAAATCTCGTGTCCGACTGTTTACAACCGCCCCCGTCTTGTCAGCAGATCGGCATGAATCGATACATTTTTTACACACCTTCAACAATCCTAATGCCTCTCATGTAAAAGGCTGTTTGTTGATGTTAGTTTAGATGGAAAGCTTTCCTCCCGAAACAGACAAGCGCAGAGTTAAAGACGAGCAGCGCAGCAACAGGACAGAACAGCGTTTCTAGTCCTGTGCATTTTCTTATTTTTAAGGCAAAGTTGGACCGACAAAAAAAAACTTAAATCTTAAGGTTTACACACACACACACACACACACACACACACACACACACACACACACACTTGAGGTAATAAATACGTATCAGTTCACTGTTGCAGCTGCAGCGCCTGAGCAAAAGACAACAAAGATTCCAACAGTGTTTTTATAGTTGAGTCGGCAGAATCCGTCTTTTTACGCACGGGGCTTTTTTTCCTCGCCAACACTTTATTTTATTTTTTTACGAGTTCATTAGAAGCATACGTCTCATATGATGTGACGAGAGAGCCGATAAGTGTGCTTGAAAACTGCGGGGCGATTGACAAAGTGCAGCGCTTGTGTGACCGCAGCACCATGTGCCGCACTGTGGCATGTGAGCCAGCCCCAGCTCGCGGCGTCTCTATAAAGTGGCCCCGCAAAACGCAAAACAAGAAGATATTTGGGCATCTTTACGCATCGGTGCTTGATTATGTTTCGGTATGTTGTCTGGCTGTGTCGCCTATGTTTGACTTGGAGGGAGGGAGGGGGAGAGTGTGTGTGAGAGAGAGAGAGAGAGAGAGAGAGAGAGAGAGAGAGTGTGTGTGTGTGTGTGTGTGTGTGTGTGTGTGTGTGTGTGTGTGTGTGTGTGTGTGTGTGTGTGTGTGTGTGTGTGTGTGTGTGTGTGTGTGGCCCCGGCTGGGTGACAGCGCAGTCACCATGGCCATGTGCCGTCGCTAGGAGGCAGAGCGCGATCAGAAAATCCAGCGCTGAACTTGGAACCCAGTCGGTTTCTATCTACTACACGGGCTACTATTTGGCGATCTCTTTAGAATAAAGGGAGAGAGTACACACGACCTGGGGAGGGATAGGGAAAGAGGGAGAGCCCCCCCCCCCGCCCACTCCCACTACCACAACCTCGGTATCCAAATCTACAATGCCTCTCCTTTCCCTCCAACCCCTTCCTCTTCCATCTCTCTTTTCGTGCATCACATTTCTCCATACATACCATTAGCATATATGCAGCTACCTATAGCTGTGATATACCTGCATGCGGACCTCGCCTTTTACCCCCCCGACCCAAACATTACGCCACACACGCGTAACGTTCACAAACACATTTCCCTTTTTTGCGTACAAATTCACATTTTGTTACCGATGGAGCACAGAATACGTCCTGTCGCTCCCACATTCATTTATTTTTACTTCGTGCTTTTAACGTCTGTATTTTCATTTTCTCTATTCCCACCCCCCCCCCCCAACACACACACACACACGCAATTGCATTATTTTATATTGGATAATGTAGGGGATAGTGAAGGTGTGCATACAGTGTTTTCTCTGTAACGGCCTGATCAGGCATGATCTTAAGCATTGAAATGTAACAAGGCTCCACAGTGTGACAGCTCTTCATGTCTCCCTCCACATTCAATTAGATTATTATTCATTTCCAGATTTTCACAAGGGGACATTTATCTTAAAGAGTGGAGGGTTAACTAGAGAGTCAGTTCTCTATTGTTACCGTTTTTATCAGCGAATGGAACTTCAAGCCTTCCAGAGTTAACAGTTATATTTGTATCCTTCTTTTAGACACCTACACTTTTTATTCATTTATCCCCATTTGGAAATGTTATTTCATTGTTATGCATGTGTTGATATACATTCAAATGGGATGCACATTATTACATATCATCCCTCTCTCTGCTCCTCTTACTCTATTGCACTGCCTTAAAAAACAGACACAAATGTTGCAGCACGTTTTTTTTATTATATTGAAATTGAACTAGACGTGTGTGGAGACCGCCCTGCTTTGCATATCACAAAATAATTCAGTCTCTTTAGCCTCTCTCCTCTTGCTCTGTTAAATCCAACAAAATGCATTTTTTATTTGCCCAATTCTTTTTTTCAAACCCCCGGATAATATCTACTGTTGAGTTCAAGTGAAGAGGTGAAAAGGCTTAAATATGCAGCTTTCATTAGTTTAAAAGTAAAAGGTCTTTTATCCTGTGATTTTAATTCCTCCCCTCCAACCACTGTTGTGTAACCTGCATGGCCGTTGTGTTGACCTCAAAGTTAAATCAAAGAGGAGGACAGATAGATAGTGGTGTGTGTGTGTGTGTGTGTGTGAGTGTGTGTGTGTGTGTGTGTGTGCGTGTGTGTGTGTGTGTGTGTCTGTCAGCTCCATGTCCCAGTTTGCGCACAGATGTCGGTCGACGTGCATGATTGTTGCTGTGTTCAAATGATATTTTCCTTGAGGGGGATATGTAGTCCACATTCTCCACACACACACACACACACACACACGCACACACACACAGACAAGCACGCACGCACGCACGCGCACACACACACACACACGCACACGCTCTTACTCTCTCACTCTCTCTCCCTCTACCCCCCCCCCCCCCCCCCAACCCACACACACACATTCACCTGTGCATTCTCTCTCACACACACACACACACACCCTCCCTTAACGCATGCGTGCACACACCGGAACCCCTTATCCCTTTTTATCGGTCAGAAATCTGTACCAATCACCCAGACGGTTGGAAAATTAAAATCTATTTTCGGTGACTCTCAGTGGTTTTAAGTTCATTAAAAAATGTGAAATTGGTGCGGCGGAGTAAAGAAGGTCAACATGCGTTATTAGGCAGCGGCTGTAGCCTAGACTCGTCTTCACCTTCATTCTCGTCTCCATTCTTTTTTTCCTTTTAGGAGAAGAGAAAGGGGGACAGTGAATTACATTTCTCCCTGTTCACTGCGGGCCCCGGTCTGAGCTTGACAAAAGGCTCCCTTAAGAAAGTATAGCCAGGAGTTAATCCGGCCCTAGGACGGGGCTAAAGAATGGGGGTCGCTGAACGGAGACATTTTTAGGGCTGGTTTACCCCCACAGTACAAGCAGCTAAAGATCTATCGAAGAACTAATAAGTCGGACACATGGGACAGAGGTGTTGTGACTAGTTCTCCTCCGACACACTCGGTCTTCCCTCTCCTCTCCTCTCCTCTCCTCTCCTCTCCTCTCCTCTCCTCTCCTCTCCTCTCCTCTCCTTCTCTCCCTGACACACACACACACACACACACACACACACACACACACACACACACACACCCACATGTGTTAGCGACAGTTCTTTCTCCCATTTTCTGATGATTACAGGATCAAATACACTGTACAAACAAGCTTAGGCCAGTCCAACTCATCCACATATTTAGGTTAGGGGTTTTTTGAAGCTTTTTTTTGCCCTGTCATTGGATACCAAATTGTTATCTTTGGAGGGATTCTGATTTGAGCGTTTGCAGCCATTCAGGATATTCTTTCCCACCGTTTACTCTTAATGGTGTGTGTGTGTGTGTGTGTGTGTGTGTGTGTGTGTGTGTGTGTGTGTGTGATCCACATCATCTCCCATTGTAATCATTTCCCCCCCTGCGTTTCCATGCATTTCTATTATTACAAGACACATTCAGCTTTCCCCCTTTATTGGGTGTATACCGCAGTGTTTGGCATCGGCTCTTTAAACTGTGATCCTGATTCTCTTGTCACATGTTTCCACAAACAGCTGTATCAATAGGTTGCAATGACAGGACAGACATGGAAAATATGTCAGTTAAGTCTGCAAAACAGCTTAATAATGCTCAGGGAAATTGAATTGTGCAAATTGCCTAGCACACACACGTTCTTGGCCTTTCCTCAGGTGTATTATGATCATGACCCATGACCCTCCTCTATAGTTTAGTCACATCACGTGATGAGAAGGTGGAAAAAACTAAAATAAACTCAAATTCTGCGTACAAACAAATCAACAAAAGTTGCACATTTTCACCGACATGTGTTACAAGATGGCGGGACGAAATCACCAGATCAAAAGCAGCATTTTTTTCTGAAATAGATCAATTAAGAGGAAAAAGCTGAACATTGAATCATGTTGGTTGTTGCTTTCGTGTCACATTCTAATTTATTCCTTTCTTGCTCTCTCTCTCTCTCTCCCTCCCTCTCTCTCTCCCTCCCCAGCGGCCGAGCCCCTCTCCGTGGCCCTGCTCTCGTCTGAGGAGCTTTCAGGCCGAAGTTCGGAGCATTCTGAGGAGAGCGGAGGCAGCCTCAACGGGCACCACCACCTAAACCACCACCAGCCCCACCCTCTCCACCACCACACTCCCCCCCAGCAGCAGGGCTCCTCAGTGGGCCGCGGTGGACTGCCCCGCCT